>NC_142309.1:26795500-28007500 GCF_054855325.1 Carica papaya
CTCCTCATGCTATGGGGACAGCACGTGGGAAGATCTGCCAGTACTGCGGCAGGGATCATGGGGACCGACCCTGCTACCGCCTCAACAACACCTGTCGCATATGCGGCAGTGCCCAGCACTACGCGAGGGAGTGCCCTAGGAACCAGAATCAATGGAGGCCTCCAATCCAGAGCAGAGTTTACAACCTTACCCAGAAGGATGCCGACGCAGACCCGGACGTGGTACATGGTATGTATACTATCTCTGGCCACATTGCTCATATTTTGTTTGATACTGGTGCATCACATTCTTTTATTTCACATGTTCTTGCTTCCAAAATTTGTGTATCACCTGATAGACTTGATTCATTATTGTTTGTATCTACCGCGGGGGGGGGGGGGGGGACATTGCTAGGAGAGGTTGTCTACAGGGCATGTGCCGTGGAGATAGCAGATAGGAAATTGAGGGTAGACCTGATAGGGTTAGACACAGGGGATTTTGATGTAATCCTAGGAATGGATTGGCTAGCGGCGTATCACGCCACCATAGACTGCTTTAATAAAAAGATTGTATTTAATCCTCCCAACGAGGAGCCATTTACCAGTTAATAAAATTATTCGGTACTGATTTTTTCCCTAATGACAAATTCTTTTCTTCTTAATTCCCAGTGCCTTGATATTATATTTTCCCTAACTAGGTAAACCCAAGAAGGAAGTTTGTATCCAAGAGATTCCAGTAGTCCGAGACTTTCCAGACGTATTTTCGGATGAACTGCCCGGTCTACCAGGGGACAGAGAGGTCGAGTTCACCATAGACTTACAGCCAGGAACCCAACCCATCTCGGTAGCTCCTTACCGAATGAGCCGCATCGAGATGGAAGAGCTCAGGAAACAAATCACTGAGCTACAAAACAATGGCTTCATTAGACACAGCATTTCCCCATGGGGTGCCGGGGTTACTTTTGCAAAGAAAGGGGATGGAACGTTGAGACTGTGTATTGATTATAGAAGGATAAATAAGGTAACAATTAAAAACAAGTACCCTCTTCCCCGGATTGATGACCTTTTCGATCAGTTGCAGGGTGCACAGGTCTTTTCTAAAATAGATCTACGATCAGGCTACCATCAGGTAAAAGTGAGAGCAGAAGACATCCCCAAGACGACATTCCGAACCAGGTACGGACACTATGAGTTCCTAGTTATGCCGTTTGGGCTAACCAACGCCCCGGCCATCTTTATGGATCTAATGAACAGAATCTTCAGAGAGTTTTTGGATAAATTTGTCATCGTGTTCATCGATGATATCTTAGTCTACTCAAAAAGTAGAGAAGAACATGCTCATCATCTTGCCCAAGTCCTCCAGGTACTCAGGGAAAAGAAGTTGTATGCAAAGTTGAGCAAGTGTGGATTTTGACTCGAGCAAACCGCCTTCCTAGGACATGTTATATCGAAGGAAGGGGTGTCGGTGAACCCCGAAAAGGTTGAAGCGGTACTTGGTTGGGAAAGGCTGACAACAGTTAAGGAAATTCGTAGTTTCCTAGGGATGGCGGGTTATTACCGCCGGTTTGTCGAAGGGTTCTCCAGTCTAGCGGCCCCTCTAACCCGACTCACAAAGAAGAATGCAAAGTTTGATTGGAATGAGAACTGCGAAAGGAGTTTTTCAGAATTGAAGAAGCGACTGACTACTGCACCCGTGCTGGCTCTACCGAGTGGATCAGGAGGGTATACAGTTTATAGTGATGCCTCCTATCTGGGCCTGGGTTGTGTCCTGATGCAGCATGGAAAGGTTATAGCATATGGGTCTAGACAGCTAAAGAATCATGAGAAGAACTATCCTACCCATGACTTGGAGCTTGCCGCAATCATACACGCCTTGAAAATCTGGCGCCATTATTTGTATGGAGAGACCTTTCAGATCTACACCGATCATAAGAGCTTGAAGCACATCTTCACTCAGAAGGATCTCAACATGCGTCAGAGAAGGTAGATGGAACTCCTCAAGGACTATGATTGTGACATCCTATACCATCAAGGTAAGGGCAACGTAGTAGCCGATGCCCTCAGCAGGAAGAGTGCAGGCACCCTAGCCCATCTGATGGTTTCAGAATGCAGGTCCATTGGGGCTACGCAGCAGGTTCGACTGCGAGATCTGAAGAGGGCCACATGTTTGAGCCACCTAGCAGTCCAACCCGAGTTAATCCAAAGAATAAAGGAAGCCCAGTCAATCGACCCCGCCTTAGTAACCCGCAAGAAGGATGCAGAACAGGGAGTGAACTCAGAATTTTAGATCTCTGCCGACGGATTGATTCGTTTCAAGGACAGAATGTGTGTCCCATACGACAGTGAATTAAAAAGAGACATCATGACAGAGTCCCGTAGTTCAAGGTTCGCCATGCATCCAGGAAGTACAAAAATGTACCAAACTATGCGACCTCGATTCTGGTGGAATGGGATGAAGAGAGATATAGCCGACTTTGTATCTAAGTGCTTGGTATGTCAGCAGGTCAAAGCAGAACATCAACGCCCAGGGGGGTTGCTTCAGCCTTTACCGATTCCAGAGTGGAAGTGGGAACACATCACCATGGACTTCGTATCGGGACTACCCAAGGCACGATCGGGACACGATGCCATATGGGTAATTGTTGACCGACTCACTAAGTCTTCCCACTTCCTGGCCATCAGAATGACTGATTCTTTGGACAAGTTGGCAAGAATGTATGTCCGGGAAATAGTCAGACTGCATGGAGTCCCAGTAACAGTGGTATCCGACAGGGATCCCAGATTCACTTCTCGATTTTGGAATAGTTTCCAGCAAGCTATGGGAACAAAGCTGTCCCTTAGTACTGCCTTCCACCCCCAAACAGATGGACAATCAGAGAGGACAATCCGTACGCTGGAGGATATGCTCCGAGCTTGTGTCCTTGAGTCCGGGGGCCATTGGGACGACCATCTACCCCTGATAGAGTTTGCCTACAACAACAGTTACCAAGCAAGTATCGGCATGGCCCCATACGAGGCGCTATACGGGCGTCCGTGCAGGTCACCGATTTGTTGGGAGGAAGTGGGCGATAGAAGATTGTTTGGCCCGGATTTGGTGGAAGAAACCACGTCCAAGATAGTTAAGATCAAGAAGAACATCCAGACAGCTCAGAGTAGGCAGAAGAGTTATGCTGATACCCGGAGGAGAGACCTGGCCTTTGAGAAAGGTGACCGGGTGTTTCTTAAAGTCACCCCCTTCAAGGGAATTAGTAGGTTCGGCAGGAGGGGAAAATTAAACCCCAGATACATTGGACCCTTTGAAATCTTAGACAAGATTGGTACCACTGCCTACAGACTTGCACTGCCCCCTGAGCTCTCCCGGGTTCATAATGTGTTTCATGTATCTATGCTACGCAAGTACAATCCGGACCCTTCTCATGTCGTGGCTCATGAACCGCTTTCACTCCGAGAGGACTTGTCTTATGAAGAAGTACCGGTCAGTATCACGGACCGAGAAAGCAGAATACTCCGCAACCGGGAAATATCATTTGTAAAAGTCATGTGGCAGAACCACACGCCTAGGGAGGCGACTTGGGAACTGAAATCAGAATTTAGGACACAATATCCCCATCTGTTTGATCAAGAGTAATGAGGCAAATTTGGGGACCAAATTTCTTTAAGGGGGGGAGAGTTGTAGCGCCCGGAGAAAAGGGGCCGAAAAAAAAAAAAAAAGCCACGTCGGCAGCCACGTCAGCAGGCCCGGTCAGCAATCCCGGCCAACCGGGGCCTGCCACGTGGCAAGACCACATCACTCCAGAATGGGCCACGTTGGTGATCCGCGTGGGCGCGATCGGACGGTCCAGATCAAGCGTGCGCACGGACGGCCCAGATGCAATCGCACGGATGGCCCAGATTCAATCAAAAACGGACGGCCCAGATTAAATCAAAATGGACGGCTGAGATCAAAAGGCAAAATGGTATATAGAGAGATAACACCCTAACTCTCTCATACTCTATCAAAAAATTAAAAGAAAAAACTATGAAGGGAGAGAAAAAGTGAAATCAAATTGAAAAGTATATATTAGAAAATAAAAATTATATCATAAGAGAAGGATATCAAACTGTTTATGCACGAATACTTCATAAAACACAGCAGCTTATAATACCAAACCATTGTATAGACTAGCTCCAATATCTTAATTACCAATTCAGTAAATGCAACCTTAGCTACCTAAAAAAATAAAAAAAGAACAAAAGAGAATAAAAGAGAGATAACATATAATTGGATTATCTTTAACTTTTTATCTAAAAATCTTAGTAATAACAAAAAAAAAAAAAAATTTAACTAGTTAAAGAAAAAACATAATATTGAGTACATATTTATTTATCTAATTTTTGTCATTTGAAATCTATAACAATCAAACAAAAGTAAGCATATCAATTTATAAATAACTAAGATTTTTTTACGTTATAATTCAAATAAGAAGAGAACCAATAGTAATTAAATATAACATATGCATTGTAACGGCCCCGGAAATTTAAAATGAAATATGTGTATTAAAAATGTCAAATGCGGAAGCGAAGTCAAAATTTCGATTAACATCCCTTACACTAAAACCAAAAACGTGCTCAAAATATAAAAGATCAAACTAACTAAAAGAGAGACTCGAAAGTAAAAGCTTTGAATATGACTATGGAGTCTTTAGGCGTCCCCTTCGTCATCTTCCTGCGGGACGGGCTCGGGAACAATGTCTTCCTGATTTGAAATGATTAAATAAGGGATGAGCTACACTAGCCCAGTAAAGACATCACACTATCTCACCGTCACGGAGGTAAAGGTGGGTAGAAAATACAAAAAGACCAATGGAGCATGATTTACAACAAATCCTTTTATTAATAATAAAACCTTTACCATTCACTTACCTCGGTGAAATTCATAAAACAATATACGAAAGCAATAACATTATCATCATCATGAAATCATATAAACTGTATAACATAATACTTATCACGCCTTTTGTAATTCAATCATTACACAACATATTTTCCTCATTTACCAGCCTACTAGTATCCATGGGGATCCATAGGGGTCCCGCTACCCGTTAACCCTTAACACTTGTAATCAGATTCTAGGGCCGTCCCCATACCCCGTCCGGTATGGGCGCCAAAACTATAAACCTCAATACCCCGTCCGGTATGAGGGTGAAACGGGCCGTCCCCATACTCCGTCCGGTATGGGCGCCAAAACACATAAGGTCTCCATACCCCGTCTGGTATGAGAGACCACAATCCCGGTAGGGTTCCCTACGGACCCGGTCCGTCCACCATCTCCCAGGATATCTAGTCAGGCTGGCCACATTGTACAATTATCAATCTACATAATCTTTCATTCTCTTTTCCTCAGTCAGCATCATCAATTCACATACCAACAAGCAGAACAGTAATTTATGCCAAACAAGACAACATACAGCCTCGGTTTCTCAGTCATTCAACCCATAATCAATAAAACAGTAAAATATGCACACGAAACTATGAAATGAAAACATCAAACCTTATACTGCATTTAAAACTGTAAAATAGGCCAAATAACAGTTAACCGACAAACACACTAGACTCGGGCTCCATTAGCGACCTTAAGCAATTTTATACATTCGTTGATTCAAGAAATACCATTTTATCATTATTGAACTTTAATACCGTGATAGGAAATAGGGTGAGGGGTCCTTACTCGTTTCGGGGTCCGAACATGGCTTCACAGTGCGCCTACAGGTTGTCCCTAATTTTTCCTGAATTTTTCCCGGGGAACTGAAACGCACTACTGGTACCTGCACGTGTTCCAAAAAATCCCAAATTAGGCCCAGGGCCCCTTTTTGGCCAATATCGCAATTCCGGCATGGCGGCTCCGCCATGCTCCGGCGCAAGCGGCGGCGATTCGCCTCGAGTTGGCCGTTTTCAGCTGAATTCGGCCACACTTGCATCGGTCCTTGCGATAAAACAACCCTAGGGCCCTCGGGGGGCCAAAAAATTACGGAAAACCGAAGCTTACCGGCGGCGGTGCTCTTGGGTGCAGCGGCTCTCCGGTGAGGTTCGTGTTTTGGTGATTCGGCTCCGATCAACCTATAGAGAAAAGAATGGTGATCATGGTGATATAAAAATTGCATCAAACGGAGGCCGGGAAGGGCCTCATCGGAGGCAAAAACTGAGGAGGGGCGTGGCGGCGGCGCTGGGTTTCGGCCGTGTTTTTCTGCCGTTTGGCTGGGATTTTGGCTCCGATTTGGCCATAGGAGAAATCAGTGTGGAAAAACGAGTCGGGGGTATGAAATTTACCTCGATCGGCGGTCGAAAATCTCCTCGATGCGGCGGCGGGTGGCGGCGGCCGGCTTCTGGTTCGTCTTCTCCGGCGAGGGCAGGCGGCTAGAGTTTTTGTGGTCAGGTGTGGGGGTTCTCTATATACCATTTTGCCTTTTGATCTCAGCCGTCCATTTTGATTTAATCTGGGCCGTCCGTTTTTGATTGAATCTGGGCCATCCGTGCGATTGCATCTGGGCCGTCCGTGCGCACGCTTGATCTGGGCCGTCCGATCGTGCGTACGCGGATCGCCAACGTGGCTCGTCCCCGGTCGACATGGTCTTGCCACGTGGCAGGTCCTGGTTGGCCAGGACTGATGACTGGGTCTACTGACGTGGCTGCTGATATGGCGCTCTTTTTTTTTTTCTTCAAAAAACTTAATAATAATAATTAATAATAAAATAACAAAATTTTCCAATTTTCTGGGCGTTACATGCATAGCTTGACATGGAACAACAGATATTAAAATTTCAAATTAAAAAAATGACTCAAAATCAAGAAGAACAGACATTAAAAGAGGATAATTTTATTGTCCTCTGCATAACATTGAAAACAACCTCAAGTATTGCTATGTTAATGTATACAAAGAAATTCATTGAGCAAAATAATGCTAAATTTTTTCAATTTATAATCATTTCAACTCATGAAAATGTTAAAAATGACATACTCATTTTCTGGGCTGATACTTGCGGTTTACTCTTTTTCTCTGTCAGTTTGTAAGGTTAGTTGTGATTTGTTTATTGTAATTTGTTGTTATTGTACTTAAGATGTTTGTTTGTTAGGAAAGTTGAAGAGCTAAATGTAATTTTTATTTTGTTTTACTTGAGTTTGTAATTGTATTTAAGTTTGTTTATAATTGTATTAGAATTTTAAAGTGTAGTTATTGAAATTTGTTGTTTTAGTTTGCTGATAATATCTTTTTGACATTATTTCTTAATGCAATCCCTATCCCACTCCCCAAATTTAAAAAAAAAAAACGAAATCAAGAAAAGAGAACATCAAAAGAAGAAATGAAATAACAAGACATAAAAAAAATGTAAGAAACATCAATGAAGGCAATAGAGACCATCGAAATAAATGGCCAAGCATTATAATCTACACCTTGGACAAAACAAGTGCATTTATGTTAACAATCTTGCAAACATCTTATAATCAACAACATATTATCCATTAAATTTAAGCCAGAAATCATCATTCGCCCTGTTGACCTCCCCCACTACATAATTTGCAATGTGAAGACCAAAAATGTTGCCCATAACGAGTAATTGGAAGAAATTTCATATGATGAATATGGACATAAACCACTGCATGCCAATTAAAAATGGAGCAAAAAAAAAAAAGATGAAAATGTAGAGGAGTCCAGACCACTTAAGTAAGAAAACAATGCTATCTATAAAAAAAGTTAATTTTTTTTTCCTAAAGAGTTACATAATAATAAAAGCTAATTATTTTAGCTAACTGAGCAAAAACAAAATATTGTATCATAACACTAAACAAAAAAAAAAATGTAATGAAAAATAAAATTAATGTCATAAGCCAAGAAAAACAAACCTTGCATTTCACGAATATCTTATAACCTAATATGTCTTTAGCAATGTTACCTATAAAAAAAGAACAAAATACAAATAATAAGAGTTGGTTTTCCTTAACTTTATGTCTAATGTGTTTCATAGTAATAAAATATTAATATTTTTACTAGTTAAAGAAAAAACTAAATATTGAATGCGAGATTATATACCTAATTTTCGTCATTTGAAATCTATAGAAACTAAACAAAAGTGAGCATATCAATTTACAAACAATCCTGATTTTTCTACGTTATAATTCAAATGAAAGAGAACCATGAAAAATTATATGTAGCATATGCATAGTTTCACATTGAACAATGGATATCAAAACTTAAAATGAAAAAAAAAATGACTAAAATCAAGAAGAACAAACATTAAAAGAGGATAATTTTATTTTTCTTTGCTTAACATTAAAAATGACCTTATACTAATTTTTTCAATTTTTAATCATTTCAGCTCACACAAACATAATACTGCTTTTCTTGTTCTTCCCAATGTTAAATATGGCATATTCTTTTTGTGGGCAAATATTTAGGATTTACTCTTTTTGCTCATCGGTTTTTAATAGTTCGTTTGTTGCAAATTTTCGTTATCGCGTTTGAGGTGGTTCTTTGATGGGAAAGTTGAAGAGTTAACTGTGATTTTTATTTTATCTTACTTGAATTTGTAATTTTATTTGAGTTTATTTGTAAATGTATTTGAATTTTGTAGTATGCGGTCGTTGTTAAAATTTGTTTAGTTTAATTTGCATAATTTCACTCATGTTGGTTGTATGCATATTTGTTTGGAATGATAAAAAATTGAATTGGACCTTTCTTTTAGCTCATTTAGATTTCTAGTCCTGCTTGAGTGGATTTGGAACTGTATTCTAATTTCAGTGTCTAATTGTAATTTGTTTCTTTTGATATGTTCATATCGATCTAGTTTGATGCAAGTTTTGGTTCTTTTTGTGTTTACATTTGTTTGGTTAATGTTGTAGGAGATTTTGAGTTAAATTTGTTAACTCCTAAATTATTTTTGTTAATTGTAATGCATTTCTATAAATCTATGGCTCAACTATGTTAAAGTAGGATAATATTAAAACTTTTTAAAACCTAATGTGATCGATGGTACAGAGAGATTACACCCTAATTCTCTCAGACTCCATCAAAAAATTAAAAGAAAAAAATATAATGGGATAGAAAAAGTGCAATCAAACTGAAAAATATATATTAGAAAATAAAATTTATATCATAAAAGAAGAAAATCAAACTGTTTATTCAAGAATGCCTCATAAAACACAACAGCTCATAGTACCAAACCACTGTATAGACCAACACCAATATCCTGATTACCAATTCAGTAAAGGAAACTTTTTTAGAAACATTGAAGAAACAAAAGAAACCGTTGACGAAGAAGTCGTGCAACCGAAGAAGACGAGTTCCCACCATTACCAATATCTGCCATCAAATCGAACCACAGATCTTCTTTTCCACTAAAATGATCATGAGGAAGATCAATTTGTTGAGCCACATCTGAAATTTTTTTAAAACTTAATGTGATAGATAATGCAGAAATAGATAGCGGTGTAACTCTCTCCAACTCCATCAAAAAAATTTAAAAAATAAATTAGGCTTAAAAAAAGAAAAATTAAATTGAAAAATATGATAAAAAAAGAAGATAAATCTCTTATTCCACGGATACCTCATAATACACGTCTAAAAGAGTGCTACCAATAAAAGAAAACAAAACACAAGTGACACACATGGACCATCTTAAACTTTTTGCCTAAAGAGTTGCACACTAACAAAATATAAAAATTTTAGTGTAACATCCTGAACTCTAATTTTGGTGGGTACAGAGTTAGCACAATATTTTCAATTAGTGAAAGAAATAAATATTAAATATATATTATTCATATCGATCTAGTGTTGTGTAGGTTTTTAGTGTTCAAATCCATCCTTCAACTAAGTTATGGTAGCATGATTTAAAAATTATTATTTGATTAGTTAGTAAAAAAAAATAATTGACTAATCAGATAATAAAATAATGAGGTAAAATTTCATACGGATTCACTTCCTCTGTCGCTCTGGTTATTTTCTTCGTACACACTCTCCCTCTTTTGTCGCTCACAGACTGTAAAGCACACCGTAAGCTATATCGAGAACCTGCCAGCGTAAGTAAGAGAGCCACTATTCGTAGGTTTGCTATAACAAGTAATTATGCAAAATCATTAAAATAAAAATTGAATTTTCATCACTTACAGTACAATTTTTAAGAATGGTCAGGACCTCATTCCTTTTGCCAACGACGCGAGAAACAAGACAAACATACCAAAACCCAAGAAATATAATGCGAAAGACAAGAAAAAAGAGATATATCATAAAACATAGCAGCTCATAGTACCAAACGACTGTATAATAGACCACCTCCAATATCCTGATTACCAATTCAGTAAATGCAACCTTATTAGAAACATTAAAAAAATAAAAAAAAACTGCTGACCAAGTACTCTTACAACCGAAGAAGATGAGTTTCCGCCATCACCAGTATCTGCCATCAAATCGAACCACAGATCTTTTTTTTCACTAAAGTGATAATAGAGTAGATATCTTTGTAGCAAAATGTCTCAATCCGTAATATTAGTACCTGCTCTCCAATCCTAGTGGTTAATGATGCACGTAAGTATGATGGTATTAGGCTACGCCGCTCTGTTATGTGGATCATTATTATCAGTAGCTCTTCTAGTCATTACATTTCGAAAAGTCATAAGAATTTTTGGTCCAAATGAAACCTTTTTAAAACTTAATGTGATGGATGATGCAGAATTAAATAGCATTGTAATTCTCCCCAACTCCATCAAAAAATTAAAAAAAAAATAAATTAAGTTTTAAAAAAGCAAAATTAAACTGAAAAATATGATAAAAGAAGGAAGACAAACGTCTTATTCTACGGATACCTCATAATCCACGTCTAAAAGAGTGCTACAAAAAAAAAAGAATAAAACACAAGTGACATGTCTGGACCATCTTAAACTTTTTGCCTAAAGAGTTACATACTAATAAAATATAAAAATTTTAACTACCAAAAAAAAAAATAAAAAACACATGCTTATTTATCTTAAAAGTGCTCCCTAAGATTGATAATAACCTTCGGTAGTCCTACATTAAAGTAAGCATAAAGAATATTGCTAAATAAATGATTCTAAATAGAAAATAAAATTTATATCATATCCAAAGTAAAATAAACTTTTTGTTCCACGAATATCTTATAAACCAACATGTTTCCAATAGTGCTACCTATAAAAGAGAACAAAAAAAAGATAATATATGATTGGACTCTCTTTAACTTTTTACCTAAAGATTTTCATAGTAACAAATAAAGAAAATTTTAACTAATTATAGAAAAAACATAATATTGAATACGTATTTATTTACCTGATTTTTGGCGTTTGAAAACTACAATAATTACACAAAAGTGAGCATATAAATTTATAAATGATCAAGACTCTTTTACGTTGTAACTAAAATAAGAAAAAAATCAATAGCAATTAAATGTAACAAATGCAGGCATTGACGGATAGCAAAACTTCAAATTAAAAAAAAACGACTAAAATCAAGAAGAACAAACATTAAAAGAGGACTATTTTGTTGTCTTCTGCATAACATTAAAAATAGGCTCATGTATTGCGATGTCAATGTACACATAAAGAAATTCACTAACGAAATAATGCTAAACTATTTCAATTTATAATCATTTTAACTCATGCAAATATAAAAAAGGAGATATTCGTTTTCAGGACTAATACTTGCATTTTGCTCTTTTTCCTTATCAGTTTGTAAGGGTAATTGTAATTTGTTTGTTGTAGTTTGCTGTTATTGTTTTTGAGATGTTTTTTGCTGGACAAGTTGAAGAGCTAAATGTAATTTTTGTTTTGGTTTACTTGACTTGGTAATTGTGTTTGAGTTTGTTTGTAAGGGTAGTTGTAATTTTTTTGTTGTAGTTTGTCGTTATTGTGTTTGAGATGTTTGTTTGCTGGAAAATTTGAAAAGCTAAATGTAATTTTTATTATAGTTTACTTGAATTTGTGATTGTTTTTGAGTTTGTTTATAATTGTAATAGAATTTCAACGCCTACTTGTTTTTTAAATTTATTGTCTTAATTTGTTGTAATTTCACTCGAGTTAGTTGTTTGTTTCATTTGTTTATAATTGCAAAAAAATCAATTGGATTTTTCTTTCAGTGTACTTAGATTCGTAATTGTATTCGAGTTTTTTTGTATTTTTATTCCAATTTCAGTTTCTAATTATAATTTGTTTGCTTTGCATTGTTCATATCGATCTATTATCATGTAGGTTTTTAGTGTTCAAATTCATCCTTCAACTAAGTTATGGTAGCATAATTTAAAATTATTGTTTGATTAGTTAGCAAAAAAATAAAAATAATTGACTAATCAGATAATAAAATAATGAGGTAAAATTTCATATGAACTCACTTCCTCTATCGCTCTGGTTCTCTTCTTCATACACACTTTCGCTTTTTTGTCGCTCACAGACAATAAAGCACGCCACAAGCTATACCGAGAACCTGCCAGCGTAAGTAAGAAAGCCACTATTCGTAGGTTTGCTACAACAAGTAATTATGCATAATCATTAAAATAAAAATTGAATTTTCATCACTTACAGCACAATTTTAAAGAATGGTCAGGGCCTCCTTTCTTTTGCCAGCGATGCGAGAATCAAGACAAACATACCAAAACCTAGGAAATATAATGTGAAAGACAAGAAGAAAAAGATTCCTCATAAATGCAGTAGCTCATAGTACCAAACCACTGTATAAGATTTCAGCTCCAATATCCTGATTACCAATTCAAAAAATGCAACCTTATTAAAAATATTGAAGAAACAAAAAATAATCGTTGACCAAGTACTCCTGCAACTGAAGAAGACGAGTACCCTACATCACTAGTATCTGCCATCAAATCAAACCACATATCTCCTTTTTCACTAAAGTGATCATAGAGTAGATATCCTTGTAGCTCCAAATAAAACCTTTTTAAAACTTAATGTGATAGATGATGCAGAAATAGATAGCGTTGTAACTCTCTCCAACTCCATCAAAAAAATTTAAAAAATAAATTAAGCTTAGAAAAAACAAAACAAAACTAAAAAATATGATAAAAGAAGGAAGACAAACCTCTTATTCCACGGATACCTCATAATCAATGTCTAAAAGAGTGCTATCAACAAAAGAAAATAAAACACAAGTGACACGTCTGGACCATCTTAAACTTTTTGCCTAAAGAGTTACAGACTAACAAAATATAAAAATTTTAACTACCCAAAAAGATAAAAACACATGCTTATTTACTTTGAAAGTGCTCCCTAAGGTTGGTAATAACATTCGTTAGTCTTACATTAAAGTAAACATAAAGAATATTGTTGAGTAAATAATTCTAAATAGAAAATATATATATATATATATATAATAGAAAATAAAATTTATATCGTAAGCAAAGCAAAATAAACTTTTTGTTCCACGAATATCTTATAACTCAACATGTTTCCAGCAATGTTGCCCACAAAAGAGAACAAAAAAGAGATAATATATTATATATATATAAAAAATAAAAAATAAAATTTATATCGAAAGCAAAGTAAAATAAACCTTTTGTTCCACGAATATATTATAACCCAATATGTTTCCAGCAGTGTTACCCACAAAAAAGAACAAAAAAGAGATAATATATTTTATATATATATAAAATAAAAAATAAAATTTATATCGTAAGCAAAGCAAAATAAACCTTTTGTTCCACAAATATATTATAACCCAACATTTTTCCAGCAGTGTTACCCACAAAAGAGATAATATATGATTGAACTCTCTTTAACTTTTTGCCTAAAGATCTTCATAGTAACAAAGAAAGAAAATTTTAACTAGTTATAGAAAAAAATAATATTGAATACGTGTTTATTTACCTGATTTTTGCTGTTTGAAATCTACAACAATTACACAAAAGTGAGTATATCAATTTATAAATGATCAAGACTCTTTTAAAATCAGAAGACAACCAATATCAATTAAATGTAACAAATGCAAGCATGGACGGATATCAAAACTTCAAATTAAAAAAAAAATGGACTAAAATCAAGAAGAACATACATTGAAAGAAGACAATTTTGTTGTCTTCTGCATAACATTAAAAACAGTCTAAGGTATTGCTATGTTAATGTACAAATAAAGAAACTCACTGACGAAATAATGCTAAATTATTTCAATTTATAATTATTTCCACTCATGCAAATATTAAAACGAGATATTTGTTTTCAGGGCTGATACTTGGGTTTTACTCTTTTTCCTTGTCAGTTTGTAAGAGAAGTTGTAATTTATTTGCGGTAATTTGTTGTTATTGTGTTTGAGATGTTTGTTTGCAGGGAAAGTTGAAGAGTCAATTGTAATTTTTATTTTGGTTTACTTGACAGAGTAATTGTATTTGAATTTGTTTTTAATGGTAGATGTAATTTTTTTGTTGTAGTTTCTCGTTATTGTGTTTGAGATGTTTGCTATCTGGGAAAGTTGAAGAGCTAAATGTAATTTTTGTTTTGGTTTACTTGAGTTTGTGATTGTATTTGAGTTTATTTGTAATTGTCTCACAATTTCAGTGCCTACTTATTTTAGTTTGTTGTAATTTCATTCGACTTAGTTGTTTGTGTTATTTGTTTGGAATTGCAAAAAAATGAATTGGATTTTTCTTTCGGTATACTTGGATTTGTTATTGTATTTGAGTTTATTTGTATTTTTATTCTAATTTCAGTTTCTAATTACAATTTGTTTGCTTTGCATTGTTCATATCGATCTAGCGTCATATAGATTTTTAGTGCTCAAATCCATCCTTCAACTAAGTTATGGTAGCATAATTTAAAAATTATTGTTTGATTAGTTAGTAAAAAATAAAAATAATTGACTAATCATATAATAAAATTATTAGGTAAAATTTCATATGAACTCTCTTCCTCTGCCGTTCTAGTTCTCTTCTTCGTACACACTCTCTCCCTCTTTTATTGCTCACATACCGTAAAGCATGCCGTAGGCTATACTGAGAACCTGCCAGCGTAAGTAAGAGAGCCAGTATTCGCAAGTTTACTACAACAAATAATTATGTAAAATCATTAAAATAAAATTTGAATTTTCATCACTTACAACACAATTTTAAAGAATAGTTAGGACCTCCTTCCTTTTGCTAGCGACTAAAATCTATGAAATATAATGTGAAAGACAAGAAGAAAGAGATACCTCATAAAAGACATTAAAGTTAATCAACATTCAATTCCTAATCTTATTTGAAAATAGCAATTCTAGCTATCTAATTTTAAATATATCTCTAAGGATGATATCATATATTTGCCAACAACCACAACTCATTCTGTTTACTAACCATGATTCAAAGGAAAAAAACCAACAGACCATACAGAGAAAAGTAAATTATCTTAAAAAAATTATTAGCTTATTCAAGTTACCCTAAAAATATTAATTGCATTGCATTTCTTAAAAATAATATTGATCAACCATTATCTGTGAGCTAAAAGTCAAAGTTATAACGAGTGCATATTATTTTGCAAATGGTAAACGAGTTACTTTCAAGCAACTGACGAAATCATTCAATCGCATTTTAGGATTGAAGATTAAGTTTAAGAATGATTAAAGAGAGAGAGAGAGAGAGAGAGAGAGAGAGAAGAGATACTGAGTGTTTTAGGAAGCCACCAACCAAAATTGAGCAAGTTCTCAGCTTCCCATCTGTGGATAGGTGTGGAGGAAATATATCAGGATGATCACTGAATAGTGAAGGGAACATTTCATCATACTGAAGATGCAAATGTTGCAACAATTGAAAAAATAAATGAGAAGTATGCAACATAGATAATAAAATAATGAGATAAAATTTTATACCCACTTTCTTCCTCTGTTGCTCTGGTTCTCTTCTTCGTACACACTCTCTCTCTTTTGTCGCTCAAAGATCGTAAAACATGCAGCAGACTATACTGAGAACTTGTTAGCATAAGTAAGAGAGCCAGTAGTCTCATGTTTGCTACAACAAATCAACATGCAAAATCATTAAAATGAAAATTTAATTTTCATCACTTACAGTGCAATTTTAAAGAATGCTCAGGATCTCCATTCTCTTGCCAACGAGCGAGAAAAAAGACAAACATATCAAAACCCAAAAAAATATAATGTGAAAGACAAGAAAAAAGAAATACCACATAAAACACAGTAGTTCTTCGTACCAATTCAGTAAATGCAACCTTATTAAAAAAATTAAAGAATCAAAAGAAACTACTGACCACTCCTGCAACCGAAGAAAACAAGTTTCCGCCGTCACTAGTATCTGCCATCAAATCGAACCATAGATCTACTTTTTCACTAAAATGATCATGCAGTAGATCTCCATGTTAAGCTCCATCTGGTAACTTTTTAAAACTTAATGTGATAGATGATGCAGAAATAGATAGCGTTGTAAATCTCTCCAATTCCATCAAAAAAATAAAAAAAAAATTAGGCTAAAAAAAGCAAAAAAAAAAAAAAAATAGAAAAATATGATAAAAGAAGGAAGACAAACCTCTTATTCCACAGATACCTCATAATTCACGTCTAAAAGAGTGCTACCAACAAAAGAAAACAAAACACAAATGACACATCTTGACCATCTTAAACATTTTTTCTAAAGAGTTACACGCTAACAAAATATAAAAAATTTATCTACCCAAAAAGATAAAAACATATGCTTATTTACCTTAAAAGTACTCACTAAGATTGATAATAACCTTCGGTAGTCCTATATTAAAGTAAACAAAAATAATATTGCTAAGTAAATAATTTTTTTTGGATAAATATTACTAAGTATATAATCCTAAATAGAAAAGAAAATATGTAATAAAAAATAAAATTTATGTCATAAGCATAGGAAAATAAACATTTTATTCCACGTATATCTTATAACCCAACAAGTTTCAAACAGTGTTGCCCACAAAAGAGAACAAAACAGAGATAATATATGATTGGTCTTTGTTCAATATTTTGCCTAAAAATTTTCATAAGAATAAAGAAAGAAAATTTTAACTAATTATAAAAAAAAACATAATATTAAATACGTATTTATTTACCTGATTTTTGCCATTTGAAATCTACAACAACTACCCAAAACTGAGCATATCAATTTATAAATGATCAAGACCCTTTTACGTTTTAATTAAAATAAGAAGAAAACCAATACCAATTAAATATAACATATGTGCACAGCTTGGCATGATCGGATATCAAAACTTCAAATTAAAAAAGAACGATTTAAATCAAGAAGAACAGATATTAAAAGAGGATAATTTTGTTGTCTGCTGCATAACATTAAAAACAGCCTCAAGTATTGCTATGTTAATGTACACATAAAGAAATTCACTGACGAAATAATGCTAAATTGTTTCAATTTATAATCATTTAACCTCACGCAAATATTAAAATGAGATATTCTTTTTCAGGGTTGATACTTGGGTTTTACTCTTTTTTCTTGTCAGTTTGTAAGGGTAGTTGTAATTTTTTACCGGTACTTTGTCGTTAATTTGTTTGAGATTTTTGTTTGCTGGAAAAGTTGAAGAGCTAAATGTAATTTTTGTTTTGGTTTACTTGAGTTTGTGATTGTATTTGAGTTTGTTCGTAATTGTATTAGAATTTGAGCGCCTACTTGTTATAATTTTGCTCGAGTTAGTTGTTTGTTTCATTTGTTTGGAATTGCAAAAAAAATCAATTGGATTTTTCTTTCAGTGTACTTGGATTTGTAACTGTATTTGAGTTTGTTTGTATTTTTGTTCCAATTTTGGTTTCTAATTATAATTTGTTTGCTTTGCATTGTTCATATCGATCTATCGTCATGTAGCTTTTTAGTATTCAAATCCATCCTTCAACTAGGTTATGGTAGCATAATTTGAAAATTATTATTTGATTAGTTAGTAAAAAATAAAAATAATTGACTAATCGATCTATCGTCATGTAGCTTTTTAGTGTTCAAATCCATGTAGCTTTGTAGCTTTTTAGTGTTCAACTAAGTTATGGTAGCATACTTTAAAAATTATTATTTGATTAGTTAGTAAAAAATAAAAATAATTGACTAATCAGATAATAAAATAATGAGGTAAAATTTCATACGTTCTCGCTTCCTCTGTCGCTCTGGTTCTCTTCTTCGTACACACTCTCCCTCTTTTCTCGCTCACAAACCGTAAAGCACGCCGCAAGCTATACCGAGAACCTGCCAGCGTAAGTAAGACAGCCACTATTCGCAGGTTTGCTATAACAAGTAATTATACAAAATCATTAAAATAAAAATTGAATTTTCTTCACTTACAGCACAATTTTGAAGAATGGTCAGGATCTCCTTCCTTTTGCCAGCGACGCGAGAAAAAAGAAAAACATACCAAAACCCAGGAAATATAATGTGATAGACAAGAAGAAAGAGATACCTCATAAAACACAGCAGCTCATAGTACCAAACGACTGTATAATAGACCAGCTCAAATATCCTGATTACCAATTTAGTAAATGCAACCTTATTAGAAACATTAGAAAAAAAAAAAAACCGCTGACCAAGTACTCCTGCAACCGAAGAAGACGAGTTTCCGCCATCACCAGTATCTGCCTTCAAATCAAACCACAGATCTTCTTTTTCACTAAAGTGATCATAGAGCAGATCTCTTTGTAGCTCCAAATGAAACCTTTTTAAAACTTAATGTGATCGATGATGCAGAAATAGATAGCGTTGTAACTCTTCCCAACTCCATCAAAAAATTTTAAAAAATAAATTAGGCTTAAAAAAAGTAAAACTAAACTGAAAAATATGATAAAAGAAGGAAGACAAACCTCTTATTCTACGGATACCTCATAATCCACGTCTAAAAGAGTGCTACCAACAAAAAAGAATAAAACACAAGTGACACGTCTCGACCATCTTAAACTTTTTGCCGAAAGAGTTACATACTAACAAAATATAAAAATTTTGACTACCCTAAAAGATAAAAACACATGCTTATTTACCTTAAAAGTGCTCCGTAAGATTGATAATAACCTTCGGTAGTCATACATTAAAGTAAACATAAAGAATATTGCTAAATAAATAATTCTAAATATATATATATATATATATATAATAGAAAATAAAATTTATATCGTAAGCAAAGCAAAATAAACATTTTGTTCTACGAATATTTTATAACCCAACATGTTTCCAGTAGTGTTACCCACAAAAGAGAACAAAAAATAGATAATATATGATTGGACTCTTTTTAACTTTTTGCTTAAAGATCTTTATAGTAACAAAGAAAGAAAATTCTAACTAGTTATAGAAAAAATATAATATTCAATACGTAATTATTTACTTGATTTTTGGCATTTGAAATCTACAACAATTACACAAAAGTGAGCATATCAATTTATAAATGATCAAGACTCTTTTAAAATCAGAAGAAAACTAATAGCAATTAAATGTAACAAATGCAGGCATGGACGGATATCAAAACTTTAAATTAAAAAAACGACTAAAATAAAAAAGAAAAGACATTAAAAGAGGACAATTTTGTTGACTTCTACATAACATTAAAAACAGCCTTAAGTATTACTATGTTAGTGTACACATAAAGAAATTCCCTGACAAAATAATGCTAAGTTGTTTTAATTTATAATCATTTCTACTCATGCAAATATTAAAACGAGATATTCGTTTTCAGGGCTAATACTTAGGTTTTACCCTTTTTCCTTGTCAGTTTGTAAGGGAAGTTGTAATTTGTTTGCGGTAATTTGTCGTTATTGTGTTTGAGATGTTTCTTTGCAGGGAAAGTTGAAGAGTCAAATGTAATTTTTATTTTGGTTTACTTGACTTTGTAATTGTATTTGAGTTTGTTTGTAAGGGTAGATGTATTTTGTTTGTTGTAGTTTCTCGTTATTGTGTTTGAGATTTTTGTTATCTGGAAAAGTTGAAGAGCTAAATATAATTTTTGTTTTGGTTTACTTGAGTTTGTGATTGTATTGGAGTTTGTTTGTAATTGTATTAGAATTTTAGCGCCTACTTATTGTTAAAATTTGTTATTTTAGTTTGTTGTAATTTCACTCGAGTTCGCTGTTTGGTTCATTTATTAGGAATTACAAAAAAATCAATTGGATTTTTGAGTTTGTTTGTAATTGTATTAGAATTTTAGCGCCTATTTGTTGTTAAAATTTGTTATTTTAGTTTGTTGTAATTTCACTCGAGTTAGCTCTTTGTTTCATTTATTAGGAATTACAAAAAAATCAATTGGATTTTTCTTTCAGTGTACTTGGATTACTAACTGTATTCGAGTTTTTTTGTATATTTGTTCCAATATCGGTTTCTAATTTTAATTTGTTTGCTTTGCATTGTTCATATCGATCTATCTTCGTGCAGCTTTTTAGTGTTCAAATCCATCCTTTAACTAAGCTTTAGTAGCATAATTTAAAAATTATTGTTTGATTAGTCAGTAAAAAATTAAAAATAATCGACTAATCAAATAATAAAATCATGAGGTAAAATTTCATACGAACTCGCTTCCTCTGTCGCTCTGGTTCTCTTCTTCGTACACACTCTCCCTCTTTTGTCGCTCACAGACCATAAAGCACGCCGCAGGCTATACCGAGAACCTGCCAGCGTAACTAAGACAGCCACTATTCGCAGGTTTGCTACAATCAGTAAATATGCAAAATCATTAAAATGAAATTTGAATTTTCATCACTTACAGCACAATTTTGAAGAATTGTCAGGACCTCCTTCCTTTTGCCAGCGATGCGAGAAACAAGACAAAAATACCAAAACTCAGAAAATATAATGTGAAAGATAAGAAGAAAGAGATATCTCATAAAATACAGCAGCTCATAGTACCAAACAGCTGTGTAATAGACCAGCTCCAATATCCTGATTACCAATTCAGTAAATGCAACCTTATTAGAAACATTAAAAAAATAAAAAATAACCACTGACCAAGTACTCCTGCAACCGAAGAAGACGAGTTCCCGTCATCACCAGTATCTGCCATTAAATCGAACCACATATCTTCTTTTCCACTAAAGTGATCATAGAGTAGATCTCCTTGTAGCTCCAACTGAAGAAATCACATTTTAAGATTGAAGATTAAGTTTAAGAATGATTAAAGAAAGAGAGAGAGAGAAAGAGAAGAGATACTGAGTGTTTTAGGAAGCCACCAACCAGAATTGAGCAAGTTCTCAGCTTCCCGTCTGTGGACAGGTGTGGAGGAAATATATCAGGATGATCACTGAATAGTGAAGGAAACATTTCATCATACTGAAGATGCAAATGTTGCAACAATTGAAAGAATAAATGAGAAGTATGCAACACAGATAATAAAATAACGAGGTAAAATTTCATACGCACTCTCTTCCTCTGCCGCTCTGGCTCTCTTCTTCGTACACACTCTCCCTCTTTTGTTGCTCACAGACCGTAAAACATGCAGCAGACTGTACTGAGAACTTGCCAGCGTAAGTAAGAGAGCCAGTATTCTCATGTTTGCTACAACCAATCAACATGCAAAATCATTAAAATGAAAATTTAATTTTCACCACTTACAGCGCAATTTTGAAGAATGGTCAGGACCTCCGTCCTCTTGCCAGCGAGCGAGAAAAATGACAAACATATCAAAACCCAAAAAATATAATGTGAAAGACAATAAGAAAGAAATACCACATAAAACACAATAGCTCCTCGTACCAATTCAGTAAATGCAACCTTATTAAAAACATTGAAGAATCAAAAGAAACTACTGACCACTCCTGCAACCGAAGAAAACAAGTTCCCGCCATCACAGTATCTGCCATCAAATCGAACCACAGATCTACTTTTCGACTAAAATGATCATGCAGTAGATCTCCATGTTAAGCTCCATCAACTAACTTTTTAAAACTAAATGTGATAGATGATGCTGAAATAGATAGCGTTGTAAATCTCACCAACTCCATCAAAAAAATTTAAAAAACAATTAGGCTAAAAAAGCAAAAAAATAGAAAAATATGATAAAAGAAGGAAGACAAACCTCTTATTCCACAGATACCTCATAATTCACGTCTAAAAGAGTGCTACCAACAAAGAAAATAAAATACAAGTGACACATCTGGACCATCTTAAACGTTTTTCCTAAAGATTTACACACTAACAAGATATAAAAATTTTATCTACCTAAAAAGATAAAAATATATGCTTATTGACCTTAAAAGTGCTAACTAAGATTGATAATAACCTTCGGTAGTCTTATATTAAAGTAAACAAAAATAATATTGCTAAGTAAATAATCCTAAATAGAAAATAAAATTTGTCATAAGCATAGGAAAATAAACTTCTTATTCCACGTATATCTTATAACCCAACATGTTTCAAGCAGCGTTACCCACAAAAGAGAACAAAACAAAGATAATATATTATTGGTCTCTGTTCAACATTTTGCCTAAAGATTTTCATAACAGCAAAGAAAGAAAATTTTAACTAGTTATAGAAAAAATATAATTTTAAATACGTGTTTATTTACCTGATTTTTGCCGTTTGAAATCTACAACAACTACACAAAAGTAAGCATATCAATTTATAAATGATCAAGGCCTTTTTACATCGTAATTAAAATAAAAAGAAAACCAATAGCAATTAAATGTAACATATGTGCACAGCTTGGCATGGACAGATATCAAAACTTCAAATTAAAAAAGAACGACTAAAATCAAGAAGAACAAATATTAAAAGAGGACAATTTTGTTGTCTTCTGCATAACATTAAAAACAGTCTCAGGTATTGCTATGTTAATGTACACAAAGAAATTTACTTACGAAATAATGCTAAATTATTTCAATTTATAATCATTTAACCTCATGCAAATATTAAAATGAGATATTCGTTTTCAGGGCTGATACTTGGGTTTTACTCATTTTTCTTATCAGTTTGTAAGGGTAGTTGTAATTTTTTACCGGTACTTTATCGTTATTATGTCTGAGATGTTTGTTTGCAGAGAAAGTTGAAGAACTAAATGTAATTTTTGTTTTGGTTTACTTGAGTTTGTGATTGTATTTGAGTTTTGTTGTAATTGTATTAGAATTTGAGCACCTACTTGTTGTTGTAAAATCACGAGGCAAAATTTCATACGAACTCATTTCCTCTGTTGCTCTGGTTCTCTTCTTCGTACACACTCTCCCTCTTTTGTCGCTCACAAACCGTAAAGCATGTCGCAGGCTATACCGAGAAC
The DNA here is from genome assembly GCF_054855325.1 of Carica papaya. Taxonomy (NCBI): domain Eukaryota; kingdom Viridiplantae; phylum Streptophyta; class Magnoliopsida; order Brassicales; family Caricaceae; genus Carica; species Carica papaya. Next base: position 26,818,642 of record NC_142309.1, read on the forward strand.
CTGCCAGCGTAAGTAAGACAGCCACTATTCGCAGGTTTGCTATAACAAGTAATTATACAAAATCATTAAAATAAAAATTGAATTTTCATCACTTACAGCACAATTTTGAAGAATGGTCAGGATCTCCTTCCTTTTGCCAGCGATGCAAGAAAAAAGAAAAACATACCAAAACCCAGGAAATAGAATGTGAAAGACAAGAAGAAAGAGATACCTCATAAAACACAGCAGCTCATAGTACCAAACGACTGTTTAATAGACCAGCTCCAATATCTTGATTACCAATTCAGTAAATGCAACCTTATTAGAAACATTAAAGAAATAAAAAAAAAACCGCCGACCAAGCACTCCTGCAGCCGAAGAAGATGAGTTCCCACCATTAAATCGAACCACGTTTCTTCTTTTCCACTAAAGTGATCATAGAGTAGATCTCCTTTTAGCTCCAAATGAAAACTTTTTAAAACTTAATGTGATAGATGATGCAGAAATAGATAGCGTTGTAACTCTCTCCAACTATTTCAAAAAAATTTAAAAAATAAATTAGGCTTAAAGAAAGCAAAACTAAACTGAAAAATATGATAAAATAAGAAAGACAAACCTCTTATTCCATGGGTACCTCATAATCCACGTCTAAAAGTGTGCTACCAACAAAAGAAAATAAAATACGAGTGACACGCCTGGACCATCTCAAATTTTTTATCTAAAGAGTTACATACTAACAAAATATAAAAATTTTAACTACCCAAAAAGATAAAAACACATGCTTATTTACCTTAAAAGTGCTCCCTAAGATTGATAATAACATTCGCTAGTCCTACATTAAAGTAAACATAAAGAATATTGCTGAGTAAATAATTCTAAATAGAAAAAAAAAATATATATATATAGAAAATAAAATTTATATCATAAGTAAAGCAAAATAAACCTTTTGTTCCACGAATATCTTATAACTCAACATGTTTCCAGCAGTGTTACCCACAAAAGAAAACAAAAAAGAGATAATATATGATTAGACTCTCTTTAACTTTTTACCTAAAGATCTTCATAGTAACAAAGAAAGAAAATTTTAACTAGTTATAGAAAAAATATAATATTGAATACGTGTTTATTTACCTGATGTTTGGTGTTTGAAATCTACAACAATTACACAAAAGTCAATTTATAAATGATTAAGACTCTTTTAAAATCAAAAGAAAACCAATAGCAATTAAATGTAACAAATGCAGGCATGGACGGATATCAAAACTTTAAATTAAAAAACGACTAAAATAAAAAAGAAAAGACATTAAAAGAGGACAATTTTGTTGTCTTCTGCATAACATTAAAAATAGCCTCAAGTATTGCTACGTTAATGTACACATCAAGAAATTCACTGACGAAATAATTCTAAATTGTTTCAATTTATAATCATTTCAACTCATACAAATATTAAAACGAGATATTCGTTTTCAGGGCTAATACTTGGGTTTTACTCTTTTTCCTTGTCAGTTTGTAAGGAAAGTTGTAATTTGTTTGCAGTAATTTGTCGTTATTGTGTTTGAGATATTTGTTTGCAGAGAAAGTTGAAGAGCTAAATATAATTTTTGTTTTGGTTTACTTGACTTTGTACTTGTATTTGAGTTTGTTTGTAAGGGTAGATATAATTTTTTTGTTGTAGTTTCTCGTTATTGTGTTTGAGATGTTTGTTATCTGGGAAAGTTGAAGAAATAAATGTAATTTTTGTTTTGGTTTACTTGAGTTTGTGATTGTATTTGAGTTTATTTATAATTGTATCAGAATTTCAGCGCTTACTTATTTTAGTTTGTTGTAATTTCACTCGACTTAGTTGTTTGTGTTATTTGTTTGGAACTGTAAAAAAATCAATTGGATTTTTCTTTCAGTATACTTGGATTTGTTACTGTATTTGAGTTTATTTGCATTTTTATTCCAATTTCAGTTTCTAATTAGAATTTATTTGCTTTGCATTGTTCATATCGATCTAGCGTCATGTAGGTTTTTAGTGTCCAAGTCCATCCTTCAACTAAGTTATGTTAGCATAATTCAAAAATTATCGTTTGATTAGTTAGTAAAAAAAATAAAAATAATTGACTAATCAGATAATAAAATCATGAGGTAAAATTTCATACGACCTCTCTTCCTCTGCCATTCTGGTTCTCTTCTTCGTACACACTCTCCCTTTTTTGTTGATCACATACCGTAAAGCACGCCATAGGCTATATTGAGAACCTGCCAACGTAAGTAAGAGAGCCAGTATTCGCAAGTTTGCTACAACAAGTAATTGTGCAAAATCATTAAAATAAAAATTAAATTTTTATCATTTACGGCACAATTTTAAAGAATGGTCAGGACCTCCTTCCTTTTGCCAGCGACGCGAGAAACAAGACAAACAAACTAAAATCTATGAAATATAATCTGAAAGACAAGAAGAAAGAGATACCTCATAAAACACATCAGCTCATAATACAAACCACTGTATAATAGACCAGCTCCAATATTCTGATTACCAATTCAGTAAATGCAACCTTATTAGAAACATTGAAAAAACAAAAAAAAAAACACTGACCAAGTACTCCTGCAATCGAAGAAGATGAGTACCCGCCATCACTAGTATTTACCATCAAATCGAACCACAGATCTTCTTTTTCACTAAAGTGATCATGGAGTAGATCTCCTTGTAGCTCCAAATAAAACCTTTTTAAAATTTACTGTGATAGATGATGCAGAAATAAATAACGTTGTAACTCTCTCCAATTTCATCAGAAAATTTTAAAAAATAAATTAGGACTAAAAAAAGCAAAATTAAAATGAAAAATACGATAAAAGAAGACAAACCTCTTATTTCATGGATGCCTCATAATTCACGTTTAAAAGAGTGTTACCAGCAAAAAAGAATAAAACACAAGCGACACGCCTGGACCATTTTAAACTTTTTGCCTAAAGAGTTACACACTAACAAGTTTAAAAAATTTTATCTACCAAAAAGATAAAAAAAATATGTTCATTTACCTTAAAAGTGCTCACTAATATTTATAATAACCTTCGGTAATCCTACATTAAAGAAAACAAAAATAATACTGCTAAGTAAATATTTTTTTTGAGATAAATATTACAAATAAATAATCCTAAATAGAGAAGAAAATATGTAATAGAAAATAAATTTTATGTCATAAGCATAGAAAAATAAACTTTTTATTCTACGAATATCTTATAACCCAACATATTTCAAGCAATGTTACCCACAAAAGAGAACAAAATAGAGATAATATATGATTGGGCTCTCTTTTAACTTTTTGCCTAAAGATTTTCATACTAACAAAGAAAAAGAATTTTAACTAGTTATAAAAAAAACATAATATTAAATATGTGTTTATTTACCTGATTTTTATCGTTTGAAATCTACAACAACTACACAAAAATGAGCATATCAATTTATAAATAATCAAGACTCTTTTACCTTGTAATTAAAATAAGAAGAAAATCAATAGCAATTAAATATAACATATGCACAGCTTGGCATGGACGTATATCAAAACTTCAAATTAAAAAAAAAAAAGACGACTGAAATCAAGAAGAACAGACATTAAAATAGGACAATTTTGTTGTCATCAACATAACATTAAAAACAGTCTTAAGTATTGTTATGTTAATGTACACATAAAGAAATTCACTGAGAAACTAATGCTAAGTTGTTTTAATTTTTAATCATTTCAACTCCTGCAAATGTTAAAAACGAGATACTCGTTTTCAGGGCTGATAGTTGGGTTTACTCTTTCTCCTTGTAGGTTTGTAAGGGTAATTGTAATTGTTTGTTTGCAGGAAAAGTTGAAGAGCCAAATGTAATTTTTCTTTTGGTTCACTTGACTTTGTGATTGTTTGAGTTTGTTTGTAAGGGTAGTTTGTAATTTGTTTGTGGTAATTTGTCATTATTGTGTTTGAGATGTTTGTTTGCTGGGAAAGTTGAAAAGCTAAATGTAATTTTTGTTTTGGTTTACTTAAGTTTGTTTGTAAAGGTAGATGTAATTTGTTTGTTGTAATTTCTCGTTATTTGTGTTTGAGATGTTTGTTATCTGGGAAAGTTGAAGAGCTAAATGTAATTATTGTTTTGGTTTACTTGAGTTTGTGTTTGAAATGTTTGTACTAGAATTTCAGTGCCTACTTGTTGTTGAAATTTGTTATTTTAGTTTCTTGTAATTTCACTCGAGTTAGTTGTTTGTTTCATTTATTTGGAATTGAAAAAAATATCAATTGAATCTTTTTTTCGGTGTACTTGGATTTGTAACTGTATTTGAGTTTGTTTGTATTGTTTTTCCAATTTCGGTTTCTAATTATAATTTGTTTGTTTTGCATTGTTCATATCGATCTATTGTCATGTAGCTTTTTAGTGTTCAAATCCATGTAGCTTTGTAGCTTTTTAGTGTTCAACTAAGTTATGGTACCATAATTTAAAAATTATTATTTGATTAGTTAGTAAAAAATAAAAATAATTGACTAATCAGATAATAAAACAATGAGGTAAAATTTCATACGAACTCGCTTCCTCTGTCGCTCTGGTTCTCTTCTTCGTACACACTCTCCTTCTTTTGTCGCTCACAGACCGTAAAGCACGCCGCAGGCTATACCGAGAACCTGACAGCATAAGTAAGACAGCCACTATTCGCAGGTTTGCTATAATAAGTAATTACACAAAATCATTAAAATAAAATTTGAATTTTCATCACTTACAGCACAATTTTGAAGAATGGTCAGGATCTCCTTCCTTTTGCCAGCGATGCAAGAAAAAAGAAAAACATACCAAAACCCAGGAAATATAATGTGATAGACAAGAAGAAAGAGATACCTCATAAAACACAGCACCTCATAGTACCAAACGACTGTATAATAGACCAGCTCAAATATCCTGATTACCAATTCAGTAAATGCAACCTTATTAGAAACATTAGAAAAAAAAAATCGCTGACCAAGTACTCCTACAACCGAAGAAGACGAGTTTCTGCCATCACCAGTATCTGCCTTCAAATCGAACCACATATCTTCTTTTTCACTAAAGTGATCATAGAGCAGATCTCTTTGTAGCTCCAAATGAAACCTTTTTAAAACTTAATGTGATAGATGATGCAGAAATAGATAGCGTTGTAACTCTCCCCAACTCCATCAATTGAATTTTAAAAAATAAATTAGGATTAAAAAAAGTAAAACTAAACTGAAAAATATGATAAAAGAAGAAAAACAAACCTCTTATTCTACAGATACCTCATAATCCACGTCTAAAAGGGTGCTACCAACAAAAAAAAATAAAACACAAGTGACACGTCTGGACCATAAACTTTTTGCCTAAAGAGTTACATACTAACAAAACATAAAAATTTTAACTACCCAAAAAAATAAAAACACATGCTTATTTACCTTAAAAGTGCTCCCTAAGATTGATAATAACCTATGGTAGTCCTATATTAAAGTAAACATAAAGAATATTGCTAAATAAATGATTCTAAATAGAAAATAAAACTTATATCATAAGCAAAACAAAATAAACCTTTTGTTCCACGAATATCTTATAACCCAAAATGTTTCCAGTAGTATTACCCACAAAAGAGAACAAAAAAGAGATAATATATGATTAAACTCTCTTTAACTTTTTACCTAAAGATCTTCATAGTATCAAAGAAAGAAAATTTTAACTAATTATAGAAAAAATATAATATTGAATACGTGTTTATTTACCTGATTTTTGGCGTTTGAAATCTACAACAATTACACAAAAGTGAGCATATATAAATGATCAAGACTCTTTTACGTTGTAACTAAAATAAGAAGAAAACCAATAGCAATTAAATGTAACAAATGCAGGCATGGACGGATATCAAAACTTCAAATTAAAAAAAAAAACCGACTAAAATCAAGAAGAAAAGTCATTAAAAGAGGACACTTCTGTTGTCTTCTGCATAACATTAAAAACAGCCTCATGTATTGCTATGTCAATGTACACATAAAAAAATTCACTAACGAAATAATGCTAAATTGTTTCCATTTATAATCATTTCAACTCATACAAATATAAAAAATGAGATATTTATTTTCAGGACTGATACTTGGGTTTTGCTCTTTTTCCTTGTAAGTTTGTAAGGGTAGTTGTAATTTGTTTATTATGGTTTGTCGTTATTGTTTTTGAGATGTTTTTTTCTTGGCAAGTTGAAGAACTAAATGTAATTTTTGTTTTTGTTTATTTGACTTTGTAATTGTATTTGAGTTTGTTTGTAAGGGTAAATGTAATTTGTTTGTTGTAGTTTCTCGTTATTGTGTTTGAGATGTTTGTTATCTGGAAAAGTTGAAGAGCTAAATATAATTATTGTTTTGATTTACTTAAGTTTGTGATTATATTTGAGTTTGTTTGTAATTGTACTAGAGTTTCAGTGCCAACTTAGTTGTTTGTTTCATTTATTTGGAATTAAAAAAAAAATCAATTGAATTTTTCTTTCGGTATACTTGGATTTGTAACTGTATTTGAGTTTGTTTGTATTTTTTTTCCAATTTCAGTTTCTAATTATAATTTATTTGCTTTACATTGTTCATATCGATCTATCGTCATGTAGCTTTTTAGTGTTCAAATCCATGTAGCTTTGTAGCTTTTTAGTGTTCAACTAAGTTATGGTACCATAATTTAAAAATTATTATTTGATTAGTTAGTAAAAAATAAAAATAATTGACTAATCAGATACTAAAATAATGAGGTAAAATTTCATACGAACTCGCTTCTTTTGTTGCTCTGGTTCTCTTCTTCGTACACACTCTCCCTCTTTTGTCGCTCACATATCGTAAAGCACGCCGCAGGCTATACCGAGAACCTGCCAGCGTAAGTAAGACAGCCACTATTCGCAGGTTTGCTATAATAAGTAATTATACAAAATCATTAAAATAAAAATTGAATTTTCATCATTTATAGGATCTCCTTCCTTTTGATAGCGACGCGAGAAAAAAGACGAACATACCAAAACTCAAGAAATATAATGTGATACACAAGAAGAAAGAGATACCTTATAAAACACAGCAGCTCATAGTACCAAACGACTGTATAATAGACCAGTTCAAATATCCTGATTACCAATTCAGTAAATGCAACCTTATTAGAAACATTAAAAAAATAAAAATAAAAAAAAATCGCTAACCAAGTACTCCTGCAACCGAAGAAGATGAGTTTCCGCCATCACTAGTATCTGCCTTCAAATCGAACCACAAATCTTTTTCACTAAAGTAATCATAGAGCATATCTCTTTGTAGCTCCAAATGAAACCTTTTTAAAACTTAATGTGATAGATGATGCAGAAATAGAAAGTGTTCTAACTCTCCCCAACTCCATCAATTGAATTTTGAAAAATAAATTAGGCTTAAAAAAAGTAAAACTAAACTGAAAAATATTATAAAAGAAAGAAGCCAAACCTCTTATTCCACGGATACCTTATAATTCTCGTCTAAAAGAGTGCTACCAACAAAAAAGAATAATACACAAATGATACGTCTGGACCATCTTAAACTTTTTGCCGAAGAATTATACACTAACAAAATATTAAAATATTAGCTACCCAAAAAGATAAAAACACACGTTTATTACGTTAAAAGTGCTCCTAAAATTGATAATAACTTTCGGTAGTCCTATATTAAAGTAAACAAAAAGAATATTGTTAAGTAAATAATTATAAATAGAAAAAAATATATGTAATAAAAAAATAAAATTTATGTCATAAGCATTGAAAAATAAACCTTTTATTTCACGAATATATCATAACCCAACATTTCTCCAGCAGTGTTACCCAGAAAAGAGAACAAAACAGAGATAACATATGATTGATTCCTTTCAACTTTTTACCTAAAGATCTTCATTATAACAATTAAAGAAAATTTTAACTAGTTAAAGAAAAAACATACTATTGAATATATGTTTATTTACATGATTTTTGCTATTTGAAATCTACAACAACTACACAAAAGTAAGTATATCAGTTTATAAATGATCAAGACTCTTTTATGTTGTAATTCAAATCAGAAGAGAATCAATAGCAATTAAATATAACATATGCACAATTTGACATGGACATTAAAAACGACCATTAAAAGAGGACAATTTTGTTGTCCTTTGCATGACATTAAAAACAGCCTCAAGTATTGCTACATTAATGTACACAAAGAAATTCATTGACGAAATAATATTAAATTGTTTCAATTTATAATCATTTCAACTCATGAAAATGTTAAAAACGGGATATTCAATTTTTGGGTTGATACTTGAAGTTTACTCTTTTTCCTTGTCAGTTTGTAAAGGTAGTTGTAATTTGTTTGTTGTAAGTTTGTCGTTTGTGTTTGAGATGCTTGTTTGCTAAAAAAGTTAAAGAGCTAAATGTAATTTTTGTTTTGGTTTAAAAACTATTAGGTTTCTAAGATCTTCAAAATAAGAAAATGAACGATAACTCTAAATTATAGGTTTCTAAAAATTAAACTTTTAAAATAAAATAATCCTCCAATCTAAATCTAAAGTAAAGGTAACATGTGATAAATCTTTAAATTAGAATTTCTCTATCGCAAAATTTTATGTATTTTAAAAACTATTAGTTTTTTAATGAAGTAAGAAAACTTGGCTCTCCATCTACATTTCGCATTTTTTTGATTAAATTATGTAGTTGAAAAATTCATGAATATAATCTTGCAGTAGATTTAGTTCGGGTGCCAAAAAAATTTATTTTTTCATTGCGGCATTTTGCAATACGTTCGGAGGCCACATTACATAAACTATTAGGGTCTAATACACACACTTAATGCAGCAAATGAGTATATTTATCGCAAGGTATATTAACCTGCTGCTTAACTCCGATGCTCCAAACTCTTCTTCATGTTCTACTAGTGATGTCATCTTATAAACTACCTTTACTTGATACTTTTATTTACCAAACTTTTTTTTCAATTACAAATTACTTTAAATTGTTATTGTATTCAAACTATGTATTATCTTTTAGAACTAAATCCAAAAGAAAGTCACATACATATGCAATCTTTTTTTTCTTCTCTAGCTTGCCTTTGAAATGAAAATTTACCACTATCTTGGAGCTAAAATCAAACAAGAACTTACCTTCACAAACTTACTACTAACTACTCTATTCCTATTAGCTTCAATACATAAAAAATTAATCAGTGTCCACTTCCTAACATTACTCAACAATCCTAACCATCTAAGTTTAAATAAACCACAGTGGATGATACCACATAACAACCAACAACCACCATCTTTCTAACAACGGGTTATGACCAAAACAAAAAAAACGATAAACCATGCAAAAGAAAGTCATCTACCTCCAAAAAAACTACAGAATAATTCAAATCATCTTAAAACATCATTTACATCAAATATCTTAGAACAATACTAACCGACTATTGTGTTAGAGCTAAAATCAAACAAAAACTTTCTTGGCTATCATTAATACTCAATACCTATGAGTTTTAGTACATAAAAGTCAATCAACATCAATTCTTAGTCTTATTTGAAAAAATCAATCCTAACTATCTAGTCTTGAATGCATCACTAGCTCGTCACTAAATACTCGATACCTATCAGTTTTAATACATAAAAGTTAATCAACATTCAATTCTTAATCTTATTTGAAAATAGCAATTCTAGCTATCTAATTTTAAATATATGTCCAAGGATGATATCATCATATATTTGACAACAACCACAACTCATTCTGTCTACTAGCCATGATCCAAAGGAAAAACCAGCAGAGAAAAGTAAATTATCTTGAGAAAATTATTAGCTTTTTCAAGTTACCCTAAAAATACCAATTGCATTGCATTTCTTAAAAATAATATTGATCAACCATTATCTACGAGCTAAAGTCAAAGTTATAACGAGTGCATATTATTTTGCAAATAGTAAACAAGTTACTTTCAAGCAACTGACGTAATCATTCAATCGCATTCTACGATTGAAGATTAAGTTTAAGAATGATGAAAGAGAGAGAGAGAGAGAAGAGATACTGAGTGTTTCAGGAAGCCACCAACTGGAATTGAGCAAGTTCTCGGCTTCCCGTCTGCGGACATACCTTTCATGCTATTTCAGTGCCAAAGTTCACTAGCTCATGTCGACAGATGTGGAGGAAATATATTAGGATGATCACTGAATAGTGAAGGGAACATCTCATCATACTGAAAATGCAAATGTTGCAACAATTGAAAGCATAAATGAGAAGTATGCGACACTTTAGAAAATATTTCCAATTATGAAAATATTTAAAGGAAAGTTCACAAGATAAAATCGTTTCTTAAGAAGTTTTAAATTGTGAAAGAAATGATAAGTTAGAAGATTAAAAATGACTACATTTCCATCTATGCAAAAGAGCTCCAAATCCAATCGTTTTTCTTGCTTTTATTTTTAGTATATTTATTATTGCTATAATATTTTTACACTGTTAGTCTTCAAAAAAATCCCAGTACTCTGAATACATTGGGAGGGTAATCAATCAAGCAATTCTTCTTTTCGAAAGTTTCCTCAGTCGGAAAAGGGTAATATATTCATATAACTGTGGAATATCCACAGCATTAATATTCTATTCCCACAACCTACCTGGGGCTCAAAGGAACATGTTAAATGTATTTAGAAACAGAGACCAAAAGATCACCTTTGCAAACTCCATCAAAAACAGAACCTACTAAATCAAATTCCAGAAGAGAGTTTGTCTGCAAAATTATTGAAGCTAATCTGGAATATTTAAATGAAAAAACAAGAAACTGCTGCTATTTTTGAGTAAAATTCAAGTCTATAAATCATGGTAGAAAGGAATAAGAAAAACAACATCTCCACAAACTTACTACTAACTATTCTATTCCTATTAGCTTCAATAGATAAAAAATCAATCAGTGTCTAGTTCCTAACATTACTCAACAGCCCTAAACATTTAAGGTTAAATAAATCACTGTGAATGATACCACATAACAACTAACAACTACCATCTTTCCAACAACGGGCTTTGACCAAAACAAAAAAAATATTAAACCATACAAAAGAAAGTCATCTACCTTCAAAAAACTTTAAAATGATTCAAGTCATCTTAAAACACCAATTACATCGAATATCTTATAACAATACTAATCGATCATTGTGTAAGAGCTAAAATCAAACAAAAACTTTCTTGCCTATCACTAGTACTCTATACCTATCAGTTTTAGTACATAAAAGTCAATCAACATCAATTCTTAGTCTTATCTGAAAAAAGTAATCCTAACTATCTAGTTTTGAATGCATCACTATCTTATCACTAAATACTCGATACCTATCAGCTTTAGTACATAAAAGTTAATCAACATTTAATTTATAATCTTATTTAAAAATAGCAATTCTAGCTATATAATTTTAAATATATCTCCAAGGATGATATCATATATTTGCCAACAACCACAAGTCATTTTATCTACTAGCCATGATCCAAATGGAAAACCAGCAGACCATATAGAGAAAAGTAAATTATCTTAAGAAAATTATTAGCTTATTCAAGTTACCCTAAAAATACCAATTGCATTGCATTTCTTAAAAATAATATTGATCAACCATTATTTATGAGTTAAAGTCAAAGTTATAACGAGTGCATATTATTTTGCAAATAGTAAACAAGTTACTTTCAAGCAACTGACGAAATCATTCAATCGCATTCTAAGATTGAAGATTAAGTTTAAGAATGATTAGAGAGAGAGAGAGAGAGAAGAGATACTGAGTGTTTCAGGAAGCCACCAATTGGAATTGAGCAAGTTCTCAGCTTCCCGTCTGCGGACCTTTCATGCTATTTCAGTGCCAAAATTCACTAGCCCATATCGACAGGTGTGGAAGAAATATATTAGGATGATCACTGAATAGTGAAGGGAACATCTCATCATACTGAAAATGCAAATGTTGCAACAATTGAAAGCATAAATGAGAAGTATACGACACTTTAGAAAATATTTCTAATTACGAAAATATTTAAAGGAAAGTTCACAAGATAAAATAGTTTCTTAAGAAGTTTTAGATTGTGAAATAAATGATAAGTTAGAAGATTAAAAAAGACTAGATTACCATCTATGCAACAGAGCTCCAAATCCAATTGTTTTTCTTGCTTTTATTTTTAGTATATTTATTATTACTGTAACATTTTTACGCTGTTAATTTTCAAAAAAACCCGAATACTCTGAATACTTTGGGAGGGTAATCAATCAAGCAATTCTTCTTTTTGAAAGTTCCCTCAATCGGAAAAGGGTAATATGTTCATATTTGATTCATACATTAGCATATAACTATGGAATATCCACAGCATTAATATTCTATTCCCAACCCACCTGGGGCTCAAAGGAACATGTCAAATGTATTTAGAAACAGAGACCAAAAGATCAACTTTGCAAACTCCATAAAAAACAGAACCTACTAAATCAAATTCCAGAAGAGAGTTTGTTTGTCTGTAAAATTATTAAAGCTAATCTGGAATATTTAAATGAAAAAACAAGAAACTGCTGCTATCTTTGAGTAAAATTCAAGTCTGTAAATCATGGTAGAAAGGAATAAGAAAAACAACATCTCCCCAGTTAAGAAACCTGCTGCGATGTTTATAACAAGAAAGAACTCGAATTAATTTAGAAATATGTTATGTGTGAAATTTAGGAAGAGGGCTTTTAGGGTTTGGAATGTAGCAAACAAAGAGAGAAGTGCAGAGAGAGTGAGAAACAGACAAAGAGAGAAGAAAAGAGAGAAGAGAACACAGAGAGAGACAGAGAACCAATTCATTATTCCTCATTACAGATATAGTTGAAAATAACTGATGCTAAGAAACAATTAGTTAGTTAGTTAAGAACAGATGCTACACATAACAAAACAAATTTATGAAAACTAAAAACATTAAATAAGAAGAATAAATAAATAAGAAGACAGAAACTGTAAAAAGAAATTTAAAAAAAAAAAGATTTATGTAAACCCAGATTAAGAGAGACTAAATCACTTATGCCAACTTCATGAAAGGAGAACCAAATAAAAATAAACTCCATGAATGATCACCTACCAATATTAAGAGATAAGTAAAAATACCTCCGGCTACCGTTGGGTCTTTGAAGAGAAAGACATATCTCTTCTTTCGATCTTCTTCTTCCCTCTTTCTTTGCTCTTCTTTTCTTTCTCTATTCGGCTCTTTACTCCCAATAAACTGAAAAAGAAATAGAATGGAAGAAAGAGGACAGTTTAATTTGTTTTCTATCATCTTCTTCCTTACCTCTTTCTGATATTCTTTTCTTTCCCTCTCCACATTGAAGAGAATGGAGAGTCTCAGATCCATGTCTGCTCGTTCCTGATTTTTTCCCCTTTTTCTCTCTCCGTTATGCTTGTATTTCTCACCTTCTCTCTGGGCAAGGCTTGTGAACAAGAGAGATTGAAATTTAACAGAATGACTAAGTAGTGTTGGGTCTTGAGGAGAAACCCATCTATCTTCTTTTCGATCTTCTTCTTCCTTCTTTCTTTGTTCTTCTTTTCTTTCTCTATTTGGTTCGTTGCTCTCAAGAAACTGAAGAAGAAAAAGAATGATAGAAGGAACCATTTTAATCTTGTTTTCTATCTTCTTCTTCCTCATCTCTTTCCGATATTCGCTTCTTTCCCTCCCGACATTGAAGAGAACGAAGAGTTTCAGACCCATGTCTGTTCTTTCCTATCTTTTTCCCCGTTCTCTCCCGTTGTTATGCTTGTATTTCTCTCCTCTCTGCGCAAGACTTGTGGGCAAGAGATTGAATCTTTCAATACTGTTGGGTCTTTAAGAGAACCCATCTATCTTCTTTTCGATCTTCTTCTTCCCTCTTTCTTTGCTCTTCTTTTCTTTCTCTATTTGGCTCTTTACTCCCAATAAACTGAAAAAGAAATAGAATGGTAGAGAGAGGACAATTTAATTTGTTTTCTATCATCTTCTTCCTTACCTCTTTCTGATATTCTTTTCTTTCCCTCTCCACATTGAAGAGAATGGAGAGTTTCAGATCCATGTCTGCTCGTTTCTGTCTTTTTCCCCTCTTTCTCTCTCTGCTATGCTCGTACTTCTCACCTTCTCTCTGGGCAAGGCTTGTGAACAAGAGAGATTGAAATTTAACAGAATGACTAAGTAGTGTTGGGTCTTTAAGACAAACCCATCTATCTTCTTTTCGATCTTCTTCTTCCTTCTTTCTTTGTTCTTCTTTTCTTTCTCTATTTGGTTCTTTGCTCTCAAGAAACTGAAGAAGAAAAAGAATGTTAGAACGATGACCATTCTAATTTGTTTTCTATCATCTTCTTCCTTACCTCTTTCTGATATTCTTTTCTTTCCCTCTCCACATTGAAGAGAATGGGGGGGGGTTTCAGATCCATGTCTGGTCGTTTCTGTCTTTTTCCTGTTTTTCTCTCTCTCTTTTGTGCTTGTATCTCTCTTCTTTTCTCTGGGCAAGGCCAGATCTGAAAACAAAGAACGTGGAAGACTTTTTGAAAGTAAAAGAAAGGAAGAAGGTGGTCTGAAGAGGAGAATCGCACGGTCAGTTTGCTTTAAAGGGAAAATAAAGAAATGCAGACTGCGTTAAAAGGATTTGTTTTTTAAAAAACTTTTTAAAGAAAAGAAAAAGAAAGAAAAAAGCAGCGTTAAAAAAGTTAAACTACGCGGAGTCCAGGCTTAGGGTGTTGTTTTAAATTTTTGTTATATTTTATAAAAAATTAAAACATTTTTATGATAAAAAACTGTAATTATTAAGAAAGAGATAATAAATTAAAAGTTTTTTTTTTAAGTAAAATTTCATAAATAAGAATGTATGATAAACACTTATTAATTAATTCTAAAAAAATGTACATGATTATTTGACAGAAAAATGAAAAAGACTCCCTTGTAGATGATTTTTTTTATTAATTATTATTAAAAGAAAATAAAAATAAATAAATTTAAAGCAGATAAATATAATTTTACAATAAATTTTAATAATTTATGTTAGAATATAAATAATTAACTATATATATTTTGATTGTATTATATAATTGATTAACTATACATATAATTATGCTTCAAATGTAGATTATGAAATAATTTATAAAGTAAAATGTTTTTATTTAGTTTTAGAAAGTATGAAAATTTATGTATATTCAATGAAAGTTGGTGAGTTCCTCCATATTACTTTAAAAAATTATTAAATTTTGGGTATTTATTATTCAACTTTTGTAAACAGTTGGCATTTACTTATGAAATAAATATTTTATGTAATAGTTATAAGCTAATGTTGTATTATATTTTATTTAACAACTATTCAACAAAACTATATAGAATATTAATTAATTATTTAAAAAATTATAAAAAAATATCATACTTTTTGGGTTCTCTATATGCATTAATTAAAGCAACAGTGTCTCAACCACACATTTAGAAAAAAATAATATCTTTCGTGTATGATAAATATGGACACCAACCACTACATGTCAATTAAAAAGAGAACAAAAAAAAGATAAAAATGCAGAGGAGCACAGACCATTCAAGTAACAAAACAATGTTATCTATAAAAGAATAAAAAATGCAAAACAAACAACTAGACTATTTTAAATTTTTTGCCTAAAGAGTCACATAATAACATGAGCAATTTATTTTAATTAGCTGAGCAAAAACAAAATATTGGGTACACGATTATTTACCTCATCTTTGGAGTTCGAAATCAACAATAAGCAAATAAAAGTGAGCAAATCAATTTGTAAATAACAAAGATTCGTCGATATTATAATTCAAAGAAGTAAAAAATCATTAGCAAATAAATAGAACATATGGATAATTTCCCATGGGAGCTACGCGTACCAAAATTGAAATATAAAAAAAAATCAACTAGAACCGGGAGTAACAAGCATTAAAAGAGAACAATAAACTTATTTTTTTATGAACAAATAAGATTTTTCTACATTGTAATTTAAATGAGAAGAGAACTAAGCAATTAAATGTAACATATGCATAGTTTGGCATGAAAAAACGGATATCAAAACTTCAAATTAAAAAAAGACTAAAACAAAGAACAAACATCAAAAGAGGACAATTTTATTACTCTCAGCATAATATTTAAAATTGCCTCATTTTAAGTACTGCTATGTTAATGTACACATAAAAGAAATTCACTAAGCAAATAATGCTAATTTTATCAATTTATAATCATTTCAACTCATACAAATGTAAAAAAAATGACATGTTCGTTCTATAGGCTGATATTTGGGATTTATTGTTTTTTTATCCTTCACTTTTGTTTACTCATTTTTAGGCAATTAGTAGTCAAAATCCTAGATCACCTCAATTCTTAAAACAAACAATCATTGGATTCAAATATCAAATAGATATATTATAAATTTAAGTCAAAGTTATCCAATAGTCATCACTTGCAACTCTTCCAACAGTATTTTTGACATACAGCTAATGTTGTAAATTTACCAGACATTTCTTTTTCTTAAGCACCAATCCCTAAGTTCACTTTTCATAGCTAGAAAACAATATTCTAATGGACATCCTTCAATAATTAGAATCATCCTCTATCTACTATATCAACTCGCAACACCTTGAACTATTTAATCCATGACTTTATCACTAAAATCTTCAAAATAAGAAAATGAACGATAATTCTAAATTATAGATTCTAAAAATTAAACTCTTAAAATAAAATAATCCTCCAATCTAAATCTAAAGTAAAGTTAACATATGGTAAATCTTTAAGTTAGAATTTCTTTGTCACTTACACCATAATAGTTTTTTAATGAAGTAAGAAAGCTTGGCTCTCCATCTACATTTCGTATTTTTTTATTAAATTATGTAGTTGAAAAATTCATGGATATAATCTTGCAGTAGATTTAGTTCGGGTGCCAAAAAAAATTATTTTTTCATTGCAAGTGCAGCATTTTGCAATACGTTCGGATGCCACATTACGTAAACTATTAGGGGTCCAATACACACTTAATGCAGCAAACGAGTATATTTATTGCGAGGTATATTAACCTGCTGCCTAACTCCGATGCTCCAAACTCTTCTTCATGTTCTACTAGTGATATCATCTTATAAACTATCTTTACTTGATACTTTTATTTACCAAACTCTTTTTTCAATTACAAATTACATTTAACTCTTATTGTATTAAAACTATGTATTATCTTTTAGAATTAGATTCGAAAGAAAATCACATACATTTGCAATCTTCTTTTTCTTCTCTATCTTGCCTTGAAACGATAATTTACCACTATCTTGGAGCTAAAATCAAACAAGAACTTACCTCCACAAACTTACTACTAACTACTCTATTCATATTAGCTTCAAAACATAAAAAATCAATCAGTGTCCACTTCCTAACATTACTCAACAATCCTAACCATCTAAGTTTAAATAAACCACTGTGGATGATACCACATAACAACCAACAACCACCATCTTTCTAACAATGGTCTATGACCAAAATAAAAAAATATTAAACCATACAAAAGAAAGTAATCTACCTCCAAAAACCTACAAAATGATTCAAGTCATCTTAAAATACCAATTACATCGAATATCTTAGAACAATACTAACCAATCAGTGTGTTAGAGTTAAAATCAAACAAAGACTTTCTGGCCTATCACTAGTCCTCTATACCTATGCACTTTAGTACATAAAAGTCAATCAACATCAATTCCTAGTCTTATCTGAAAAAAGCAGTCCTAACTATCTAGTTTTGAATACATCACTAGCTTCTCACTAAATACTCGATACCTATCAGCTTTAATACATAAAAGTTAATCAACATTCAATTTCTAATCTTAGTTGAAAATAACAATTCTAACTATCTAATTTTAAATATATCTCTAAGGATGATATCATATATTTGCCAACCACAACTCATTCTGTCTACTAGCCATGATCCAAATGGAAAACCAGCAGACCATACAAAGAAAAGTAAAATATTTTGAGAAAATTATTAGCTTATTCAAGTTACCCTAAAAACACCAACTACGTTGTATTTCTTAAAAATAATATTGATCTACCACTATTTATGAGCTAAAGCCAAAGTTATAACGAGTGCATATTATTTTACAAATGGTAAACAAGTAACTTTCAAGCAACTGAAGAAATCATTCAATCCCATTTTAAGATTGAAGATTAAGTTTAAGAATGATTAAAGAAAGAGAGAGAGAGAGAGAGAGAGAGAGAGAAATACAAGAGATACTGAGTGTTTTAGGAAGCCACCAACCAGAATTGAGCAAGTTCTCAGCTTCTCGTTTGTGGACAGGTGTGGAGAAAATATATCAGGATGATCACTGAATAATGAAGGGAACATTTCATCATACTGAAGATGCAAATGTTGCAACAATTGAAAGAATAAATGAGAAGTATGCAACACAGATAATAAAATAATGAGGTAAAATTTCATATGCACTCTCTTCCTCTGCCGCTCTGGCTCTCTTATTCGCACACACTCTCCCTCTTTTGTTGCTCACAGACCGTAAAACATACAGCAGACTATACTCAGAACTTGCCAGCGTAAGTAAGAGAGCCAGTATTCTCATGTTTGCTACAACCAATCAACATGCAAAATAATTAAAATGAAATTTTAATTTTCACCACTTACAGCGCAATTTTGAAGAATGGTCAGGACCTCCGTCCTCTCGCCAACGAGCAAGAAAAATGACAAACATATCAAAACCCAAAAAATATAATGTGAAAGACAAGAAGAAAGAAATACCACATAAAACACAGTAGCTCTTCGTACCAATCGAAGAAGATGAGTGCCCACCATCACTAGTATCTACCATCAAATCAAACCACAGATCTTCTTTTCCACTAAAGTTATCATGGAGTAGATCTCCTCGTAGCTCCAAATGAAACCTTTTTAAAACTTACTGTGATAGATGATGCAGAAATAAATAACGTTGTAACTCTCTCTAACTCTATCAGAAAATTTTAAAAAATAAATTAGGACTAAAAAAAGCAAAACTAAACTGAAAAATACGATAAAAGAAGGAAGACAAACCTCTTATTTCATGGATGCCTCATAATTCACGTTTAAAAGAGTGTTACCAACAAAAAAGAATAAAACACAAGCGACACGCCTGGACCATCTTAAACTTTTTGCCTAAAGAGTTACACACTAACAAGTTTAAAAAATTTTATCTACCAAAAAGATAAAAAAAACATGTTTATTTATCTTAAAAGTGCTCATTAATATTTATAATAACCTTCGGTAATCCTACATTAAAGTAAACAAAAATAATATTGCTAAGTAAATATTTTTTTTTGAGATAAATATTGCAAGTAAATAATCATAAATAGAGAAGAAAATATGTAATAGAAAATAAATTTTATGTCATAAGCATAGGAAAATAAACTTTTTATTTTACGAATATCTTATAACCCAACATGTTTCAAGCAGTGTTACCCACAAAAGAGAACAAAACAGAGATAATATATGATTGGGCTCTCTTTTAACTTTTTGCCTAAAGATTTTCATAATAACAAAGAAAAAGAATTTTAACTAGTTATCAAAAAAATATAATATTAAATATGTATTTATTTACCTGATTTTTGACATTTGAAATCTACAACAACTACACAAAAATGAGCATATCAATTTATAAATGATCAATACTCTTTTACCTTGTAATTAAAATAAGAAGAAAATCAATAGCAATTAAATGCAACATATGCACAGCTTGGCATGGACGTATATCAAAACTTTAAATTAAAAAAAAAAAAAAGACGACTGAAATCAAGAAGAACAGAAATTAAAAGAGGACAATTTTGTTGTCATCAACATAACATTAAAAACAGCCTCAAGTATTGCTATATTAATGTACACATAAAGAAATTCACTGAGAAACTAATGCTAAGTTGTTTTAATTTTTAATCATTTCAACTCCTGCAAATGTTAAAAACGAGATACTCATTTTCAGGGCTGATAGTTGGATTTACTCTTTTTCCTTGTAGGTTTGTAAGGATAATTGTAATTTATTTGTTTCAATTTGTCATTATTGTGTTTGAGATATTTGTTTGCAGGAAAAGTTGAAGAGCCAAATGTAACTTTTCTTTTGGTTCACTTGACTTTGTGATTGTTTGAGTTTGTTTGTAAGGGTAGTTTGTAATTTGTATTTTGTAATTTGTCATTATTGTGTTTGAGATGTTTGTTTGCTAGGAAAGTTGAAAAGCTAAATGTAATTTTTGTTTTGGTTTACTTGAGTTTTTTTGTAAGGGTAGAAGTAATTTATTTGTTGTAGTTTCTCGTTATTGTGTTTGAGATGTTTGTTATCTGGGAAAGTTGAAGAACTAAATGTAATTATTGTTTTGGTTTACTTGAGTTTGTGATTGTATTTGAGTTTGTTTATAATTGTATTAGAATTTCAGTGCCTACTTGTTGTTGAAATTTGTTGTTTTAGTTTCTTATAATTTCACTCGAGTTAATTGTTTGTTTCATTTATTTGGTATTGAAAAAAAAAATCAATTGAATTTTTCTTTCAGTGTACTTGGATTTGTAACTGTATTTGAGTTTGTTTGTATTTTTGTTCCAATTTTGGTTTCTAAATATAATTTGTTTGTTTTGCATTGTTCATATCGATCTATCGTCACGTAGCTTTTTAGTATTCAAATCCATCCTTCAACTAGGTTATGGTAGCATAATTTAAAAATTTTTATTTGATTAGTTAGTAAAAAATAAAAATAATTGACTAATCAGATAATAAAATAATGAGGTAAAATTTCATACGAACTCGCTTCCTCTGTCGCTCTGGTTCTCTTCTTCGTACACACTCTCTCTCTTTTGTCGCTCACAGACCGTAAAGCACGCCACAGGCTATACAGAGAACCTGCCAGCGTAAGTAAGACAGCCACAATTCGCAGGTTTGCTATAACAAGTAATTATACAAAATCATTAAAATAAAAATTGAATTTTCATCACTTACAGCACAATTTTAAAGAATTGTCAGGATCTCCTTCCTTTTGCCAGCGACGCGAGAAAAAAGAAAAACATACCAAAACCCAGGAAATATAATGTGATAGACAAGAAGAAAGAGATACCTCATAAAACACAGCAGCTCATAGTACCAAACGACTGTATAATAGACCAGCTCAAGTATCCTGATTACCAATTCAGTAAACGCAATCTTATTAGAAACATTAGAAAAATAAAAAAAAAATCGCTGACCAAGTACTCCTGCAACCGAAGAAGACGAGTTTCCGCCATCACCAGTATCTGCCTTCAAATCGAACCACAGATCTTCTTTTCCACTAAAGTGATCATAGAGCAGATCTCTTTGTAGCTCCAAATGAAACCTTTTTAAAACTTAATGTGATAGATGATGCAGAAATAGATAGCGTTGCAACTCTCCCCAACTCCATCAAAAAATTTTAAAAAATAAATTAGGCTTAAAAAAAGTAAAACTAAACTGAAAAATATGATAAAAGAAGGAAGACAAACCTCTTATTCTACGGATACCTCATAATCCACGTCTAAAAGAGTGCTACCAACAAAAAAGAATAAAACACAAGTGACACGTCTGGACCATCTTAAACTTTTTGCCTAAAGAGTTACATACTAACAAAATATAAAAATTTTAACTACCCAAAAAAATAAAAACACATACTTATTTACCTTAAAAGTGCTCCCTAAGATTGATAATAACCTTCGGTAGTCCTACATTAAAGTAAACATAAAGAATATTACTAAATAAATGATTCTAAATAGAAAATAAAACTTATTACAAGCAAAGCAAAATAAACATTTTGTTCCATGAATATCTTATAACCCAAAATATTTCCAGTAGTATTACCCACAAAAGAGAACAAAAAAGAGATAATATATGATTGAACTCTCTTTAACTTTTTACCTAAAGATCTTCATAGTATCAAAGAAAGAAAATTTTAACTAATTATAGAAAAAACATAATATTGAATATGTGTTTATTTACCTGATTTTTGGCGTTTGAAATCTACAACAATTACACAAAAGTGAGCATATAAATTTATAAATGATCAAGACTCTTTTACGTTGTAACTAAAATAAGAAGAAAACCAATAGCAATTAAATGTAACAAATGCAGGCATGGACGGATATCAAAACTTCAAATTAAAAAACACCGACTAAAATCAAGAAGAAAAGACATTAAAAGAGGACACTTCTGTTGTCTTCAGCATAACATTAAAAACAGCCTCATGTATTGCTATGTCAATGTACACATAAAGAAACTCACTAACGAAATAATGCTAAATTGTTTCTATTTGTAATCATTTCAACTCATGCAAATATAAAAAAGGATATATTTGTTTTCAGAGCTGATACTTGGGTTTTGCTCTTTTTCCTCGTAAGTTTGTAAGGGTAGTTGTAATTTGTTTATTGTAGTTTGCTGTTATTGATTTTGAGATGTTTTTTTCTGGGCAAGTTGAAAAGTTAAATGTAATTTTTGTTTTGGTTTACTTGACTTTGTAATTGTATTTGAGTTTGTTTGTAAGGGTAGATGTAATTTGTTTGTTGGAGTTTATCGTTATTGTGTTTGAGAAGTTTGTTATCTGGGAAAGTTGAAGAGCTAAATGTAATTTTTGTTTTGGTCTACTTGAGTTTGTGATTGTATTTGAGTTTGTTTGTAATTGTACTAGAATTTCAGTGCCTACTTGTTGAAATTTGTTGTTTTAGTTTCTTGTAATTTCACTCGAGTTAGTTGTTTGTTTCATGTATTTGGAATTGAAAAAAAATCAATTGAATTTTTCTTTCGGTGTACTTGGATTTGTAACTGTATTTGAGTTTGTTTATATTTTTTTTTCCAATTTTAGTTTCTAATTATAATTTGTTTGCTTTGCATTGTTCATATCGATCTATCGTCATGTAGCTTTTTAGTGTTCAAATCCATGTAGCTTTGTAGCTTTTTAGTGTTAAACTAAGTTATGGTAGTATAATTTAAAAATTATTATTTGATTAATTAGTAAAAAATAAAAATAATTGACTAATCAGATAATAAAACAATGAGGTAAAATTTCATACGAACTCGCTTCCTCTGTCGCTCTGGTTCTCTTCTTCGTACACACTCTCCCTCTTTTGTCGCTCACAGACCGTAAAGCACGCCGATGGCTATACCGAGAACCTGCCAGCGTAAGTAAGATAGCCACTATTCGCAGGTTTGCTATAACAAGTAATTATATAAAATCATTAAAATAAAAATTGAATTTTCATCACTTACGGCACAATTTTGAAGAATGGTCAGGATCTCCTTCCTTTCGCCAGCGACGCGAGAAAAAAGAAAAACATACCAAAACCCAAGAAATATAATGTGATAGACAAGAAGAAAGAGATACCTCATAAAACACAGCAGCTCATAGTACCAAACGACTGTATAATAGACCAGCTTAAATATCCTGATTACCAATTCAGTAAATGCAACCTTATTAGAAACATTAGAAAAAAAAAATCGCTGACCAAGTACTCCTGCAACCGAAGAAGACGAGTTTCCGCCATCACCAGTATCTGCCTTCAAATCGAACCACAGATCTTCTTTTTCACTAAAGTGATCATAGAGCAGATCTCTTTGTAGCTCCAAATGAAATCTTTTTAAAACTTAATGTGATAGATGATGCAGAAATAGATAGCGTTGTAACTATCCCCAACTCCATCAATTGAATTTTAAAAAATAAATTAGGCTTAAATAAAGTAAAACTATACTGAAAAATATAATAAAATAAGAAAGGCAAACCTCTTATTCCACGGATACCTCATAATCCACGTCTAAAAGAGTGCTACCAACAAAAAAGAATAAAACACAAGTGACACGTCTGGACCATCTTAAACTTTTTGCCTAAAGAGTTACATACTAACAAAATATAAAAATTTTAACTACCCAAAAAAATAAAAACACATGCTTATTTACCTTAAAAGTGCTCCCTAAGATTGATAATAACCTTCGGTAGTCCTACATTAAAGTAAACATAAAGAATATTGCTAAATAAATGATTCTAAATAGAAAATAAAACTTATATCACAAGCAAAGGAAAATAAACATTTTGTTCCACGAATATCTTATATAACCCAATATGTTTCCAGTAGTATTACCCACAAAAGAGAACAAAAAAGAGATAATATATGATTGGACTCTCTTTAACTTTTTGCCTAAAGATCTTCATAGTAACAAAGAAAAAAAATTTTAACTAGTTATAGAAAAGACATAATATTGAATACGTGTTTATTTACCTAATTTTTGGCGTTTGAAATCTACAACAATTACACAAAAGTGAGCATATCAATTTATAAATGATCAAGACCCTTTTAAAATCAGAAGAAAACCAATATCAATTAAATGTAACAAATGAAGGCATGGACGGATATCAAAACTTTAAATTAAAAAAAAATAACTAAAATTAAGAAGAACAGACATTAAAAGAGGACAATTTTGTTGTCTTCTGCATAACATTAAGAACAGTCTCAAGTATTGTTATGTTAATGTACAAATAAAGAAATTCACTGATAAAATAATGCTAAATTTTTTCAATTTATAATAATTTCAACTCATGCAAATATTAAAACGAGATATTCGTTTTCAGGGCTGATACTTGGGTTTTACTCTTTTTTCTTGTCAGTTTGTAAGGGTAGTTTGTAATTTGTTTGCGGTAATTTGTCGTTATTGTGTTTGAGATGTTTGTTTGCAGGAAAAGTTGAAGAGCCAAATGTAATTTTTATTTTGGTTTACTTGACTTTGTAATTGTATTTGAGTTTGTTTGTAAAGGTAGATGTAATTTGTTTGTTGTAGTTTCTCGTTATTGTGTTTGAGATGTTTGTTATCTGGAAAAGTTGAAGAGCTAAATGTAATTTTTGTTTTGATGTACTTGAGTTTGTGATTGTATTTGAGTTTGTTTGTAATTGTATTAAAATTTCAGTGCCTACTTGTTGAAATTTGTTGTTTTAGTTTGTTGTAATTTCACTCGAGCTAGTTGTTTGTTTCATTTGTTTAGAATTGAAAAAAAAATCAATTGGATTTTTCTTTCAGTGTACTTGGATTTGTAACTGTATTTGAGTTTGTTTGTATTTTTTTTCCAATTTCGGTTTCTAATTATAATTTGTTTGCTTTGCATTGTTCATATCGATCTATCGTCATGTAGGTTTTTAGTGTTCAAATTCATTCTTTAACTAAGTTATGGTAGTATAATTTAAAAATTATTGTTTGATTAGTTAGTAAAAAAATAAAAATAATTGACTAATCAAATAATAAAATAATGAGGTAAAATTTCATACGAACTCGCTTCCTCTGTTGCTCTGGTTCTTTTCTTCGTACACACTCTCCCTCTTTTGTCGCTCACAAACCGTAAAGCACGCCGTAGGCTATACCGAGAACCTGCCAGCGTAAATAAGACAGCCACTATTCGCAGGTTTGCTATAACAAGTAATTATACAAAATCATTAAAATAAAATTTGAATTTTTATCACTTACAGCACAATTTTGAAGAATGGTCAGGATCTCCTTCCTTTTGCCAGCGACGCGAGAAAAAAGACAAATATACCAAAACCCAGAAAATATAATGTGATAGACAAGAAAAAAGAGATACCTCATAAAACACAGCAGTTCATAGTACCAAACGACTGTATAATAGACCAGCTCAAATATCCTGATTACCAATTCAGTAAATGCAACCTTATTAGAAATATTAGAAAAATAAAAAAAATCACTGACCAAGTACTCCTGCAAACGAAGAAGACGAGTTTCCGCCATCACCAGTATCTGCCTTCAAATTGAACCACAGATCTTCTTTTTCACTAGAGTGATCATGGAGTAGATCTCTTTGTAGTTCCAAATGAAACTTTTTAAAACTTAATGTAATAGATGAAGCTGAAATAGATAGCGTTGTAACTCTCCCCAACTCCATCAAAAAATTTTAAAAAATAAATTTGGCTTAAAAAAAGTAAAACTAAACTGAAAAATATGATAAAAGAAGGAAGACAAACCTTTTATTCCACGAATATCTCATAATCCACGTCTAAAAAAGTGCTACTAACAAAAAAGAATAAAACACAAGTGATACGTCTGGACCATCTTATACTTTTTGCCTAAAGAGTTACATACTAACAAAATATAAAAATTTTAACTACCCAAAAAAATAAAACACATGCTTATTTACCTTAAAAGTGCTCCCTAAGATTGATAATAACCTTCGGTAGTCCTACATTAAAGTAAACATAAATAATATTGCTAAATAAATGATTCTAAATAGAAAATAAAACTTATTTTCTACGAATATCTTATAAACCAAAATATTTCCAGTAGTATTACCCACAAAAGAGAACAAAAAAGAGATAATATACGATTGAACTCTCTTTAACTTTTTACTTAAAGATCTTCATAGTAACAAAGAAAGAAAATTTTAACTAATTATAAAAAAAAAATATAATATTAAATACGTGTTCATTTACATGATTTTTGGCGTTTGAAATCTACAACAATTACACAAAAATGAGCATATCAATTTATAAATGATCAAGACTCTTTTACGTTGTAACTAAAATAAGAAGAAATCCAATAGCAATTAAATATAACAAATGCAGGCATGGACAGATATCAAAACTTCAAATTTTAAAAAAATGACTAAAATCAAGAAGAAAAAACATTAAAAGAGGACACTTTTGTTGTCTTCTGCATAACATTAAAAACAGCCTCATGTATTGCTATGTCAATGTACACATCAAGAAATTCACTAACGAAATAATGCTAAATTATTTCTATTTATAGTCATTTCAGCTTATGCAAATCTAAAAAATGATATATTTGTTTTCAGGACTGATACTTGGGTTTTGCTCTCTTTTAACTTTTTGCCTAAAGATTTTCATAACAACAAAGAAAAAGAATTTTAAGTAGTTACAGAAAAAATATAATATTAAATACGTGTTTATTTACCTGATTTTTACCCTTTGAAATCTACAACAACTATACAAAACTGAGCATATCAATTTATAAATGATCAAGACCTTTTTACGTTGTAATTAAAATAAGAAAAAAACCAATAGCAATTAAATGTAACATATGCACAACTTGGCATGGACGAATATCAAAACTTCAAATTAAACAAAAAAAGACGACTAAAATAAAGAAGAATAGACATTAAAAGAGGACAATTTTGTTGTCATCTACATAACATTAAAAACAGCCTCAAGTATTGCTATGTTAATGCACACATAAAGAAATTCACTGAGCAACTAATGCTAAACTATTTCAATTTATAATCATTTCAACTCATGCAAAAAAATAAAAATAATTGTTTGATTAGTTAGTAAAAAAATAAAAATAATTGACTAATCAGATAATAAAATCATGAGGTAAAATTTCATACGAACTCATTTCCTCTGTCGCTCTAGTTCTCTTCTTCGTACACACTCTCCCTCTTTTGTCTCTCACAGACCATAAAGCACGCCGTAGGCTATACCGAGAACCTGCCAACGTAAGTAAGACAGCCACTATTCGCAGGTTTGCTACAACAAGTAATTATGAAAAATTATTAAAATAAAAATTGAATTTTCATCACTTACAGCACAATTTGGAAGAATGGTCAGGACCTCCTTCCAGCGATGCGAGAAATAAGATAAACATACCAAAACCCAGGAAATAGAATGCGAAAGACAAGAAGAAAGAGATACCTCATAAAACACAGCAGCTCATAGTACCAAATGACTGTATAATAGACCAGCTCCAATATCCTGATTACCAATTCAGTAAATGCAATCTTATTATAAACATTAAAGAAACAAAAAAATACCGCCGACCAAGCACTCCTGCAACCAAAGAAGATGAGTTCCTGCCATCAAATCGAACCACATATATTCTTTTCCACTAAAGTGATCATAGAGTAGATCTCCTTGTAGCTCCAAATGAAACCTTTTTAAAACTTAATGTGATTGATGATGCAGAAATAGATAGCGTTGTAACTCTCTCTAACTCCATCAAAAAAATTTTAAAAATAAATTAGGCTTAAAAAAAGCAAAACTAAACTGAAAAATATGATAAAAGAAGAAAGACAAACCTCTTATTCCACGGATACCTCATAATCCACGTCTAAAAGAGTGCTACCAACAAAAGAAAATAAAATACAAGTGACACGCCTATACTATCTTAAACTTTTTATCTAAAGAGTTACATACTAACAAAATATAAAAATTTTAACTACCCAAAAAGATAAAAACACATGCTTATTTACCTTAAAAGTGCTCCCTAAGATTGATAATAACGTTCACTAGTCCTACATTAAAGTAAACATAAAGAATATTACTGAGTAAATAATTCTAAATAGAAAAAAATTATATATATATATTAGAAAATAAAATTTATATCGTAAGTAAAGCAAAATAAACCTTTTGTTCCACGAATATCTTATAAACCAACATGTTTCTAGTAGTGTTACCCACAAAAGATAACAAAAAAAAGATAATATATGATTGGACTCTCTTTAACTTTTTGCCTAAAGATCTTTACAGTAACAAAGAAAGAAAATTTTAACTAGTTATAGAAAAAATATAATATTGAATACGTGTTTATTTACCTGATTTTGAGCGTTTGAAATCTACAACAATTACACAAATGTGAGTATATCAATTTATAAATGATCAAGACTCTTTTAAAATCAGAAGAAAACCAATAGCAACTAAATGTAACAAATGCAGGCATAGACGGATATCAAAACTTTAAATTAAAAAAAATGACTAAAATAAAAAAGAAAAGACATTAAAAGAGGACAATTTTGTTATCTTCTGCATAACATTAAAAACAGCCTCAAGTATTACTATGTTAATGTACACATAAAGAAATTCACTGACAAAATAATGCTAAATTGTTTCAATTTATAATCATTTCTACTCACGCAAATATTAAAACGAGATATTCGTTTTCAGGGCTAATACTTGGGTTTTACCATTTTTCCTTGTCAGTTTGTAAGGGAAGTTGTAATTTGTTTGCGGTAATTTATCGTTATTGTGTTTGAGATGTTTGTTTGCAGGAAAAATTGAAGAGTCAAATGTAGTTTTTGTTTTGGTTTACTTGACTTTGTAATTGTATTTGATTTTGTTTGTAAGGGTAGATGTAATTTGTTTGTTATAGTTTCTCGTTATTGTGTTTGAGATTTTTGTTATCTGGAAAAGTTGAAGAGTTAAATGTAATTTTTGTTTTGGTTTACTTGAATTTGTGATTCTATTTGAGTTTGTTTGTAATTGTATTAGAATTTCAACGCCTACTTGTTGTTAAAATATGTCGTTTTAGTTTGTTGTAATTTCACTCAAGTTAGTTGTTTGTTTTATTTATTAGGAATTACAAGAAAATCAATCGGATTTTTCTTTCAGTGTACTTAGATTACTAACTGTATTCAAGTTTTTTTGTATTTTTGTTCCAATTTCAGTTTCTAATTATAATTTGTTTGCTTTGCATTGTTCATATCGATCTATCGCATGTAGCTTTTTAGTGTTCAAATCCATCCTTTAACTAAGTTATAGTAGCATAATTTAAAAATTATTGTTTGATTAGATAGTAAAAAATTAAAAATAATTGACTAATCAGATAATAAAATCATGAGGTAAAATTTCATACGAACTCGCTTCCTCTGTCGCTCTGGTTTTCTTCTACGTACACACTCTCCCTCTTTTGTCGCTCACAGACCGTAAAGCACGCCGCAGGCTATACCGAGAACCTGCCAGCGTAAGTAAGACAGCCACTATTCGCAGGTTTGCTACAACAAGTAATTATGCAAAATCATTAAAACAAAAATTGAATTTTCATCACTTACAGCACAATTTTGAAGAATTGTCAGGACCTCCTTCCTTTTGTCAACGACGCGAGAAACAAGACAAAAATACCAAAACTCAGAAACTATAATGTGAAAGATAAGAAGAAAGAGATACCTCATAAAACACAACAGCTCATAGTACCAAACAACTGTGTAACAGACCAGCTCCAATATCCTGATTACCAATTCAGTAAATGCAACCTTATTAGAAATATTAAAAAAATAAAAAATAAACGCTGACCAAGTACTCCTGCAACCGAAGAAGACGAGTTCCCGCCATCACCAGTATCTGCCATCAAATCGAACCACATATCTTCTTTTCCACTAAAGTGATCGTAGAGTAGATCTCCTTGTAGCTCCAAATAAAACTTTTTTAAAACAGAATGTGATAGATGATGCTGAAATAGATAGCGTTGTAACTCTCTCCAACTCCATCAAAAAAATTTAAAAAATAAATTAGGCTTTAAAAAATTAAAACTAAACTTAAAAATATGATAAAAGAAGGAAGACAAACCTCTTATTCCACGGATACCTCATAATCCACGTCTAAAAGAGTGTTACCAACAAAAAAGAATAAAACACAAGTGACACGTCTGTACCATCTTAAACTTTTTGCCTAAAGAGTTACATACTAACAAAATATAAAAATTTTAACTACCTAAAAAGATAAAAACACATACTTATTTACCTTAAAAGTGCTCCTTAAGATTGATAATAACATTTGCTAGTCCTACATTAAAGTAAACATAGAGAATATTGTTAAGTAAATAATTCTAAATATAATATATATATATATATATTAGAAAATAAAATTTGTATCGTAAGCAAAGTAAAATAAACCTTTTGTTTCACGAATATCTTATAACCCAACATGTTTTCAGCAGTGTTACCCACAAAAAAGAACAAAATATATATATATATGATTGGACTCTATTTAACTTTTTGCCTAAAGATCTTCATAGTAACAAAGAAAGAAAATTTTAACTAGTTATAGAAAAAACATAATATTGAATACGTGTTTATTTACCTGATTTTTGCCGTTTGAAACCTACAACAATTACACAAAAGTGAGCATATCAATTTATAAATGATCAAGACTCTTTTAAAAACAGGCATGCACGGATATCAAAACTTCAAATAAAAAAAAACGACTAAAATCAAGAACAACAGACATTGAAAGAGGACAATTTTGTTGTCTTCTGCATAACATTAAAAACAATCTCAGGTATTACTATGTTAATGTACACATAAAGAAATTCACTGACAAAATAATGCTAAATTTTTTTATTTTATAATCATTTCAACTCATGCAAATATTAAAACGAGAATTTGTTTTTAGGGTTGATACTTGGGTTTTATTCTTTTTCTTTGTCAGTTTGTAATTTGTTTGCAGTAATTTATCGTTATTGTGTTTGAGATGCTTTTTTACAGGAAAAGTTGAAGAGCCAAATGTAATTTTTATTTTGGTTTACTTGACTTTGTAATTGTATCTGAGTTTATTTGTAAGGGTAGATGTAATTTGTTTCTTGTAGTTTCTCGTTATTGTGTTTGAGATGTTTGTTTGTTGGAAAAATTGAAGAGCTAAATGTAATTTTTATTTTGGTTTACTTGAGTTTGTGATTGTATTTGAATTTATTTGTAATTGTATTAGAATTTCAGCGGCTACTTGTTGTTTTCGTTTATTGTACAGTTTCACTCGACTTAGTTGTTTGTCTCATTTTTATGGAATTGCAAAAAAATTAATTGAATTTTTCTTTCAGTATACTTGAATTTGTTAATGTATTTGAATTTGTTTGTATTTTTATTTCAATTTCAGTTTCTAATTACAATTTGTTTGTTTTGCATTGTTCATATCGATCTAGCGTCATGTAGGTTTTTAATGTTCAAATTCATCCTTCAACTAAGTTATGGTAGCATAATTTAAAAATTATTGTTTGATTAGTTAGTAAAAAAATAAAAATAATTGACTAATCAGATAATAGAATCATGAGGTAAACTTTCATACGAACTCTCTTCCTCTGCCGTTCTGGTTCTCTTCTTCATACACACTCTCCCTCTTTTGTTGCTCACATACCGTAAAGCCCGCCGTAGGCTATACTGAGAGCTTGCCAGCGTAAGTAAGAGAGTCAGTATTCGCAGGTTTGCTACAATCAGTAAATATGCAAAATTATTAAAATGAAATTTGAATTTTCACAACTTACAGCACAATTTTAAAGAATGGTCATGACCTCCGTCATCTTGCCAGCGACGCGAGAAACAAGACAAACATACCAAAATCTAAGAAATATAATGGAAAAAACAAGAAGAAAGAGATACCTCATAAAACACAGCAGCTCATAGTACCAAACCACTGTATGGTTTAGCTCCAAAATCCTAATTACCAATTAAGTAAATGCAACCTTATTAGAAACATTGAAGAAACAAAAGAAACTGCTGACCAAGTACTCCTGCAACTGAAGAAGACGAGTTCCCGCCAGTACCATTATCTGCCATCAAATCGAACCACAAATCTTTTTAACTAAAATGATCATGGAGAAGATCTCCTTATGAAGCTCCATCTAAAAACTTTTTAAAACTTAATGTGATAAATGATGCAGAAATAAATAACGTTGTAACTCTCTCCAACTCCATTAAAAAATATTAAAGAAAAAATTAGGATGAAAAAAAACAAAACAAAACTGAAAAACAGGATAAAAGAAGAAAGACAAACCTCTTATTCCGCTGGTTCCTCATAATCTATATCTAAAAGAGCGCTACGAACAAAAGAAAACAAAACACAAGTGACACGCCTGGAGCATCTTAAACGTTTTGACAAAGAGTTACGCACTAATAAAATATAAAAATATTAGCTACCCAAAAAGATAAAAACACATGATTATTTACGTTAAAAGTACTCCTAAGATTGATAATAACCTTCGGTAGTCCTATATTAAAGTAACCAAAAAGAATATAGTTAAGTAAATAATTCTAAATACTAAAAAACATATGTAATAAAAAATAAAATTCATGTCATAAGCATTAAAAAATAAACCTTTTATTTCACAAATATATCATAACCCGACATTTTTCCAGCAATGTTACCCAGAAAAGAGAACAAAACAGAAATAATATATGATTAGATTCCTTTCAACTTTTTACCTCAAGATCTTCATAATAACAAAGAAATAAAATTTTAACTAGTTAAAGAAAAAACATACTATTGAATATATGTTTATTTACCAGATTTTTACCATTTGAAATCTACAACAACTACACAAAAGTAAGCATATCAATTTATAAATGATCAAGACTCTTTTATGTTGTAATTCAAATCAGAAGAGAATCAATAGCAATTAAATATAACATATGCACAACTTGACATGGACATTAAAAACGACCATTAAAAGAGGACAATTTTGTTGTCCTCTGCATGACATTAAAAACAGCCTCAAGTATTGCTACATTAATGTACACACAAAGAAATTCATTGACGAAAAATACTAGATTGTTTTAATTTATAATCATTTCAACTCATGAAAATGTTAAAAACGAAATATTCAATTTTTGGGTTGATACTTGAAGTTTACTCTTTTTCCTTGTCAGTTTGTAAGGATAGTTGTTATTTATTTGTTGTAGTTTGTCGTTATTGTGTTTGAAATGCTTGTTTGCTAAAAAAGTTGAAGAGCTAAATGAAATTTTTGTTTTGGTTTAAAAGCTATTAGGTTTCTAAGATCTTCAAAATAAGAAAATGAACGATAACTCTAAATTATAAGTTTGTAAAAATTAAACTCTTAAAATAAAATAATCCTCCAATCTAAATCTAAAGTAAAGCTAACATTTGATAAATCTTTAAGTTAGAATTTTTCAGTCGCAGAATTTTATGTATTTTAAAAACTATTAATTTTTTAATGAAGTAAGGAAACTTAGCTCTCCATCTACATTTCGCATTTTTTTTATTAAATTATGTAGTTGAAAAATTCATTGATATAATCTTGCAGTAAATTTATTTTGGGTGCCAAAAAAAATTGTTTTTTCAGTGCAAGTGCAGCATTTTTGCAATACGTTCACAAGCCACATTACATAAACTATTAGGATCCAATACACACACTTAATGCAGCAAATAAGTATATTTATTTCGATGTGTATTAACCTACTGCCTAACTCCGATGCTCCAAACTCTTCTTCATGTTCTACTAGTGATGTTATCTTATAAACTATCTTTACTTGATACTTTTATTTACCAAACTTTTCTTTCAATTACAAATTACTTTTAACTGTTATTGTATTCAAACTATGTATTATCTTTTAGAATTAGATTCAAAAGAAAGCCACCAACTGGAATTGAGCAAGTTCTCAGCTTTCTGTCTGCGGACATACCTTTCATGCTATTTCAGTGCCAAAGTTCACTAGCCCATGTCGACAGGTGTGGAGGAAATATATTAGGAAGATCACTGAATAGTGAAGGGAACATCTCATCATACTGAAAAAACAAATATTGCAACAATTGAAAGCATAAATGAAAAATATGCGACACTTTAGAAAATATTTCTAATTATGAAAATATTTAAAGGAAAGTTCACAAGATAAAATAGTTTTTTAAGAAGTTTTAGATTGTGAAAGAAATGATAAGTTAGAAAATTAAAAAAGACTAGATTACCATCTATGCAATAGAGCTCCAAATCCAATCGTTATTCTTGCTTTTATTTTTAATATATTTATTATTGCTGTAACATTTTTACGCTGTTAGTTTTCAAGAAAACCCGAATACTCTGAATACTTAGGAAGGGTAATCAATCAAGCAATTCTTCTTTTCGAAAGTTCCCTCAATCGGAAAAGGGTAATATGTTCATATTTGATTCATACTTTAGCATATAACTATGGAATATCCACAGCATTAATATTCTATTCCCAACCTACCTGGGTCTCAAAGGAACGTGTCAAATGTACTTAGAAACAGAGACCAAAATATCAACTTTGCAAACTCCATAAAAAACAGAACCTACTAAATCAAATTCAAGAAGATAGTTTGTTTGTCTGTAAAATTATTAAAGCTAAATTGGAATATTTAAATGAAAAAACAAGAAACTGCTGCTATCTTTTGAGTAAATTTCAAGTCTATAAATCATGGTAAAAAGGAATAAGAAAAACAACATCTCCCCAGTTAAGAAACCTGCTGCAATGTTTATAACAAGAAAGAACTCGAATTAATTTAGAAATATGTTATGTGTGAAATTTAGGAAGAGGGCTTTTAGGGTTTGGAATGTAGCAAACAAAGAGAGAAGTGCAGAGAGAGTGAGAAACAGACAAAGAGAGAATAAAAGAGAGAAGAGAACACAGAGAGAGACAGAGAACCAATTCATTATTCCTCATTACAGATATAGTTGAAAATAACTTATGCTAAGAAAAAATTAGTTAGTTAGTTAAGAACAGATGCTACACATAACAAAACAAATTTATGAAAACTAAAAACATTAAATAAGAAGAATAAATAAATAAGAAGACAAACTGTAAAAAGAAATTTAAAAAAAAAAAGATTTATGTAAAACCCAGATTAAGAGAGACTAAATCACTTATGCCAACTTCATGAAAGGAGAACCAAATAAAAATAAACTCCATGAATGATCACCTACCAATATTAAGAGATAAGTAAAAATACCTCCGGCTACCGTTGGGTCTTTGAAGAGAAAGACATATCTCTTCTTTCGATCTTCTTCTTCCCTCTTTCTTTGCTCTTCTTTTCCTTCTCTATTTGGCTCTTTACTCCCAGTAAACTGAAAAAGAAATAGAATGTTAGAAAGAGGACAGTTCAATTTGTTTTCTATCATCTTCTTCCTTACCTCTTTCAGATATTCTTTTCTTTCCCTCTCCACATTGAAGAGAATGGAGAGTTTCAGATCCATGTCTGCTCGTTCCTGTCTTTTTCCCCTTTTTCTCTCTCTGCTATGCTCGGACTTCTCACCTTCTCTCTGGGCAAGGCTTGTGAACAAGAGAGATCGAAATTTAACAGAATGACTAAGTAGTGTTGGGTCTTGAAGAGAAACCCATCGATCTTCTTTTCGATCTCCCTTGAAGAGAACGGAGAGTTTCAGATCCATGTCTGCTCGTTTCTGTCTTTTTCCCCTTTTTCTCTCTCTATTATGTTTGTATTTCTCACCTTCTCTCTGGGCAAGGCTTGTGAACAAGATAGATTGAAATTTAACAGAATGACTAGGCAGTGTTGGGTCTTTAAGAGAAACCTATCTATCTTCCTTTCGATCTTCTTTTTTCCTTCTTTCTTTGTTCTTCTTTACTTTCTCTATTTGATTCTTTGCTCTCAAGAAACTGAAAAAGAAATAGAATGCTAGAAAGATGACCATTCTAATTTGTTTTCTATCATCTTCTTCCTTACCTCTTTCTGATATTCTTTTCTTTCCCTCTCCACATTGAAGAGAATGGAGGGGTTTCAGATCCATGTCTGGTCGTTTCTGTCTTTTTCCCCTTTTTCTCTCTCTCTTTTATGCTTGTATCTCTCTCCTTCTCTCTGGGCAAGGCGAGATCTGGAAACAAAGAACGTCGAAAACTTTTTGGAAGTAAAAGAGAGGCAGAAGGTGGTCTGAAGAGGAGAATTGGAAAACTTTTGTGGGGTTTTAATCTAATCGCACGGTCAGTTTGCTTTTAAAGGGAAAATAAAGAAATTCAGACTGCGCACGCCGACAAGCATAACACAACGGTCAATTTGTTTTTTAAAAAACTTTTTAAAGAAAAGAAAAAGAAAGAAAAAAGCAACTATTGCAGATCCATGTCTGCTCGTTTCTGTCTTTTTCCCCTTTTTCTCTCTCTGCTATGCTCGTACTTCTCACCTTCTCTCTGGGCAAGGCTTGTGAACAAGAGAGATTGAAATTTAACAGAATGACTAAGTAGTGTTGGGTCTTTAAGAGAAACCCATATATCTTCTTTTCGATCTTCTTTTTTCCTTCTTTCTTTGCTCTTCTTTTCTTTCTCTATTTGATTCTTTGCTCTCAAGAAACTGAAAAATAAATAGAATGGTAAAACGATGACCATTCTAATTTGTTTTCTATCATCTTCTTCCTCACCTCTTTCTGATATTCTTTTCTTTCCCTCTCCACATTGAAGAGAATGGAGAGTTCCAGATCCATGTCTGCTCGTTTCTGTCTTTTTCCCCTTATTCTCTCTCTGCTATGCTCGTACTTCTCAACTTCTCTCTGGGCAAGGCTTGTGAGAACAAGAGAGATTGAAATTTAACAGAATGACTAGGCAGTGTTGGGTCTTTAAGAGAAACCTATCTATCTTCTTTTCGATCTTCTTTTTTTTTCCTTCTTTCTTTGTTCTTCTTTTCTTTCTCTATTTGATTCTTTGCTCTCAAGAAACTGAAAAAGAAATAGAATGCTAGAAAGATTACCA
This sequence comes from Carica papaya, assembly GCF_054855325.1. Lineage (NCBI taxonomy): Eukaryota > Viridiplantae > Streptophyta > Magnoliopsida > Brassicales > Caricaceae > Carica > Carica papaya. The sequence goes on from NC_142309.1 coordinate 26,855,785, forward strand.
TTCTAATTTGTTTTCTACCATCTTCTTCCTTACCTCTTTCTGATATTCTTTTCTTTCCCTCTCCACATTGAAGAGAATGGAGGGGTTTCAGACCTCGTTTCTGTCTTTTTCCCCTTTTTCTCTCTCTCTTTTGTGCTTGTATCTCTCTCCTTCTCTCTGGGCAAGGCCAGATCTGAAAACAAAGAACGTTGAAAACTTTTTGAAAGTAAAAGAAAGACGAAAGAAAGGAAGAAGGTGGTCTGAAGAGGAGAATTGGAAAACTTTTGTGGGGTTTTAATCTAATCGCACGGTCAGTTTGCTTTTAAAGGGGAGATAAAGAAATTCAGACTGCGTTAAAAGGACGCCGACAACGGTCAATTTGTTTTTTAAAAAACTTTTTAAAGAAAAGAAAAAGAAAAAAGCAACTACTGCGTTAAAAAAGTTAAACTACACGGAGCCCAGGCTTAGGGTGTTGTTTTAAATTTTGGTTATATTTTATAAAAAATTAAAATATCTTTATAATAGAAAACTGTAGTTATTAAGAAAGAGATAATAAATTAAAAAAAAAATTAAAGTAAAATAGCATAAATAAGAATGTGAAGAATGTGTGATAAACACTTAGTAATTAATTCTAAAAAAATGTGAGTGAATTTTACTGGGAAATAGAAAAAATTAAAAAAATTTGACAGAAAAATGAAAAAGACTCCCTTGTTGATGATTTTTTTTTATTAATTATTACTGAAAGAAAATAAAAATAAATAAATTTAAAGCGGATAAATATAATTTTGTAATAAATTTTAATAATTTATGTTAGAATATAAATAATTAACTATGATATTTTTTTACAATTTTTTAAATAATTAATTTAATCAATTATTTAATACAATCAAAACATATATACTTTTTTAGTTCTCTATATGCATTAAAGCAACAGTATCTCAACCACACATTTGGAGAAAAGTAATATATTTCATATATGATAAATATGGACACCAACCACTGCATGCCAATTAAAAATAGGACAAAAAAAAAGATAAAAATGCAGAGGAGTCCAGACAACTCAAGTAACAAAACAATGATATCAATGAAAGAAAAAAAAATGCAAAACAAACAACCGGACTATTTTAAATTTTTTTTCTAAAGAGTCACATAATAACAAGAGCTAATTGTTTTAACTAGCTGAGCAAAAACAAAATATTGGGTACATGATTATTTACCTCATCTTTGGAGTTTGAAATCAACAATAAGCAAATAAAAGTGAGTAAATCAATTTGTAAATAACAAAGATTCGTCAATATTATAATTCAAAGAAGTAAAAAATCATTAACAAATAAATAGAACATATAGATAATTTTTCATGGGAACTACGCGTACCAAAATTGAAATATAAAAAAAAATCAACTAGAACCATGAGTAACAAGCATTAAAAGAGAACAATAAACATATCTTTTTATAAATAAGTAAGATTTTTCTACATTATAATTTAAATAAGAAGAGAACCAAATAATTAAAACATATGCATAGTTTGGCATGAAAAACGGATATTGAAACTTCAAAATTAAAAAAACGACTAAAATAAAGAACAAACATCAAAAGATGACAATTTTATTATTCTCAGTATAATATTTAAAATCGTCTTTTGAGTACTACTACGTTAATGTACATATAAAAGAAATTCACTAAGCTAAAATACTAATTTTGTCGATTTATAATCATTTCAATTCATACGAATGTAAAAATGATATGTTCATTCTATAAGCTGATATTTAGGATTTATTGTCATTTTATCATTCACTTCTGTTTACTCATTTCTAAGCAATTAGTAGTCAAAATCCTAGATCATCTCAATTCATAAGACAAACATTCATTGGATTCAAATATCAAATAAATATACTATAAATTTAAATCAGAGTTCTCTAATAGTTATCACTTGCAACTCTTCCAACAGTATTTTTGACATATAGCTAATGTTGTAAATTTACCAAACATTTCTTTTTCTTAAGCACTAATCCCTAAGTTCACTTTTCATAACTGAAAAATAATATTCCAATGGACATCCTTCAAACATTCACTATGGATGATACCACATAATAACCAACAACCACCATCTTTCTAACAACACGCTATGAGCAAAACATTAAACCATACAAAAGAAAGTCATCTACCTCCAAAAACCTACAAAATGATTCAAGTCATCTTAAAACACTAATTACATCGAATATCTTAGAGCAATACTAACCGACCAATGTATTAGAGCTAAAATAAAACAAAGACTTTCTTGCCTATCACTAGTACTTTATAGATTTTTAAAAATTAAACTCTTAAAATAAAATAATCCTCCAATCTAAATATAAGTAAAGTTAACACGTGATAAATCTTTAATTTAAAATTTCTTTGTCACTTACACCGTAATAGTTTTTTAATGAAGTAAGAAAGCTTGGCTCTCCATCTACATTTTGTATTTTTTTATTAAATTAGGTAGTTGAAAAATTCATGGATATAATCTTGCAGTAGATTTAGTTCGGGTGCCAAAAAAATTTATTTTTTCATTGCAAATGCAGCATTGTGCAATACTTTCGGAGGCCACATTACATAAACTATTAGGGTCCAATACACACACTTAATGCAGCAAATGAGTATATTTATTGCGAGGTATATTAAACTGCTGCCTAACTCCGATGTTACAAACTCTTCTTCATGTTCTATTAGTGATGTCAAAACATATATACTTTTTTAGTTCTCTATATGCATTAAAGCAACAGTATCTCAACCACACGTTTAGAGAAAAGTAATATATTTCATATATGATAAATATGGACACCAACCACTGCATGCCAATTAAAAATAGGACAAAAAAAAAGATAAAAATGCAGAGGAGTCCAGACAACTCAAGTAACAAAACAATGATATCAATGAAAGAAAAAAAAATGCAAAACAAACAACCGGACTATTTTAAATTTTTTTTCTAAAGAGTCACATAATAACAAGAGCTAATTGTTTTAACTAGCTGAGCAAAAACAAAATATTGGGTACATGATTATTTACCTCATCTTTGGAGTTTGAAATCAACAATAAGCAAATAAAAGTGAGTAAATCAATTTGTAAATAACAAAGATTCGTCAATATTATAATTCAAAGAAGTAAAAAATCATTAACAAATAAATAGAACATATAGATAATTTTTCATGGGAACTACGCGTACCAAAATTGAAATATAAAAAAAAATCAACTAGAACCATGAGTAACAAGCATTAAAAGAGAACAATAAACATATCTTTTTATAAATAAGTAAGATTTTTCTACATTATAATTTAAATAAGAAGAGAACCAAATAATTAAAACATATGCATAGTTTGGCATGAAAAACGGATATTGAAACTTCAAAATTAAAAAAACGACTAAAATAAAGAACAAACATCAAAAGATGACAATTTTATTATTCTCAGTATAATATTTAAAATCGTCTTTTGAGTACTACTACGTTAATGTACATATAAAAGAAATTCACTAAGCTAAAATACTAATTTTGTCGATTTATAATCATTTCAATTCATACGAATGTAAAAATGATATGTTCATTCTATAAGCTGATATTTAGGATTTATTGTCATTTTATCATTCACTTCTGTTTACTCATTTCTAAGCAATTAGTAGTCAAAATCCTAGATCATCTCAATTCATAAGACAAACATTCATTGGATTCAAATATCAAATAAATATACTATAAATTTAAATCAGAGTTCTCTAATAGTTATCACTTGCAACTCTTCCAACAGTATTTTTGACATATAGCTAATGTTGTAAATTTACCAAACATTTCTTTTTCTTAAGCACTAATCCCTAAGTTCACTTTTCATAACTGAAAAATAATATTCCAATGGACATCCTTCAAACATTCACTATGGATGATACCACATAATAACCAACAACCACCATCTTTCTAACAACACGCTATGAGCAAAACATTAAACCATACAAAAGAAAGTCATCTACCTCCAAAAACCTACAAAATGATTCAAGTCATCTTAAAACACTAATTACATCGAATATCTTAGAGCAATACTAACCGACCAATGTATTAGAGCTAAAATAAAACAAAGACTTTCTTGCCTATCACTAGTACTTTATAGATTTTTAAAAATTAAACTCTTAAAATAAAATAATCCTCCAATCTAAATATAAGTAAAGTTAACACGTGATAAATCTTTAATTTAAAATTTCTTTGTCACTTACACCGTAATAGTTTTTTAATGAAGTAAGAAAGCTTGGCTCTCCATCTACATTTTGTATTTTTTTATTAAATTAGGTAGTTGAAAAATTCATGGATATAATCTTGCAGTAGATTTAGTTCGGGTGCCAAAAAAATTTATTTTTTCATTGCAAATGCAGCATTGTGCAATACTTTCGGAGGCCACATTACATAAACTATTAGGGTCCAATACACACACTTAATGCAGCAAATGAGTATATTTATTGCGAGGTATATTAAACTGCTGCCTAACTCCGATGTTACAAACTCTTCTTCATGTTCTATTAGTGATGTCAAAACATATATACTTTTTTAGTTCTCTATATGCATTAAAGCAACACTATCTCAACCACACGTTTAGAGAAAAGTAATATATTTCATATATGATAAATATGGACACCAACCACTGCATGCCAATTAAAAATAGGACAAAAAAAAAGATAAAAATGCAGAGGAGTCCAGACAACTCAAGTAACAAAACAATGATATCAATGAAAGAAAAAAAAATGCAAAACAAACAACCGGACTATTTTAAATTTTTTTTCTAAAGAGTCACATAATAACAAGAGCTAATTGTTTTAACTAGCTGAGCAAAAACAAAATATTGGGTACATGATTATTTACCTCATCTTTGGAGTTTGAAATCAACAATAAGCAAATAAAAGTGAGTAAATCAATTTGTAAATAACAAAGATTCGTCAATATTATAATTCAAAGAAGTAAAAAATCATTAACAAATAAATAGAACATATAGATAATTTTTCATGGGAACTACGCGTACCAAAATTGAAATATAAAAAAAAATCAACTAGAACCATGAGTAACAAGCATTAAAAGAGAACAATAAACATATCTTTTTATAAATAAGTAAGATTTTTCTACATTATAATTTAAATAAGAAGAGAACCAAATAATTAAAACATATGCATAGTTTGGCATGAAAAACGGATATTGAAACTTCAAAATTAAAAAAACGACTAAAATAAAGAACAAACATCAAAAGATGACAATTTTATTATTCTCAGTATAATATTTAAAATCGTCTTTTGAGTACTACTACGTTAATGTACATATAAAAGAAATTCACTAAGCTAAAATACTAATTTTGTCGATTTATAATCATTTCAATTCATACGAATGTAAAAATGATATGTTCATTCTATAAGCTGATATTTAGGATTTATTGTCATTTTATCATTCACTTCTGTTTACTCATTTCTAAGCAATTAGTAGTCAAAATCCTAGATCATCTCAATTCATAAGACAAACATTCATTGGATTCAAATATCAAATAAATATACTATAAATTTAAATCAGAGTTCTCTAATAGTTATCACTTGCAACTCTTCCAACAGTATTTTTGACATATAGCTAATGTTGTAAATTTACCAAACATTTCTTTTTCTTAAGCACTAATCCCTAAGTTCACTTTTCATAACTGAAAAATAATATTCCAATGGACATCCTTCAAACATTCACTATGGATGATACCACATAATAACCAACAACCACCATCTTTCTAACAACACGCTATGAGCAAAACATTAAACCATACAAAAGAAAGTCATCTACCTCCAAAAACCTACAAAATGATTCAAGTCATCTTAAAACACTAATTACATCGAATATCTTAGAGCAATACTAACCGACCAATGTATTAGAGCTAAAATAAAACAAAGACTTTCTTGCCTATCACTAGTACTTTATAGATTTTTAAAAATTAAACTCTTAAAATAAAATAATCCTCCAATCTAAATATAAGTAAAGTTAACACGTGATAAATCTTTAATTTAAAATTTCTTTGTCACTTACACCGTAATAGTTTTTTAATGAAGTAAGAAAGCTTGGCTCTCCATCTACATTTTGTATTTTTTTATTAAATTAGGTAGTTGAAAAATTCATGGATATAATCTTGCAGTAGATTTAGTTCGGGTGCCAAAAAAATTTATTTTTTCATTGCAAATGCAGCATTGTGCAATACTTTCGGAGGCCACATTACATAAACTATTAGGGTCCAATACACACACTTAATGCAGCAAATGAGTATATTTATTGCGAGGTATATTAAACTGCTGCCTAACTCCGATGTTACAAACTCTTCTTCATGTTCTATTAGTGATGTCAAAACATATATACTTTTTTAGTTCTCTATATGCATTAAAGCAACACTATCTCAACCACACGTTTAGAGAAAAGTAATATATTTCATATATGATAAATATGGACACCAACCACTGCATGCCAATTAAAAATAGGACAAAAAAAAAGATAAAAATGCAGAGGAGTCCAGACAACTCAAGTAACAAAACAATGATATCAATGAAAGAAAAAAAAATGCAAAACAAACAACCGGACTATTTTAAATTTTTTTTCTAAAGAGTCACATAATAACAAGAGCTAATTGTTTTAACTAGCTGAGCAAAAACAAAATATTGGGTACATGATTATTTACCTCATCTTTGGAGTTTGAAATCAACAATAAGCAAATAAAAGTGAGTAAATCAATTTGTAAATAACAAAGATTCGTCAATATTATAATTCAAAGAAGTAAAAAATCATTAACAAATAAATAGAACATATAGATAATTTTTCATGGGAACTACGCGTACCAAAATTGAAATATAAAAAAAAATCAACTAGAACCATGAGTAACAAGCATTAAAAGAGAACAATAAACATATCTTTTTATAAATAAGTAAGATTTTTCTACATTATAATTTAAATAAGAAGAGAACCAAATAATTAAAACATATGCATAGTTTGGCATGAAAAACGGATATTGAAACTTCAAAATTAAAAAAACGACTAAAATAAAGAACAAACATCAAAAGATGACAATTTTATTATTCTCAGTATAATATTTAAAATCGTCTTTTGAGTACTACTACGTTAATGTACATATAAAAGAAATTCACTAAGCTAATAATACTAATTTTGTCGATTTATAATCATTTCAATTCATACGAATGTAAAAATGATATGTTCATTCTATAAGCTGATATTTAGGATTTATTGTCATTTTATCATTCACTTTTGTTTACTCATTTCTAAGCAATTAGTAGTCAAAATCCTAGATCATCTCAATTCATAAGACAAACATTCATTGGATTCAAATATCAAATAAATATACTATAAATTTAAATCAGAGTTCTCTAATAGTTATCACTTGCAACTCTTCCAACAGTATTTTTGACATATAGCTAATGTTGTAACTTTACCAAACATTTCTTTTTCTTAAGCACTAATCCCTAAGTTCACTTTTCATAACTGAAAAATAATATTCCAATGGACATCCTTCAAACATTCACTATGGATGATACCACATAATAACCAACAACCACCATCTTTCTAACAACACGCTATGAGCAAAACATTAAACCATACAAAAGAAAGTCATCTACCTCCAAAAACCTATAAAATGATTCAAGTCATCTTAAAACACTAATTACATCGAATATCTTAGAGCAATACTAACCGACCAATGTATTAGAGCTAAAATAAAACAAAGACTTTCTTGCCTATCACTAGTACTCTATACATAAAAGTCAATCAACATCAACTCCTAGTCTTATATGAAAAAAGCAATCCTAACTATCTAGTTTTGAATGCATCACTAGCTCATCACTAAATACTCGATACCTATAAGCTTTAATACATAAAAGTTAATCAACATTCAATTCTTAATGTTATTTAAAAATAGCAATTCTAACTATCTAATTTTAAATATATCTCTAAGGATGATATCATATATTTGCCAACAACCACAAGTCATTCTGTCTACTAGCCATGATCCAAAGGGAAAACCAGCAGACCATATAAAGAAAAGTAAATTATCTTGAGAAAATTATTAGCTTATTCAAGTTACCCTAAAAACACCAATTACGTTGTATTTCTTAAAAATAATATTGATCTATCACTATCTATGAGCTAAATTAAAAGTTATAACGAGTGCATATTATTTTGCAAATGGTAAACAAGTAACTTTCAAGTAACTAAAGAAATCATTCAATCGCATTTTAGGATTGAAGATTAAGTTTAAGAATGATTAAAGAGAGAGAGAGAGAGAGAGAGAGAAGAGATACTGAGTGTTTTAGGAAGCCACCAACCAGAATTGAGCAAGTTCTCAGCTTCCCGTTTGTGGACAAGTGTGGAGGAAATATATCAGGATGATCACTAAATAGTGAAGGGAACATTTCATCATACTGAAGATGCAAATGTTGCAACAATTGAAAGAATAAATGAGAAGTATGCAACACAGATAATAAAATAATGAGGTAAAATTTCATACGCTCTCTCTTCCTCTGCGACTCTGGTTCTCTTCTTCGTACACACTCTCCTCTTTTATCGCTCACAGACCGTAAAACATGCAGCAGACTATACTGAGAACTTGCCAGTGTAAATAAGAGAGCCAGTATTCTCATGTTTGCTACAACCAATCAACATGCAAAATCATTAAAATAAAAATTTAATTTTCATCACTTACAGCGTAATTTTTCATTACTTACAGCGCAATTTTGAAGAATGGTCAGGACCTCCGTCCTCTTGCCAACGAGCGAGAAAAAAGACAAACATATCAAAACCCAAAAAATATAATGTGAAAGACAAGAAGAAAGAAATAGCACATAAAACACAGTAGCTCTTCGTACCAATTCAGTAAATGCAACCTTGTTAAAAACATTGAAGAATCAAAAGAAACTACTGACCACTCCTCCAACCGAAGAAAACAAGTTCCCGCCATCACCAATATCTGCCATCAAATCGAACCACAGATCTACTTTTCGACTAAAATGATCATGCAGTAGATCTCCATGTTAAGCTCCATCAACTAACTTTTTAAAACTAAATGTGATAGATGATGCTGAAATAGATAGCGTTGTAAATCTCTCCAACTCCATCAAAAAAATTTAAAAAACAATTAGGCTAAAAAAGCAAAAAAATAGAAAAATATGATAAAAGAAGGAAGACAAACCTCTTATTCTACAGATACCTCATAATTCGCGTCTAAAAGAGTGCTACCAACAAAAAAAAACAAAACACAAGTGACACATCTGGACCATCTTAAACGTTTTTCCTAAAGAGTTACACACTAACAAAATATAAAAATTTTATCTACCCAAAAAGATAAAAATATATGCTTATTTACCTTAAAAGTGCTAACTACGATTGATAATAACCTTCGGTAGTCCTATATTAAAGTAAACAAAAATAATATTGCTAAGTAAATAATCTTAAATAGAAAATAAAATTTATGTCATAAGCATAGGAAAATAAACCTCTTATTCCACGTATATCTTATAACCCAACATGTTTCAAGCAGTGTTACCCACAAAAGAGAACAAAACAGAGATAATATATGATTGGTATCTGTTCAACATTTTGCCTAAAGATTTTCATAATAGCGAAAAAAGAAAATTTTAACTAGTTATAGAAAAAATATAATATTAAATACGTGTTTATTTACCTGATTTTTGCCGTTTGAAATCTACAACAACTACACAAAAGTAAGCATATCAATTTATAAATGATCAAGACCCTTTTACGTTGTAATTAAAATAAGAAGAAAACCAATAGCAATTAAATATAACATATGTGCACAGCTTGGCATGGTCGGATATCAAAACTTCAAATTAAAAAAGAACGACTAAAATCAAGAATAACATATATTAAAATAGGACAATTTTGTTGTCTGCTGCATAACATTAAAAACAGCCTCAAGTATTGCTATGTTAATGTACACATAAAGAAATTCACAGATGAAATAATGCTAAATTATTTCAATTTATAATCATTTAACCTCACGTAAATATTAAAATGAGATATTCGTTTTCAAGTCTGATACTTGGGTTTTACTCTTTTTTCTTGTCAGTTTGTAAGGGTAGTTGTAATTTTTTACTGATACTTTGTCGTTAATTTGTTTGAGATTTTTGTTTGCTGGAAAAGTTGAAGAGCTAAACGTAATTTTTGTTTTGGTTTACTTGAGTTTGTGATTGTATTTGAGTTTGTTTGTAATTATATTAGAATTTGAGCGTCGACTTGTTCTTGTAATTTCGCTCGAGTTAGTTGTTTGTTTTAATTGTTTGGAATTGCAAAAAAAACCAATTGGATTTTTCTTTCAGTGTACTTAAATTTGTAACTGTATTTGAGTTTGTTTGTATTTTTATTCCAATTTCGGTTTCTAATTACAATTTGTTTGCTTTGCATTGTTGATATCGATCTATCACCATATAGGTTTTTAGTGTTCAAATACATCATTCAACTAAGTTATGGTAGCATAATTTAAAAATTATTGTTTGATTAGTTAGTAAAAAAATAAAAATAATTGACTAATCAGATAATAAAATCATGAAGCAAAATTTCATACGAACTCACTTCCTCTATCGCTCTGGTCCTCTTCTTCATACACACTCTCCCTCTTTTGTCGCTCACAGACCATAAAGCACGCCGCAGGCTATACCGAGAGTCTGCCAGCGTAAGTAAGACAGTCACTATTCGCACGTTTGCTACAACAAGTAATTATGCAAAATCATTAAAATAAAAATTAAATTTTCATCACTTACAGCACTATTTTAAAGAATGGTTAGGACCTCCTTCCAGCGACGCGAGAAATTAAACAAACATACCAAAACTCAGGAAATAGAATGTGAAGAAAGAGATACCTCATAAAACACATCAACTCATAGTACCAAACGACTGTATAATAGACTAGCTCCAATATTCTGATCACCAATTCAGTAAATGCAACCTTGTTAGAAACATTAAAGAAAAAAAAAAAACCACCGACCAAGCACTCCTGCAACCAAAGAAGATGAGTTCCTGCCATCAAATCGAACCACATATCTTCTTTTCTACTAAAGTGATCATAGAGTAGATCTCCTTGTAGCTCCAAATGAAACCTTTTTAAAACTTAATGTGATAGATGATGTAGAAATAGATAGCGTTGTAACTCTCTCCAACTCCATCAGAAAATTTTAAAAAATCAATTAGGCCTAAAAAAAGCAAAACTAAACTGAAAAATACGATAAAAGAAGGAAGACAAACCTCTTATTTCACGGATGCCTCATAATTCACGTCTAAAAGAGTGTTACCAACAAAAAAGAATAAAACACAAATGACACGCCTGGACCATCTTAAACTTTTTGCCTAAAGAGTTACACACTAAAAAGTTTAAAAAATTTTATCTACCAGAAAGTTAAAAAAAACATGTTTATTTACCTTAAAAGTGCTCACTAATATTTATAATAACCTTCGGTAATCCTACATTAAAGTAAACAAAAATAATATTGCTAAGTACATATTTTTTTTTGAGATAAATATTGCAAGTAAATAATCCTAAATAGAGAAGAAAATATGTAATAGAAAATAAATTTTATGTCATAAGCATAGGAAAATAAACTTTTTATTCTACGAATATCTTATAACCCAACATGTTTCAAGCAGTGTTACCCACAAAAGAGAACAAAACAGAGATAATATATGATTGGACTCCCTTCTAACTTTTTGCCTAAAGATTTTCATAATAACAAAGAAAAAGAATTTTAACTAGTTATAAAAAAAATAATATTAAATATGTATTTATTTACCTGATTTTTGCCGTTTGAAATCTACAACTACACAAAACTAAGCATATCAATTTATAAATGATCAAGACTCTTTTACCTTGTAATTAAAATAAGAAGAAAATCAATAGCAATTAAATGTAACATATGCACAGCTTGACAAGGACATATATCAAAACTTCAAATTAAAAAAAAGACGAATGAAATCAAGAAGAACAGACATTAAAAAGGACAATTTTGCTGTCATCAACATAACATTAAAAACAGCCTCAAGTATTGCTATGTTAATGTACACATAAAGAAATTCACTGAGAAACTAATGCTAATTCAGTAAATGCAACCTTATTAGAAAGATTAAAGAAACAAAAAAAAAATCGCTGACCAAGTACTCCTGCAACCGAAGAAGACGAGTTCCCGCCATCACCAATATCTGCCATCAAATCGAACCACATATCTTCTTTTCCACTAAAGTGATCATAGAGTAGATCTCCTTGTAGCTCCAAATGAAACCTTTTTAAAACTCAATGTAATAGATGATGCACAAATAGATAGCGTTGTAACTCTTTCCAACTCCATCAAAAAATTTAAAAAATAAATTAGACTCAAAAAAAGCAAAACTAAATTGAAAAATATGATAAAAGAAGAAAGACAAACCTCTTATTCCACAGATACTTCATAATCTACAAACTAAAATACAGGTGACACTGCTGGACCATCTTAAACTTTTTGCCTAAAGAATTACATACTAACAAAATATAAAAATTTTGACCACCCAAAAAGATAAAAACACATGCTTATTTACCTTAAAAGTGCTCCATAAGATTGATAATAATCTTCGGTAGTCCTACATTAAAGTAAACATAAAGAATATTGCTAAATAAATAATTCTAAATATAAAAATATATGTATATAAATACAAAATAAAATTTGTATCGTAAGTAAAGTAAAATAAACCTTTTATTCCACGAATATCTTATAACCCAACATATTTCCAGCAGTGTTACCCACAAAAGAGAACAAAAAAAAAATGATCATAGAGTAGATCTCCTTGTAGCTCCAACTGAAGAAATCACATTTTAAGATTGAAGATTAAGTTTAAGAATGATTAAAGAAAGAGAGAGAGAGAGAGAGAAAGAGAAGAGATACTGAGTGTTTTAGGAAGCCACCAACCAGAATTGAGCAAGTTCTCAGCTTCCCGTATGTGGACAGGTGTGGAGGAAATATATCAGGATGATCACTGAATAGTGAAGGGAACATTTCATCATACTGAAGATGCAAATGTTGCAACAATTGAAAGAATAAATGAGAAGTATGCAACACAGATAATAAAATAATGAGGTAAAATTTCATACGCACTCTCTTCCTCTGCCGCTCTGGCTCTCTTCTTCGTACAAACTCTCCCTCTTTTGTCGCTCACAGACCGTAAAATATGCAGCAGACTATACTGAGAATTTGCCAGCGTAAGTAAGAGAGCCAATATTCTCATGTTTGCTACAACCAATCAACATACAAAATCATTAAAATGAAAATTTAATTTTCACCACTTACAGTGCAATTTTGAAGAATGGTTAGGACCTCCGTCATCTTGCCAACGAGTAAGAAAAAAGACAAACATATCAAAACCCAAAAAACATAATGTGAAAGACAAGAAGAAAGAAATACCACATAAAGCATAGTAGCTCTTCGTACCAATTTAGTAAATGCAACCTTGTTAAAAACATTGAAGAATCAAAAGAAACTATTGACCACTCCTGCAATCGAAGAAAATAAGTTCCCGCCATCACCAGTATATGCCATCAAATCGAACCACAGATCTACTTTTCGACATCATGCAGTAGATCTCCATTTTAAGCTCCATCAACTAACTTTTTAAAACTAAATGTGATAGATGATGCTAAAATAGATAGCGTTGTAATTCTCTCCAACTCCATCAAAAAAATTTAAAAAATAATTAGGCTAAAAAAGCAAAAAAATAGAAAAATATAATAAAAGAAGGAAGACAAACCTCTTATTCTATAGATACCTCATAATTCACATCTAAAAGAATGCCACCAACAAAAGAAAATAAAATACAAGTGACACATCTGGACCATCTTAAACGTTTTTCCTAAAGAGTTACACACAAACAAAATATAAAAATTTTATCTACCCAAAAAGATAAAAATATATGCTTATTTACCTTAAAAGTGCTAACTAAGATTGATAATAACCTTTGGTAGTCCTATATTAAAGTAAACAAAATTAATATTGCTAAGTAAATAATCCTAAATAGAAAAGAAAATATGTAATAGAAAATAAAATTTATGTCATAAGCATAGGAAAATAAACCTATTATTCCATGTATATGTTATAACCCAATATGTTTCAAGCAGTGTTACCTAAAAAAAGAGAACAAAACAGAGATAATATATGATTGGTCTCTATTCAATATTTTGCCTAAAGATTTTCATAATAGCAAAGAAAGAAAATTTTAACTAGTTATAGAAAAAACATAATATTAAATACATGTTTATTTACCTGATTTTTGCCGTTTGAAATCTACAACAACTACACAAAAGTAAGCATATCAATTTATAAATGATCAAGGCCTTTTTACGTCGTAATTAAAATAAGAAGAAAACCAATAGCAATTAAATGTAACATATGTGCACAGCATGGCATGGACAGATATCAAAACTTCAAATTAAAAAAGAACGACTAAAATCAAGAAGAACAAATATTAAAAGAGGAAAATTTTGTTGTCTTCTGCACAATATTAAAAACAGCCTCAAGTATTGCTATGTTAATGTACACATAAAGAAATTCATTGGCGAAATAATGCTAAATTATTTCAATTTATAATCATTTAACCTCATGCAAATATTAAAATGAGATATTCGTTTTTAGGACTGATACTTGAGTTTTACTCTTTTTTCTTGTCAGTTTGTAAGGGTAATTGTAATTTTTTACCGGTATTTTGTCGTTATTATGTTTGAGATGTTTGTTTGTAGAGAAAGTTGAAGAGCTAAATGTAATTTTTGTTTTGGTTTACTTGAGTTTGTGATTGTATTTGAGTTTGTTTGTAATTGTATTAAAATTTGAGTGCCTACTTGTTGTTGTAATTTTGCTCGAGTTAGTTGTTTGCTTCATTTTTTTGGAATTGCGAAAAAAATCAAATTGGATTTTTCTTTCAGTGTACTTAAATTTGTAATTATATTTGAGTTTGTTTGTATTTTTGTTCTAATTTCGGTTTCTAATTACAATTTGTTTGCTTTGCATGGTTGATATCGATCTATCCTCATATAGGTTTTTAGTGTTCAAATCCATCCTTCAACTAAGTTATGGTAGCATAATTTAAAAATTATTGTTTGATAAGTTAGTAAAAAAATAAAAATAATTGACTAATCAGATAATAAAACCATGAGGTAAAATTTCATACGAACTCGCTTCCTCTGTCGCTCTGGTTCTCTTCTTCGTACACACTCTCCCTCTTTTGTCGCTCACAAACCGTAAAGCATGCCGCAAGCTATACCGAGACCCTGCTAACGTAAGTAAGACAGCCACTATTCGCAGGTTTGCTATAACAAATAATTATACAAAATCATTAAAATAAAAATTAAATTTTCGTCACTTACAGCACAATTTTGAAGAATGGTCAGGATCTCCTTCCTTTTGCCAGCGACGCGAGAAAAAAGAAAAACATACCAAAACCCAGGAAATATAATGTGATAGACAAGAAGAAAGAGATACCTCATAAAACACAGCAGCTCATAGTACCAAACGACTGTATAATAGACCAGCTTAAATATCCTGATTACTAATTCAGTAAATGCAACCTTATTAGAAACATTAGAAAAAAAAACCACTGACCAAGTAGTCCTGCAACCGAAGAAGACGAGTTTCCGCCATCACCAGTATCTGCCTTCAGATCGAACCACATATCTTTTTTTTCACTAAAGTGATCATAGAGCAGATCTCTTTGTAGCTCCAAATAAAACTTTTTTAAAACTTAATGTGATGGATGATGCAGAAATAGATAGCGTTATAACTCTCTCCAACTCCATCAAAAAAATTTAAAAAATAAATTAGGCTTAAAAAAAGTAAAACTAAACTGAAAAATATGATAAAAGAAGGAAGACAAACCTCTTATTCTACGGATACCTCATAATCCACGTCTAAAAGGGTGCTACCAACAAAAAAGAATAAAACACAAGTGACACGTCTGGACCATCTTAAACTTTTTGCCTAAAGAGTTACATACTAACAAAATATAAAAATTTTAACTATCCAAAAAAATAAAAACACATGCTTATTTACCTTAAAAGTGCTCCCTAAGATTGATAATAACCTTCGGTAGTCCTACATTAAAGTAAACATAAAGAATATTGCTAAATAAATGATTCTAAAGAGAAAATAAAACTTATATCACAAGCAAAGCAAAATAAACATTTTGTTCCACGAATATCTTATAACCCAAGATGTTTCCAGTAGTATTACCCACAAAAGAGAACAAAAAAGAGATAATATATGATCGAACTCTCTTTAACTTTTTACCTAAAGATCATAGTATCAAAGAAAGAAAATTTTAACTAATTATAGAAAAAACATAATATTGAATACGTGATGGATGATGCAGAAATAGATAGCATTGTAACTATCCCCAACTCCATCAATTGAATTTTAAAAAATAAATTAGACTTAAAAAAAGTAAAACTATACTGAAAAATATAATAAAATAAGGAAGGCAAACCTCTTATTCCACAGATACCTCATAATCCACGTCTAAAAGAGTGCTACCAACAAAAAAGAATAAAATACAAGTGACACGTCCGGACCATCTTAAACTTTTTGCCTAAAGAGTTACATACTAACAAAATATAAAAATTTTGACTACCCTAAAAGATAAAAACACATGCTTATTTACCTTAAAAGTGCTCCATAAGATTGATAATAACCTTCGGTAGTCCTACATTAAAGTAAACATAAAGAATATTGCTAAATAAATAATTCTAAATATAAAAATATATGTATATAAATACAAAATAAAATTTGTATCGTAAGTAAAGTAAAATAAATCTTTTATTCCACGAATATCTTATAACCCAACATATTTCCAGCAGTGTTACCCACAAAAGAGAACAAAAAAAAAAAAGATTGGACTCTCTTTAACTTTTTGCCTAAAGATCTTCATAGTAACAAAGAAAGAAAATTTTAACTAGTTATAGAAACAACATAATATTGAATACGTGTTTATTCATCTGATTTTTGCCGTTTGAAATCTACAACAATTACACAAAAGTAAGCATATCAATTTATAAATGATCAAGACAGCCACTATTCGCACGTTTGCTACAACAAGTAATTATGCATAATCATTAAAATAAATATTTAATTTTCATCACTTACAGCACAATTTTAAAGAATCAAGACCTCCTTCCTTTTGCCAGCGATGCGAGAAACAAGACAAACATACCAAAATGCAGGAAATATAATGTGAAAGACAAGAAGAAAGAGATACCTCAAAAAACCTAGCGACTCATAGTACCAAACCACTATATAATAGGCCAGCTCCAATATACTGATTACCAATTTAGTAAATGCAACCTTATTAGAAAGATAAAAGAAGCAAAAAAAACCGCTGACCAAGTATTCCTGCAACTGAAGAAAACGAGTTCCTGCCATCACCAGTATCTGCCATCAAATCGAACCACATATCTTCTTTTCCACTAAACTGATCATAGAGTAGATCTCCTTTTAGCTCCAAATGAAACCTTTTTAAAACTTAATGTGATACATAATGCACAAATAGATAGCGTTGTAACCCTCTCCAACTCCATCAAAAAATTTTAAAAAATAAATTAGGCTAAAAAAAAACAAAACTAAACTGAAAAATATGATAAAAGAAGAAAGACAAATCTCTTATTCCACATATACTTCATAATCTACAAACAAAAGAAAATAAAACACAGGTGACACTGCTGGACCATCTTAAACTTTTTGCCTAAAGAATTACATACTAACAAAATATAAAAATTTTGATTACCCAAAAGGATAAACACACATGCTTATTTACCTTATAAGTGCTCCATAAGATTAATAATAACTTTCGGTAGTCCTACATTAAAGTAAACATAAAGAATACTGCTAAATAAATAATTCTAAATAGAAAAAATATTTATATATATATAATAGAAAATAAAATTTATATCGTAAGTAAAGCAAAATAAACCTTTTGTTCCACGAATATCTTATAATCCAACATGTTTCCAGTAGTATTACCCACAAAAGAGAACAAAAAAGAGATAATATATGATTGGACTCTCTTAAACTTTTTGCATAAAGATCTTTATAATAACAAAGAAAGAAAATTTTAACTAGCTATAGAAAAAAATATAATATTGAATACGTGTTTATTTATCTGATTTTGGGCGTTTGAAATCTACAACAATTACACAAAAGTGAGTATATCAATTTATAAATGATCAAGACTCTTTTAAAATTAGAAGAAAACCAATAGCAATTAAATGTAACAAATGCAGGCATGGACAGATTTCAAAACTTTAAATTAAAAAAAACGACTAAAATAAAAAAGAAAAAACATTAAAAGAGGACAATTTTGTTGTCTTTTGCATAACATTAAAAACAATCTCAAGTATTACTATGTAATTTTTGTTTTAGTTTACTTGAGTTTATGATTATATTTGAGTTTATTTGTAATTGTATTAGAATTTCAGCGTCTACTTGTTTTAGTTTGTTGTACAATTTCACTCAAACTTAGTTGTTTGTTTCATTTTTGTGGAATTGCAAAAAAATCAATTGGATTTTTCTTTAAATATACTTGAATTTATTAATTTATTTGAATTTGTTTGTATTTTTATTCCAATTTCAGTTTCTTATTACAATTTGTTTGTTTTGCATTGTTCATATCGATCTAGCGTCATGTAGGTTTTTAGTGTTCAAATCCATCCTTCAACTAAGTTATGGTAGCATAATTTAAAAATTATTGTTTGATTAGTTAGTAAAAAATAAAAATAATTGATTAATCAGATAATAAAATCATGAGGTAAACTTTCATACGAACTCTCTTCCTCTGCCTTCCTGGTTCTCTTCTTCGTACACACTCTCCCTCTTTTGTTGCTCACATACCGTAAAGCACGCCGTAGGCTATACTGAGAGCCTGCCAGCGTAAGAGAGCCAGTATTCGCAGGTTTGCTACAATCAATAAATATGCAAAATCATTAAAATGAAATTTGAATTTTCATCACTTACAGCACAATTTTAAAGAATGCTCATGACCTCCGTCATCTTGCCAGCGACGCGAGAAACAAGACAAACATACCAAAATCTAAGAAATATAATGGGAAAGGCAAGAAGAAAGAGATACCTCCTAAAACACAGCAGCTCATAGTACCAAACCATTGTATGGTCTAGCTCCAAAATCCTAATTACCAATTCAGTAAATGCAACATTATTAGAAACAATGAAGAAACAAAAGAAACTGATGACCAAGTACTCCTACAACTGAAGAAGACGAATTTCCGCCAGTACCATTATCTACCATCAAATCAAACCACAGATCTTTTTAACTAAAATGATCATGGAGAAGATCTCCTTATGAAGCTCCATCTAAAAACTTTTTAAAACTTAATGTAATAAATGATGCGGAAATAAATAATGTTGTAACTCTCTCCAACTCTATTAAAAAATATTAAAGAAAAAATTAAGATGAAAAGAAACAAAATAAAATTGAAAAACAGGATAAAAGAGGAAAGACAAACCTCTTATTGTGCTGGTACCTCATAATCTATATCTAAAAAAGTGCTACGAACAAAAGAAAATAAAACACAAGTGACACGCCTGGACCATCTTAAACTTTTTGCCTAAGAGTTACACACTGACAAAATATTAAAATATTAGCTACCCAAAAAGATAAAAACACACGTTTATTACGTTAAAAGTGCTCCTAAAATTGATAATAACTTTCGGTAGTCCTATATTAAAGTAAACAAAAAGAATATTGTTAAGTAAATAATTATAAATAGAAAAAAATATATGTAATAAAAAAATAAAATTTATGTCATAAGCATTGAAAAATAAACTTTTTATTTCACGAATATATCATAACCCAACATTTCTCCAGCCGTGTTACCCAGAAAAGAGAACAAAACAGAGATAATATATGATTGGATTCCTTTCAACTTTTTACCTAAAGATCTTCATTATAACAATTAAAGAAAATTTTAACTAGTTAAAGAAAAAACACACTATTGAATATATGTTTATTTACATGATTTTTGCCATTTGAAATCTACAACAACTACACAAAAGTAAGTATATCAGTTTATAAATGATCAAGACTCTTTTATGTTATAATTCAAATCAGAAGAGAATCAATAGCAACTAAATATAATGTGATAGACAAGAAGAAAGAGATATCTCATAAAACACAGCACCTCATAGTACCAAACGACTGTATAATAGACCAGCTCAAATATCCTGATTACCAATTCAGTAAATGCAACCTTATTAGAAACATTAGAAAAAAAAAAAAAAATCGCTGACCAAGTACTCCTACAACCGAAGAAGACGAGTTTCTGCCATCACCAGTATCTGCCTTCAAATCGAACCACATATCTTCTTTTTCAGTAAAGTGATCATAGAGCAGATCTCTTTGTAGCTCCAAATGAAACTTTTTTAAAACTTAATGTGATAGATGATGCAGAAATAGATAGCGTTGTAACTCTCCCCAACTCCATCAATTGAATTTTAAAAAATAAATTAGGATTAAAAAAAGTAAAACTAAACTGAAAAATATGATAAAAGAAGAAAAACAAACCTCTTATTCTACAGATACATCATAATCCACGTCTAAAAGGGTGCTACCAACAAAAAAAAATAAAACACAAGTGACACGTCTGGACCATAAACTTTTTGCCTAAAGAGTTACATACTAACAAAATATAAAAATTTTAACTACCCAAAAAAATAAAAACACATGCTTATTTACCTTAAAAGTGCTCCCTAAGATTGATAATAACCTATGGTAGTCCTATATTAAAGTAAACATAAAGAATATTGCTAAATAAATGATTCTAAATAGAAAATAAAACTTATATCATAAGCAAAACAAAATAAACCTTTTGTTCCACGAATATCTTATAACCCAAAATGTTTCCAGTAGTATTACCCACAAAAGAGAACAAAAAAGAGATAATATATGATTAAACTCTCTTTAACTTTTTACCTAAAGATCTTCATAGTATCAAAGAAAGAAAATTTTAACTAATTATAGAAAAAATATAATATTGAATACGTGTTTATTTACCTGATTTTTGGCGTTTGAAATCTACAACAATTACACAAAAGTGAGCATATATAAATGATCAAGACTCTTTTACGTTGTAACTAAAATAAGAAGAAAACCAATAGCAATTAAATGTAACAAATGCAGGCATGGACGGATATCAAAACTTCAAATTAAAAAAAAAACCGACTAAAATCAAGAAGAAAAGTCATTAAAAGAGGACACTTCTGTTGTCTTCTGCATAACATTAAAAACAGCCTCATGTATTGCTATGTCAATGTACACATAAAAAAATTCACTAACGAAATAATGCTAAATTGTTTCCATTTATAATCATTTCAACTCATACAAATATAAAAAATGAGATATTTATTTTCAGGACTGATACTTGGGTTTTGCTCTTTTTCCTTGTAAGTTTGTAAGGGTAGTTGTAATTTGTTTATTATGGTTTGTCGTTATTGTTTTTGAGATGTTTTTTTCTTGGCAAGTTGAAGAACTAAATGTAATTTTTGTTTTTGTTTATTTGACTTTGTAATTGTATTTGAGTTTGTTTGTAAGGGTAAATGTAATTTGTTTGTTGTAGTTTCTCGTTATTGTGTTTGAGATGTTTGTTATCTGGGAAAGTTGAAGAGCTAAATATAATTATTGTTTTGATTTACTTAAGTTTGTGATTATATTTGCGTTTGTTTGTAATTGTACTAGAATTTTAGTGCCAACTTAGTTGTTTGTTTCATTTATTTGGAATTAAAAAAAAATCAATTGAATTTTTCTTTCCGTATACTTGGATTTGTAACTGTATTTGAGTTTGTTTGTATTTTTTTTCCAATTTCAGTTTCTAATTATAATTTATTTGCTTTACATTGTTCATATCGATCTATCGTCATGTAGCTTTTTAGTGTTCAAATCCATGTAGCTTTGTAGCTTTTTAGTGTTCAACTAAGTTATGGTACCATAATTTAAAAATTATTATTTGATTAGTTAGTAAAAAATAAAAATAATTGACTAATCAGATAATAAAATAATGAGGTAAAATTTCATACGAACTCGCTTCTTTTGTCGCTCTGGTTCTCTTCTTCGTACACACTCTCCCTCTTTTGTCGCTCACATATCGTAAAGCACGCCGCAGGCTATACCGAGAACCTGCCAGCGTAAGTAAGACAGCCACTATTCGCAGGTTTGCTATAATAAGTAATTATACAAAATCATTAAAATAAAAATTGAATTTTCATCATTTACAGGATCTTCTTCCTTTTGATAGCGACGCGAGAAAAAAGACGAACATACCCAAACTCAGGAAATATAATGTGATACACAAGAAGAAAGAGATACCTTATAAAACACAGCAGCTCATAGTACCAAACGACTGTATAATAGATCAGTTCAAATATCCTGATTACCAATTCAGTAAATGCAACCTTATTAGAAACATTAAAAAAATAAAAAAAAAAATCGCTAACCAAGTACTCCTGCAACCGAAGAAGATGAGTTTCCGCCATCACTAGTATCTGCCTTCAAATCGAACCACAAATCTTTTTCACTAAAGTAATCATAGAGCATATCTCTTTGTAGCTCCAAATGAAACCTTTTTAAAACTTAATGTGATAGATGATGCAGAAATAGAAAGTGTTCTAACTCTCCCCAACTCCATCAATTGAATTTTGAAAAATAAATTAGGCTTAAAAAAAGTAAAACTAAACTGAAAAATATTATAAAAGAAGGAAGCCAAACCTCTTATTCCACGGATACCTTATAATTCTCTTCTAAAAGAGTGCTACCAACAAAAAAAAAATAATACACAAATGATACGCCTGGACCATCTTAAACTTTTTGCCGAAGAATTATACACTAACAAAATATTAAAATATTAGCTACCCAAAAAGATAAAAACACACGTTTATTACGTTAAAAGTGCTCCTAAAATTGATAATAACTTTCGGTAGTCCTATATTAAAGTAAACAAAAAGAATATTGTTAAGTAAATAATTATAAATAGAAAAAAATATATGTAATAAAAAAATAAAATTTATGTCATAAGCATTGAAAAATAAACTTTTTATTTCACGAATATATCATAACCCAACATTTCTCCAGCAGTGTTACCCAGAAAAGAGAACAAAACAGAGATAATATATGATTGGATTCCTTTCAACTTTTTACCTAAAGATCTTCATTATAACAATTAAAGAAAATTTTAACTAGTTAAAGAAAAAACACACTATTGAATATATGTTTATTTACATGATTTTTGCCATTTGAAATCTACAACAACTACACAAAAGTAAGTATATCAGTTTATAAATGATCAAGACTCTTTTATGTTATAATTCAAATCAGAAGAGAATCAATAGCAACTAAATATAACATATGCACAACTTGACATGGACATTAAAAACGACCATTAAAAGAGGACAATTTTATTGTCCTCTGCATGACATTAAAAACAGCCTCAAGTATTGCTATATTAATGTACACATAAAGAAACTCATTGACGAAATAATACTAAATTGTTTCAATTTATAATCATTTTAACTCATGAAAATGTTAAAAACGAGATATTCGATTTCTGAGTTGATATTTAAAGTTTACTCTTTTTCCTTGTCAGTTTGTAAGGGTAGTTGTAATTTATTTGTTGTAGTTTGCCGTTATTGTGTTTGAGATGCTTGTTTGCTAAAAAAGTTGAAGAGCTAAATGTAATTTTTGTTTTAGTTTAAAAGCTATTAGGTTTCTAAGATCTTCAAAATAAGAAAATGAACGATAACTCTAAATGATAGGTTTCTTAAAATTAAACTCTTAAAATAAAATAATCTTCCAATTTAAATCTAAAGTAAAGCTAATATGTGATAAATTTTTAAATTAGAATTTTTCTGTCGCAGAATTTTATGTATTTTAAAAACTATTAGTTTTTTAATGAAGTAAGAAAACTTGGCTCTCCATCTATATTTTGTATTTTTTTGATTAAATTATGTAGTTGAAAAATTCATGGATATAATCTTGCAGTAGATTTAGTTCGAGTGCCAAAAAAAATTATTTTTTCATTGCAAGTGCGGCATTTTGCAATACGTTCGGATGCCACATTACATTAACTATTAGGGTCCAACACACACACTTAATGCAGCAAATGAGTATATTTATTGCGAGGTATATTAACCTGCTGCCTAACTCTGATGCTCCAAACTCTTTTTCATGTTCTACTAGTGATGTCATCTTATAAACTACCTTTACTTGATACTTTTATTTCCCAAACTTTTTTTTCAATTACAAATTACTTTAAATTGTTATTATATTCAAACTATGTATTATCTTTTAGAACTAAATCCAAAAGAAAGTCACATACATATGCAATCTTTTTTTTCTTCTCTAGCTTGCCTTTGAAACGATAATTTACCACTATCTTGGAGCTAAAATCAAACAAGAACTTACCTCCACAAACCTACTACTAATTATTCTATTCCTATTAGCTTCAATACATAAAAAATCAATCCGTGTCCACTTCCTAACATTACTCAACAATCCTAACCATCTAAGTTTAAATAAACCACTGTAGATGATACCACATAACAACCAACAACCACCATTTTTCTAACAACGGGTTATGACCAAAAAAAAAAACAGTAAACCATACAAAAGAAAGTCATCTACCTCCAAAAAAACTACAGAATGATTCTAATCATCTTAAAACACCAATTACATTGAATATCTTAGAACAATACTAACCGACCATTGTGTTAAAGCTAAAATCAAACAAAAACTTTCTTGCCTATCACTAGTACTCAATACCTATGAGTTTTAGTACATAAAAGTCAATCAACATAAATTCCCAGTCTTATCTGAAAAAAGCAATCCTAACTATCTAGTTTTAAATGCATCACTAGCTCGTCACTAAATACTCGATACCTATCAGTTTTAATACATAAAAGTTAATCAACATTCAATTCTTAATCTTATTTGAAAATAGCAATTCTAGCTATCTAATTTTAAATATATGTCCAAGGATGATATCATATATTTGGCAACAATCACAACTCATTCTGTCTACTAGCCATGATCCAAAGGAAAAACCAGCAAACCATACAGAGAAAAGTAAATTATCTTGAAAAATTTATTAGCTTATTCAAGTTACCCTAAAAATACCAATTGCATTGCATTTCTTAAAAATAATATTGATCAACCATTATCTATGAGTTAAAGTCAAAGTTATAACGAGTGCATATTATTTTGCAAATAGTAAACAAGTTACTTTCAAGCAACTGACGAAATCATTCAATCGCATTCTAAGATTAAAGATTAAGTTTAAGAATGATTAAAGAGAGAGAGAGAAGAGATACTGAGTGT
The DNA here is from genome assembly GCF_054855325.1 of Carica papaya. NCBI lineage: Eukaryota > Viridiplantae > Streptophyta > Magnoliopsida > Brassicales > Caricaceae > Carica > Carica papaya. The sequence continues at coordinate 26,881,184 of NC_142309.1, forward strand.
TTCAGGAAGCCACCAACTGGAATTGAGCAAGTTCTCAGCTTCCTGTCTACGGACATACCTTTCATGCTATTTCAGTGCCAAAGTTCACTAGCCCATGTCGACAGGTGTGGAGGAAATATATTAGGATGATCACTGAATAGTGAAGGGAACATCTCATCATACTGAAAATGCAAATGTTGCAACAATTGAAAGCATAAATGAGAAGTATGCGACGCTTTAGAAAATATTCCCAATTATGAAAATATTTAAAGTAAAGTTCACAAGATAAAATCGTTTCTTAAGAAGTTTTAAATTGTGAAAGAAATGATAAGTTAAAGATTAAAAAGGACTACATTTCCATCTATGCAAAAGAGCTCCAAATCCAATCGTTTTTCTTGCTTTTATTTTCACTATATTTATTATTACTATAACATTTTTACGCTGTTAGTTTTCAAAAAAACCCGAATACTCTGAATACTTTGGGAGGGTAATCAATCAAGCAATTCTTCTTTTTGAAAGTTCCCTCAATCGGAAAAGGGTAATATGTTCATATTTGATTCATACATTAGCATATAACTATGGAATATCCACAGCATTAATATTCTATTCCCAACCCACCTGGGGCTCAAAGGAACATGTCAAATGTATTTAGAAACAGAGACCAAAAGATCAACTTTGCAAACTCCATAAAAAACAGAACCTACTAAATCAAATTCCAGAAGAGAGTTTGTTTGTCTGTAAAATTATTAAAGCTAATCTGGAATATTTAAATGAAAAAACAAGAAACTGCTGCTATCTTTGAGTAAAATTCAAGTCTGTAAATCATGGTAGAAAGGAATAAGAAAAACAACATCTCCCCAGTTGTTTATAACAAGAAAGAACTCGAATTAATTTAGAAATATGTTATGTGTGAAATTTAGGAAGAGGGCTTTTAGGGTTTGGAATGTAGCAAACAAAGAGAGAAGTGCAGAGAGAGTGAGAAACAGACAAAGAGAGAATAAAAGAGAGAAGAGAACACAGAGAGAGACAGAGAACCAATTCATTATTCCTCATTACAGATATAGTTGAAAATAACTGATGCTAAGAAACAATTAGTTAGTTAGTTAAGAACAGATGCTACACATAACAAAACAAATTTATGAAAACTAAAAACATTAAATAAGAAGAATAAATAAATAAGAAGACAGAAACTGTAAAAAGAAATTTAAAAAAAAAAAGATTTATGTAAACCCAGATTAAGAGAGACTAAATCACTTATGCCAACTTCATGAAAGGAGAACCAAATAAAAATAAACTCCATGAATGATCACCTACCAATATTAAGAGATAAGTAAAAATACCTCCGGCTACCGTTGGGTCTTTGAAGAGAAAGACATATCTCTTCTTTCGATCTTCTTCTTCCCTCTTTCTTTGCTCTTCTTTTCTTTCTCTATTCGGCTCTTTACTCCCAATAAACTGAAAAAGAAATAGAATGGAAGAAAGAGGACAGTTTAATTTGTTTTCTATCATCTTCTTCCTTACCTCTTTCTGATATTCTTTTCTTTCCGTCTCCACATTGAAGAGAATGGAGAGTCTCAGATCCATGTCTGCTCGTTCCTGATTTTTTCCCCTTTTTCTCTCTCCGTTATGCTTGTATTTCTCACCTTCTCTCTGGGCAAGGCTTGTGAACAAGAGAGATTGAAATTTAACAGAATGACTAAGTAGTGTTGGGTCTTGAGGAGAAACCCATCTATCTTCTTTTCGATCTTCTTCTTCCTTCTTTCTTTGTTCTTCTTTTCTTTCTCTATTTGGTTCGTTGCTCTCAAGAAACTGAAGAAGAAAAAGAATGATAGAAGGAACCATTTTAATCTTGTTTTCTATCTTCTTCTTCCTCATCTCTTTCCGATATTCGCTTCTTTCCCTCCCGACATTGAAGAGAACGAAGAGTTTCAGACCCATGTCTGTTCTTTCCTATCTTTTTCCCCGTTCTCTCCCGTTGTTATGCTTGTATTTCTCTCCTCTCTGCGCAAGACTTGTGGGCAAGAGATTGAATCTTTCAATACTGTTGGGTCTTTAAGAGAACCCATCTATCTTCTTTTCGATCTTCTTCTTCCCTCTTTCTTTGCTCTTCTTTTCTTTCTCTATTTGGCTCTTTACTCCCAATAAACTGAAAAAGAAATAGAATGGTAGAGAGAGGACAATTTAATTTGTTTTCTATCATCTTCTTCCTTACCTCTTTCTGATATTCTTTTCTTTCCCTCTCCACATTGAAGAGAATGGAGAGTTTCAGATCCATGTCTGCTCGTTTCTGTCTTTTTCCCCTCTTTCTCTCTCTGCTATGCTCGTACTTCTCACCTTCTCTCTGGGCAAGGCTTGTGAACAAGAGAGATTGAAATTTAACAGAATGACTAAGTAGTGTTGGGTCTTTAAGACAAACCCATCTATCTTCTTTTCGATCTTCTTCTTCCTTCTTTCTTTGTTCTTCTTTTCTTTCTCTATTTGGTTCTTTGCTCTCAAGAAACTGAAGAAGAAAAAGAATGTTAGAACGATGACCATTCTAATTTGTTTTCTATCATCTTCTTCCTTACCTCTTTCTGATATTCTTTTCTTTCCCTCTCCACATTGAAGAGAATGGGGGGGGTTTCAGATCCATGTCTGGTCGTTTCTGTCTTTTTCCTGTTTTTCTCTCTCTCTTTTGTGCTTGTATCTCTCTTCTTTTCTCTGGGCAAGGCCAGATCTGAAAACAAAGAACGTGGAAAACTTTTTGAAAGTAAAAGAAAGGAAGAAGGTGGTCTGAAGAGGAGAATCGCACGGTCAGTTTGCTTTAAAGGGAAAATAAAGAAATGCAGACTGCGTTAAAAGGACGCCGACAACGGTCAATTTGTTTTTTAAAAAACTTTTTAAAGAAAAGAAAAAGAAAGAAAAAAGCAGCGTTAAAAAAGTTAAACTACGCGGAGTCCAGGCTTAGGGTGTTGTTTTAAATTTTTGTTATATTTTATAAAAAATTAAAACATTTTTATGATAAAAAACTGTAATTATTAAGAAAGAGATAATAAATTAAAAGTTTTTTTTTTAAGTAAAATTTCATAAATAAGAATGTATGATAAACACTTATTAATTAATTCTAAAAAAATGTACATGATTATTTGACAGAAAAATGAAAAAGACTCCCTTGTAGATGATTTTTTTTATTAATTATTATTGAAAGAAAATAAAAATAAATAAATTTAAAGCAGATAAATATAATTTTACAATAAATTTTAATAATTTATGTTAGAATATAAATAATTAACTATATATATTTTGATTGTATTATATAATTGATTAACTATACATATAATTATGCTTCAAATGTAGATTATGAAATAATTCATAAAGTAAAATGTTTTTATTTAGTTTTAGAAAGTATGAAAATTTATGTATATTCAATGAAAGTTGGTGAGTTCCTCCATATTACTTTAAAAAATTATTAAATTTTGGGTATTTATTATTCAACTTTTGTAAACAGTTGGCATTTAATTATGAAATAAATATTTTATGTAATAGTTATAAGCTAATGTTGTATTATATTTTATTTAACAACTATTCAACAAAACTATATAGAATATTAATTAATTATTTAAAAAATTATAAAAAAATATCATACTTTTTGGGTTCTCTATATGCATTAATTAAAGCAACAGTATCTCAACCACACATTTGGAAAAAAATAATATCTTTCGTGTATGATAAATATGGACACCAACCACTACATGTCAATTAAAAAAAGAACAAAAAAAAAGATAAAAATGAAGAGGAGCACAGACCATTCAAGTAACAAAACAATGTTATCTATAAAAGAATAAAAAATGCAAAACAAACAACTAGACTATTTTAAATTTTTTGCCTAAAGAGTCACATAATAACATGAGCAATTTATTTTAATTAGCTGAGCAAAAACAAAATATTGGGTACACGATTATTTACCTCATCTTTGGAGTTCGAAATCAACAATAAGCAAATAAAAGTGAGCAAATCAATTTGTAAATAACAAAGATTCGTCGATATTATAATTCAAAGAAGTAAAAAATCATTAGCAAATAAATAGAACATATGGATAATTTCCCATGGGAGCTACGCGTACCAAAATTGAAATATAAAAAAAAATCAACTAGAACCGGGAGTAACAAGCATTAAAAGAGAACAATAAACTTATTTTTTTATGAACAAATAAGATTTTTCTACATTGTAATTTAAATGAGAAGAGAACTAAGCATGTAACAGCCCCGGAAAATATTAAAATGAAATGAGTATTTAAATATATCGAATGCGGAAGCGAGATCAAAATTTCATTTAACATCCCTTACACGAAAAACCAAAAACGTACTTAAAATATAAAAGATTAAACTAACTAAGAAAGAAACTCGAAAATAAAACTATGCGTATGACTACAGAGTCTCTAGGCATCCCCTTCGTCGTCCTCCTGCGGAACGGGCTCGGGAACCATGTCTTCCTGATCTGAAATGGTTAATTAAGGAGTGAGCTACACTAGCCCAGTAAGAACATCACGATATCTCACCGTCACGGAGATAAAGGTGGGTAAAAAAACACAAAAAGACCAATGGAGCATAATTTACAATAAACTCGTTTATTAACAACAAAACCTTTTATCAATAATAAAACTTTGACCATCCACTTACCTTGGTGGAATTTATGAAAACAATATGAGAAAAACAATAACATTATCATAATCATTGAATAATCTAAGCTGTAAAACATAACACTTATCACGCCTCTTGTAATTCAATCATTGTACAACATATCTTTTTCTCATTTACCAGCCTACTAGTATCCGTGGGGGTCCATAGGGGTTCCGCTACCCGTTAACCTTTAACATTCATAATCAGTTTCCAGGGCCGTCCCCATACCCCGTCCGGTATGGGCGCCAAAACCATGAACCTCAATACCCCGTCCGGTATGAGGGTGAAACGGGCCGTCCCCATACCCCGTCCGGTATGGGCGCCAAAACCATAAACCTCAATACCCCGTCCGGTATGAGGGTGAAACGGGCCGTCCCCATACCCCGTCCGGTATGGGCGCCAAAACCATAAGATCTCCATACCCCGTCCGGCATGTGAGACCACAATCCCGGTAGGGTTCCCTACGGACCCGGTCCGTCCACCATCTCCCAGGATATCTAGTCAGGCTGACCCCCATAATACAATTATCAGTTTACACAATCTTTCATTTTTCCTTTTCCCCAATCAGCATCATCAATTCACATTTAAACAAGCAAATCGTAATTCATACCAAACAGACAACATACAGTATCAGTTTTTCAGTCATTCAACCCATAATTAATAAAAACGTAGTGCATGCACACAAATCTGTAAAATGAACACATCAAACCTCATTTTGCATTTAAAGCTGTAAACAGGCCAAATAACAGTAAATCATCAATCACACTAGACTCGGGCTCCATTAGCAACCTTAAGCAATTTCACACATGCGTTAATTCAAGAAATACTGTTTTATCATTTTGAACTTTAATACCGTGATAGGAAATAGGGTGAGGGGTCCTTACTTGTTTTCGGGATCCGAATACGATTCACAGTGCGCCTGCAGGCTGTCCCTAATTTTCCCCTGAATTTTTCCCGGGGAACTGAAACACGCTCACAGTACCTGCACGGGTTCCAAAAAAATCCAAATTAGGCCCAGGGCCTCTTTCGGCCCAAATCGCAACTCCGGCACGGCGGCTCCGCCGTGCTCCGGCGACGGCGCCGCCGCTGGCGGCGGCGAGTCGCCTCGGGTTGACTGTTTTCGGCCGTTTTTGGCCGAATTCGGCCACACTCGCATTGGTCCTTGTCAGAAAACAACCCTAGGGCCCTCGGGGGGCCAAAAAATCACGGAAAAGCGGAGCTTACCGGCGGCGGCGCTCTCGGGTACGGCGACTCTCCGGCGAAGTTCGTGTTTTGGTGATTTGGCTTCGGTCAACCTGTAGAGAAAAGAATGGTGATCACGGTGATATAAAAATTGCATCGAACGGAGGCCGGGAAGGGCCTCGTCGGAGGCAAAAACCGAGAGGGGGCGCGGCGGTGCCGCTGGGCTTCGGCCGCGTATTCCGGCCGTTTGGCCGGGATTTCGGCTTCGATTTGGCCATAGGAGGAATCAGTGGGGAAAAACGAGTCGGGGGTATGAAATTTACCTCGATCGGCGGTCGGAAATTTCCCCGGTGCGGCGGCGGGTGGCGGCGGTCGGCCTCTGGTTCGTCTTCTCCGGCGAGCGGCTGGCGGCTAGGGTTTGTGGTCTGGTGTGGAGATTCTATTTATAACCCCTTGCCTTTTGATCACAGCCGTTCATTTTGTTTTAATCTGGGCCGTTCGTTTTTGATTGAATCTGGGCCGTCCGTGCGATTGAATCTGGGCCGTCCGATCGCGTGATTGATCTGGGCCGTCGGATCGCACCCACGCGGATCGCCAGCGTGGCTCCTTTTGGAGTGACGCGGTCTTGCCACGTGGCAGGCCCTGGTTGGCCGGGACTGCTGACCGGGCCTGCTGACGTGGCTGCTGACGTGGCCGCCCCTTTTTTTTTTTTTTTTTTTTTTTTTTTTTTCTCCTCCTTTCCGGGTGCTACAAAGCAATTAAATGTAACATATGCATAGTTTGGCATGAAAAAACAGATATCAAAACTTCAAATTAAAAAAAGACTAAAACAAAGAACAAACATCAAAAGAGGACAATTTTATTACTCTCAGCATAATATTTAAAATTGCCTCCTTTTAAGTACTGCTATGTTAATGTACACATAAAAGAAATTCACTAAGCAAATAATGCTAATTTTATCAATTTATAATCATTTCAACTCATACAAATGTAAAAAAAATGACATGTTCGTTCTATAGGCTGATATTTGGGATTTATTGTTTTTTTATCCTTCACTTTTGTTTACTCATTTTTAGGCAATTAGTAGTCAAAATCCTAGATCACCTCAATTCTTAAAACAAACAATCATTGGATTCAAATATCAAATAGATATATTATAAATTTAAGTCAAAGTTATCCAATAGTCATCACTTGCAACTCTTCCAACAGTATTTTTGACATACAGCTAATGTTGTAAATTTACCAGACATTTCTTTTTCTTAAGCACCAATCCCTAAGTTCACTTTTCATAACTAGAAAACAATATTCTAATGGACATCCTTCAATAATTAGAATCATCCTCTATCTACTATATCAACTCGCAACACCTTGAACTATTTAATCCATGACTTTATCACTAAAATCTTCAAAATAAGAAAATGAACGATAATTCTAAATTATAGATTTCTAAAAATTAAACTCTTAAAATAAAATAATCCTCCAATCTAAATCTAAAGTAAAGTTAACATATGATAAATCTTTAAGTTAGAATTTCTTTGTCACTTACACCATAATAGTTTTTTAATGAAGTAAGAAAGCTTGGCTCTCCATCTACATTTCGTATTTTTTTATTAAATTATGTAGTTGAAAAATTCATGGATATAATCTTGCAGTAGATTTAGTTCGGGTGCCAAAAAAAATTATTTTTTCATTGCAAGTGCAGCATTTTGCAATACGTTCGGATGCCACATTACGTAAACTATTAGGGGTCCAATACACACTTAATGCAGCAAACGAGTATATTTATTGCGAGGTATATTAACCTGCTGCCTAACTCCGATGCTCCGAACTCTTCTTCATGTTCTACTAGTGATATCATCTTATAAACTATCTTTACTTGATACTTTTATTTGCCAAACTCTTTTTTCAATTACAAATTACATTTAACTCTTATTGTATTAAAACTATGTATTATCTTTTAGAATTAGATTCAAAAGAAAATCACATACATTTGCAATCTTCTTTTTCTTCTCTATCTTGCCTTGAAACGATAATTTACCACTATCTTGGAGCTAAAATCAAACAAGAACTTACCTCCACAAACTTACTACTAACTACTCTATTCATATTAGCTTCAAAACATAAAAAATCAATCAGTGTCCACTTCCTAACATTACTCAACAATCCTAACCATCTAAGTTTAAATAAACCACTGTGGATGATACCACATAACAACCAACAACCACCATCTTTCTAACAATGGTCTATGACCAAAATAAAAAAATATTAAACCATACAAAAGAAAGTAATCTACCTCCAAAAACCTACAAAATGATTCAAGTCATCTTAAAATACCAATTACATCGAATATCTTAGAACAATACTAACCAATCAGTGTGTTAGAGTTAAAATCAAACAAAGACTTTCTGGCCTATCACTAGTCCTCTATACCTATGCACTTTAGTACATAAAAGTCAATCAACATCAATTCCTAGTCTTATATGAAAAAAGCAGTCCTAACTATCTAGTTTTGAATACATCACTAGCTTCTCACTAAATACTCGATACCTATCAGCTTTAATACATAAAAGTTAATCAACATTCAATTCCTAATCTTAGTTGAAAATAACAATTCTAACTATCTAATTTTAAATATATCTCTAAGGATGATATCATATATTTGCCAACCACAACTCATTCTGTCTACTAGCCATGATCCAAATGGAAAACCAGCAGACCATACAAAGAAAAGTAAAATATTTTGAGAAAATTATTAGCTTATTCAAGTTACCCTAAAAACACCAACTACGTTGTATTTCTTAAAAATAATATTGATCTACCACTATTTATGAGCTAAAGCCAAAGTTATAACGAGTGCATATTATTTTACAAATGGTAAACAAGTAACTTTCAAGCAACTGAAGAAATCATTCAATCCCATTTTAAGATTGAAGATTAAGTTTAAGAATGATTAAAGAGAGAGAGAGAGAGAGAGAGAGAGAGAGAGAGAGAGAAATACAAGAGATACTGAGTGTTTTAGGAAGCCACCAACCAGAATTGAGCAAGTTCTCAGCTTCTCGTTTGTGGACAGGTGTGGAGGAAATATATCAGGATGATCACTGAATAATGAAGGGAACATTTCATCATACTGAAGATGCAAATGTTGCAACAATTGAAAGAATAAATGAGAAGTATGCAACACAGATAATAAAATAATGAGGTAAAATTTCATACGCACTCTCTTCCTCTGCCGCTCTGGCTCTCTTATTCGCACACACTCTCCCTCTTTTGTTGCTCACAGACCGTAAAACATATAGCAGACTATACTCAGAACTTGCCAGCGTAAGTAAGAGAGCCAGTATTCTCATGTTTGCTACAACCAATCAACATGCAAAATAATTAAAATGAAATTTTAATTTTCACCACTTACAGCGCAATTTTGAAGAATGGTCAGGACCTCCGTCCTCTCGCCAACGAGCAAGAAAAATGACAAACATATCAAAACCCAAAAAATATAATGTGAAAGACAAGAAGAAAGAAATACTACATAAAACACAGTAGCTCTTCGTACCAATCGAAGAAGATGAGTGCCCACCATCACTAGTATCTACCATCAAATCGAACCACAGATCTTCTTTTCCACTAAAGTTATCATGGAGTAGATCTCCTCGTAGCTCCAAATGAAACCTTTTTAAAACTTACTGTGATAGATGATGCAGAAATAAATAACGTTGTAACTCTTTCTAACTCTATCAGAAAATTTTAAAAAATAAATTAGGACTAAAAAAAGCAAAACTAAACTGAAAAATACGATAAAAGAAGGAAGACAAACCTCTTATTTCATGGATGCCTCATAATTCACGTTTAAAAGAGTGTTACCAACAAAAAAGAATAAAACACAAGCGACACGCCTGGACCATCTTAAACTTTTTGTCTAAAGAGTTACACACTAACAAGTTTAAAAAATTTTATCTACCAAAAAGATAAAAAAAACATGTTTATTTATCTTAAAAGTGCTCATTAATATTTATAATAACCTTCGGTAATCCTACATTAAAGTAAACAAAAATAATATTGCTAAGTAAATATTTTTTTTTGAGATAAATATTGCAAGTAAATAATCATAAATAGAGAAGAAAATATGTAATAGAAAATAAATTTTATGTCATAAGCATAGGAAAATAAACTTTTTATTTTACGAATATCTTATAACCCAACATGTTTCAAGCAGTGTTACCCACAAAAGAGAACAAAACAGAGATAATATATGATTGGGCTCTCTTTTAACTTTTTGCCTAAAGATTTTCATAATAACAAAGAAAAAGAATTTTAACTAGTTATCAAAAAAATATAATATTAAATATGTATTTATTTACCTGATTTTTGACATTTGAAATCTACAACAACTACACAAAAATGAGCATATCAATTTATAAATGATCAAGACTCTTTTACCTTGTAATTAAAATAAGAAGAAAATCAATAGCAATTAAATGCAACATATGCACAGCTTGGCATGGACGTATATCAAAACTTTAAATTAAAAAAAAAAAAAAGACGACTGAAATCAAGAAGAACAGAAATTAAAAGAGGACAATTTTGTTGTCATCAACATAACATTAAAAACAGCCTCAAGTATTGCTATATTAATGTACACATAAAGAAATTCACTGAGAAACTAATGCTAAGTTGTTTTAATTTTTAATCATTTCAACTCCTGCAAATGTTAAAAACGAGATACTCATTTTCAGGGCTGATAGTTGGATTTACTCTTTTTCCTTGTAGGTTTGTAAGGATAATTGTAATTTATTTGTTTCAATTTGTCATTATTGTGTTTGAGATATTTGTTTGCAGGAAAAGTTGAAGAGCCAAATGTAACTTTTCTTTTGGTTCACTTGACTTTGTGATTGTTTGAGTTTGTTTGTAAGGGTAGTTTGTAATTTGTATTTTGTAATTTGTCATTATTGTGTTTGAGATGTTTGTTTGCTAGGAAAGTTGAAAAGCTAAATGTAATTTTTGTTTTGGTTTACTTGAGTTTTTTTGTAAGGGTAGAAGTAATTTATTTGTTGTAGTTTCTCGTTATTGTGTTTGAGATGTTTGTTATCTGGGAAAGTTGAAGAACTAAATGTAATTATTGTTTTGGTTTACTTGAGTTTGTGATTGTATTTGAGTTTGTTTATAATTGTATTAGAATTTCAGTGCCTACTTGTTGTTGAAATTTGTTGTTTTAGTTTCTTATAATTTCACTCGAGTTAATTGTTTGTTTCATTTATTTGGTATTGAATAAAAAAATCAATTGAATTTTTCTTTCAGTGTACTTGGATTTGTAACTGTATTTGAGTTTGTTTGTATTTTTGTTCCAATTTTGGTTTCTAAATATAATTTGTTTGTTTTGCATTGTTCATATCGATCTATCGTCACGTAGCTTTTTAGTATTCAAATCCATCCTTCAACTAGGTTATGGTAGCATAATTTAAAAATTTTTATTTGATTAGTTAGTAAAAAATAAAAATAATTGACTAATCAGATAATAAAATAATGAGGTAAAATTTCATACGAACTCGCTTCCTCTGTCGCTCTGGTTCTCTTCTTCGTACACACTCTCTCTTTTGTCGCTCACAGACCGTAAAGCACGCCACAGGCTATACAGAGAACCTGCCAGCGTAAGTAAGACAGCCACAATTCGCAGGTTTGCTATAACAAGTAATTATACAAAATCATTAAAATAAAAATTGAATTTTCATCACTTACAGCACAATTTTAAAGAATTGTCAGGATCTCCTTCCTTTTGCCAGCGACGCGAGAAAAAAGAAAAACATACCAAAACCCAGGAAATATAATGTGATAGACAAGAAGAAAGAGATACCTCATAAAACACAGCAGCTCATAGTACCAAACGACTGTATAATAGACCAGCTCAAATATCCTGATTACCAATTCAGTAAATGCAACCTTATTAGAAACATTAGAAAAATAAAAAAAAATCGCTGACCAAGTACTCCTGCAACCGAAGAAGACGAGTTTCCGCCATCACCAGTATCTGCCTTCAAATCGAACCACAGATCTTCTTTTCCACTAAAGTGATCATAGAGCAGATCTCTTTGTAGCTCCAAATGAAACCTTTTTAAAACTTAATGTGATAGATGATGCAGAAATAGATAGCGTTGCAACTCTCCCCAACTCCATCAAAAAATTTTAAAAAATAAATTAGGCTTAAAAAAAGTAAAACTAAACTGAAAAATATGATAAAAGAAGGAAGACAAACCTCTTATTCTACGGATACCTCATAATCCACGTCTAAAAGAGTGCTACCAACAAAAAAGAATAAAACACAAGTGACACGTCTGGACCATCTTAAACTTTTTGCCTAAAGAGTTACATACTAACAAAATATAAAAATTTTAACTACCCAAAAAAATAAAAACACATACTTATTTACCTTAAAAGTGCTCCCTAAGATTGATAATAACCTTCGGTAGTCCTACATTAAAGTAAACATAAAGAATATTACTAAATAAATTATTCTAAATAGAAAATAAAACTTATATTACAAGCAAAGCAAAATAAACATTTTGTTCCATGAATATCTTATAACCCAAAATATTTCCAGTAGTATTACCCACAAAAGAGAACAAAAAAGAGATAATATATTATTGAACTCTCTTTAACTTTTTACCTAAAGATCTTCATAGTATCAAAGAAAGAAAATTTTAACTAATTATAGAAAAAACATAATATTGAATATGTGTTTATTTACCTGATTTTTGGCGTTTGAAATCTACAACAATTACACAAAAGTGAGCATATAAATTTATAAATGATCAAGACTCTTTTACGTTGTAACTAAAATAAGAAGAAAACCAATAGCAATTAAATGTAACAAATGCAGGCATGGACGGATATCAAAACTTCAAATTAAAAAACACCGACTAAAATCAAGAAGAAAAGACATTAAAAGAGGACACTTCTGTTGTCTTCAGCATAACATTAAAAACAGCCTCATGTATTGCTATGTCAATGTACACATAAAGAAATTCACTAACGAAATAATGCTAAATTGTTTCTATTTGTAATCATTTCAACTCATGCAAATATAAAAAAGGATATATTTGTTTTCAGAGCTGATACTTGGGTTTTGCTCTTTTTCCTCGTAAGTTTGTAAGGGTAGTTGTAATTTGTTTATTGTAGTTTGCTGTTATTGATTTTGAGATGTTTTTTTCTGGGCAAGTTGAAAAGTTAAATGTAATTTTTGTTTTGGTTTCTTGACTTTGTAATTGTATTTGAGTTTGTTTGTAAGGGTAGATGTAATTTGTTTGTTGGAGTTTATCGTTATTGTGTTTGAGAAGTTTGTTATCTGGGAAAGTTGAAGAGCTAAATGTAATTTTTGTTTTGGTCTACTTGAGTTTGTGATTGTATTTGAGTTTGTTTGTAATTGTACTAGAATTTCAGTGCCTACTTGTTGAAATTTGTTGTTTTAGTTTCTTGTAATTTCACTCGAGTTAGTTGTTTGGTTCATGTATTTGGAATTGAAAAAAAATCAATTGAATTTTTCTTTCGGTGTACTTGGATTTGTAACTGTATTTGAGTTTGTTTATATTTTTTTTTCCAATTTTAGTTTCTAATTATAATTTGTTTGCTTTGCATTGTTCATATCGATCTATCGTCATGTAGCTTTTTAGTGTTCAAATCCATGTAGCTTTGTAGCTTTTTAGTGTTAAACTAAGTTATGGTAGTATAATTTAAAAATTATTATTTGATTAATTAGTAAAAAATAAAAATAATTGACTAATCAGATAATAAAACAATGAGGTAAAATTTCATACGAACTCGCTTCCTCTGTCGCTCTGGTTCTCTTCTTCGTACACACTCTCCCTCTTTTGTCGCTCACAGACCGTAAAGCACGCCGATGGCTATACCGAGAACCTGCCAGCGTAAGTAAGATAGCCACTATTCGCAGGTTTGCTATAACAAGTAATTATATAAAATCATTAAAATAAAAATTGAATTTTCATCACTTACGGCACAATTTTGAAGAATGGTCAGGATATCCTTCCTTTCGCCAGGGACGCGAGAAAAAAGAAAAACATACCAAAACCCAAGAAATATAATGTGATAGACAAGAAGAAAGAGATACCTCATAAAACACAGCAGCTCATAGTACCAAACGACTGTATAATAGACCAGCTTAAATATCCTGATTACCAATTCAGTAAATGCAACCTTATTAGAAACATTAGAAAAAAAAAATCACTGACCAAGTACTCCTGCAACCGAAGAAGACGAGTTTCCGCCATCACCAGTATCTGCCTTCAAATCGAACCACAGATCTTCTTTTTCACTAAAGTGATCATAGAGCAGATCTCTTTGTAGCTCCAAATAAAACCTTTTTAAAACTTAATGTGATAGATGATGCAGAAATAGATAGCGTTGTAACTATCCCCAACTCCATCAATTGAATTTTAAAAAATAAATTAGGCTTAAATAAAGTAAAACTATACTGAAAAATATAATAAAATAAGAAAGGCAAACCTCTTATTCCACGGATACCTCATAATCCACGTCTAAAAGAGTGCTACCAACAAAAAAGAATAAAACACAAGTGACACGTCTGGACCATCTTAAACTTTTTGCCTAAAGAGTTACATACTAACAAAATATAAAAATTTTAACTACCCAAAAAAATAAAAACACATGCTTATTTACCTTAAAAGTGTTCCCTAAGATTGATAATAACCTTCGGTAGTCCTACATTAAAGTAAACATAAAGAATATTGCTAAATAAATGATTCTAAATAGAAAATAAAACTTATATCACAAGCAAAGCAAAATAAACATTTTGTTCCACGAATATCTTATAACCCAATATGTTTCCAGTAGTATTACCCACAAAAGAGAACAAAAAAGAGATAATATATGATTGGACTCTCTTTAACTTTTTGCCTAAAGATCTTCATAGTAACAAAGAAAAAAATTTTTAACTAGTTATAGAAAAGACATAATATTGAATACGTGTTTATTTACCTGATTTTTGGCGTTTGAAATCTACAACAATTACACAAAAGTGAGCATATCAATTTATAAATGATCAAGACCCTTTTAAAATCAGAAGAAAACCAATATCAATTAAATGTAACAAATGCAGGCATGGACGGATATCAAAACTTTAAATTAAAAAAAAAATGACTAAAATTAAGAAGAACAGCCATTAAAAGAGGACAATTTTGTTGTCTTCTGCATAACATTAAGAACAGTCTCAAGTATTGTTATGTTAATGTACAAATAAAGAAATTCACTGATAAAATAATGCTAAATTTTTTCAATTTATAATAATTTCAACTCATGCAAATATTAAAACGAGATATTCGTTTTCAGGGCTGATACTTGGGTTTTACTCTTTTTTCTTGTCAGTTTGTAAGGGTAGTTTGTAATTTGTTTGCGGTAATTTGTCGCTATTGTGTTTGAGATGTTTGTTTGCAGGAAAAGTTGAAGAGCCAAATGTAATTTTTATTTTGGTTTACTTGACTTTGTAATTGTATTTGAGTTTGTTTGTAAAGGTAGATGTAATTTGTTTGTTGTAGTTTCTCGTTATTGTGTTTGAGATGTTTGTTATCTGGAAAAGTTGAAGAGCTAAATGTAATTTTTGTTTTGATGTACTTGAGTTTGTGATTGTATTTGAGTTTGTTTGTAATTGTATTAAAATTTCAGTGCCTACTTGTTGAAATTTGTTGTTTTAGTTTGTTGTAATTTCACTCGAGCTAGTTATTTGTTTCATTTGTTTAGAATTGAAAAAAAAATCAATTGGATTTTTCTTTCAGTGTACTTGGATTTGTAACTGTATTTGAGTTTGTTTGTATTTTTTTTGCCAATTTCGGTTTCTAATTATAATTTGTTTGCTTTGCATTGTTCATATCGATCTATCGTCATGTAGGTTTTTAGTGTTCAAATTCATTCTTTAACTAAGTTATGGTAGTATAATTTAAAAATTATTGTTTGATTAGTTAGTAAAAAAATAAAAATAATTGACTAATCAAATAATAAAATAATGAGGTAAAATTTCATACGAACTCGCTTCCTCTGTTGCTCTGGTTCTTTTCTTCGTACACACTCTCCCTCTTTTGTCGCTCACAAACCGTAAAGCACGCCGTAGGCTATACCGAGAACCTGCCAGCGTAAATAAGACAGCCACTATTCGCAGGTTTGCTATAACAAGTAATTATACAAAATCATTAAAATAAAATTTGAATTTTTATCACTTACAGCACAATTTTGAAGAATGGTCAGGATCTCCTTCCTTTTGCCAGCGACGCGAGAAAAAAGACAAATATACCAAAACCCAGAAAATATAATGTGATAGACAAGAAAAAAGAGATACCTCATAAAACACAGCAGTTCATAGTACCAAACGACTGTATAATAGACCAGCTCAAATATCCTGATTACCAATTCAGTAAATGCAACCTTATTAGAAATATTAGAAAAATAAAAAAAATCACTGACCAAGTACTCCTGCAAACGAAGAAGACGAGTTTCCGCCATCACCAGTATCTGCCTTCAAATTGAACCACAGATCTTCTTTTTCACTAGAGTGATCATGGAGTAGATCTCTTTGTAGTTCCAAATGAAACTTTTTAAAACTTAATGTAATAGATGAAGCTGAAATAGATAGCGTTGTAACTCTCCCCAACTCCATCAAAAAAATTTAAAAAATAAATTTGGCTTAAAAAAAGTAAAACTAAACTGAAAAATATGATAAAAGAAGGAAGACAAACCTTTTATTCCACGAATATCTCATAATCCACGTCTAAAAAAGTGCTACTAACAAAAAAGAATAAAACACAAGTGATACGTCTGGACCATCTTATACTTTTTGCCTAAAGAGTTACATACTAACAAAATATAAAAATTTTAACTACCCAAAAAAATAAAACACATGTTTATTTACCTTAAAAGTGCTCCCTAAGATTGATAATAACCTTCGGTAGTCCTACATTAAAGTAAACATAAATAATATTGCTAAATAAATTATTCTAAATAGAAAATAAAACTTATATTACAAGCAAAGCAAAATAAACCTTTTGTTCTACGAATATCTTATAAACCAAAATATTTCCAGTAGTATTACCCACAAAAGAGAACAAAAAAGAGATAATATACGATTGAACTCTCTTTAACTTTTTACTTAAAGATCTTCATAGTAACAAAGAAAGAAAATTTTAACTAATTATAAAAAAAAAATATATAATATTAAATACGTGTTCATTTACATGATTTTTGGCGTTTGAAATCTACAACAATTACACAAAAATGAGCATATCAATTTATAAATGATCAAGACTCTTTTACGTTGTAACTAAAATAAGAAGAAATCCAATAGCAATTAAATATAACAAATGCAGGCATGGACAGATATCAAAACTTCAAATTTTAAAAAAAATGACTAAAATCAAGAAGAAAAAACATTAAAAGAGGACACTTTTGTTGTCTTCTGCATAACATTAAAAACAGCCTCATGTATTGCTATGTCAATGTACACATCAAGAAATTCACTAACGAAATAATGCTAAATTATTTCTATTTATAGTCATTTCAGCTTATGCAAATCTAAAAAATGATATATTTGTTTTCAGGACTGATACTTGGGTTTTGCTCTCTTTTAACTTTTTGCCTAAAGATTTTCATAACAACAAAGAAAAAGAATTTTAAGTAGTTACAGAAAAAATATAATATTAAATACGTGTTTATTTACCTGATTTTTACCCTTTGAAATCTACAACAACTATACAAAACTGAGCATATCAATTTATAAATGATCAAGACCTTTTTACGTTGTAATTAAAATAAGAAAAAAACCAATAGCAATTAAATGTAACATATGCACAACTTGGCATGGACGTATATCAAAACTTCAAATTAAACAAAAAAAGACGACTAAAATAAAGAAGAATAGACATTAAAAGAGGACAATTTTGTTGTCATCTACATAACATTAAAAACAGCCTCAAGTATTGCTATGTTAATGCACACATAAAGAAATTCACTGAGCAACTAATGCTAAACTATTTCAATTTATAATCATTTCAACTCATGCAAAAAAATAAAAATAATTGTTTGATTAGTTAGTAAAAAAATAAAAATAATTGACTAATCAGATAATAAAATCATGAGGTAAAATTTCATACGAACTCATTTCCTCTGTCGCTCTAGTTCTCTTCTTCGTACACACTCTCCCTCTTTTGTCTCTCACAGACCATAAAGCACGCCGTAGGCTATACCGAGAACCTGCCAACGTAAGTAAGACAGCCACTATTCGCAGGTTTGCTACAACAAGTAATTATGAAAAATTATTAAAATAAAAATTAAATTTTCATCACTTACAGCACAATTTGGAAGAATGGTCAGGACCTCCTTCCAGCGATGCGAGAAATAAGATAAACATACCAAAACCCAGGAAATAGAATGTGAAAGACAAGAAGAAAGAGATACCTCATAAAACACAGCAGCTCATAGTACCAAATGACTGTATAATAGACCAGCTCCAATATCCTGATTACCAATTCAGTAAATGCAATCTTATTATAAACATTAAAGAAACAAAAAAATACCGCCGACCAAGCACTCCTGCAACCAAAGAAGATGAGTTCCTGCCATCAAATCGAACCACATATATTCTTTTCCACTAAAGTGATCATAGAGTAGATCTCCTTGTAGCTCCAAATGAAACCTTTTTAAAACTTAATGTGATTGATGATGCAGAAATAGATAGCGTTGTAACTCTCTCTAACTCCATCAAAAAAATTTTAAAAATAAATTAGGCTTAAAAAAAGCAAAACTAAACTGAAAAATATGATAAAAGAAGAAAGACAAACCTCTTATTCCACGGATACCTCATAATCCACGTCTAAAAGAGTGCTACCAACAAAAGAAAATAAAATACAAGTGACACGCCTATACTATCTTAAACTTTTTATCTAAAGAGTTACATACTAACAAAATATAAAAATTTTAACTACCCAAAAAGATAAAAACACATGCTTATTTACCTTAAAAGTGCTCCCTAAGATTGATAATAACGTTCACTAGTCCTACATTAAAGTAAACATAAAGAATATTACTGAATAAATAATTCTAAATAGAAAAAAATTATATATATATATTAGAAAATAAAATTTATATCGTAAGTAAAGCAAAATAAACCTTTTGTTCCACGAATATCTTATAAACCAACATGTTTCTAGTAGTGTTACCCACAAAAGATAACAAAAAAAAGATAATATATGATTGGACTCTCTTTAACTTTTTGCCTAAAGATCTTTACAGTAACAAAGAAAGAAAATTTTAACTAGTTATAGAAAAAATATAATATTGAATACGTGTTTATTTACCTGATTTTGAGCGTTTGAAATCTACAACAATTACACAAATGTGAGTATATCAATTTATAAATGATCAAGACTCTTTTAAAATCAGAAGAAAACCAATAGCAACTAAATGTAACAAATGCAGGCATAGACAGATATCAAAACTTTAAATTAAAAAAAACGACTAAAATAAAAAAGAAAAGACATTAAAAGAGGACAATTTTGTTGTCTTCTGCATAACATTAAAAACAGCCTCAAGTATTACTATGTTAATGTACACATAAAGAAATTCACTGACAAAATAATGCTAAATTGTTTCAATTTATAATCATTTCTACTCACGCAAATATTAAAACGAGATATTCGTTTTCAGGGCTAATACTTGGGTTTTACCATTTTTCCTTGTCAGTTTGTAAGGGAAGTTGTAATTTGTTTGCGGTAATTTATCGTTATTGTGTTTGAGATGTTTGTTTGCAGGAAAAGTTGAAGAGTCAAATGTAGTTTTTGTTTTGGTTTACTTGACTTTGTAATTGTATTTGAGTTTGTTTGTAAGGGTAGATGTAATTTGTTTGTTATAGTTTCTCGTTATTGTGTTTGAGATTTTTGTTATCTGGAAAAGTTGAAGAGTTAAATGTAATTTTTGTTTTGGTTTACTTGAATTTGTGATTCTATTTGAGTTTGTTTGTAATTGTATTAGAATTTCAACGCCTACTTGTTGTTAAAATATGTCGTTTTAGTTTGTTGTAATTTCACTCAAGTTAGTTGTTTGTTTTATTTATTAGGAATTACAAGAAAATCAATCGGATTTTTCTTTCAGTGTACTTAGATTACTAACTGTATTCAAGTTTTTTTGTATTTTTGTTCCAATTTCAGTTTCTAATTATAATTTGTTTGCTTTGCATTGTTCATATCGATCTATCGCATGTAGCTTTTTAGTGTTCAAATCCATCCTTTAACTAAGTTATAGTAGCATAATTTAAAAATTATTGTTTGATTAGATAGTAAAAAATTAAAAATAATTGACTAATCAGATAATAAAATCATGAGGTAAAATTTCATACGAACTCGCTTCCTCTGTCGCTCTGGTTTTCTTCTACATACACACTCTCCCTCTTTTGTCGCTCACAGACCGTAAAGCACGCCGCAGGCTATACCGAGAACCTGCCAGCGTAAGTAAGACAGCCACTATTCGCAGGTTTGCTACAACAAGTAATTATGCAAAATCATTAAAACAAAAATTGAATTTTCATCACTTACAGCACAATTTTGAAGAATTGTCAGGACTTCCTTCCTTTTGTCAATGACGCGAGAAACAAGACAAAAATACCAAAACTCAGAAACTATAATGTGAAAGATAAGAAGAAGGAGATACCTCATAAAACACAACAGCTCATAGTACCAAACAACTGTGTAACAGACCAGCTCCAATATCCTGATTACCAATTCAGTAAATGCAACCTTATTAGAAATATTAAAAAAATAAAAAATAACCGCTGACCAAGTACTCCTGCAACCGAAGAAGACGAGTTCCCGCCATCACCAGTATCTGCCATCAAATCGAACCACATATCTTCTTTTCCACTAAAGTGATCGTAGAGTAGATCTCCTTGTAGCTCCAAATAAAACTTTTTTAAAACAGAATGTGATAGATGATGCTGAAATAGATAGCGTTGTAACTCTCTCCAACTCCATCAAAAAAATTTAAAAAATAAATTAGGCTTTAAAAAATTAAAACTAAACTTAAAAATATGATAAAAGAAGGAAGACAAACCTCTTATTCCACGGATACCTCATAATCCACGTCTAAAAGAGTGCTACCAACAAAAAAGAATAAAACACAAGTGACACGTCTGTACCATTTTAAACTTTTTGCCTAAAGAGTTACATACTAACAAAATATAAAAATTTTAACTACCTAAAAAGATAAAAACACATACTTATTTACCTTAAAAGTGCTCCTTAAGATTGATAATAACATTCGCTAGTCCTACATTAAAGTAAACATAGAGAATATTGTTAAGTAAATAATTCTAAATATAATATATATATATATATATTAGAAAATAAAATTTGTATCATAAGCAAAGTAAAATAAACCTTTTGTTTCACGAATATCTTATAACCCAACATGTTTTCAGCAGTGTTACCCACAAAAAAGAACAAAATATATATATATATGATTGGACTCTATTTAACTTTTTGCCTAAAGATCTTCATAGTAACAAAGAAAGAAAATTTTAACTAGTTATAAAAAAAACATAATATTGAATACGTGTTTATTTACCTGATTTTTGCCGTTTGAAACCTACAACAATTACACAAAAGTGAGCATATCAATTTATAAATGATCAAGACTCTTTTAAAAACAGGCATGCACGGATATCAAAACTTCAAATAAAAAAAAAACGACTAAAATCAAGAACAACAGACATTGAAAGAGGACAATTTTGTTGTCTTCTGCATAACATTAAAAACAATCTCAGGTATTACTATGTTAATGTACACATAAAGAAATTCACTGACAAAATAATGCTAAATTTTTTTATTTTATAATCATTTCAACTCATGCAAATATTAAAACGAGAATTTGTTTTTAGGGTTGATACTTGGGTTTTATTCTTTTTCTTTGTCAGTTTGTAATTTGTTTGCAGTAATTTGTCGTTATTGTGTTTGAGATGCTTGTTTACAGGAAAAGTTGAAGAGCCAAATGTAATTTTTATTTTGGTTTACTTGACTTTGTAATTGTATCTGAGTTTATTTGTAAGGGTAGATGTAATTTGTTTCTTGTAGTTTCTCGTTATTGTGTTTGAGATGTTTGTTTGTTGGAAAAATTGAAGAGCTAAATGTAATTTTTATTTTGGTTTACTTGAGTTTGTGATTGTATTTGAATTTATTTGTAATTGTATTAGAATTTCAGCGGCTACTTGTTGTTTTCGTTTATTGTACAGTTTCACTCGACTTAGTTGTTTGTCTCATTTTTATGGAATTGCAAAAAAATTAATTGAATTTTTCTTTCAGTATACTTGAATTTGTTAATGTATTTGAATTTGTTTGTATTTTTATTTCAATTTCAGTTTCTAATTACAATTTGTTTGTTTTGCATTGTTCATATCGATCTAGCGTCATGTATGTTTTTAATGTTCAAATTCATCCTTCAACTAAGTTATGGTAGCATAATTTAAAAATTATTGTTTGACTAGTTAGTAAAAAAATAAAAATAATTGACTAATCAGATAATAGAATCATGAGGTAAACTTTCATACGAACTCTCTTCCTCTGCCGTTCTGGTTCTCTTCTTCATACACACTCTCCCTCTTTTGTTGCTCACATACCGTAAAGCCCGCCGTAGGCTATACTGAGAGCTTGCCAGCGTAAGTAAGAGAGTCAGTATTCGCAGGTTTGCTACAATCAGTAAATATGCAAAATTATTAAAATGAAATTTGAATTTTCACAACTTACAGCACAATTTTAAAGAATGGTCATGACCTCCGTCATCTTGCCAGCGACGCGAGAAACAAGACAAACATACCAAAATCTAAGAAATATAATGGAAAAAACAAGAAGAAAGAGATACCTCATAAAACACAGCAGCTCATAGTACTAAACCACTGTATGGTTTAGCTCCAAAATCCTAATTACCAATTAAGTAAATGCAACCTTATTAGAAACATTGAAGAAACAAAAGAAACTGCTGACCAAGTACTCCTGCAACCGAAGAAGACGAGTTCCCGCCAGTACCATTATCTGCCATCAAATCGAACCACAAATCTTTTTAACTAAAATGATCATGGAGAAGATCTCCTTATGAAGCTCCATCTAAAAACTTTTTAAAACTTAATGTGATAAATGATGCAGAAATAAATAACGTTGTAACTCTCTCCAACTCCATTAAAAAATATTAAAGAAAAAATTAGGATGAAAAAAAACAAAACAAAACTGAAAAACAGGATAAAAGAAGAAAGACAAACCTCTTATTCCGCTGGTTCCTCATAATCTATATCTAAAAGAGTGCTACGAACAAAAGAAAACAAAACACAAGTGACACGCCTGGACCATCTTAAACGTTTTGACAAAGAGTTACGCACTAATAAAATATAAAAATATTAGCTACCCAAAAAGATAAAAACACATGATTATTTACGTTAAAAGTATTCCTAAGATTGATAATAACCTTCGGTAGTCCTATATTAAAGTAACCAAAAAGAATATAGTTAAGTAAATAATTCTAAATACTAAAAAATATATGTAATAAAAAATAAAATTCATGTCATAAGCATTAAAAAATAAACCTTTTATTTCACAAATATATCATAACCCGACATTTTTCCAGCAATGTTACCCAGAAAAGAGAACAAAACAGAGATAATATATGATTAGATTCCTTTCAACTTTTTACCTAAAGATCTTCATAATAACAAAGAAATAAAATTTTAACTAGTTAAAGAAAAAACATACTATTGAATATATGTTTATTTACCTGATTTTTACCATTTGAAATCTACAACAACTACACAAAAGTAAGCATATCAATTTATAAATGATCAAGACTCTTTTATGTTGTAATTCAAATCAGAAGAGAATCAATAGCAATTAAATATAACATATGCACAACTTGACATGGACATTAAAAACGACCATTAAAAGAGGACAATTTTGTTGTCCTATGCATGACATTAAAAACAGCCTCAAGTATTGCTACATTAATGTACACACAAAGAAATTCATTGACGAAAAATACTAGATTGTTTTAGTTTATAATCATTTCAACTCATGAAAATGTTAAAAACGAGATATTCAATTTCTGGGTTGATACTTAAAGTTTACTATTTTTCCTTGTCAGTTTGTAAGGGTAGTTGTAATTTGTTTGTTGTAGTTTGCCGTTATTGTGTTTGAGATGCTTGTTTGCTAAAAAAGTTGAAGAGCTAAATGTAATTTTTGTTTTAGTTTAAAAGCTATTAGGTTTCTAAGATCTTCAAAATAAGAAAATAGACGATAACTCTAAATGATAGGTTTCTTAAAATTAAACTCTTAAAATAAAATAATCTTCCAATCTAAATCTAAAGTAAAGCTAATATGTGATAAATTTTTAAATTAGAATTTTTCTGTCGCAGAATTTTATGTATTTTAAAAACTATTAGTTTTTTTAATGAAGTAAGAAAACTTGGCTCTCCATCTACATTTTGTATTTTTTTGATTAAATTATGTAGTTAAAAAATTTATGGATATAATCTTGCAGTAGATTTAGTTCGAGTGCCAAAAAAAATTATTTTTTCATTGCAAGTGCGGCATTTTGCAATACGTTCGGATGCCACATTACATAAACTATTAGGGTCCAACACACACACTTAATGCAGCAAATGAGTATATTTATTGCGAGGTATATTAACCTGCTGCCTAACTCTGATGCTCCAAACTCTTTTTCATGTTCTACTAGTGATGTCATCTTATAAACTACCTTTACTTGATACTTTTATTTTCCAAACTTTTTTTTCAATTACAAATTACTTTAAATTGTTATTATATTCAAATTATGTATTATCTTTTAGAACTAAATCCAAAAGAAAGTCGCATACATATGCAATCTTTTTTTTCTTCTCTAGCTTGCCTTTGAAACGATAATTTACCACTATCTTGGAGCTAAAATCAAACAAGAACTTACCTCCACAAACTTACTACTAACTATTCTATTCCTATTAGCTTCAATACATAAAAAATCAATCCATGTCCACTTCCTAACATTACTCAACAATCCTAACCATCTAAGTTTAAATAAACCACATAACAACCAACAACCACCATTTTTCTAACAATGGGTTATGACAAAAAAAAAAACAGTAAACCATACAAAAGAAAGTCATCTACCTCCAAAAAAACTACAGAATGATTCTAATCATCTTAAAACACCAATTACATCGAATATCTTAGAACAATACTAACCGACCATTGTGTTAGAGCTAAAATCAAACAAAAACTTTCTTGCCTATCACTAGTACTCAATACCTATGAGTTTTAGTACATAAAAGTCAATCAATATAAATTCCTAGTCTTATCTGAAAAAAGCAATCCTAACTATCTAGTTTTGAATGCATCACTAGCTCGTCACTAAATACTCGATACCTATCAGTTTTAATACATAAAAGTTAATCAACATTCAATTCTTAATCTTATTTGAAAATAGCAATTCTAGCTATCTAATTTTAAATATATGTCCAAGGATGATATTATATATTTGGCAACAACCACAACTCATTCTGTCTACTAGCCATTATCCAAAGGAAAAACCAGCAGACCATACAGAGAAAAGTAAATTATCTTGAAAAATTTATTAGCTTATTCAAGTTACCCTAAAAATACCAATTGCATTGCATTTCTTAAAAATAATATTGATCAACCATTATCTATGAGTTAAAGTCAAAGTTATAACGAGTGCATATTATTTTGCAAATAGTAAACAAGTTACTTTCAAGCAACTGACGAAATCATTCAATCGCATTCTAAGATTAAAGATTAAGTTTAAGAATGATTAAAGAGAGAGAGAGAAGAGATACTGAGTGTTTCAGGAAGCCACCAACCGGAATTGAGCAAGTTCTCAGCTTCCCATCTACGGACATACCTTTCATGCTATTTCAGTACCAAAGTTCACTAGCCCATGTCGACAGGTGTGGAGGAAATATATTAGGATGATCACTGAATAGTGAAGGGAACATCTCATCATACTGAAAATGCAAATGTTGCAACAATTGAAAGCATAAATGAGAAGTATGCGACACTTTAGAAAATATTCCCAATTATGAAAATATTTAAAGTAAAGTTCACAAGATAAAATCGTTTCTTAAGAAGTTTTAAATTGTGAAAGAAATGATAAGTTAAAGATTAAAAAGGACTACATTTCCATCTATGCAAAAGAGCTCCAAATCCAATCGTTTTTCTTGCTTTTATTTTTAGTATATTTATTATTGCTATAATATTTTTACACTGTTAGTCTTCAAAAAAATCCCAGTACTCTGAATACATTGGGAGGGTAATCAATCAAGCAATTCTTCTTTTCGAAAGTTCCCTCAGTCGGAAAAGGGTAATATATTCATATAACTGTGGAATATCCACAGCATTAATATTCTATTCCCACAACCTACCTGGGGCTCAAAGGAACATGTTAAATGTATTTAGAAACAGAGACCAAAAGATCACCTTTGCAAACTCCATCAAAAACAGAACCTACTAAATCAAATTCCAGAAGAGAGTTTGTCTGCAAAATTATTGAAGCTAATATGGAATATTTAAATGAAAAAACAAGAAACTGCTGCTATTTTTGAGTAAAATTCAAGTCTATAAATCATGGTAGAAAGGAATAAGAAAAACAACATCTCCACAAACTTACTACTAACTATTCTATTCCTATTAGCTTCAATAGATAAAAAATCAATCAGTGTCTAGTTCCTAACATTACTCAACAGCCCTAAACATTTAAGGTTAAATAAATCACTGTGAATGATACCACATAACAACTAACAACTACCATCTTTCCAACAACGGGCTTTGACCAAAACAAAAAAAATATTAAACCATACAAAAGAAAGTCATCTACCTTCAAAAAACTTTAAAATGATTCAAGTCATCTTAAAACACCAATTACATCGAATATCTTATAACAATACTAATCGATCATTGTGTAAGAGCTAAAATCAAACAAAAACTTTCTTGCCTATCACTAGTACTCTATACCTATCAGTTTTAGTACATAAAAGTCAATCAACATCAATTCTTAGTCTTATCTGAAAAAAGTAATCCTAACTATCTAGTTTTGAATGCATCACTATCTTATCACTAAATACTCGATACCTATCAGCTTTAGTACATAAAAGTTAATCAACATTTAATTTATAATCTTATTTAAAAATAGCAATTCTAGCTATATAATTTTAAATATATCTCCAAGGATGATATCATATATTTGCCAACAACCACAAGTCATTTTATCTACTAGCCATGATCCAAATGGAAAACCAGCAGACCATATAGAGAAAAGTAAATTATCTTAAGAAAATTATTAGCTTATTCAAGTTACCCTAAAAATACCAATTGCATTGCATTTCTTAAAAATAATATTGATCAACCATTATTTATGAGTTAAAGTCAAAGTTATAACGAGTGCATATTATTTTGCAAATAGTAAACAAGTTACTTTCAAGCAACTGACGAAATCATTCAATCGCATTCTAAGATTGAAGATTAAGTTTAAGAATGATTAGAGAGAGAGAGAGAGAGAAGAGATACTGAGTGTTTCAGGAAGCCACCAATTGGAATTGAGCAAGTTCTCAGCTTCCCGTCTGCGGACCTTTCATGCTATTTCAGTGCCAAAATTCACTAGCCCATATCGACAGGTGTGGAAGAAATATATTAGGATGATCACTGAATAGTGAAGGGAACATCTCATCATACTGAAAATGCAAATGTTGCAACAATTGAAAGCATAAATGAGAAGTATACGACACTTTAGAAAATATTTCTAATTACGAAAATATTTAAAGGAAAGTTCACAAGATAAAATAGTTTCTTAAGAAGTTTTAGATTGTGAAATAAATGATAAGTTAGAAGATTAAAAAAGACTAGATTACCATCTATGCAACAGAGCTCCAAATCCAATTGTTTTTCTTGCTTTTATTTTTAGTATATTTATTATTACTGTAACATTTTTACGCTGTTAATTTTCAAAAAAACCCGAATACTCTGAATACTTTGGGAGGGTAATCAATCAAGCAATTCTTCTTTTTGAAAGTTCCCTCAATCGGAAAAGGGTAATATGTTCATATTTGATTCATACATTAGCATATAACTATGGAATATCCACAGCATTAATATTCTATTCCCAACCCACCTGGGGCTCAAAGGAACATGTCAAATGTATTTAGAAACAGAGACCAAAAGATCAACTTTGCAAACTCCATAAAAAACAGAACCTACTAAATCAAATTCCAGAAGAGAGTTTGTTTGTCTGTAAAATTATTAAAGCTAATCTGGAATATTTAAATGAAAAAACAAGAAACTGCTGCTATCTTTGAGTAAAATTCAAGTCTGTAAATCATGGTAGAAAGGAATAAGAAAAACAACATCTCCCCAGTTAAGAAACCTGCTGCGATGTTTATAACAAGAAAGAACTCGAATTAATTTAGAAATATGTTATGTGTGAAATTTAGGAAGAGGGCTTTTAGGGTTTGGAATGTAGCAAACAAAGAGAGAAGTGCAGAGAGAGTGAGAAACAGACAAAGAGAGAAGAAAAGAGAGAAGAGAACACAGAGAGAGACAGAGAACCAATTCATTATTCCTCATTACAGATATAGTTGAAAATAACTGATGCTAAGAAACAATTAGTTAGTTAGTTAAGAACAGATGCTACACATAACAAAACAAATTTATGAAAACTAAAAACATTAAATAAGAAGAATAAATAAATAAGAAGACAGAAACTGTAAAAAGAAATTTAAAAAAAAAAAGATTTATGTAAACCCAGATTAAGAGAGACTAAATCACTTATGCCAACTTCATGAAAGGAGAACCAAATAAAAATAAACTCCATGAATGATCACCTACCAATATTAAGAGATAAGTAAAAATACCTCCGGCTACCGTTGGGTCTTTGAAGAGAAAGACATATCTCTTCTTTCGATCTTCTTCTTCCCTCTTTCTTTGCTCTTCTTTTCTTTCTCTATTCGGCTCTTTACTCCCAATAAACTGAAAAAGAAATAGAATGGAAGAAAGAGGACAGTTTAATTTGTTTTCTATCATCTTCTTCCTTACCTCTTTCTGATATTCTTTTCTTTCCGTCTCCACATTGAAGAGAATGGAGAGTCTCAGATCCATGTCTGCTCGTTCCTGATTTTTTCCCCTTTTTCTCTCTCCGTTATGCTCGTACTTCTCACCTTCTCTCTGGGCAAGGCTTGTGAACAAGAGAGATTGAAATTTAACAGAATGACTAAGTAGTGTTGGGTCTTTAAGAGAAACCCATCTATCTTCTTTTCGATCTTCTTCTTCCTTCTTTCTTTGTTCTTCTTTTCTTTCTCTATTTGATTCTTCGCTCTCAAGAAACTGAAGAAGAAAAAGAATGATAGGAGGAACCATTTTAATCTTGTTTTCTATCTTCTTCTTCCTCATCTCTTTCCGATATTCGCTTCTTTCCCTCCCGACATTGAAGAGAACGAAGAGTTTCAGACCCATGTCTGTTCTTTCCTATCTTTTTCCCCGTTCTCTCCCTCTGTTATGCTTGTATTTCTCTCCTCTCTGCCCATGGCTTGTGGGAAAGAGATTGAATCTTTCAATACTGTTGGGTCTTTAAGAGAAACCTATCTATCTTCTTTTCGATCTTCTTTTTTCCTTCTTTCTTTGTTCTTCTTTTCTTTCTCTGTTTGATTCTTTGCTCTCAAGAAACTGAAAAAGAAATAGAATGGTAGAAAGATGACCATTCTAATTTTTTTTCTATCATCTTCTTCCTTACCTCTTTCTGATATTCTTTTATTTCCCTCTCCACATTGAAGAGAATGGAGGGGTTTCAGATCCATGTCTGCTCGTTTCTGTCTTTTTCCCCTTTTTCTCTCTCTGCTATGCTCGTACTTCTCAACTTCTCTCTGGGCAAGGCTTGTGAACAAGAGAGATTGAAATTTAACAGAATGACCAAGTAGTGTTGGGTCTTTAAGAGAAACCCATCTATCTTCTTTTCGATCTTCTTCTTCCTTCTTTCTTTGTTCTTCTTTTCTTTCTCTATTTGGTTCTTTGCTCTCAAGAAACTGAAGAAGAAAAAGAATGGTAGAACGATGACCATTCTAATTTGTTTTCTATCATCTTCTTCCTTACCTCTTTCTGATATTCTTTTCTTTCCCTCTCCACATTGAAGAGAATGGGGGGGGTTTCAGATCCATGTCTGGTCGTTTCTGTCTTTTTCCTGTTTTTCTCTCTCTCTTTTGTGCTTGTATCTCTCTTCTTTTCTCTGGGCAAGGCCAGATCTGAAAACAAAGAACGTAGAAAACTTTTTGAAAGTAAAAGAAAGGAAGAAGGTGGTCTGAAGAGGAGAATCGCACGGTCAGTTTGCTTTTAAAGGGAAAATAAAGAAATGCAGACTGCGTTAAAATGACGCCGACAACGGTCAATTTGTTTTTTAAAAAACTTTTTAAAGAAAAGAAAAAGAAAGAAATAAGCAGCGTTAAAA
This sequence comes from Carica papaya, assembly GCF_054855325.1. NCBI lineage: Eukaryota > Viridiplantae > Streptophyta > Magnoliopsida > Brassicales > Caricaceae > Carica > Carica papaya. The sequence continues at coordinate 26,911,537 of NC_142309.1, forward strand.
AAGTTAAACTACACGGAGTCCAGGCTTAGGGTGTTGTTTTAAATTTTTGTTATATTTTATAAAAAATTAAAACATTTTTATGATAAAAAACTGTAATTATTAAGAGAGAGATAATAAATTAAAAGTTTTTTTTTAAGTAAAATATCATAAATAAGAATGTATGATAAACACTTATTAATTAATTCTAAAAAAATGTACATGATTATTTGACAGAAAAATGAAAAAGACTCCCTTGTAGATGATTTTTTTTATTAATTATTATTGAAAGAAAATAAAAATAAATAAATTTAAAGCAGATAAATATAATTTTACAATAAATTTTAATAATTTATGTTAGAATATAAATAATTAACTATATATATTTTGATTGTATTATATAATTGATTAACTATACATATAATTATGCTTCAAATGTAGATTATGAAATAATTCATAAAGTAAAATGTTTTTATTTAGTTTTAGAAAGTATGAAAATTTATGTATATTCAATGAAAGTTGGTGAGTTCCTCCATATTACTTTAAAAAATTATTAAATTTTGGGTATTTATTATTCAACTTTTGTAAACAGTTGGCATTTAATTATGAAATAAATATTTTATGTAATAGTTATAAGCTAATGTTGTATTATATTTTATTTAACAACTATTCAACAAAACTATATAGAATATTAATTAATTATTTAAAAAATTATAAAAAAATATCATACTTTTTGGGTTCTCTATATGCATTAATTAAAGCAACAGTATCTCAACCACACATTTGGAAAAAAATAATATCTTTCGTGTATGATAAATATGGACACCAACCACTACATGTCAATTAAAAAGAGAACAAAAAAAAAGATAAAAATGCAGAGGAGCACAGACCATTCAAGTAACAAAACAATGTTATCTATAAAAGAATTAAAAATGCAAAACAAACAACTAGACTATTTTAAATTTTTTGCCTAAAGAGTCACATAATAACATGAGCAATTTATTTTAATTAGCTGAGCAAAAACAAAATATTGGGTACACGATTATTTACCTCATCTTTGGAGTTCGAAATCAACAATAAGCAAATAAAAGTGAGCAAATCAATTTGTAAATAACAAAGATTCGTCGATATTATAATTCAAAGAAGTAAAAAATCATTAGCAAATAAATAGAACATATGGATAATTTCCCATGGGAGCTACGCGTACCAAAATTGAAATATAAAAAAAAATCAACTAGAACCGGGAGTAACAAGCATTAAAAGAGAACAATAAACTTATTTTTTTATGAACAAATAAGATTTTTCTACATTGTAATTTAAATGAGAAGAGAACTAAGCAATTAAATGTAACATATGCATAGTTTGGCATGAAAAAACAGATATCAAAACTTCAAATTAAAAAAAGACTAAAACAAAGAACAAACATCAAAAGAGGACAATTTTATTACTCTCAGCATAATATTTAAAATTGCCTCCTTTTAAGTACTGCTATGTTAATGTACACATAAAAGAAATTCACTAAGCAAATAATGCTAATTTTATCAATTTATAATCATTTCAACTCATACAAATGTAAAAAAAATGACATGTTCGTTCTATAGACTGATATTTGGGATTTATTGTTTTTTTATCCTTCACTTTTGTTTACTCATTTTTAGGCAATTAGTAGTCAAAATCCTAGATCACCTCAATTCTTAAAACAAACAATCATTGGATTCAAATATCAAATAGATATATTATAAATTTAAGTCAAAGTTATCCAATAGTCATCACTTGCAACTCTTCCAACAGTATTTTTGACATACAGCTAATGTTGTAAATTTACCAGACATTTCTTTTTCTTAAGCACCAATCCCTAAGTTCACTTTTCATAACTAGAAAACAATATTCTAATGGACATCCTTCAATAATTAGAATCATCCTCTATCTACTATATCAACTCGCAACACCTTGAACTATTTAATCCATGACTTTATCACTAAAATCTTCAAAATAAGAAAATGAACGATAATTCTAAATTATAGATTTCTAAAAATTAAACTCTTAAAATAAAATAATCCTCCAATCTAAATCTAAAGTAAAAACATAATATTGAATACGTGATGGATGATGCAGAAATAGATAGCATTGTAACTATCCCAAACTCCATCAATTGAATTTTAAAAAATAAATTAGGCTTAAAAAAAGTAAAACTATACTGAAAAATATAATAAAATAAGGAAGGCAAACCTCTTATTCCACAGATACCTCATAATCCACGTCTAAAAGAGTGCTACCAACAAAAAAGAATAAAATACAAGTGACACGTCCGGACCATCTTAAACTTTTTGCCTAAAGAGTTACATACTAACAAAATATAAAAATTTTGACTACCCTAAAAGATAAAAACACATGCTTATTTACCTTAAAAGTGCTCCATAAGATTGATAATAACATTCGGTAGTCCTACATTAAAGTAAACATAAAGAATATTGTTAAATAAATAATTCTAAATATAAAAATATATGTATATAAATACAAAATAAAATTTGTATCGTAAGTAAAGTAAAATAAACCTTTTATTCCACGAATATCTTATAACCCAACATATTTCCAGCAGTGTTACCCACAAAAGAGAACAAAAAAAAAAAAGATTGGACTCTCTTTAACTTTTTGCCTAAAGATCTTCATAGTAACAAAGAAAGAAAATTTTAACTAGTTATAGAAACAACATAATATTGAATACGTGTTTATTCATCTGATTTTTGCCGTTTGAAATCTACAACAATTACACAAAAGTAAGCATATCAATTTATAAATGATCAAGACAGCCACTATTCGCACGTTTGCTACAACAAGTAATTATGCATAATCATTAAAATAAATATTTAATTTTCATCACTTACAGCACAATTTTAAAGAATCAAGACCTCCTTCCTTTTGCCAGCGATGCGAGAAACAAGACAAACATACCAAAATGCAGGAAATATAATGTGAAAGACAAGAAGAAAGAGATACCTCAAAAAACCTAGCGACTCATAGTACCAAACCACTATATAATAGACCAGCTCCAATATACTGATTACCAATTTAGTAAATGCAACCTTATTAGAAAGATAAAAGAAGCAAAAAAAACCGCTGACCAAGTATTCCTGCAACTGAAGAAAACGAGTTCCTGCCATCACCAGTATCTGCCATCAAATCGAACCACATATCTTCTTTTCCACTAAACTGATCATAGAGTAGATCTCCTTTTAGCTCCAAATGAAACCTTTTTAAAACTTAATGTGATAGATAATGCACAAATAGATAGCGTTGTAACCCTCTCCAACTCCATCAAAAAATTTTAAAAAATAAATTAGGCTAAAAAAAAACAAAACTAAACTGAAAAATATGATAAAAGAAGAAAGACAAATCTCTTATTCCACATATACTTCATAATCTACAAACAAAAGAAAATAAAACACAGGTGACACTGCTGGACCATCTTAAACTTTTTGCCTAAAGAATTACATACTAACAAAATATAAAAATTTTGATTACCCAAAAGGATAAACACACATGTTTATTTACCTTATAAGTGCTCCATAAGATTAATAATAACTTTCGGTAGTCCTACATTAAAGTAAACATAAAGAATACTGCTAAATAAATAATTCTAAATAGAAAAAATATTTATATATATATAATAGAAAATAAAATTTATATCGTAAGTAAAGCAAAATAAACCTTTTGTTCCACGAATATCTTATAATCCAACATGTTTCCAGTAGTATTACCCACAAAAGAGAACAAAAAAGAGATAATATATGATTGGACTCTCTTAAACTTTTTGCATAAAGATCTTTATAATAACAAAGAAAGAAAATTTTAACTAGCTATAGAAAAAAATATAATATTGAATACGTGTTTATTTATCTGATTTTGGGCGTTTGAAATCTACAACAATTACACAAAAGTGAGTATATCAATTTATAAATGATCAAGACTCTTTTAAAATTAGAAGAAAACCAATAGCAATTAAATGTAACAAATGCAGGCATGGACAGATTTCAAAACTTTAAATTAAAAAAAACGACTAAAATAAAAAAGAAAAAATATTAAAAGAGGACAATTTTGTTGTCTTTTGCATAACATTAAAAACAACCTCAAGTATTACTATGTAATTTTTGTTTTAGTTTACTTGAGTTTATGATTATATTTGAGTTTATTTGTAATTGTATTAGAATTTCAGCGTCTACTTGTTTTAGTTTGTTGTACAATTTCACTCAAACTTAGTTGTTTGTTTCATTTTTGTGGAATTGCAAAAAAATCAATTGGATTTTTCTTTAAATATACTTGAATTTATTAATTTATTTGAATTTGTTTGTATTTTTATTCCAATTTCAGTTTCTTATTACAATTTATTTGTTTTGCATTGTTCATATCGATCTAGCGTCATGTAGGTTTTTAGTGTTCAAATCCATCCTTCAACTAAGTTATGGTAGCATAATTTAAAAATTATTGTTTGATTAGTTAGTAAAAAATAAAAATAATTGATTAATCAGATAATAAAATCATGAGGTAAACTTTCATACGAACTCTCTTCCTCTGCCTTCCTGGTTCTCTTCTTCGTACACACTCTCCCTCTTTTGTTGCTCACATACCGTAAAGCACGCCGTAGGCTATACTGAGAGCCTGCCAGCGTAAGAGAGCCAGTATTCGCAGGTTTGCTACAATCAATAAATATGCAAAATCATTAAAATGAAATTTGAATTTTCATCACTTACAGCACAATTTTAAAGAATGCTCATGACCTCCGTTATCTTGCCAGCGACGCGAGAAACAAGACAAACATACCAAAATCTAAGAAATATAATGGGAAAGGCAAGAAGAAAGAGATACCTCCTAAAACACAGCAGCTCATAGTACCAAACCATTGTATGGTCTAGCTCCAAAATCCTAATTACCAATTCAGTAAATGCAACATTATTAGAAACAATGAAGAAACAAAAGAAACTGATGACCAAGTACTCCTACAACTGAAGAAGACGAATTTCCGCCAGTACCATTATCTGCCATCAAATCAAACCACAGATCTTTTTAACTAAAATGATCATGGAGAAGATCTCCTTATGAAGCTCCATCTAAAAACTTTTTAAAACTTAATGTGATAAATAATGCAGAAATAAATAACGTTGTAACTCTCTCCAACTCCATTAAAAAATATTAAAGAAAAAATTAGGATGAAAAAAAACAAAACAAAACAAAACTGAAAAACAGGATAAAAGAAGAAAGACAAACCTCTTATTCCGCTGGTTCCTCATAATCTATATCTAAAAGAGCGCTACGAACAAAAGAAAACAAAACACAAGTGACACGCCTGGACCATCTTAAACGTTTTGACAAAGAGTTACGCACTAACAAAATATAAAAATATTAGCTACCCAAAAAGATAAAAACACATGATTATTTACGTTAAAAGTATTCCTAAGATTGATAATAACCTTCGGTAGTCCTATATTAAAGTAACCAAAAAGAATATAGTTAAGTAAATAATTCTAAATACTAAAAAATATATGTAATAAAAAATAAAATTCATGTCATAAGCATTAAAAAATAAACCTTTTATTTCACAAATATATCATAACCCGACATTTTTCCAGCAATGTTACCCAGAAAAGAGAACAAAACAGAGATAATATATGATTAGATTCCTTTCAACTTTTTACCTCAAGATCTTCATAATAACAAAGAAATAAAATTTTAACTAGTTAAAGAAAAAACATACTATTGAATATATGTTTATTTACCTGATTTTTACCATTTGAAATCTAGAACAACTACACAAAAGTAAGCATATCAATTTATAAATGATCAAGACTCTTTTATGTTGTAATTCAAATCAGAAGAGAATCAATAGCAATTAAATATAACATATGCACAACTTGACATGGACATTAAAAACGACCATTAAAAGAGGACAATTTTGTTGTCCTCTGCATGACATTAAAAACAGCCTCAAGTATTGCTACATTAATGTACACACAAAGAAATTCATTGACGAAAAATACTAGATTGTTTTAATTTATAATCATTTCAACTCATGAAAATGTTAAAAACGAAATATTCAATTTTTGGGTTGATACTTGAAGTTTACTCTTTTTCCTTGTCAGTTTGTAAGGATAGTTGTAATTTATTTGTTGTAGTTTGTCGTTATTGTGTTTGAAATGCTTGTTTGCTAAAAAAGTTGAAGAGCTAAATGAAATTTTTGTTTTGGTTTAAAAGCTATTAGGTTTCTAAGATCTTCAAAATAAGAAAATGAACGATAACTCTAAATTATAAGTTTGTAAAAATTAAACTCTTAAAATAAAATAATCATCCAATCTAAATCTAAAGTAAAGCTAACATGTGATAAATCTTTAAGTTAGAATTTTTCAGTCGCAGAATTTTATGTATTTTAAAAACTATTAATTTTTTAATGAAGTAAGGAAACTTAGCTCTCCATCTACATTTCGCATTTTTTTTATTAAATTATGTAGTTGAAAAATTCATTGATATAATCTTGCAGTAGATTTATTTTGGGTGCCAAAAAAAATTGTTTTTTCAGTGCAAGTGCAGCATTTTTGCAATACGTTCACAAGCCACATTACATAAACTATTAGGATCCAATACACACACTTAATGCAGCAAATAAGTATATTTATTTCGAGGTGTATTAACCTACTGCCTAACTCCGATGCTCCAAACTCTTCTTCATGTTCTACTAGTGATGTTATCTTATAAACTATCTTTACTTGATACTTTTATTTACCAAACTTTTCTTTCAATTACAAATTACTTTTAACTGTTATTGTATTCAAACTATGTATTATCTTTTAGAATTAGATTCAAAAGAAAGCCACCAACTGGAATTGAGCAAGTTCTCAGCTTCCCGTCTGCGGACATACCTTTCATGCTATTTCAGTGCCAAAGTTCACTAGCCCATGTCGACAGGTGTGGAGGAAATATATTAGGAAGATCACTGAATAGTGAAGGGAACATCTCATCATACTGAAAAAACAAATATTGCAACAATTGAAAGCATAAATGAAAAATATGCGACACTTTAGAAAATATTTCTAATTATGAAAATATTTAAAGGAAAGTTCACAAGATAAAATAGTTTTTTAAGAAGTTTTAGATTGTGAAAGAAATGATAAGTTAGAAAATTAAAAAAGACTAGATTACCATCTATGCAATAGAGCTCCAAATCCAATCGTTATTCTTGCTTTTATTTTTAATATATTTATTATTGCTGTAACATTTTTACGCTGTTAGTTTTCAAGAAAACCCGAATACTCTGAATACTTTGGGAGGGTAATCAATCAAGCAATTCTTCTTTTCGAAAGTTCCCTCAATCGGAAAAGGGTAATATGTTCATATTTGATTCATACATTAGCATATAACTATGGAATATCCACAGCATTAATATTCTATTCCCAACCTACCTGGGTCTCAAAGGAACGTGTCAAATGTACTTAGAAACAGAGACCAAAATATCAACTTTGCAAACTCCATAAAAAACAGAACCTACTAAATCAAATTCCAGAAGATAGTTTGTTTGTCTGTAAAATTATTAAAGCTAAATTGGAATATTTAAATGAAAAAACAAGAAACTGCTGCTATCTTTTGAGTAAATTTCAAGTCTATAAATCATGGTAAAAAGGAATAAGAAAAACAACATCTCCCCAGTTAAGAAACCTGCTGCAATGTTTATAACAAGAAAGAACTCGAATTAATTTAGAAATATGTTATGTGTGAAATTTAGGAAGAGGGCTTTTAGGGTTTGGAATGTAGCAAACAAAGAGAGAAGTGCAGAGAGAGTGAGAAACAGACAAAGAGAGAACAAAAGAGAGAAGAGAACACAGAGAGAGACAGAGAACCAATTCATTATTCCTCATTACAGATATAGTTGAAAATAACTGATGCTAAGAAACAATTAGTTAGTTAGTTAAGAACAGATGCTACACATAACAAAACAAATTTATGAAAACTAAAAACATTAAATAAGAAGAATAAATAAATAAGAAGACAAACTGTAAAAAGAAATTTAAAAAAAAAAAGATTTATGTAAACCCAGATTAAGAGAGACTAAATCACTTATGCCAACTTCATGAAAGGAGAACCAAATAAAAATAAACTCCATGAATGATCACCTACCAATATTAAGAGATAAGTAAAAATACCTCCGGCTACCGTTGGGTCTTTGAAGAGAAAGACATATCTCTTCTTTCGATCTTCTTCTTCCCTCTTTCTTTGCTCTTCTTTTCCTTCTCTATTTGGCTCTTTACTCCCAGTAAACTGAAAAAGAAATAGAATGTTAGAAAGAGGACAGTTCAATTTGTTTTCTATCATCTTCTTCCTTACCTCTTTCAGATATTCTTTTCTTTCCCTCTCCACATTGAAGAGAATGGAGAGTTTCAGATCCATGTCTGCTCGTTCCTGTCTTTTTCCCCTTTTTCTCTCTCTGCTATGCTCGTACTTCTCACCTTCTCTCTGGGCAAGGCTTGTGAACAAGAGAGATCGAAATTTAACAGAATGAATAAGTAGTGTTGGGTCTTGAAGAGAAACCCATCGATCTTCTTTTCGATCTCCCTTGAAGAGAACGGAGAGTTTCAGATCCATGTCTGCTCGTTTCTGTCTTTTTCCCCTTTTTCTCTCTCAATTATGTTTGTATTTCTCACCTTCTCTCTGGGCAAGGCTTGTGAACAAGATAGATTGAAATTTAACAGAATGACTAGGCAGTGTTGGGTCTTTAAGAGAAACCTATCTATCTTCCTTTCGATCTTCTTTTTTCCTTCTTTCTTTGTTCTTCTTTTCTTTCTCTATTTGATTCTTTGCTCTCAAGAAACTGAAAAAGAAATAGAATGCTAGAAAGATGACCATTCTAATTTGTTTTCTATCATCTTCTTCCTTACCTCTTTCTGATATTCTTTTCTTTCCCTCTCCACATTGAAGAGAATGGAGGGGTTTCAGATCCATGTCTGGTCGTTTCTGTCTTTTTCCCCTTTTTCTCTCTCTTTTGTGCTTGTATCTCTCTCCTTCTCTCTGGGCAAGGCCAGATCTGGAAACAAAGAACGTCGAAAACTTTTTGGAAGTAAAAGAGAGGCAGAAGGTGGTCTGAAGAGGAGAATTGGAAAACTTTTGTGGGGTTTTAATCTAATCGCACGGTCAGTTTGCTTTTAAAGGGAAAATAAAGAAATTCAGACTGCGCACGCCGACAAGCATAACACAACGGTCAATTTGTTTTTTAAAAAACTTTTTAAAGAAAAGAAAAAGAAAGAAAAAAGCAACTATTGCAGATCCATGTCTGCTCGTTTCTGTCTTTTTCCCCTTTTTCTCTCTCTGCTATGCTCGTACTTCTCACCTTCTCTCTGGGCAAGGCTTGTGAACAAGAGAGATTGAAATTTAACAGAATGACTAAGTAGTGTTGGGTCTTTAAGAGAAACCCATATATCTTCTTTTCGATCTTCTTTTTTTTCCCCTTATTCTCTCTCTGCTATGCTCGTACTTCTCAACTTCTCTCTGGGCAAGGCTTGTGAGAACAAGAGAGATTGAAATTTAACAGAATGACTAGGCAGTGTTGGGTCTTTAAGAGAAACCTATCTATCTTCTTTTCGATCTTCTTTTTTTTTCCTTCTTTCTTTGTTCTTCTTTTCTTTCTCTATTTGATTCTTTGCTCTCAAGAAACTGAAAAAGAAATAGAATGCTAGAAAGATTACCATTCTAATTTGTTTTCTACCATCTTCTTCCTTACCTCTTTCTGATATTCTTTTCTTTCCCTCTCCACATTGAAGAGAATGGAGGGGTTTCAGACCTCGTTTCTGTCTTTTTCCCCTTTTTCTCTCTCTCTTTTGTGCTTGTATCTCTCTCCTTCTCTCTGGGCAAGGCCAGATCTGAAAACAAAGAACGTTGAAAACTTTTTGAAAGTAAAAGAAAGACGAAAGAAAGGAAGAAGGTGGTCTGAAGAGGAGAATTGGAAAACTTTTGTGGGGTTTTAATCTAATCGCACGGTCAGTTTGCTTTTAAAGGGGAGATAAAGAAATTCAGACTGCGTTAAAAGGACGCCGACAAGCATAACACAACGGTCAATTTGTTTTTTAAAAAACTTTTTAAAGAAAAGAAAAAGAAAAAAGCAACTACTGCGTTAAAAAAGTTAAACTACACGGAGCCCAGGCTTAGGGTGTTGTTTTAAATTTTGGTTATATTTTATAAAAAATTAAAATATCTTTATAATAGAAAACTGTAGTTATTAAGAAAGAGATAATAAATTAAAAAAAAAAAATTAAAGTAAAATAGCATAAATAAGAATGTGAAGAATGTGTGATAAACACTTAGTAATTAATTCTAAAAAAATGTGAGTGAATTTTACTGGGAAATAGAAAAAATTAAAAAAATTTGACAGAAAAATGAAAAAGACTCCCTTGTAGATGATTTTTTTTTATTAATTATTACTGAAAGAAAATAAAAATAAATAAATTTAAAGCGGATAAATATAATTTTGTAATAAATTTTAATAATTTATGTTAGAATATAAATAATTAACTATGATATTTTTTTACAATTTTTTAAATAATTAATTTAATCAATTATTTAATACAATCAAAACATATATACTTTTTTAGTTCTCTATATGCATTAAAGCAACAATATCTCAACCACACATTTGGAGAAAAGTAATATATTTCATATATGATAAATATGGACACCAACCACTGCATGCTAATTAAAAATAGGACAAAAAAAAAGATAAAAATGCAGAGGAGTCCAGACCACTCAAGTAACAAAACAATGATATCAATGAAATAAAAAAAAATGCAAAACAAACAACCGGACTATTTTAAATTTTTTGTCTAAAGAGTCACATAATAACAAGAGCTAATTGTTTTAACTAGCTAAGCAAAAACAAAATATTGGGTACATGATTATTTACCTCATCTTTGGAGTTTGAAATCAACAATAAGCAAATAAAAGTGAGTAAATCAATTTGTAAATAACAAAGATTCGTTAATATTATAATTCAAATAAGTAAAAAATCATTAACAAATAAATAGAACATATAGATAATTTTTCATGGGAACTACGCGTACCAAAATTGAAATATAAAAAAAAATCAACTAGAACCATGAGTAACAAGCATTAAAAGAGAACAATAAACATATCTTTTTATAAATAAATAAGATTTTTCTACATTATAATTTAAATAAGAAGAGAACCAAATAATTAAAAGTAACATATGCATAGTTTGGCATGAAAAAACGGATATTGAAACTTCAAAATTAAAAAAAACGACTAAAATAAAGAACAAACATCAAAAGATGACAATTTTATTATTCTCAGTATAATATTTAAAATCGTCTTTTGAGTACTACTACGTTAATGTACATATAAAAGAAATTCACTAAGCTAATAATACTAATTTTGTCGATTTATAATCATTTCAATTCATACGAATGTAAAAATGATATGTTCATTCTATAAGCTGATATTTAGGATTTATTGTCATTTTATCATTCACTTTTGTTTACTCATTTCTAAGCAATTAGTAGTCAAAATCCTAGATCATCTCAATTCATAAGACAAACATTCATTGGATTCAAATATCAAATAAATATACTATAAATTTAAATCAGAGTTCTCTAATAGTTATCACTTGCAACTCTTCCAACAGTATTTTTGACATATAGCTAATGTTGTAAATTTACCAAACATTTCTTTTTCTTAAGCACTAATCCCTAAGTTCACTTTTCATAACTGAAAAATAATATTCCAATGGACATCCTTCAAACATTCACTATGGATGATACCACATAATAACCAACAACCACCATCTTTCTAACAACACACTATGAGCAAAACATTAAACCATATAAAAGAAAGTCATCTACCTCCAAAAACCTACAAAATGATTCAAGTCATCTTAAAACACCAATTACATCGAATATCTTAGAGCAATACTAACCGACCAATGTATTAGAGCTAAAATAAAACAAAGACTTTCTTGCCTATCACTAGTACTTTATAGATTTTTAAAAATTAAACTCTTAAAATAAAATAATCCTCCAATCTAAATATAAGTAAAGTTAACACGTGATAAATCTTTAATTTAAAATTTCTTTGTCACTTACACCGTAATAGTTTTTTAATGAAGTAAGAAAGCTTGGCTCTCCATCTACATTTTGTATTTTTTTATTAAATTAGGTAGTTGAAAAATTCATGGATATAATATTGCAGTAGATTTAGTTCGAGTGCCAAAAAAATTTATTTTTTCATTGCAAATGCAGCATTGTGCAATACTTTCGGAGGCCACATTACATAAACTATTAGGGTCCAATACACACACTTAATGCAGCAAATGAGTATATTTATTGCGAGGTATATTAAACTGCTGCCTAACTCCGATGTTACAAACTCTTTTTCATGTTCTATTAGTGATGTCATCTTATAAACTATTTTTACTTGATACTTTTATTTGTCAAATTTTTTTTCAATTACAATTTATTTTTAACTGTTATTGTATTCAAAATATGTATTATCTTTCAGAATTAGATCCAAAAGAAAGTCACTTACATATGCAATATTTTTTTTCTCCTCTAGCTTACCTTAAAACGATAATTTACCACTATCTTATAGCTAAAATCAAACAAGAACTTACCTCCACAAACTTACTAGTAGTTAATAACTTCAATACATAAAAAATCAATCAATGTCTAGTTCATAACATTACTCAACAATCCTAACCATCTAAGTTTAAATAAACCAATATGGATTATACCACATAACAACCCCATATGAAATTACAATAAGAATTTTTTACTTTTTATTATAAAGTACAGATGTAACATTATTTTCTGGCAATAAAATTATACAACCCTATATAGAATAGGCAAAAAAAATTTAAATATTTGGTTACACCTCATTTTGTACTGATCTTGAATTTGATAGAACAACTCTGCATCAGTACTCAAAAAGTCTTGGTTACAGTTGTAGCTTGGTCCAAAACAGGTTGTCTTGGGCCTCACCTAGCCCAAGGCCAAGCCTAATCTAGGCCCAGCTTGGTCCAAACCCAAGCTCAATTTGGTTCTTAAAGGACTTGATAAAACATAGTTTTACAATAAATTTTAATAATTTATGTTAAAATATAAATAATTAACTATGTTACTTATCTACAATTTTTTTTAATAATCAATTTAATCAATCATTTAATACAATCAAAACATATATACTTTTTGAGTTCTCTATATGTATTAAAACAACAATTCTCTATATGTATTAAAGCAGCAATATTTCATCCACACATTTGGAGAATAGTAATTATCTTTCATATATGCATCAAATTCCTAATGCATAAACATGCTTACAGAATATTGTATGTATTAGAATGCTAGTCTCTCAAAATGCTTACAAATGATTTTACTACATACTATAGCTCCAATGATGCATGCCAATTTGATACTTACCTACTTTATACTGTAAAATGAATCTTCAAAAGAAATATATGTCATCTAGTTATATGTACAAATTGGAACAGATCAAAGCCTAGTTGCACGAAGCCAGAAAGAGAAGTAAATTTCCTCCCTTGATTTGTTTGTTCATTTCTTCCCAGTAAAAAAAAAATGGTGAGGACTAAAATGAAGTTAAAATCGTGAGCATCCCGGATCAGCAAGTAACTGACCCATTACCAACTCCAGAATCAGGCTTATCTGTACGTGAAATCACAAAGCGATCAACAATTTTAACAGTGTTAACTGGGTCCTGCTGAGCAGCAGCTGCACTCCACTTGCTTGGGAATTTTCTTAGATGGCTCATCTGCTGTGGCTGTTTAGGTTCAGCATCCCAATCAGGATCCAACTTCCATTCCTTGGGCACCTGCATGTCAGACAGGATAAATAATATGTAGATACTAATATCTCGAACCCCAGCACTACTATGTCTAAAATTAACATAGAACCACTTTTCATGTATGTAAATCAGTCTTTTGATGCATACTATCGAGAAGAATCTAGGATTGCTGATAATCACTAATGGTCCGTTCCGTTCAATCTCCATTTAGTTTCTATTATATCCCATTTGATGAAGGATGAAGAATATTTGAGCATAATAGTAAGAGAAAATTTATCAAGAACCAAAATTTGAAATCTTACATCTCAATAATCAAATTAATAACTCAATTTTATATGATAAGTAAATGACTTGTCTACCAAATAACTAAACTAGAATCATCTACAAACAACTAAACTAGAGTTAAGCATCAAAATACAACCGAGGAAGGAATTTTTAAACCTAACTAGGAAATTTACTGAAAAAAAAATAAGCTAATTAATTGGATAGCTTATACCAGATAGCAACCAAAAATCCTAATTGAATATGAAATAATAAACTCACACCAAGAATAAGCCTATAAGCACAAAGTCCTAATAAACTTACTGCTATGAGCACCAAGAGGGTGCAACCCATGTACAAAAGTATTTACAAGTTAATCATCATCTCTATCAAATCACCAAAATCCTCCATAAAGTCTCACATATGCTAGGTTCTTGTATAACAAAAAATTCAAGATTTTCTCTGTTGTGCCTTTTAATCTTCTTCGAAACATATCAGTAAGGCTTCCACCTTTTAAAAGTAAGCCTCTCTTCCACCCTGCCTGACGATTTTTGAATATACCCATCACTTGGTTCCACTATGTATCTTTGAGTTTGGCACCAAGCAGAGGCCCAAGTACTTGATTTTCATATCGACATTCTTACAACCCATAATATTGGCCAAATACCCGGCTTTTTCGCCCAACTGGACTAATTCTATCTTAGCCATGTTGATATTTAAACTTGAGACGGCTTGGAAACACAACAAAACACGTTTAATATTGAAAATATTCCCGGGCTCAAATCCCGGAACAAAAGAATATAATCCACAAAGAATAGATGAGTTACCTTCACCTCTTCGGTTGCTTACCCACCTTCACTCCTGTGAAAAGATGAAGTTCTCTCGCCTTGAGCAATAGCTTGTTTAATGCCTTCTATGACAATAATGAAGAGCAAAATGGGCAAAGGATCTCCCTATCTAGGGCCCCTAGAAGCCTTAAAGAAAACGACAAATGGCCATTGACCAAAACTGCAAAAGCAGATGTGGTAATGCAGGTCTTCATCCAGGATCTTCACTTCACTTTGAAACCCAACCTCTCCATCATGTAAACTAGAAAATTCCATGAAACATAATCACACTTTCTCCATGTCAAGTTTACACAACATTCCCTGGTTTCCTTCTCTCAAAATGTTATCAACAATCTCTTTAACTGTAAGGGCAACATCCAAAATTTGTCTTCCCCTCACAAAAGCATGCTAGCATTTCCCACTACACTTCCAACCACCTTAGCTAATCTTATTACCAAGACTTAACCAATAATTCTGTAAACCCTGCTCACTAAACTAATAGACTTGAAGTCTCTAATATTGAAAACCTGTTAGATCTTCAGGATGAACAACCAAAAAGCTGAGTTCAATCTTTTTACTAACTACCCCATAGCGTGAAATTCCAACCACAAGATCATTCTTTAGAAGTTCTCAGTACTGCAGATAAAACTTCATGTTAGATCCATCCAGAACCAGAGCTTTGTCTCCCTTCCAACATGAAATACCTTCATAGATTTCCTCCTCAGAGAACACCTGTTCAAGATATATGCAATCTTACTACTCAACCTACTGAAGTTGAGGCCATCTAAGGTCGGTTTCCAACTCAAATTCTCAGTATATAACTCTAAAAAAGACTTGACATTCTCTCTCAATTCATCATTCCCTTTAACCACTCTTTTCCTACCTTTTAACTCCTCAATGTAATTACACTCTCTATTAAGATTTGCCATACAATGAAAGAATGTTATGTTTCTATCTCCTTCCTTGATCCATTTGGTTCTAAACTTCTGTTTCCAAGCAACCTCCTCCGTGAGGATTAAGTTGGCCCATACAAGCCTGATCCTCCGCTTCTTGACATCCTCCTCAGAAAGACCTTAATCCCCCCTCCAAGCCATCAAGGCTCTATAACTGCACAAGGAGTTCCTCCTTCCTACAATCCTAGCCTAACTCCTCCTTGTCCCGCCTCTTAAACTTGTCCTCAATCGAAGCAAGCTTCTTGACAACTCTAAATAGCAAAATCCTCCACCTTAAATTCTTCCCGCCACCCTTTGAGTTTATCATTGAAACCTGGGACTATAAGTCACTTTTTGTCAAACCTGTATGGGCATGGGCCCCAACTTCCGTTGTTCACCTTCAAGCTTTTGGGAAATTGATTAGTTTGGGCATTGCATATATTAGACAAAACAAGTACTATCCCTATATTATTAGATCCTCCACCTCCAATAATACTTTCCCATGTAAAACTTGTGCCATCCATACATTACTATATAAGCTATTTCCTAAATAAGTGTCATAGGGATCCTAAAGATAACTAGGTATTTATTGCTCTATAAAGAGAAATGTCATAACATTCTCTTCAATGAAATCCTTGGAGATGATATGGTTTTTTTCTTTTTTTTTTTTTGAAATAACAAGTATAAAGTATTCACTAATTACAAGAGGATGTCAACCTATGTACAAAAGATATTTACATGTCAATCAATCAATTGATAAAATTCCTATATCTTCATGGAATAAAAAAATTTTCCCCTAGTCAACTAACCCAAAAGTTTGACACCTAGCTCTAACCTGATCAGCATCATCTTCTACCCCTTGAAAAGCCCTTCTATTCATCTCTTTCCGTACTACATAAAAAATTGTAAGAGGAATAAAAGATAAACGACTTTTCCTACCACTAACGCTCTTCCAAGCCCATAACATTTTTCTCACATCATCCACCATTACCCAACGGATGCCCAATGCCCTATATGCTTATACACTAGGGGCATTGTAGTAAAATATGGTCACAAGTCTCTTCTGCCCTCTTACCAAGATAGCAGCCGTTCACTAGGATCCTTCCCCTTTTCATCAATTTGTCGATGGTCAAAATAGATTTACGACCTACCTCTCATGCAAAAAAAGCGATTTTGGAAGGTACATTCACTTCTCATATCTACCAGAATGGGAACTTGTTCTCCTTCTATTCAACTTGAGATGGTATGGTATTGTCAATAGTTTTTTTAAAAAATAAAAATAAAAATAGTAAGATATGATTCATTCACAAGACTAAGAGGTTGCAAACCCGTGTATAAAAGAATGTACAAACCGATTAATGTCAATACAGTCCCCTAAATTCCTCCAGTGCAAGAAGAGGATAAACCCATAATCAAAAAATCAAGGGTCTGAAACCATCTATCTTTAACCTTATCTCATCTTCCACCCCCCTCAAAAGCTCTCATGTTTCTCTTTCTACACCACATGATAGTGAAGAAGGAAATGGAATTCCATCCCTAAGGAATTGAAACTAGAGGTAGAAAGGATGAGAACATGGAAACTATCATATATGTCTATATCAAATATGCTAATAATTAACAAAAAACAAACAATAGGAATAGGATAGAAATTAAAACAAATGAGACCGCTTGTTAAGGTTTCAACTGCATTACTACACAAGGAAATAAAAATGATTACATACATCAAGTGCAATTCTTCATTTTCGTGCAAAATAACTACTTATAAGTCCCATTGGCTATTTACAGTCCAAGAAGTTAGTTCCATAGAAAAAAAATTTAAGTGACAAAAATCTCAACATTCTTGTAAGTCCCATTAGATAGGTCGATATTATGTCCACACATGGAGTCTAGCATCCAAATAAGATTACCTAGCCCCTCAGTGATGTTTACACTTAGGATAGTGGAAAAAAAATAACATCTTATTTATGATATGTATGCATCAGTTGGAGGGTTGGCAAGGGAGACAAAATTAGATTTTGGCAGGATCCGTCGCTAAAAGGAGGAGCACTTAGAGATCAGTTTTCTCAGACTTTTACTATCACACAACACAAGTAACAGTCAGTGAATCATTCAGAGATATAAGAAGGAAGGGAGTGGCAGGTAAATATGCTGAGAAATCTCAATGATTGAGAGATTAACGAGTACGAGATGTTTCTAAATACTTTGTCTTTCATGTCAGCAAAATAATAGCAATAACCAACCAGTATTGAGTCTCAATGCCATCAGGTCTTTCTATAATTACCTGGCTAAGCATAATACTACAAAAACCAGGTTTCATTTTCAACAAATCTGGAAGGTCAAAGCCCCTCTCAGAGTAGCTTTCTTCACGTAGGAGGCCAATGGGGTGTATACTGACAATAGACAAATTGATGAGAAGGTAAACGATAATGATGAACAGTTGTTTTCTATGTAAAAGAGATGCAGAGACTTGTAATCATGTCTTGCTTTGGTGTCCGTTCGTATACAAGTTATGGACTATGGTTTATGGGTTGCTGGGGATTAGTCAAATGATGGCCGAGTAGGTAAGGAATGAGATCTGGGTCTGGAGGGGTATCAGTGGTGTTAACAAACATGTGGATCTCGTCCTTCTTGCTATATTTTAGGTAGTGTGGAAAGAGAGAAACATGAGAACTTTTGAGGTGGTAGATGAAGATATTGATAGGGTTATGAATAGATGGTTCCAGACCGTGAGTACTTTTGTTTTGGTCATTCTTTTTATTCAATCAAGGATTTTGGAGATCTTATTGATATCTTTATTGATATGTGAACACTTTGTACATGGGTTGGCACCTCCTTAGTGCTTGTGAATCAATTATACACACTATACTTTTTATTTCAAAAAAAAAAAAACACTCGACATTATATAAGGCAACTGCACATGGTTCTATGTTCTCACTTTTCTTAATATATCCTACACCAAGATATAAAAGGAAACAGTAACACTGCAATCTAAAAGGAAGTACAAGAGAAAATTAGTACTTGAAGAAATTACCGAAGCATATTTGATCAATTAAGACCCATAGATATGCCATTAAATGTTGACTAGTTTCTCACCTTATCAACTGCAAGTGTGAAAACTTCAAGGTCGCCATCAGGCTTTATGTGGAATCGTGTAAATGACTTGTAATTGGCAATTCGAAGAGAGGAGAAGGCTTCATCAAAGTGGATGTGAAGCCAGTTAATGCAGATATACAGGTAGCTGCCAAACACCAAGGAAACCACAGGGGTTGAAAAAACCCAAAAATAGAGGAAGACAGTAGCATAATAAATGACAGCACCCCCTCGAGAGAGTGACTGTATCCCATTCTTGCAAATATTGCTCCGTGTTACTGCCATTACCTATAAGATTTCTCCCAATAATTTAGAATATTATTTGGAACATTTATCACCAGAAGATGAGAGATATCTTACCTCTGGAACATCAAAAGCAGACATAAGATACTTGATACATGCTGGATAAAGACCAAACGTCCATTGTTCTATACGAGCTCGAAGGCCAGTAGGATCTGGAAAATGCTCACTTTCCACTGACCGATACCACTGATACAAAGAGTGGTAACCTGAAGAAAGAAAAATACTAACACATTACCTCAAAATGAATAGCGTTATTGTTTAAATGATAAAAACTATCATCTTAATATTCCTCATATTCATATTTTGATATATATATATATATATATATATATATCAAATGTCAATCTTTGCCCTAACTTCAAGAGTTTCCTGGTCTACTTATCTTTTGTGAAAGAAGGCATTTAGGCCACACAAACCAGAAGATATTGAAGTAACACAGAAGTAAGGATCC
This sequence comes from Carica papaya, assembly GCF_054855325.1. Taxonomy (NCBI): domain Eukaryota; kingdom Viridiplantae; phylum Streptophyta; class Magnoliopsida; order Brassicales; family Caricaceae; genus Carica; species Carica papaya. The sequence continues at coordinate 26,931,219 of NC_142309.1, forward strand.
GGGTGAATCCTATTAAAATAACATCTTTCTATAAGATTTTATTAAATAACAACATACAGCTAATAAACTAACCAGATGTTGCTAGCAGTTTATGCTGAATGCATGTCTCTACACCCAGTTCCAAAAGCAGCATAAGAATCAGAGCTGCTGCCAGGTGAGCAGAAACATGAAGGATTCCAATTATTACTCGTTTCTTCCGAGAAACTTTTGAAGGGACGAAAATAATTGCAGTTATCAGTAATACCACAGCACCAGCCAAGGACACATAAGAGTGCTCCAACACGTGCATAAAAGCATTCCACACTGTGCCAAAGAAACTCCTCAAGTGACCAGAAAATGAATCATCTTGCAAGATGTGATCAAGCTTACACTGAAGATTACAAGGAAAAATGAGTAATATTCCAGCTCCACAGCAATATTTACATGTTAAAACTATTTTTTTGCATAATCCTAATGGAGAAAGAGGACTCCACCAAGGTAAGTTTTAGCACCCTGCAAACTAGTACATATACAAAGAAGAAACTAAAGACATCCTAATTTTTATGGAAGGAGGATCCAAGGACATATAAAGTTAAACTAACAGGCATGGCTTTCTAGAACTGAAAAAAATTGAGCAGAAATTCACCTGTGGAAACATCGAAAAAACCAACACAAAGTATATAATGCCGCCAATGAAATCAAATTGCCAGTTCTTCTTTCGAAATTTTAGAATATTACCCAGTGCAATCTGCATGTAGTAGAAAATATGATACATATATGAAGCTGATAAAACAATTAAATATGTATAGACACAAAATTAAATTCAGGGATTACCCTGCTTGAATCATCAAAAGAAGGATAGGCTGCCTTGCTCTCGTATGCCGCTCCGTAAAATTTGGAAAAATTACTGAAGACATGGGTTGGGTGTAAAAAAGCTCCACCACAACCATTCACAAGTAAATGTTGTACGTACACAGGCTTATCTGACTGAACACATGAATGACGCATATAATGATGTAAGTCCCCTGCCAATCGAAGTTTACACCTTCCTTTTAAGTAATCACATATTAGGTGCTCGATATTCTTTCCAGAAACATCATTCCAGTACCAATCAAGAATCCAATTTGGTTCATGTGTCATAATGATCACAGAATCATCCTCACCAACCTGTATAAACAGTGCAACAAAGATTTTCCAAAATTGGCAAAAGTTTTGGAAGATAAATTAGATAACATATCACAAATTTAAAGCAACCAATGGCACCGAAACACAGTACCAGATATTATATATATATATATATATATATATATATATATATAATAGATGGTCAACTAACAATCCTCCTCTAGATGAAGAAGTAAATAATATAAGGAAGGTTTTGTTTCTCTTCCAAACAGATCACAGTTCAAACAATAATTAACATGGTTACAACAATTCTAAGTTGTTTTATCAGAGATAAACAGACTCGATCTTTTCAATCAGCTTGCTTTTCGAATAATTGATCAAAGAATTAATCATTTCATATGACATCAAAGCATGAGGACTAATGTAGGAATCCTAGTTGCTTCATTTCTATTCAATTTAATTTTGTATGAAGTACAAAGGACTCACATTTCCCAGAATCGCTTGACCCCTTGCAATTATCCCAAAATTTTGAATTTGGTCACAATAACACTTGGACTCATTTTGATTCTTAATCTGGATATACAATATTAGGAACCAGATTTGAGAAGAATTGTGGCAGCTTAAGAAAATTGGGTAGGATAAGATTCCAAAGGTCGTGGGAGAAAAAAAGTAGGAAAGGAGAATGAAGACTTTATGTCCTAAGGAACTTCTCAAGAAAGATTAGATGTCAAAGTAAACAGCAAGAATCCATCAATCAATATTTTTTTTCTGTGGGAATCAAATTATATTGATTATCTTCTCTAGACACTTCTAATATGTTAACTAAGTTCTTTTCAAGTTTGTAACATGAGCATCCATATCCTCATTATAGCAACGAAAAAGATTCAAATCCAAGGTCCTTTTCGCACACTAACCAATCAGTGTGTTAGAGTTGAAATCAAACAAAGACTTTCTGGCCTATCACTAGTACTCTATACCTATGCACTTTAGTACATAAAAGTAAATCAACATCAATTCCTAGTCTTATCTGAAAAAAGCAGTCCTAACTATCTAGTTTTGAACACATCACTAGCTTCTCACTAAATACTTGATACCTATCAGCTTTAATACATAAAAGTTAATCAACATTCAATTCCTAATCTTAGTTGAAAATAACAATTCTAACTATCTAATTTTAAATATATCTCTAAGGATGATATCATATATTTGCCAACCACAACTCATTTTGTCTACTAGCCATGATCCAAATGGAAAACCAGCAGACCATACAAAGAAAAGTAAAATATTTTGAGAAAATTATTAGCTTATTCAAATTACCCTAAAAACACCAATTACGTTGTATTTCTTAAAAATAATATTGATCTACCACTATTTATGAGATAAATCCAAAGTTATAACGAGTGCATATTATTTTACAAATGGTAAACAAGTAACTTTCAAGCAACTGAAGAAATCATTCAATCCCATTTTAAGATTGAAGATTAAGTTTAAGAATGATTAAAGAAAGAGAGAGAGAGAGAGAGAGAGAGAGAGAGAGAGAGAGAGAGAGAGAGAGAGAGAGAGAGAGAAATACAAGAGATACTGAGTGTTTTAGGAAGCCACCAACCAGAATTGAGCAAGTTCTCAGCTTCCCGTTTGTGGACAGGTGTGGAGGAAATATATTAGGATGATCACTGAATAGTGAAGGGAACATTTCATCATACTGAAGATGCAAATGTTGCAACAATTGAAAGAATAAATGAGAAGTATGCAACACAAATAATAAAATAATGAGGTAAAATTTCATACGCACTCTCTTCCTCTGCCGCTCTGGCTCTCTTATTCGCACACACTCTCCCTCTTTTGTTGCTCACAGACCGTAAAACATACAGCAGACTATACTGAGAACTTGCCAGCGTAAGTAAGAGAGCCAGTGTTCTCATGTTTGCTACAACCAATCAACATGCAAAATAATTAAAATGAAAATTTAATTTTCACCACTTACAGGGAATTTTGAAGAATGGTCAGGACCTCCGTCCTCTCGCCAACGAGCAAGAAAAATGACAAACATATCAAAACCCAAAAAATATAATGTGAAAGACAAGAAGAAAGAAATACCACATAAAACACAGTAGCTCTTCGTACCAATTGAAGAAGATGAGTGCCCACCATCACTAGTATCTACCATCAAATCGAACCACAGATCTTCTTTTCCACTAAAGTGATCATGGAGTAGATCTCCTCGTAACTCCAAATGAAATATTTTTAAAACTTACTGTGATAGATGATGCAGAAATAAATAACGTTGTAACTCTCTCCAACTCTATCAGAAAATTTTAAAAAATAAATTAGGACTAAAAAAAGCAAAACTAAACTGAAAAATACGATAAAAGAAGGAAGACAAACCTCTTATTTCATGGATGCCTCATAATTCACGTTTAAAAGAGTATTACCAACAAAAAAGAATAAAACACAAGCGACACGCCTGGACCATCTTAAACTTTTTGCCTAAAGAGTTACACACTAACAAGTTTAAAAAATTTTATCTACCAAAAAGATAAAAAAAATATGTTTATTTATCTTAAAAGTGCTCACTAATATTTATAATAACCTTCGGTAATCCTACATTAAAGTAAACAAAAATAATATTGCTAAGTAAATATTTTTTTTTTGAGATAAATATTGCAAGTAAATAATCCTAAATAGAGAAGAAAATATGTAATAGAAAATAAATTTTATGTCATAAGCATAGGAAAATAAACTTTTTATTTTACGAATATCTTATAACCCAACATGTTTCAAGCAGTGTTACCCACAAAAGAGAACAAAACAGAGATAATATATGATTGAGCTCTCTTTTAACTTTTTGCCTAAAGATTTTCATAATAACAAAGAAAAAGAATTTTAACTAGTTATCAAAAAAACATAATATTAAATATGCATTTATTTACCTGATTTTCGACATTTGAAATCTACAACAACTACACAAAAATGAGCATATCAATTTATAAATGATCAAGACTCTTTTACCTTGTAATTAAAATAAGAAGAAAATCAATAGCAACTAAATGCAATATATGCACAGCTTGGCATGGACGTATATCAAAACTTTAAATTAAAAAAAAAAAAGACGACTGAAATCAAGAAGAACAGAAATTAAAAGAGGACAATTTTGTTGTTATCAACATAACATTAAAAACAGCCTCAAGTATTGCTATATTAATGTACACATAAAGAAATTCACTGAGAAACTAATGCTAAGTTGTTTTAATTTTTAATCATTTCAACTCCTGCAAATGTTAAAAACGAGATACTCATTTTCAGGGCTGATAGTTGGATTTACTCTTTTTCCTTGTAGGTTTGTAAGGATAATTGTAATTTATTTGTTTCAATTTGTCATTATTGTGTTTGAGATGTTTGTTTGCAGGAAAAGTTGAAGAGCCAAATGTAACTTTTCTTTTGGTTCACTTGACTTTGTGATTGTTTGAGTTTGTTTGTAAGGGTAGTTTGTAATTTGTATTTTGTAATTTGTCATTATTGTGTTTGAGATGTTTGTTTGCTAGGAAAGTTGAAAAGCTAAATGTAATTTTTGTTTTGGTTTACTTGAGTTTTTTTGTAAGGGTAGAAGTAATTTATTTGTTGTAGTTTCTCGTTATTGTGTTTGAGATGTTTGTTATCTGGGAAAGTTGAAGTACTAAATGTAATTATTGTTTTGGTTTACTTGAGTTTGTGATTGTATTTGAGTTTGTTTGTAATTGTATTAGAATTTCAGTGCCTACTTGTTGTTGAAATTTGTTGTTTTAGTTTTTTGTAATTTCACTCGAGTTAATTGTTTGTTTCATTTATTTGGTATTGAAAAAAAAAATCAATTGAATTTTTCTTTCAGTGTACTTGGATTTGTAACTGTATTTGAGTTTGTTTGTATTTTTGTTCCAATTTTGATTTCTAATTATAATTTGTTTGTTTTGCATTGTTCGTATCGATCTATCGTCACGTAGATTTTTAGTATTCAAATCCATCCTTCAACTAGGTTATGGTAGCATAATTTAAAAATTTTTATTTGATTAATTAGTAAAAAATAAAAATAATTGACTAATCAGATAATAAAATAATGAGGTAAAATTTCATACGAACTCGCTTCCTCTGTCGCTCTGGTTCTCTTCTTCGTACACACTCTCTCTCTTTTGTCGCTCACAGACCGTAAAGCACGCCACAGGCTATACCGAGAACCTGCCAGCGTAAGTAAGACAGCCACAATTCGCAGGTTTGCTAAAACAAGTAATTATACAAAATCATTAAAATAAAAATTGAATTTTCATCACTTACAGCACAATTTTAAAGAATGGTCAGGATCTCCTTCCTTTTGCCAGCGACGCGAGAAAAAAGAAAAACATACCAAAACCCAGGAAATATAATGTGATAGACAAGAAGAAAGAGATACCTCATAAAACACAGCAGCTCATAGTACCAAACGACTGTATAATAGACCAGTTAAAATATCCTGATTACCAATTCAGTAAATGCAACCTTATTAGAAACATTAGAAAAATTAAAAAAAAATCGCTGACCAAGTACTCCTGCAACCGAAGAAGACGAGTTTCCGCCATCACCAGTATCTGCCTTCAAATCGAACCACAGATCTTCTTTTCCACTAAAGTGATCATAGAGCAGATCTCTTTGTAGCTCCAAATGAAACCTTTTTAAAACTTAATGTGATAGATGATGCAGAAATAGATAGCGTTGTAACTCTCTCCAACTCCATCAAAAAATTTTAAAAAATAAATTAGGCTTAAAAAAAGTAAAATTAAACTGAAAAATATGATAAAAGAAGGAAAACAAACCTCTTATTCTATGGATACCTCATAATCCACGTCTAAAAGAGTGCTACCAACAAAAAAGAATAAAACACAAGTGACACGTCTGGACCATCTTAAACTTTTTGCCTAAAGAGTTACATACTAACAAAATATAAAAATTTTAACTACCCAAAAAAATAAAAACACATGCTTATTTACCTTAAAAGTGTTCCCTAAGATTGATAATAACCTTCGGTAGTCCTACATTAAAGTAAACATAAAGAATATTGCTAAATAAATGATTCTAAATAGAAAATAAAACTTATATTACAAGCAAAGCAAAATAAACATTTTGTTCCATGAATATCTTATAACCCAAAATATTTCCAGTAGTATTACCCACAAAAGAGAACAAAAAAGAGATAATATATGACTGAACTCTCTTTAATTTTTTACCTAAAGATCTTCATAGTATCAAAGAAAGAAAATTTTAACTAATTATAGAAAAAACATAATATTGAATATGTGTTTATTTACCTAATTTTTGACATTTGAAATCTACAACAATTACACAAAAGTGAGCATATAAATTTATAAATGATCAAGACTCTTTTACGTTGTAACTAAAATAAGAAGAAAACCAATAGCAATTAAATGTAACAAATGCAGGCATGGACGGATATCAAAACTTCAAATTAAAAAACACCGACTAAAATCAAGAAGAAAAGACATTAAAAGAGGACACTTCTGTTGTCTTCAGCATAACATTAAAAACAGCCTCATGTATTGCTATGTCAATGTACACATAAAGAAATTCACTAACGAAATAATGCTAAATTGTTTCTATTTATAATCATTTCAACTCATGCAAATATAAAAAATGATATATTTGTTTTCAGAACTGATACTTGGGTTTTGCTCTTTTTCCTCATAAGTTTGTAAGGATAGTTGTAATTTGTTTATTGTAGTTTGTCGTTATTCTTTTTGAGATGTTTTTTTCTGGGCAAGTTGAAAAGTTAAATGTAATTTTTGTTTTGGTTTACTTGACTTTGTAATTGTATTTGAGTTTGTTTGTAAGGGTAGATGTAATTTGTTTGTTGGAGTTTATCGTTATTGTGTTTGAGAAGTTTGTTATCTGGGAAAGTTGAAGAGCTAAATGTAATTTTTGTTTTGGTCTACTTGAGTTTGTGATTGTATTTGAGTTTGTTTATAATTGTACTAGAATTTCAGTGCCTACTTGTTGTTGAAATTTGTTGTTTTAGTTTCTTGTAATTTCACTCGAGTTAGTTGTTTGTTTCATGTATTTGGAATTGAAAAAAAATCAATTGAATTTTTCTTTCGGTGTACTTGGATTTGTAACTGTATTTGAGTTTGTTTGTATTTTTTTTTCCAATTTTAGTTTCTAATTATAATTTGTTTGCTTTGCGTTGTTCATATCGATCTATCGTCATGTAGCTTTTTAGTGTTCAAATCCATGTAGCTTTGTAGCTTTTTAGTGTTAAACTAAGTTATGGTAGCATAATTTAAAAATTTTTATTTGATTAATTAGTAAAAAATAAAAATAATTGACTAATCAGATAATAAAACAATGAGGTAAAATTTCATATGAACTCGCTTCCTCTGTCGCTCTGGTTCTCTTCTTCGTACACACTCTCCCTCTTTTGTCGCTCACAGATCGTAAAGCACGCCGCAGGCTATACCGAGAACCTGCCAGCGTAAGTAAGATAGCCACTATTCGCAAGTTTGCTATAACAAGTAATTATACAAAATCATTAAAATAAAAATTGAATTTTCATCACTTACGGCACAATTTTGAAGAAGAAAGAGATACCTTATAAAACACAGCAGCTCATAGTACCAAACGACTGTATAATAGACCAGCTTAAATATCCTGATTACCAATTCAGTAAATGCAACCTTATTAGAAACATTAGAAAAAAAAAATCGCTGACCAAGTACTCCTGCAAACGAAGAAGACGAGTTTCCGCTATCACCAGTATCTGCCTTCAAATCGAACCACAGATCTTCTTTTTCACTAAAGTGATCATAGAGCAGATCTCTTTGTAGCTCCAAATGAAACCTTTTTAAAACTTAATGTGATAGATGATGCAGAAATAGATAGCGTTGTAACTCTCCCCAACTCCATCAATTGAATTTTAAAAAATAAATTAGGCTTAAATAAAGTAAAACTATACTGAAAAATATAATAAAATAAGGAAGGCAAACCTCTTATTCCACGGATACCTCATAATCCACGTCTAAAAGAGTGCTACCAACAAAAAAAAATAAAACACAAGTGACACGTCTGGACCATCTTAAACTTTTTGCCTAAAGAGTTACATACTAACAAAATATAAAAATTTTAACTACCCAAAAAAATAAAAACACATGCTTATTTACCTTAAAAGTGCTCCCTAAGATTGATAATAACCTTCGGTAGTCCTACATTAAAGTAAACATAAAGAATATTGCTAAATAAATGATTCTAAATAGAAAATAAAACTTATATCACAAGCAAAGCAAAATAAACATTTTGTTCCACGAATATCTTATAACCCAATATGTTTCCAGTAGTATTATCCACAAAAGAGAACAAAAAAGAGATAATATATGATTAGACTCTCTTTAACTTTTTGCCTAAAGATCTTCATAGTAACAAAGAAAAAAAATTTTAACTAGTTATAGAAAAAACATAATATTGAATACGTGTTTATTTACCTGATTTTTGGCGTTTGAAATCTACAACAATTACACAAAAGTGAGCATATCAATTTATAAATGATCAAGACCCTTTTAAAATCAGAAGAAAACCAATATCAATTAAATGTAACAAATGAAGGCATGGACGGATATCAAAACTTTAAATTAAAAACTAAAATTAAGAAGAACAGACATTAAAAGAGGACAATTTTGTTGTCTTCTGCATAACATTAAGAACAGTCTCAAGTATTGTTATGTTAATGAACAAATAAAGAAATTCACTGATAAAATAATGCTAAATTTTTTCAATTTATAATAATTTCAACTCATGCAAATATTAAAACGAGATATTCATTTTCAGGGCTGATACTTGGGTTTTACTCTTTTTTCTTGTCAGTTTGTAAGGGTAGTTTGTAATTTGTTTGCGGTAATTTGTCGTTATTGTGTTTGAGATGTTTGTTTGCAGGAAAAGTTGAAGAGCCAAATGTAATTTTTATTTTGGTTTACTTGACTTTGTAATTGTATTTGAGTTTGTTTGTAAAGGTAGATGTAATTTGTTTGTTGTAGTTTCTCGTTATTGTGTTTGAGATGTTTGTTATCTGAAAAAGTTGAAGAGCTAAATGTAATTTTTGTTTTGGTGTACTTGAGTTTGTGATTGTATTTGAGTTTGTTTGTAATTGTATTAAAATTTCAGTGCCTACTTGTTGAAATTTGTTGTTTTAGTTTGTTGTAATTTCACTCGAGTTAGTTGTTTGTTTCATTTGTTTGGAATTGAAAAAAAATCAATTGGATTTTTCTTTCAGTGTACTTGGATTTGTAACTGTATTTGAGTTTGTTTGTATTTTTTTTCCAATTTCGGTTTCTAATTATAATTTGTTTGCTTTGCATTGTTCATATCGATCTATCGTCATGTAGGTTTTTAGTGTTCAAATTCATCCTTTAACTAAGTTATGGTAGTATAATTTAAAAATTATTGTTTGATTAGTTAGTAAAAAAATAAAAATAATTGACTAATCAAATAATAAAATAATGAGGTAAAATTTTTATTTTGGTTTACTTGACTTTGTAATTGTATTTGAGTTTGTTTGTAAAGGTAGATGTAATTTGTTTGTTGTAGTTTCTCGTTATTGTGTTTGAGATGTTTGTTATCTGAAAAAGTTGAAGAGCTAAATGTAATTTTTGTTTTGGTGTACTTGAGTTTGTGATTGTATTTGAGTTTGTTTGTAATTGTATTAAAATTTCAGTGCCTACTTGTTGAAATTTGTTGTTTTAGTTTGTTGTAATTTCACTCGAGTTAGTTGTTTGTTTCATTTGTTTGGAATTGAAAAAAAATCAATTGGATTTTTCTTTCAGTGTACTTGGATTTGTAACTGTATTTGAGTTTGTTTGTATTTTTTTTCCAATTTCGGTTTCTAATTATAATTTGTTTGCTTTGCATTGTTCATATCGATCTATCGTCATGTAGGTTTTTAGTGTTCAAATTCATCCTTTAACTAAGTTATGGTAGTATAATTTAAAAATTATTGTTTGATTAGTTAGTAAAAAAATAAAAATAATTGACTAATCAAATAATAAAATAATGAGGTAAAATTTTTATTTTGGTTTACTTGACTTTGTAATTGTATTTGAGTTTGTTTGTAAAGGTAGATGTAATTTGTTTGTTGTAGTTTCTCGTTATTGTGTTTGAGATGTTTGTTATCTGAAAAAGTTGAAGAGCTAAATGTAATTTTTGTTTTGGTGTACTTGAGTTTGTGATTGTATTTGAGTTTGTTTGTAATTGTATTAAAATTTCAGTGCCTACTTGTTGAAATTTGTTGTTTTAGTTTGTTGTAATTTCACTCGAGTTAGTTGTTTGTTTCATTTGTTTGGAATTGAAAAAAAATCAATTGGATTTTTCTTTCAGTGTACTTGGATTTGTAACTGTATTTGAGTTTGTTTGTATTTTTTTTCCAATTTCGGTTTCTAATTATAATTTGTTTGCTTTGCATTGTTCATATCGATCTATCGTCATGTAGGTTTTTAGTGTTCAAATTCATCCTTTAACTAAGTTATGGTAGTATAATTTAAAAATTATTGTTTGATTAGTTAGTAAAAAAATAAAAATAATTGACTAATCAAATAATAAAATAATGAGGTAAAATTTTTATTTTGGTTTACTTGACTTTGTAATTGTATTTGAGTTTGTTTGTAAAGGTAGATGTAATTTGTTTGTTGTAGTTTCTCGTTATTGTGTTTGAGATGTTTGTTATCTGAAAAAGTTGAAGAGCTAAATGTAATTTTTGTTTTGGTGTACTTGAGTTTGTGATTGTATTTGAGTTTGTTTGTAATTGTATTAAAATTTCAGTGCCTACTTGTTGAAATTTGTTGTTTTAGTTTGTTGTAATTTCACTCGAGTTAGTTGTTTGTTTCATTTGTTTGGAATTGAAAAAAAATCAATTGGATTTTTCTTTCAGTGTACTTGGATTTGTAACTGTATTTGAGTTTGTTTGTATTTTTTTTCCAATTTCGGTTTCTAATTATAATTTGTTTGCTTTGCATTGTTCATATCGATCTATCGTCATGTAGGTTTTTAGTGTTCAAATTCATCCTTTAACTAAGTTATGGTAGTATAATTTAAAAATTATTGTTTGATTAGTTAGTAAAAAAATAAAAATAATTGACTAATCAAATAATAAAATAATGAGGTAAAATTTTTATTTTGGTTTACTTGACTTTGTAATTGTATTTGAGTTTGTTTGTAAAGGTAGATGTAATTTGTTTGTTGTAGTTTCTCGTTATTGTGTTTGAGATGTTTGTTATCTGAAAAAGTTGAAGAGCTAAATGTAATTTTTGTTTTGGTGTACTTGAGTTTGTGATTGTATTTGAGTTTGTTTGTAATTGTATTAAAATTTCAGTGCCTACTTGTTGAAATTTGTTGTTTTAGTTTGTTGTAATTTCACTCGAGTTAGTTGTTTGTTTCATTTGTTTGGAATTGAAAAAAAATCAATTGGATTTTTCTTTCAGTGTACTTGGATTTGTAACTGTATTTGAGTTTGTTTGTATTTTTTTTCCAATTTCGGTTTCTAATTATAATTTGTTTGCTTTGCATTGTTCATATCGATCTATCGTCATGTAGGTTTTTAGTGTTCAAATTCATCCTTTAACTAAGTTATGGTAGTATAATTTAAAAATTATTGTTTGATTAGTTAGTAAAAAAATAAAAATAATTGACTAATCAAATAATAAAATAATGAGGTAAAATTTTTATTTTGGTTTACTTGACTTTGTAATTGTATTTGAGTTTGTTTGTAAAGGTAGATGTAATTTGTTTGTTGTAGTTTCTCGTTATTGTGTTTGAGATGTTTGTTATCTGAAAAAGTTGAAGAGCTAAATGTAATTTTTGTTTTGGTGTACTTGAGTTTGTGATTGTATTTGAGTTTGTTTGTAATTGTATTAAAATTTCAGTGCCTACTTGTTGAAATTTGTTGTTTTAGTTTGTTGTAATTTCACTCGAGTTAGTTGTTTGTTTCATTTGTTTGGAATTGAAAAAAAATCAATTGGATTTTTCTTTCAGTGTACTTGGATTTGTAACTGTATTTGAGTTTGTTTGTATTTTTTTTCCAATTTCGGTTTCTAATTATAATTTGTTTGCTTTGCATTGTTCATATCGATCTATCGTCATGTAGGTTTTTAGTGTTCAAATTCATCCTTTAACTAAGTTATGGTAGTATAATTTAAAAATTATTGTTTGATTAGTTAGTAAAAAAATAAAAATAATTGACTAATCAAATAATAAAATAATGAGGTAAAATTTCATACGAACTCGCTTCCTCTGTCGCTCTGGTTCTTTTCTTCGTACACACTCTCCCTCTTTTGTCGCTCACAAACCGTAAAGCACGCCGCAGGCTATACCAAGAACCTGCCAGCGTAAATAAGACAGCCACTATTCGCAGGTTTGCTATAACAAGTAATTATACAAAATCATTAAAATAAAATTTGAATTTTTATCACTTACAGCACAATTTTGAAGAATGGTCAGGATCTCCTTCCTTTTGCCAGCGACGCGAGAAAAAAGACAAATATACCAAAACCCAGAAAATATAATGTGATAGACAAGAAAAAAGAGATACCTCATAAAACACAGCAATTCATAGTACCAAACGACTGTATAATAGACCAGCTCAAATATCCTGATTACCAATTCAGTAAATGCAACCTTATTAGAAATATTAGAAAAATAAAAAAAATCGCTGACCAAGTACTCCTGCAAACGAAGAAGAGGAGTTTCCGCCATCACCAGTATCTGCCTTCAAATTGAACCACAGATCTTCTTTTTCACTAGAGTGATCATGGAGTAGATCTCTTTGTAGTTCTAAATGAAACCTTTTAAAACTTAATGTAATAGATGAAGAAGAAATAGATAGCGTTGTAACTCTCCCCAACTCCATCAAAAAAATTTAAAAAATAAATTAGGCTTAAAAAAAGTAAAACTAAACTGAAAAATATGATAAAAGAAAGAAGACAAACCTTTTATTCCACGAATATCTCATAATCCACGTCTAAAAGAGTGCTACCAACAAAAAAGAATAAAACACAAGTGACACATCTGGACCATCTTATACTTTTTGCCTAAAGAGTTACATACTAACAAAATATAAAAATTTTAACTACCCAAAAAAGTAAAACACATGCTTATTTACCTTAAAAGTGCTCCCTAAGATTGATAATAACCTTTTGTAGTCCTACATTAAAGTAAACATAAATAATATTGCTAAATAAATGATTTTAAATAGAAAATAAAACTTATATCATAAGCAAAGCAAAATAAACCTTTTGTTCTACGAATATCTTATAAACCAAAATATTTCCAGTAGTATTACCCACAAAAGAGAACAAAAAAGAGATAATATACGATTGAACTCTCTTTAACTTTTTACTTAAAGATCTTCATAGTAACAAAGAAAGAAAATTTTAACTAATTATAAAAAAAAATATAATATTAAATACGTGTTCATTTACATGATTTTTGGCGTTTGAAATCTACAACAATTACACAAAAATGAGCATATCAATTTATAAATGATCAAGACTCTTTTACGTTGTAACTAAAATAAGAAGAAATCCAATAGCAATTAAATATAACAAATGCAGGCATGGACGGATATCAAAACTTCAAATTTTAAAAAAATGACTAAAATCAAGAAGAAAAAACATTAAAAGAGGACACTTTTGTTGTCTTCTGCATAACATTAAAAACAGCCTCATGTATTGCTATGTCAATGTACACATCAAGAAATTCACTAACGAAATAATGCTAAATTATTTCTATTTATAGTCATTTCAGCTTATGCAAATCTAAAAAATGAGATATTTGTTTTCAGGACTGATACTTGGGTTTTGCTCTCTTTTAACTTTTTGCCTAAAGATTTTCATAATAACAAAGAAAAAGAATTTTAAGTAGTTATAGAAAAAATATAATATTAAATACGTGTTTATTTACCTGATTTTTACCCTTTGAAATCTACAACAACTATACAAAACTGAGCATATCAATTTATAAATGATCAAGACCTTTTTACGTTGTAATTAAAATAAGAAGAAAACCAATAGCAATTAAATGTAACATATGCACAACTTGGCATGGACGTATATCAAAACTTCAAATTAAAAAAAAAGACGACTAAAATAAAGAAGAACAGACATTAAAAGAGGACAATTTTGTTGTCATCTACATAACATTAAAAACAGCCTCAAGTATTGCTATGTTAATGCACACATAAAGAAATTTACTGAGCAACTAATGCTAAACTATTTCAATTTATAATCATTTCAACTCATGCAAATATTAAAAATGAGATACTCATTTTCAGGGTTGATAGTTGGGTTTTACTCTTTTTCCTGGTCAGTTTGTCGTTATTATGTTTGATATGTTTGTTTGCAGGAAAAGTTAAAAAGCCAAATGTAATTTTTGTTTTGGTTCACTTGACTTTGTAATTGTATTTGAGTTTATTTGTATGGGTAGATGTAATTTCTTTGCTATAGTTTCTCTTTATTGTATTTGAGATGTTTGTTTGCTGGGAAAGTTGAAGAGTTAAATGTAATTTTTGTTTTGATTTACTTGAGTTTGTTTGTAAGGGTAGTTGTAATATGTTACCAGTACTTTGTCGTTATTGTGTTTGAGATGTTTCTTTAATGGGAAAGTTAAAGAGCTAAATGTAATTTTTTGTTTTGGTTTACTTGAGTTTGTGATTGTATTTGAGTAAGTTTGTAATTGTATTAGAATTTTAGCGCCTACTTGTTTTAGTTTGTTGTAATTTCACTCGAGTTAGTTGTTTGTTTCATTTGTTTGGAATTGCAAAAAATCAATTGGATTTTTCTTTCAGTGTACTTGAATTTGTAACTGTATTTGAATTTGTTTGTATTTTTGTTCCAATTTCAGGTTTCTAACTACAATTTGTTTGCTTTGCATTATTCATATCGATGTATCGTTATACAGGTTTTTAGTGTTCAAATTCATCCTACAACTAAGTTATTGTAGCATAATTTAAAAATTATTGTTTGATTAGTTAGTTAAAAAAAAATAATTGACTAATCATATAATAAAATCATGAGGTAAAATTTCATACGAATTCGCTTCCTCTGTCGCTCTGGTTCTCTTCTTCGTACACACTCTCCCTCTTTTGTTGCTCACAGATCGTAAAGCACGTCGCAGGCTATATCGAGAACCTGCCAGCGTAAGTAAGAGAGCCAGTATTCGTAGGTTTGCTACAACAAGTAATTATGCAAAATTATTAAAATAAAAATTGAATTTTCATCACTTACAGCACAATTTTGAAGAATGGTCAGGACCTCCTTCCTTTTGCCAGCGACGCGAGAAACAAGACAAACATACCAAAACCCAGGAAATATAATGTGAAAGACAAGAAGAAAGAGATATCTGATAAAACACAGTAGTTCATAGTACCAAACTACTGTATAATAGACCAGCTCCAATACTCTGATTACCAATTCAGTAAATGCAATTTTATTTGAAACATTAAAGAAACAAAAAAAAAAACTGCTGACCAAGTACTCCTGCAACCGAAGAAGACGAGTTCCCGTCATCACCAGTATCTGTCATCAAATCGAACCACATATCTTCTTTTCCACTAAAGTGATCATAGAGTAGATCTTATTGTAACTCCAAATGAAACATTTTTAAAACTTAATATGATAAATGATGCAGAAATAGATAACGTTGTAACTCTCTCCAACTCCATCAAAAAATTTAAAAAAAATAAAATAAGCTTAAAAAGAAAAATATGATAAAAGAAGGAAGACAAACCTCTTATTCCACAGATATCTCTTAATCCACGTTTAAAAGAGTGCTACCAACAAAAGAAAATAAAACACAAGTGACACACCTGGACCATCTTAAACTTTTTGCCTAAAGAGTTACATACTAACAAAATATAAAAAATTTAACTACCCAAAAAGATAAAAACACATGCTTATTTACCTCAAAAGTGCTCCTTAAGATTGATAATAACCTTCGGTAATCCTGCATTAAAGTAAACATAAAAAATATTGCTGAGTAAATAATTTTAAATAGAATATATATATATATAATAGAAAATAAAATTTATATCGTACGCAAAGAAAACTAAACCTTTGTTCCACGAATATCTTATAACCCAACATGTTTCCAGTAGTGTTACCCACAAAAGAGAATAAAAAAGAGAAAATATATGATTGGACTCTCTTTAACTTTTTGCCTAAAGATCTTCATAGTAACAAAGAAAGAAAATTTTAACTAGTTATAAAAAAAACATAATATTGAATACGTATTTATTTACCTGATTTTTGGCGTTTGAAATCTATAATAATTATACAAAAGTGAGCATATCATTTTATAAATGATCAATACTCTTGTACGTTGTAATTAAAATCAGAAGAAAATCAATAGCAATTAAATGTAACAAATGCAAGCATGGACGGATATCAAAACTTGAAATTAGAAAAAAAAGACTAAAATCAAGAAGAACATACATTAAAAAAGGATAATTTTGTTGTCTTCTGCATAACATTAAAAACAGCCTCAAGTATTGCTATGTTAATGTGCACATAAAGAAATTCACCGACGAAATAATGCTAAATTGATTCAATTTATAATCATTTCAACTCATGTAAATATTAAAACGAGATATTCGTTTTTAGGGTTGATATTTGGATTTTACTCTTTTTCTTTGTCAGTTTATAAGGGTAGTTGTAATTTGTTTGGGGTAATTTGTCGTTATTGTGTTTGAGATGTTTGTTTGCAGGAAAAGTTGAAGGGCCAAATGTAATTTTTGTTTTAGTTTACTTGACTTTGTAATTGTATTTGAGTTTGTTTGTAAAGGTAAGATGTAATTTGTTTGTTATAGTTTCTCATTATTGTGTTTTAGATGTTTGTTATCTGGGAAAGTTGAAGAGCTAAATATAATTTTTATTTTGGTTTATTTGAATTTGTGATTGTATTTGAATTTATTTGTAATTGTATTAGAATTTCAGCATCTACTTCTTGTTTTAGTTTTTTATAATTTCACTCGAGTTAGTTGTTTGTTTCATTTATTTGGAATTGCAAAAAAATCAATTGAATTTTTCTTTCAGTGTATTTTGATTTGTAACTGTATTTGAGTTTTTTTGTATTTTTGTTCCAATTTTGGTTTCTAATTACAATTTGTTTGTTTTGCATTGTTCATATCAATGCATCATCATGTAGGTTTTTAGTGTTCAAATCCATCCTTCAACTAAGTTATTCTAGCATAATTTAAAAATTATTGTTTGATTAGTTAGTAAAAAAAATAATTGACTAATCAGATAATAAAATCATGAGGTAAAATTTCATACGAACTCGCTTCCTCTGTCGCTCTGGTTCTCTTCTTCGTACACACTCTCCCTCTTTTGTTGCTCACATATCGTAAAGCACGCCGTAGGCTATACTGAGAGCCTACCAGCGTAAGTAAGAGAGCTAGTATTTGAAAGTTTGCTACAACCAGTAAATATGCAAAATCATTAAAATGAAATTTAAATTTTCATTACTTACAACACAATTTTGAAGAATGGTTAAATGACCTCCGTCCTCTACCGTTCTGATTCTCTTCTTCGTACACACTCTCTCCCTCTTTTGTTGCTCACATACCGTAAAGCACGCTGTAGGCTGTACTGAGAGCCTGCGAGCGTAAATAAGAGAGCCAGTATTCGCAGGTTTGCTACAACTAGTAAATATGCAAAATCATTAAAATAAAATTTGAATTTTCATCACTTACAAGAAGAATGGTCAATGACCTTCGTCCTCTTGCCAGCGACGCAAGAAACAAGAAAAACATACCAAAATCCAAAAAATATAATATGAAAGAAAAAAAAGAGAGATACTTCATAAAACACAGCAGCTCATAGTACTAAACCACTGTGTGGTCTAGCTCTAATATGTTGATTACCAATTCAGTAAATACAACTTTATTAGAAACATTGAAGAAACAAAAGAAACTGTTGACCAAGTACTCCTGCAACTGAAAAATACGAGTTCCTGCCAATACCATTATCTGCCATCAAAACGGACCACAAATCTTTTTAACTAAAATGATCATGGAGAAGATCTCCTTGCTATGCTCCATATGAAATTTTTTTAAAACTTAATGTGATAAATGATGCGAAAATAGATAGCGTTGTAACTTTCTCCAACTTCATCAAAAAATATTAAAGAACAAATTAGGATGAAAAAAACAAAATTAAAATGAAAAATAGGATAAAAGAAGAAAGACAAACCTACCTGGGGCTCAAAGGAACATGTTAAATGTATTTAGAAACAGAGACCAAAAGATCACCTTTGCAAACTCCATCAAAAACAGAACCTACTAAATCAAATTCCAGAAGAGAGTTTGTCTGTAAAATTATTGAAGCTAATCTGGAATATTTAGATGAAAAAACAAGAAACTGCTGCTATTTTTGAGTAAAATTCAAGTCTATAAATCATGGTAGAAAGGAATAAGAAAAACAACATCTCCCCAGTTTAGAAAGTTGCTGCTATGTTCATAACAAGAAAGAACTCGAATTAATTTAGAAATATGTTATGTGTGAAATTTAGGAAGAGGGCTTTTAGGGTTTATAGAATGTAGCAAACAAAGAGAGAAGTGCAGAGAGAGAGAATAACAGAGAAGAGAACACAGAGAGAAAGAGAACAACAATTCATTATTCCTCATTGCATGTCTTCCTTTGCCAGGTTTCCAGTTATTTACGTAGCATCTGTTCTTAACTAACTAACTAATTGTTTGTCAGCATCAGTTATTTTCAGCTATATCTCTAATTTCATCTTCCACACATAACAAAACAAGTTTATGAAACTAAAAACATTAAATAAGAAGAATAAGTCACCTATGCAAACTCCATGATAGGAGAACCAAATAAAAATAAACTCCATGAATGATCACCTACCAATATTAAGAGATAAGTAAAAATCACCTCCGGCTACCGTTGGGTCTTTGAAGAGAAAGACATATCTCTTCTTTCGATCTTCTTCATCCCTCTTTCTTTGCTCTTCTTTTCTTTCTCTATTTGGCTCTTTACTCCCAATAAACTGAAAAAGAAATACAATGGTAGAGAGAGGACAATTTAATTTGTTTTCTATCATCTTCTTCCTTACCGCTTTCTGATATTCTTTTCTTTCCCTCTCCACATTGAAGAGAATGGAGAGTTTCAGATCCATGTCTGCTCGTTTCTGTCTTTTTCCCACTTTTCTCTCTCCGTTATGCTTGTATTTCTCACCTTCTATCCGGGCAAGGCTTGTGAACAAAAGAGATTGAAATTTAACAGAATGACTAAGTAGTGTTGGGTCTTGAAGAGAAACCCATCTATCTTCTTTTCGATCTTCTTCTTCCTTCTTTCTTTGTTCTTCTTTTCTTTCTCTATTTGATACCTCGCTCTCAAGAAACTGAAGAAGAAAAAGAATGATAGAAGGAGCCATTTTAATCTTGTTTTCTATCTTCGTCTTCCTCATCTTTTTCCGATATTCGCTTCTTTCCCTTCCGACATTGAAGAGAACGAAGAGTTTCAGACCCATGTCTGTTCTTTCCTATCTTTTTCCCCGTTCTCTCCCGTTGTTATGCTTGTATTTCTCTCCTCTCTGCGCAAGGCTTGTGGGCAAGAGATTGAATCTTTCAATACTGTTGGGTCTTTAAGAGAACCCATCTATCTTCTTTTCGATCTTCTTCTTCCCTCTTTCTTTGCTCTTCTTTTCTTTCTCTATTTGGCTCTTTGCTCCCAATAAACTGAAAAAGAAATAAAATGGTAGAAAGAGGACAATTTAATTTGTTTTCTATCATTCTTCCTTAACTCTTTCTGATATTCTTTTCTTTTCCTCTCCACATTGAAGAGAATGGAGAGTTTCAGATCCATGTCTGCTCGTTTCTGTCTTTTTCCCCTTTTTCTCTCTCTGCTATGCTCGTACTTCTCACCTTCTCTCTGGGCAAGGCTTGTGAACAAGAGAGATTGAAATTTAACAGAATGACTAAGTAGTGTTGGGTCTTTAAGAGAAACCCATATATCTTCTTTTCGATCTTTTTTTTTCCTTCTTTCTTTGCTCTTCTTTTCTTTCTCTATTTGATTCTTTGCTCTCAAGAAACTGAAAAAGAAATAGAATGGTAGAGAGAGGACAATTTAATTTGTTTTCTATCATCTTCTTCCTTACCGCTTTCTGATATTCTTTTATTTCCCTCTCCACATTGAAGAGAATGGAGAGTTTCAGATCCATGTCTGCTCGTTTCTGTCTTTTTCCCCGTTCTCTCCCTCTGTTATGCTTGTATTTCTCTCCTCTCTGCGCAAGGCTTGTGGGCAAGAGATTGAATCTTTCAATACTGTTGGGTCTTTAAGAGAACCCATCTATCTTCTTTTCGATCTTCTTCTTCCCTCTTTCTTTGCTCTTCTTTTCTTTCTCTATTTGGCTCTTTGCTCCCAATAAACTGAAAAAGAAATAGAATGGTAGAAAGAGGACAATTTAATTTGTTTTCTATCATCTTCTTCCTTACCTCTTTCTGATATTCTTTTATTTCCCTCTCGACATTGAAGAGAATGGAGGGGTTTCAGATCCATGTCTGGTCGTTTCTGTCTTTTTCCCCTTTTTCTCTCTCTCTTTTGTGCTTGTATCTCTCTTCTTCTCTCTGGGCAAGGCCAGATCTGAAAACAAAGAACGTTGAAAACTTTTTGAAAGTAAAAGAAAGGAAGAAGGTGGTCTGAAGAGGAGAATCGCACGGTCAGTTTGCTTTTAAAGGGAAAATAAAGAAATTCAGACTGCGTTAAAAGGACGCCGACAACGGTCAATTTGTTTTTTAAAAAACTTTTTAAAAAAAAGAAAAAGAAAGAAAAAAGCAACTACTGCATTAAAAAAGTTAAACTACCCGGAGCCAGGCTTAGGGTGTTGTTTTAAATTTTTGTTATATTTTATAAAAAATTAAAACATCTTTATGATAAAAAACTGTAATTATTAATAAAAAAAATAATAAATTAAAAATTTATTTTAAAAGTAAAATATCATAAATAAGAATGTGTGATAAACACTTATTAATTAATTCTAAAAAAATGTACATGATTATTTGACAGAAAAATGAAAAAGACTCCCTTGTAGATGATTTTTTTTATTAATTATTATTGAAAGAAAATAAAAATAAATAAATTTAAAACGGATAAACATAATTTTACAATTAATTTTAACAATTTATGTTAGAATATAAATAATTAATTATAATATTTTTCTATAATTTCTTAAATAATTAATTTAATCAATCATTTAATACAATCAAAACATATATACTTTTTGAATTTTCTATATGCATTAAAATAGCAGTATCTTAACCACACATTTGAAGAAAAGTAACAACACAATATTATCTATAAAAAAAAATGTAAGACAAACAATAGGAATATTTTAAATTTTTTGCCTAAAGAATCACATAATAACAAGAGTTAATTATTTTAGCTAGCTGAGCAAAAATAAAATATTGGGTACATAATTATTTACTTCATCTTTGGAGTTTGAAATCTACAATAAGCAAATAAAAGTGAGCAAATCAATTTGTAAATAACCAAGATTCGTCAATGTTATAATTCAAAGAAGTAAAAAACCATTAGCAAATAAATGGAACATATGGATAATTTTCTATGGGAACTATGCATACCAAAATTGAAATATAAAAGAAGAGAACCAAGCAATTAAATGTAACATATGCATAGTTTGGCATGAAAATATTTTTATGATAAAAAACTGTAATTATTAAGAAAGAGATAATAAATTAAAAGTTTTTTTTAAGTAAAATATCATAAATAAGAATGTGTGATAAACACTTTTTAATTAATTCTAAAAAATGTGAATGTGGATTTTACTGGGAAATAGAAAAAAATAAAAAAAATAAAAATTGACAGAAAAATGAAAAAGAGCACCTTCTAGATGATTTTTTTTTATTAATTATTACTGAAAGAAAATAAAAATAAATAAATTTAAAACGGATAAATATAATTTTACAATAAATTTTAATAATTTATGTTAGAATATAAATAATTAACTATGATATTTTTTTATAATTTTTTAGATAATTAATTTAATCAATTATTTAATACAATCAAAATATATATACTTTTTAGGTTCTTTATATGCATTAAAGCAACATTATCTCAACCACATATTTAGAGAAAAGTAATACCTTTCATGTATGATAAATATGGACACCAACCACTGCATGTCAATTAAAAATAGGACAAAAAAAAAAGATAAAAATGCGCCCAGACCACTCAAGTAACAAAACAATGTTATCTATAAAAGAATAAAAAATGCAAAACAAACAACTGGACTATTTTAAATTTTTCGCTTAAAGAGTCACATAATTACAAGAGCTAATTATTTTAACTACTGAGCAAAAACAAAATATTGGGTACACGATTATTTACCTCATCTTTGGAGTTCGAAATTAACAATAAGCAAATAAAAGTGAGCAAATCAATTTGTAAATAATAAAGATTCGTCAATATTATAATTCAAAGAAGTAAAAAATCATTAGCAAATAAATAGAACATATGGATAATTTTCCATGGGAACTACGCGTACCAAAATTGAAATATAAAAAAAAAATCAACTAGAACCAGGAATAACAAGCATTAAAAGAGAACAATAAACATATCTTTTTATGAATAAATAAGATTTTTCTATATTGTAATTTAAATGAAAAGAGAACTAAGCAATTAAATGTAACATATGCATAGTTTGGCATGACAAAACGGATATCAAAACTTCAAATTAAAAAAACGACTAAAACAAAGAACAAACATCAAAATAGGACAATTTTATTATTCTCAGCATAATATTTAAAATTGTTTTTTGAATACTGTTATGTATACACACATAAAAGAAATTCATTAAGCAAATAATGCTAATTTTATTAATTTATAATCATTTCAACTCATACAAATGTAAAAAATGACATGTTCGTTCTATAGGCTGATATTTGAGATTTATTATTTTTTTATCCTTCACTTTTATTTACTCATTTCTAGGCAATTAGTAGTCAAAATCCTAGATCACCTCAATTCTTAAAACAAACATTCATTGGATTCAAATATCAAATAGATATACTATAAATTTAAGTCAAGGTTCTCCAATAGTCATCACTTGCAACTCTTCCAACAGTATTTTTGACATACAGCTAATGTTGTAAATTTACCAAACATTTCTTTTTCTTAAGCACCAATCCCTAAGTTCACTTTTCATAATTGGAAAACAATATTCTAATGAACATCCTTCAATAATTACAATCATCCTCTATCTACTATATCAACTCGCAACACCTTGAACTATTTAATCCATGACTTTATCACTAAGATCTTCAAAATAAGAAAATGAACGATAACTCTAAATTATAGATTTCTAAAAATTAAACTCTTAAAATAAAATAATCCTCCAATCTAAATCTAAAGTAAAGTTAACATATGATAAATCTTTAAGTTAGAATTTCTTTGTCACTTACACCATAATAGTTTTTTAATGAAGTAAGAAAGCTTGGCTCTCCATCTACATTTCGTATTTTTTTATTACACCATAATTTATGGATATAATCTTGCAGTAGATTTAGTTCGGGTGCTAGAAAAAATTGTTTTTTCATTGCAAGTGAAGCATTTTGCAATACGTTCGGAGGCCACATTACATAAACTATTAGGGTCCAATACACACTTAATGTAGCAAATGAGTATATTTATTGCGAGGTATATTAACCTGTTGGCTAACTCCGATACTCAAAACTCTTCTTCATGTTCTACTAGTGATGTCATCTTATAAACTATCTTTACTTGATACTTTTATTTGTCAAACTCTTTTTTCAATTACAAATTACTTTTAACTCTTATTGTATTCAAACTATATATTATCTTTTAGAATTAGATTCAAAAGAAAATTACATACATTTGCAATCTTCTTTTTCTTCTATATCTTCCCTTGAAACGATAATTTACCACCATCTTGGAGCTAAAATTAAACAAGAACTTACCTCCACAAACTTACTACTAACTACTCTATTCCTATTAGCTTCAATACATAAAAAATCAATCAGTGTCCACTTCCTAACATTACTCAACAATCCTAACCATCTAAGTTTAAATAAACCACTGTGGATGATACCACATAACAACCAACAACCACCATCTTTCTAACAACGGGCTATGACCAAAACAAAAAAATATTAAACCATACAAAAGAAAGTAATCTACCTCCAAAAACCTACAAAATGATTCAAGTCATCTTAAAACACCAATTACATCGAATATCTTAGAACAATACTAACCGACCAGTGTGTTAGAGCTAAAATCAAACAAAGACTTTCTGGCCTATCACTAGTACTCTATACCTATGAGCTTTAGTACATAAAAATCAATCAACATCAATTCCTAGTCTTATCTGAAAAAAGCAATCCTAACTATTTAGTTTTGAATGCATCACTAGCTACTCACTAAATACTCGATACCTATAAGCTTTAATACATAAAAGTTAATCAACATTCAATTCCTAATCTTAGTTGAAAATAACAATTCTAACTATCTAATTTTAAATATATCTCTAAGGATGATATTATATATTTGCCAACAACCACAAGTCATTCTGTCTACTAGCCATGATCCAAAGGGAAAACCAGTAGACCATACAGAGAAAAGTAAAATATTTTGAGAAAATTATTAGTTTATTCAAGTTACCCTAAAAACACCAACTACGTTGTATTTCTTAAAAATAATATTGATCTACCACTATGTATGAGCTAAAGCCAAAGTTATAACGAGTGTATATTATTTTGCAAATGGTAAACAAGTAACTTTCAAGCAACTGAAGAAATCATTCAATCGCATTTTAGGATTGAAGATTAAGTTTAAGAATGATTAAAGAAAGAAAGAGAGAGAGAGAGAGAGAAAGACAAGAGATACTAAGTGTTTTAAGAAGCCACCAACCAGAATTGAGTAAGTTCTCAGCTTCCCGCCTGTGGACAGGTGTGGAGGAAATATATCAGAATGATCATTAAATAGTGAAGGGAACATTTTATCATACTGAAGATGCAAATGTTGCAACAATTGAAAGAATAAATGAGAAGTATGCAACACAAATAATAAAATAATGAGGTAAAATTTCATACGCACTCTCTTCCTCTGCCGTTCTATTTTTCTTCTTCGTACACACTCTCCCTCTTTTGTCGCTCACAGACCGTAAAACATGCAGCAGACTATACTGAGAACTTGCCAGCGTAAGTAAGAGAGTCAGTATTCTCATGTTTGCTACAACCAATCAACATGCAAAATCATTAAAATGAAATTTTAATTTTCACCACTTACAGTGCAATTTTGAAAAATGGTCGTGACCTCCGTCCTCTTGCCAACGAGCGAGAAAAAAGACAAACATATCAAAACCCAAAAAATATAATGTGAAAGACAAGAAGAAAGAAATACCACATAAAACACAGTAGCTCTTCGTACCAATTCAGTAAATGCAACCTTATTAAAAACATTGACGAATCAAAAGAAACTACTGACCACTCCTGCAATCAAAGAAAACAAGTTACCGCCATCACAGTATCTGCCATCAAATCGAACCACAGATCTACTTTTCGACTAAAATGATCATGCAGTAGATCTCCATGTTAAGCTCCATCAACTAACTTTTTAAAACTAAATGTGATAGATGATGCTGAAATAGATAGCGTTGTAAATCTCTCCAACTCCATCAAAAAAAATTTAAAAACAATTAGGCTAAAAAAGCAAAAAAAAAATAGAAAAATATGATAAAAGAAGAAAGACAAACCTCTTATTCCACAGATACCTTATAATTCACGTCTAAAAAAGTGCTACCAACAAAGAAAAAAAAACATAAATGACACATCTGGACCATCTTAAACGTTTTTCCTAAAGAGTTACACTCTAACAAGATATAAAACTGTTATCTACCCAAAAAGATAAAAATATATGCTTATTTACCTTAAAACTGCTAACTAAGATTGATAATAATCTTCGGTGGTCCTATATTAAAGTAAACAAAAATAATATTGCTAAGTAATCCTAAATAGAAAAGAAAATATCTAATAGAAAATAAAATTTATGTCAAAGCATAGGAAAATAAACCTCTTATTCCACGTATATCTTATAACCTAACATGTTTCAAGCAGTGTTACCCACAAAAGAGAAAAAAACAGAGATAATATATGATTGGTCTCTGTTCAACATTTTGCCTAAAGATTTTCATAATAGCAAAGAAAGAAAATTTTAACTAGTTATGAAAAAAATATAATATTAAATACGTGTTTATTTACCTAATTTTTGCCGTTTGAAATCTACAACAACTACACAAAAGTAAGCATATCAATTTATAAATGATCAAAGCCTTTTTACATCGTAATTAAAATAAGAAGAAAACCAATAGTAATTAAATGTAACATATGTGCACAGCTTGGCATGGACAGATATCAAAACTTCAAATTAAAAATGAACGACTAAAATCAAGAAGAATAAATATTAAAAGAGGACAATTTTGTTGTCTTCTGTATAACATTAAAAACAGCTTCAAGTATTGCTATGTTAGTGTACACATAAAGAAATTCACTTACGAAATAATGCTAAATTATTTCAATTTATAATCATTTAACCTCATGCAAGTATTAAAATGAGATATTCGTTTTCAGGGCTGATACTTGGGTTTTACTCTTTTTTCTTATCAGTTTATAAGGGTAGTTGTAATTTTTTACAGGTACTTTATCGTTATTATATTTGATATATTTGTTTGCAGAGAAAGTTGAAGAACTAAATTTAATTTTTATTTTGGTTTACTTGAGTTTTTGATTATATTTGAGTTTTTTTTTTGTAATTGTATTAGTATTTGAGCGCCTACTTGTTGTATTTTCACTCGAGTTAGTTGTTTGTTTCATTTATTTGAAATTGCAAAAAAAATCAATTGGATTTTTCTTTCAGTGTACTTGGATTTGTAACTGTATTTGAGTTTGTTTGTTTTTTATTCCAATATCGGTTTCTAATTACAATTTGTTTGCTATGCATTGTTGATATCGATCTATCGTCATATAGGTTTTTAGTGTTCAAATCCATCCTTCAACTAAGTTATGGTAGCATAATTTAAAAATTATTGTTTGATTAGTTAGTAAAAAAATAAAAATAATTGACTAATCAGATAATAAAATCATGAGGCAAAATTTCATACGAACTCATTTCCTCTGTTGCTCTGGTTCTCTTCTTCGTACACACTCCCCCTCTTTTGTCGCTCACAGACCATAAAGCACGCCGCAGGCTATACCGAGAACCTGCCAACGTAAGTAAGACAGCCACTATTCGCAGGTTTGCTACAACAAGTAATTATGAAAAATCATTAAAATAAAAATTGAATTTTCATCACTTACAACACAATTTTGAAGAATGGTCAGGACCTCCTTCCAACGATGCGAGAAATAAGATAAACATACAAAAACCCAGTAAATAGAATGTGAAAGACAAGAAGAAAGAGATACCTCATAAAACACAGCAGCTCATAGTACCAAATGACTGTATAATAGACCAGCTCCAA
Source organism: Carica papaya (assembly GCF_054855325.1). Taxonomy (NCBI): domain Eukaryota; kingdom Viridiplantae; phylum Streptophyta; class Magnoliopsida; order Brassicales; family Caricaceae; genus Carica; species Carica papaya. The sequence continues at coordinate 26,958,876 of NC_142309.1, forward strand.
TATCCTGATTACCAATTCAGTAAATGTAACCTTATTATAAACATTAAAGAAACAAAAAAATACCGCCGACCAAGCACTCCTGCAACCGAAGAAGATGAGTTCCCGCCATCAAATCGAACCACATATATTCTTTTCCACTAAAGTGATCATAGAGTAGATCTCCTTGTAGCTCCAAATGAAACCTTTTTAAAACTTAATGTGATAGATGATACAGAAATAGATAGCGTTGTAACTCTCTCTAACTCCATCAAAAAAATTTAAAAAATAAATTAGGCTTAAAAAAAGCAAAACTAAATTGAAAAATATGATAAAAGAAGAAAGACAAACCTCTTATTCCACGGATACCTCATAATCCACGTTTAAAAGAGTGCTACCAACAAAAAAAAATAAAATACAAGTGACACACCTATACTATCTTAAACTTTTTATCTAAAGAGTTACATACTAACAAAATATAAAAATTTTAACTACCCAAAAAGATAAAAACCCATGCTTATTTACCTTAAAAGTGCTCCCTAAGATTGATAATAACGTTCACTAGTCCTACATTAAAGTAAACATAAAGAATATTACTGAGTAAATAATTCTAAATAGAAAAAAATTATATATATATATTAGAAAATAAAATTTATATCGTAAGTAAAGCAAAATAAACCTTTTGTTCTACGAATATCTTATAAACCAACATGTTTCTAGTAGTGTTACTCACAAAAGATAACAAAAAAAAGATAATATATGATTGGACTCTCTTTAACTTTTTGCCTAAAGATCTTTATAGTAACAAAGAAAGAAAATCTTAACTAGTTATAGAAAAAATATAATATTGAATACGTGTTTATTTACCTGATTTTGAGCGTTTGAAATCTACAACAATTACACAAATGTGAGTATATCAATTTATAAATGATCAAGACTCTTTTAAAATCAGAAGAAAACCAATGGCAACTAAATGTAACAAATGCAGGCATAGACGGATATCAAAACTTTAAATTAAAAAAAAAACAACTAAAATAAAAAAGAAAAGACATTAAAAGAGGACAATTTTGTTGTCTTCTGCATAACATTAAAAACAGCCTCAAGTATTACTATGTTAATGTACACATAAAGAAATTCACTGACAAAATAATGCTAAATTGTTTCAATTTATAATCATTTCTACTCACGCAAATATTAAAACGAGATATTCGTTTTCAGGGCTAATACTTGGGTTTTACCATTTTTCCTTGTCAGTTTGTAAGGGAAGTTGTAATTTGTTTGCGGTAATTTATCGTTATTGTGTTTGAGATGTTTGTTTGCAGGGAAAGTTGAAGAGTCAAATGTACTTTTTGTTTTGGTTTACTTGACTTTGTAATTGTATTTGAGTTTGTTTGTAAGGGTAGATGTAATTTATTTGTTATAGTTTCTCGTTATTGTGTTTGAGATTTTTGTTATCTGGAAAAGTTGAAGAGTTAAATGTAATTTTTGTTTTGGTTTACTTAAATTTGTGATTCTATTTGAGTTTGTTTGTAATTGTATTAGAATTTCAACGCCTACTTCTTGTTAAAATATGTCGTTTTAGTTTGTTGTAATTTCACTCAAGTTAGTTGTTTGTTTTATTTATTAGGAATTACAAGAAAATCAATTGGATTTTTCTTTCAGTGTACTTAGATTACTGACTGTATTCGAGTTTTTTTGTATTTTTGTTCCAATTTCAGTTTCTAATTATAATTTGTTTGCTTTGCATTGTTCATATCGATCTATCGCATGTAGCTTTTTAGTGTTCAAATCCATCATTTAACTAAGTTATAGTAGCATAATTTAAAAATTATTGTTTGATTAGATAGTAAAAAATTAAAAATAATTGACTAATCAGATAATAAAATCATGAGGTAAAATTTCATACGAACTCGCTTCCTCTGTCGCTCTGGTTCTCTTCTACGTACACACTCTCCCTCTTTTGTCGCTCACAGACCGTAAAGCACGCCGCAGGCTATACCGAGAACCTGCCATCGTAAGTAAGACAACCACTATTCGCAGGTTTGCTACAACAAGTAATTATGCAAAATCATTAAAACAAAAATTGAATTTTCATCACTTACAGCACAATTTTCAAGAATTATCAGAACCTCCTTCCTTTTGTCAGCGACGCGAGAAACAAGACAAAAATACCAAAACTCAGAAACTATAATGTGAAAGATAAGAAGAAAGAGATACCTCATAAAACACAACAGCTCATAGTACCAAACAACTGTGTAACAGACCAGCTCCAATATCCTGATTACCAATTCAGTAAATGCAACCTTATTAGAAATATTAAAAAAATAAAAAATAACCGCTGACCAAGTACTCCTGCAACCGAAGAAGACGAGTTCCCGCCATCACCAGTATCTGCCATCAAATTGAACCACATATCTTCTTTTCCACTAAAGTGATCGTAGAGTAGATCTCCTTGTAGCTCCAAATAAAACTTTTTTAAAACAGAATGTGATAGATGATGCTGAAATAGATAGCGTTGTAACTCTCTCCAACTTCATCAAAAAAATTTAAAAAATAAATTAGGCTTTAAAAAATTAAAACTAAACTTAAAAATATGATAAAAGAAGGAAGACAAACCTCTTATTCCACGGATACCTCATAATCCACGTCTAAAAGAGTGCTACCAACAAAAAAGAATAAAACACAAGTGACACGTCTGGACCATCTTAAACTTTTTACCTAAAGAGTTACATACTAACAAAATATAAAAATTTTAACTACCTAAAAAGATAAAAATACATGCTTATTTACCTTAAAAGTGCTCCTTAAGATTGATAATAACATTCGCTAGTCCTACATTAAAGTAAACATAGAGAATATTGTTAAGTAAATAATTCTAAATATAATATATATATATATATAATAGAAAATAAAATTTGTATCGTAAGCAAAGTAAAATAAACCTTTTGTTTCACGAATATCTTATAACCCAACATGTTTTCAGCAGTGTTACCCACAAAAAAGAACAAAAAATATATATATATGATTGAACTCTATTTAACTTTTTGCTTAAAGATCTTCAGAGTAACAAAGAAAGAAAATTTTAACTAGTTATAGAAAAAACATAATATTGAATACGTGTTTATTTACCTGATTTTTGCCGTTTGAAACCTACAACAATTACACAAAAGTGAGCATATCAATTTATAAATGATCAAGACTCTTTTAAAAACAGGCATGCACGGATATCAAAACTTCAAATTAAAAAAAATGACTAAAATCAAGAACAACAGACATTGAAAGAGGACAATTTTGTTGTCTTCTGCATAACATTAAAAACAATCTCAGGTATTACTATGTTAATGTACACATAAAGAAATTCACTGACAAAATAATGCTAAATTTTTTTATTTTATAATCATTTCAACTCATGCAAATATTAAAACGAGAATTTGTTTTTAGGGTTGATACTTGGGTTTTATTCTTTTTCTTTGTCAGTTTGTAATTTGTTTGCAGTAATTTGTCGTTATTGTGTTTGAGATGCTTGTTTACAGGAAAAGTTGAAGAGCCAAATGTAATTTTTATTTTGGTTTACTTGACTTTGTAATTGTATTTGAGTTTATTTGTAAGGGTAAATGTAATTTGTTTCTTGTAGTTTCTCGTTATTGTGTTTGAGATGTTTGTTTGTTGGAAAAATTGAAGAGCTAAATGTAATTTTTATTTTGGTTTACTTGAGTTTGTGATTGTATTTGAATTTATTTGTAATTGTATTAGAATTTCAGCGGCTACTTGTTTTCGTTTATTGTACAGTTTCACTCGACTTAGTTGTTTGTTTCATTTTTATGGAATTGCAAAAAAATCAATTGAATTTTTCTTTCAGTATACTTGAATTTGTTAATGTATTTGAATTTGTTTGTATTTTTATTCCAATTTCAGTTTCTAATTACAATTTGTTTGTTTTGCATTGTTCATATCGATCTAGCGTCATGTAGGTTTTTAATGTTCAAATCCATCCTTCAACTAAGTTATGGTAGCATAATTTAAAAATTATTATTTGATTAGTTAGTAAAAAAATAAAAATAATTGACTAATCAGATAATAGAATCATGAGGTAAACTTTCATACGAACTCTCTTCCTCTGCCGTTCTGGTTCTCTTCTTCATACACACTCTCCCTCTTTTGTTGCTCACATACCGTAAAGCCCGCCGTAGGCTATACTGAGAGCTTGCCAGCGTAAGTAAGAGAGTCAGTATTCGCAGGTTTGCTACAATCAGTAAATATGCAAAATTATTAAAATGAAATTTGAATTTTCACAACTTACAGCACAATTTTAAAGAATGGTCATGACCTCCGTCATCTTGCCAGCGACGCGAGAAACAAGACAAACATACCAAAATCTAAGAAATATAATGGAAAAAACAAGAAGAAAGAGATACCTCATAAAACACAGCAGCTCATAGTACCAAACCACTGTATGGTCTAGCTCCAAAATCCTAATTACCAATTAAGTAAATGCAACCTTATTAGAAACATTGAAGAAACAAAAGAAACTGCTGACCAAGTACTCCTGCAACCCAAGAAGACGAGTTCCCGCCAGTACCATTATCTGCCATCAAATCGAACTACAAATCTTTTTAACTAAAATGATCATGGAGAAGATCTCCTTATGAAGCTCCATTTAAAAACTTTTTAAAACTTAATGTGATAAATGATGCAGAAATAAATAACATTGTAACTCTCTCCAACTCCATTAAAAAATATTAAAGAAAAAATTAGGATGAAAAAAACAAAACAAAACTGAAAAACAGGATAAAAGAAGAAAGACAAACCTCTTATTCTGCTGGTTCCTCATAATCTATATCTAAAAGAGCGTTACGAACAAAAGAAAACAAAACACAAGTGACACGCCTGGACCATCTTAAACGTTTTGACAAAGAGTTACGCACTAACAAAATATAAAAATATTAGCTACCCAAAAAGATAAAAACACATGATTATTTACGTTAAAAGTGTTTCTAAGATTGATAATAACCTTCGGTAGTCCTATATTAAAGTAACCAAAAAGAATATAGTTAAGTAAATAATTCTAAATACTAAAAAATATATGTAATAAAAAATAAAATTCATGTCATAAGCATTAAAAAATAAACCTTTTATTTCACAAATATATCATAGCCCGACATTTCTCCAGCAATGTTACCCAGAAAAGAGAACAAAACAAAGATAATATATGATTAGATTCCTTTCAACTTTTTACCTCAAGATCTTCATAATAACAAAGAAATAAAATTTTAACTAGTTAAAGAAAAAACATACTATTAAATATATGTTTATTTATCTGATTTTTACCATTTGAAATCTACAACAACTACACAAAAGTAAGCATATCAATTTATAAATGATCAAGACTCTTTTATGTTGTAATTCAAATCAGAAGAGAATCAATAGCAATTAAATATAATATATGCACAACTTGACATGGACATTGAAAACGACCATTAAAAGAGGACAATTTTGTTGTCCTCTGCATGACATTAAAAACAACCTCAAGTATTGCTATATTAATGTACACATAAAGAAATTCATTGACGAAAAATACTAGATTGTTTTAATTTATAATCATTTCAACTCATGAAAATGTTAAAAACGAAATATTCAATTTTTGGGTTGATACTTGAAGTTCACTCTTTTTCCTTGTCAGTTTGTAAGGATAGTTGTAATTTATTTGTTGTAGTTTGTCGTTATTGTGTTTGAGATGCTTGTTTGCTAAAAAAGTTGAAGAGCTAAATGAAATTTTTGTTTTGGTTTAAAAGCTATTAGGTTTCTAAAATCTTCAAAATAAGAAAATGAACGATAACTCTAAATTATAAGTTTGTAAAAATTAAACTCTTAAAATAAAATAATCCTCCAATCTAAATCTAAAGTAAAGCTAACATGTGATAAATCTTTAAATTAGAATTTTTCAGTCGCAGAATTTTATGTATTTTAAAAACTATTAATTTTTTAATGAAGTAAGGAAACTTAGCTCTCCATCTACATTTCGCATTTTTTTTATTAAATTATGTAGTTGAAAAATTCATGGATATAATCTTGCAGTAGATTTAGTTCGGGTGCCAAAAAAAATTGTTTTTTCAGTGCAAGTGCAGCATTTTTGCAATACGTTCACAAGCCACATTACATAAACTATTAGGATCCAATACACACACTTAATGCAGCAAATAAGTATATTTATTTCGAGGTGTATTAACCTGCTGCCTAACTCCGATGCTCCAAACTCTTCTTCATGTTCTACTAGTGATGTCATCTTATAAACTATCTTTACTTGATACTTTTATTTACCAAACTTTTCTTTCAATTACAAATTACTTTTAACTGTTATTGTATTCAAACTATGTATTATCTTTTAGAATTAGATTCAAAAGAAAGCCACCAACTGGAATTGAGCAAGTTCTCAGCTTCCCGTATGCGGACATACCTTTCATGCTATTTCAGTGCCAAAGTTCACTAGCCCATGTCGACAGGTGTGGAGGAAATATATTAGGATGATCACTGAATAGTGAAGGGAACATCTCATCATACTGAAAAAGCAAATATTGCAACAATTGAAAGCATAAATGAGAAATATGCGACACTTTAGAAAATATTTCTAATTATGAAAATATTTAAAGGAAAGTTCACAAGATAAAATAGTTTTTTATAGTTTTTTAAGAAGTTTTAGATTGTGAAAGAAATGATAAGTTAGAAAATTAAAAAAGACTATAGATTACCATCTATGCAATAGAGCTCCAAATCCAATCGTTATTCTTGCTTTTATTTTTAGTATATTTATTTTTGTTGTAACATTTTTACGCTGTTAGTTTTCAAGAAAACCCGAATACTCTGAATACTTTGGGAGGGTAATCAATCAAGCAATTCTTCTTTTCGAAAGTTCCCTCAATCGGAAAAGGGTAATATGTTCATATTTGATTCATACATTAGCATATAACTATGGAATATCCACAGCATTATATTCTATTCCCAACCTACCTGGGTCTCAAAGGAACGTGTCAAATGTACTTAGAAACAGAGACCAAAATATCAACTTCGCAAACTCCATAAAAAACAGAACCTACTAAATCAAATTCCAGAAGATAGTTTGTTTGTCTGTAAAATTATTAAAGCTAAATTGGAATATTTAAATGAAAAAACAAGAAACTGCTGCTATCTTTTGAGTAAATTTCAAGTCTATAAATCATGGTAAAAAGGAATAAGAAAAACAACATCTCCCCAGTTAAGAAACCTGCTGCAATGTTTATAACAAGAAAGAACTCGAATTAATTTAGAAATATGTTATGTGTGAAATTTAGGAAGAGGGCTTTTAGGGTTTGGAATGTAGCAAACAAAGAGAGAAGTGCAGAGAGAGTGAGAAACAGACAAAGAGAGAATAAAAGAGAGAAGAGAACACAGAGAGAGACAGAGAACCAATTCATTATTCCTCATTACAGATATAGTTGAAAATAACTTATGCTAAGAAACAATTAGTTAGTTAGTTAAGAACAGATGCTACACATAACAAAACAAATTTATGAAAACTAAAAACATTAAATAAGAAGAATAAATAAATAAGAAGACAAACTGTAAAAAGAAATTTAAAAAAAAAAAGATTTATGTAAAACCCAGATTAAGAGAGACTAAATCACTTATGCCAACTTCATGAAAGGAGAACCAAATAAAAATAAACTCCATGAATGATCACCTACCAATATTAAGAGATAAGTAAAAATACCTCCGGCTACCGTTGGGTCTTTGAAGAGAAAGACATATCTCTTCTTTCGATCTTCTTCTTCCCTCTTTCTTTGCTCTTCTTTTCCTTCTCTATTTGGCTCTTTACTCCCAGTAAACTGAAAAAGAAATAGAATGTTAGAAAGAGGACAGTTCAATTTGTTTTCTATCATCTTCTTCCTTACCTCTTTCAGATATTCTTTTCTTTCCCTCTCCACATTGAAGAGAATGGAGAGTTTCAGATCCATGTCTGCTCGTTCCTGTCTTTTTCCCCTTTTTCTCTCTCTGCTATGCTCGGACTTCTCACCTTCTCTCTGGGCAAGGCTTGTGAACAAGAGAGATCGAAATTTAACAGAATGACTAAGTAGTGTTGGGTCTTGAAGAGAAACCCATCGATCTTCTTTTCGATCTCCCTTGAAGAGAACGGAGAGTTTCAGATCCATGTCTGCTCGTTTCTGTCTTTTTCCCCTTTTTCTCTCTCTATTATGTTTGTATTTCTCACCTTCTCTCTGGGCAAGGCTTGTGAACAAGATAGATTGAAATTTAACAGAATGACTAGGCAGTGTTGGGTCTTTAAGAGAAACCTATCTATCTTCCTTTCGATCTTCTTTTTTCCTTCTTTCTTTGTTCTTCTTTACTTTCTCTATTTGATTCTTTGCTCTCAAGAAACTGAAAAAGAAATAGAATGCTAGAAAGATGACCATTCTAATTTGTTTTCTATCATCTTCTTCCTTACCTCTTTCTGATATTCTTTTCTTTCCCTCTCCACATTGAAGAGAATGGAGGGGTTTCAGATCCATGTCTGGTCGTTTCTGTCTTTTTCCCCTTTTTCTCTCTCTCTTTTGTGCTTGTATCTCTCTCCTTCTCTCTGGGCAAGGCGAGATCTGGAAACAAAGAACGTCGAAAACTTTTTGCAAGTAAAAGAGAGGCAGAAGGTGGTCTGAAGAGGAGAATTGGAAAACTTTTGTGGGGTTTTAATCTAATCGCACGGTCAGTTTGCTTTTAAAGGGAAAATAAAGAAATTCAGACTGCGCACGCCGACAAGCATAACACAACGGTCAATTTGTTTTTTAAAAAACTTTTTAAAGAAAAGAAAAAGAAAGAAAAAAGCAACTATTGCAGATCCATGTCTGCTCGTTTCTGTCTTTTTCCCCTTTTTCTCTCTCTGCTATGCTCGTACTTCTCACCTTCTCTCTGGGCAAGGCTTGTGAACAAGAGAGATTGAAATTTAACAGAATGACTAAGTAGTGTTGGGTCTTTAAGAGAAACCCATATATCTTCTTTTCGATCTTCTTTTTTCCTTCTTTCTTTGCTCTTCTTTTCTTTCTCTATTTGATTCTTTGCTCTCAAGAAACTGAAAAATAAATAGAATGGTAAAACGATGACCATTCTAATTTGTTTTCTATCATCTTCTTCCTCACCTCTTTCTGATATTCTTTTCTTTCCCTCTCCACATTGAAGAGAATGGAGAGTTCCAGATCCATGTCTGCTCGTTTCTGTCTTTTTCCCCTTATTCTCTCTCTGCTATGCTCGTACTTCTCAACTTCTCTCTGGGCAAGGCTTGTGAGAACAAGAGAGATTGAAATTTAACAGAATGACTAGGCAGTGTTGGGTCTTTAAGAGAAACCTATCTATCTTCTTTTCGATCTTCTTTTTTTTTCCTTCTTTCTTTGTTCTTCTTTTCTTTCTCTATTTGATTCTTTGCTCTCAAGAAACTGAAAAAGAAATAGAATGCTAGAAAGATTACCATTCTAATTTGTTTTCTACCATCTTCTTCCTTACCTCTTTCTGATATTCTTTTCTTTCCCTCTCCACATTGAAGAGAATGGAGGGGTTTCAGACCTCGTTTCTGTCTTTTTCCCCTTTTTCTCTCTCTCTTTTGTGCTTGTATCTCTCTCCTTCTCTCTGGGCAAGGCCAGATCTGAAAACAAAGAACGTTGAAAACTTTTTGAAAGTAAAAGAAAGACGAAAGAAAGGAAGAAGGTGGTCTGAAGAGGAGAATTGGAAAACTTTTGTGGGGTTTTAATCTAATCGCACGGTCAGTTTGCTTTTAAAGGGGAGATAAAGAAATTCAGACTGCGTTAAAAGGACGCCGACCAGCATAACACAACGGTCAATTTGTTTTTTAAAAAACTTTTTAAAGAAAAGAAAAAGAAAAAAGCAACTACTGCGTTAAAAAAGTTAAACTACACGGAGCCCAGGCTTAGGGTGTTGTTTTAAATTTTGGTTATATTTTATAAAAAATTAAAATATCTTTATAATAGAAAACTGTAGTTATTAAGAAAGAGATAATAAATTAAAAAAAAAATTAAAGTAAAATAGCATAAATAAGAATGTGAAGAATGTGTGATAAACACTTAGTAATTAATTCTAAAAAAATGTGAGTGAATTTTACTGGGAAATAGAAAAAATTAAAAAAATTTGACAGAAAAATGAAAAAGACTCCCTTGTAGATGATTTTTTTTTATTAATTATTACTGAAAGAAAATAAAAATAAATAAATTTAAAGCGGATAAATATAATTTTGTAATAAATTTTAATAATTTATGTTAGAATATAAATAATTAACTATGATATTTTTTTACAATTTTTTAAATAATTAATTTAATCAATTATTTAATACAATCAAAACATATATACTTTTTTAGTTCTCTATATGCATTAAAGCAACAATATCTCAACCACACATTTGGAGAAAAGTAATATATTTCATATATGATAAATATGGACACCAACCACTGCATGCTAATTAAAAATAGGACAAAAAAAAGATAAAAATGCAGAGGAGTCCAGACCACTCAAGTAACAAAACAATGATATCAATGAAATAAAAAAAAATGCAAAACAAACAACCGGACTATTTTAAATTTTTTGTCTAAAGAGTCACATAATAACAAGAGCTAATTGTTTTAACTAGCTAAGCAAAAACAAAATATTGGGTACATGATTATTTACCTCATCTTTGGAGTTTGAAATCAACAATAAGCAAATAAAAGTGAGTAAATCAATTTGTAAATAACAAAGATTCGTTAATATTATAATTCAAAGAAGTAAAAAATCATTAACAAATAAATAGAACATATAGATAATTTTTCATGGGAACTACGCGTACCAAAATTGAAATATAAAAAAAAATCAACTAGAACCATGAGTAACAAGCATTAAAAGAGAACAATAAACATATCTTTTTATAAATAAGTAAGATTTTTCTACATTATAATTTAAATAAGAAGAGAACCAAATAATTAAAAGTAACATATGCATAGTTTGGCATGAAAAAACGGATATTGAAACTTCAAAATTAAAAAAAACGACTAAAATAAAGAACAAACATCAAAAGATGACAATTTTATTATTCTCAGTATAATATTTAAAATCGTCTTTTGAGTACTACTACGTTAATGTACATATAAAAGAAATTCACTAAGCTAATAATACTAATTTTGTCGATTTATAATCATTTCAATTCATACGAATGTAAAAATGATATGTTCATTCTATAAGCTGATATTTAGGATTTATTGTCATTTTATCATTCACTTCTGTTTACTCATTTCTAAGCAATTAGTAGTCAAAATCCTAGATCATCTCAATTCAAAAGACAAACATTCATTGGATTCAAATATCAAATAAATATACTATAAATTTAAATCAGAGTTCTCTAATAGTTATCACTTGCAACTCTTCCAACAGTATTTTTGACATATAGCTAATGTTGTAAATTTACCAAACATTTCTTTTTCTTAAGCACTAATCCCTAAGTTCACTTTTCATAACTGAAAAATAATATTCCAATGGACATCCTTCAAACATTCACTATGGATGATACCACATAATAACCAACAACCACCATCTTTCTAACAACACGCTATGAGCAAAACATTAAACCATACAAAAGAAAGTCATCTACCTCCAAAAACCTACAAAATGATTCAAGTCATCTTAAAACACTAATTACATCGAATATCTTAGAGCAATACTAACTGACCAATGTATTAGAGCTAAAATAAAACAAAGACTTTCTTGCCTATCACTAGTACTTTATAGATTTTTAAAAATTAAACTCTTAAAATAAAATAATCCTCCAATCTAAATATAAGTAAAGTTAACACGTGATAAATCTTTAATTTAAAATTTCTTTGTCACTTACACCGTAATAGTTTTTTAATGAAGTAAGAAAGTTTGGCTCTCCATCTACATTTTGTATTTTTTTATTAAATTAGGTAGTTGAAAAATTCATGGATATAATCTTGCAGTAGATTTAGTTCGGGTGCCAAAAAAATTTATTTTTTCATTGCAAATGCAGCATTGTGCAATACTTTCGGAGGCAACATTACATAAACTATTAGGGTCCAATACACACACTTAATGCAGCAAATGAGTATATTTATTGCGAGGTATATTAAACTGCTGCCTAACTCCGATGTTACAAACTCTTCTTCATGTTCTATTAGTGATGTCAAAACATATATACTTTTTTAGTTCTCTATATGCATTAAAGCAACACTATCTCAACCACACGTTTAGAGAAAAGTAATATATTTCATATATGATAAATATGGACACCAACCACTGCATGCCAATTAAAAATAGGACCAAAAAAAAGATAAAAATGCAGAAGAGTCCAGACCACTCAAGTAACAAAACAATGATATCAATGAAAGAAAAAAAAATGCAAAACAAACAACCGGACTATTTTAAATTTTTTTTCTAAAGAGTCACATAATAACAAGAGCTAATTGTTTTAACTAGCTGAGCAAAAACAAAATATTGGGTACATGATTATTTACCTCAACTTTGGAGTTTGAAATCAACAATAAGCAAATAAAAGTGAGTAAATCAATTTGTAAATAACAAAGATTCGTCAATATTATAATTCAAAGAAGTAAAAAATCATTAACAAATAAATAGAACATATAGATAATTTTTCATGGGAACTACGCGTACCAAAATTGAAATATAAAAAAAAATCAACTAGAACCATGAGTAACAAGCATTAAAAGAGAACAATAAACATATCTTTTTATAAATAAGTAAGATTTTTCTACATTATAATTTAAATAAGAAGAGAACCAAATAATTAAAAGTAACATATGCATAGTTTGGCATGAAAAAACGGATATTGAAACTTCAAAATTAAAAAAACGACTAAAATAAAGAACAAACATCAAAAGATGACAATTTTATTATTCTCAGTATAATATTTAAAATCGTCTTTTGAGTACTACTACGTTAATGTACATATAAAAGAAATTCACTAAGCTAATAATACTAATTTTGTCGATTTATAATCATTTCAATTCATACGAATGTAAAAATGATATGTTCATTCTATAAGCTGATATTTAGGATTTATTGTTATTTTATCATTCACTTTTGTTTACTCATTTCTAAGCAATTAGTAGTCAAAATCCTAGATCATCTCAATTCATAAGACAAACATTCATTGGATTCAAATATCAAATAAATATACTATAAATTTAAATCAGAGTTCTCTAATAGTTATCACTTGCAACTCTTCCAACAGTATTTTTGACATATAGCTAATGTTGTAACTTTACCAAACATTTCTTTTTCTTAAGCACTAATCCCTAAGTTCACTTTTCATAACTGAAAAATAATATTCCAATGGACATCCTTCAAACATTCACTATGGATGATACCACATAATAACCAACAACCACCATCTTTCTAACAACACGCTATGAGCAAAACATTAAACCATACAAAAGAAAGTCATCTACCTCCAAAAACCTATAAAATGATTCAAGTCATCTTAAAACACTAATTACATCGAATATCTTAGAGCAATACTAACCGACCAATGTATTAGAGCTAAAATAAAACAAAAACTTTCTTGCCTATCACTAGTACTCTATACATAAAAGTCAATCAACATCAACTCCTAGTCTTATATGAAAAAAGCAATCCTAACTATCTAGTTTTGAATGCATCACTAGCTCATCACTAAATACTCGATACCTATAAGCTTTAATACATAAAAGTTAATCAACATTCAATTCTTAATGTTATTTAAAAATAGCAATTCTAACTATCTAATTTTAAATATATCTCTAAGGATGATATCATATATTTGCCAACAACCACAAGTCATTCTGTCTACTAGCCATGATCCAAAGGGAAAACCAGCAGACCATATAAAGAAAAGTAAATTATCTTGAGAAAATTATTAGCTTATTCAAGTTACCCTAAAAACACCAATTACGTTGTATTTCTTAAAAATAATATTGATCTATCACTATCTATGAGCTAAATTAAAAGTTATAACGAGTGCATATTATTTTGCAAATGGTAAACAAGTAACTTTCAAGTAACTAAAGAAATCATTCAATCGCATTTTAGGATTGAAGATTAAGTTTAAGAATGATTAAAGAGAGAGAGAGAGAGAGAGAGAGAGAGAGAGAGAAGAGATACTGAGTGTTTTAGGAAGCCACCAACCAGAATTGAGCAAGTTCTCAGCTTCCCGTTTGTGGACAAGTGTGGAGGAAATATATCAGGATGATCACTAAATAGTGAAGGGAACATTTCATCATACTGAAGATGCAAATGTTGCAACAATTGAAAGAATAAATGAGAAGTATGCAATACAGATAATAAAATAATGAGGTAAAATTTCATACGCTCTCTCTTCCTCTGCCACTCTGGTTCTCTTCTTCGTACACACTCTCCCTCTTTTATCGCTCACAGACCGTAAAACATGCAGCAGACTATACTGAGAACTTGCCAGTGTAAATAAGAGAGCCAGTATTCTCATGTTTGCTACAACCAATCAACATGCAAAATCATTAAAATAAAAATTTAATTTTCATCACTTACAGCGTAATTTTTCATTACTTACAGCGCAATTTTGAAGAATGGTCAGGACCTCCGTCCTCTTGCCAACGAGCGAGAAAAAAGACAAACATATCAAAACCCAAAAAATATAATGTGAAAGACAAGAAGAAAGAAATAGCACATAAAACACAGTAGCTCTTCGTACCAATTCAGTAAATGCAACCTTGTTAAAAACATTGAAGAATCAAAAGAAACTACTGACCACTCCTCCAACCGAAGAAAACAAGTTCCCGCCATCACCAATATCTGCCATCAAATCGAACCACAGATCTACTTTTCGACTAAAATGATCATGCAGTAGATCTCCATGTTAAGCTCCATCAACTAACTTTTTAAAACTAAATGTGATAGATGATGCTGAAATAGATAGCGTTGTAAATCTCTCCAACTCCATCAAAAAAATTTAAAAAACAATTAGGCTAAAAAAGCAAAAAAATAGAAAAATATGATAAAAGAAGGAAGACAAACCTCTTATTCTACAGATACCTCATAATTCACGTCTAAAAGAGTGCTACCAACAAAAAAAAACAAAACACAAGTGACACATCTGGACCATCTTAAACGTTTTTCCTAAAGAGTTACACATTAACAAAATATAAAAATTTTATCTACCCAAAAAGATAAAAATATATGCTTATTTACCTTAAAAGTGCTAACTACGATTGATAATAACCTTCGGTAGTCCTATATTAAAGTAAACAAAAATAATATTGCTAAGTAAATAATCTTAAATAGAAAATAAAATTTATGTCATAAGCATAGGAAAATAAACCTCTTATTCCACGTATATCTTATAACCCAACATGTTTCAAGCAGTGTTACCCACAAAAGAGAACAAAACAGAGATAATATATGATTGGTATCTGTTCAACATTTTGCCTAAAGATTTTCATAATAGCGAAAAAAGAAAATTTTAACTAGTTATAGAAAAAATATAATATTAAATACGTGTTTATTTACCTGATTTTTGCCGTTTGAAATCTACAACAACTACACAAAAGTAAGCATATCAATTTATAAATGATCAAGACCCTTTTACGTTGTAATTAAAATAAGAAGAAAACCAATAGCAATTAAATATAACATATGTGCACAGCTTGGCATGGTCGGATATCAAAACTTCAAATTAAAAAAGAACGACTAAAATCAAGAATAACATATATTAAAATAGGACAATTTTGTTGTCTGCTGCATAACATTAAAAACAGCCTCAAGTATTGCTATGTTAATGTACACATAAAGAAATTCACAGATGAAATAATGCTAAATTATTTCAATTTATAATCATTTAACCTCACGTAAATATTAAAATGAGATATTCGTTTTCAAGTCTGATACTTGGGTTTTACTCTTTTTTCTTGTCAGTTTGTAAGGGTAGTTGTAATTTTTTACTGATACTTTGTCGTTAATTTGTTTGAGATTTTTGTTTGCTGGAAAAGTTGAAGAGCTAAACGTAATTTTTGTTTTGGTTTACTTGAGTTTGTGATTGTATTTGAGTTTGTTTGTATTAGAATTTGAGCGTCGACTTGTTCTTGTAATTTCGCTCGAGTTAGTTGTTTGTTTTAATTGTTTGGAATTGCAAAAAAAATCAATCGGATTTTTCTTTCAGTGTACTTAAATTTGTAACTGTATTTGAGTTTGTTTGTATTTTTATTCCAATTTCGGTTTCTAATTACAATTTGTTTGCTTTGCATTGTTGATATCGATCTATCACCATATAGGTTTTTAGTGTTCAAATACATCATTCAACTAAGTTTTGGTAGCATAATTTAAAAATTATTGTTTGATTAGTTAGTAAAAAAATAAAAATAATTGACTAATCAGATAATAAAATCATGAAGCAAAATTTCATACGAACTCACTTCCTCTATCGCTCTGGTCCTCTTCTTCATACACACTCTCCCTCTTTTGTCGCTCACAGACCATAAAGCACGCCGCAGGCTATACCGAGAGTCTGCCAGCGTAAGTAAGACAGTCACTATTCGCACGTTTGCTACAACAAGTAATTATGCAAAATCATTAAAATAAAAATTAAATTTTCATCACTTACAGCACTATTTTAAAGAATGGTTAGGACCTCCTTCCAGCGACGCGAGAAATTAAACAAACATACCAAAACTCAGGAAATAGAATGTGAAGAAAGAGATACCTCATAAAACACATCAACTCATAGTACCAAACGACTGTATAATAGACTAGCTCCAATATTCTGATCACCAATTCAGTAAATGCAACCTTGTTAGAAACATTAAAGAAAAAAAAAAACCACCGACCAAGCACTCCTGCAACCGAAGAAGATGAGTTCCTGCCATCAAATCGAACCACATATCTTCTTTTCTACTAAAGTGATCATAGAGTAGATCTCCTTGTAGCTCCAAATGAAACCTTTTTAAAACTTAATGTGATAGATGATGTAGAAATAGATAGCGTTGTAACTCTCTCCAACTCCATCAGAAAATTTTAAAAAATAAATTAGGCCTAAAAAAAGCAAAACTAAACTGAAAAATACGATAAAAGAAGGAAGACAAACCTCTTATTTCACGGATACCTCATAATTCACGTCTAAAAGAGTGTTACCAACAAAAAAGAATAAAACACAAGTGACACGCCTGGACCATCTTAAACTTTTTGCCTAAAGAGTTACACACTAAAAAGTTTAAAAAATTTTATCTACCAGAAAGTTAAAAAAAACATATTTATTTACCTTAAAAGTGCTCACTAATATTTATAATAACCTTCGGTAATCCTACATTAAAGTAAACAAAAATAATATTGCTAAGTACATATTTTTTTTTGAGATAAATATTGCAAGTAAATAATCCTAAATAGAGAAGAAAATATGTAATAGAAAATAAATTTTATGTCATAAGCATAGGAAAATAAACTTTTTATTCTACGAATATCTTATAACCCAACATGTTTCAAGCAGTGTTACCCACAAAAGAGAACAAAACAGAGATAATATATGATTGGACTCCCTTTTAACTTTTTGCCTAAAGATTTTCATAATAACAAAGAAAAAGAATTTTAACTAGTTATAAAAAAAATAATATTAAATATGTATTTATTTACCTGATTTTTGCCGTTTGAAATCTACAACTACACAAAACTAAGCATATCAATTTATAAATGATCAAGACTCTTTTACCTTGTAATTAAAATAAGAAGAAAATCAATAGCAATTAAATGTAACATATGCACAGCTTGACAAGGACATATATCAAAACTTCAAATTAAAAAAAAGACGAATGAAATCAAGAAGAACAGACATTAAAAAGGACAATTTTGCTGTCATCAACATAACATTAAAAACAGCCTCAAGTATTGCTATGTTAATGTACACATAAAGAAATTCACTGAGAAACTAATGCTAATTCAGTAAATGCAACCTTATTAGAAAGATTAAAGAAACAAAAAAAATCGCTGACCAAGTACTCCTGCAACCGAAGAAGACAAGTTCCCGCCATCACCAATATCTGCCATCAAATCGAACCACATATCTTCTTTTCCACTAAAGTGATCATAGAGTAGATCTCCTTGTAGCTCCAAATGAAACCTTTTTAAAACTCAATGTAATAGATGATGCACAAATAGATAGCGTTGTAACTCTCTCCAACTCCATCAAAAAATTTAAAAAATAAATTAGACTCAAAAAAAGCAAAACTAAATTGAAAAATATGATAAAAGAAGAAAGACAAACCTCTTATTCCACAGATACTTCATAATCTACAAACTAAAATACAGGTGACACTGCTGGACCATCTTAAACTTTTTGCCTAAAGAATTACATACTAACAAAATATAAAAATTTTGACTACCCAAAAAGATAAAAACACATGCTTATTTACCTTAAAAGTGCTCCATAAGATTGATAATAATCTTCGGTAGTCCTACATTAAAGTAAACATAAAGAATACTGCTAAATAAATAATTCTAAATAGAAAAAAATTATATATATATATTAGAAAATAAAATTTATATCGTAAGTAAAGCAAAATAAACCTTTTGTTCCACGAATATCTTATAAACCAACATGTTTCTAGTAGTGTTACCCACAAAAGATAATAAAAAAAAGATAATATATGATTGGACTCTCTTTAACTTTTTGCATAAAGATCTTTATAGTAACAAAGAAAGAAAATTTTAACTAGTTATAGAAAAAATATAATATTGAATACGTGTTTATTTACCTGATTTTGAGCGTTTGAAATCTACAACAATTACACAAATGTGAGTATATCAATTTATAAATGATCAAGACTCTTTTAAAATCAGAAGAAAACCAATGGCAACTAAATGTAACAAATGCAGGCATAGACGGATATCAAAACTTTAAATTAAAAAAAACGACTAAAATAAAAAAGAAAAGACATTAAAAGAGGACAATTTTGTTGTCTTCTGCATAACATTAAAAACAGCCTCAAGTATTACTATGTTAATGTACACATAAAGAAATTCACTGACAAAATAATGCTAAATTGTTTCAATTTATAATCATTTCTACTCACGCAAATATTAAAACGAGATATTCGTTTTCAGGGCTAATACTTGGGTTTTACCATTTTTCCTTGTCAGTTTGTAAGGGAAGTTGTAATTTGTTTGCGGTAATTTATCGTTATTGTGTTTGAGATGTTTGTTTGCAGGGAAAGTTGAAGAGTCAAATGTACTTTTTGTTTTGGTTTACTTGACTTTGTAATTGTATTTGAGTTTGTTTGTAAGGGTAGATGTATTTTGTTTGTTGTAGTTTCTCGTTATTGTGTTTGAGATTTTTGTTATCTGGAAAAGTTGAAGAGCTAAATATAATTTTTGTTTTGGTTTACTTGAGTTTGTGATTGTATTTGAGTTTGTTTGTAATTGTATTAGAATTTTAGCGCCTACTTATTGTTAAAATTTGTTATTTTAGTTTGTTGTAATTTCACTCGAGTTAGCTGTTTGGTTCATTTATTAGGAATTACAAAAAAATCAATTGGATTTTTGAGTTTGTTTGTAATTGTATTAGAATTTTAGCGCCTACTTGTTGTTAAAATTTGTTATTTTAGTTTGTTGTAATTTCACTCGAGTTAGCTCTTTGTTTCATTTATTAGGAATTACAAAAAAATCAATTGGATTTTCCTTTCAGTGTACTTGGATTACTAACTGTATTCGAGTTTTTTTGTATATTTGTTCCAATATCGGTTTCTAATTATAATTTGTTTGCTTTGCATTGTTCATATCGATCTATCTTCGTGCAGCTTTTTAGTGTTCAAATCCATCCTTTAACTAAGCTTTAGTAGCATAATTTAAAAATTATTGTTTGATTAGTCAGTAAAAAATTAAAAATAATCGACTAATCAAATAATAAAATCATAAGGTAAAATTTCATACGAACTCGCTTCCTCTGTCGCTCTAGTTCTCTTCTTCGTACACACTCTCCCTCTTTTGTCGCTCACAGAGCATAAAGCACACCGCAGGCTATACCGAGAACCTGCCAGCGTAACTAAGACTGGCACTATTCGCAGGTTTGCTACAATCAATAAATATGCAAAATCATTAAAATGAAATTTGAATTTTCATCACTTACAGCACAATTTTGAAGAATTGTCAGGACCTCCTTCCTTTTGCCAGCGATGCGAGAAATAAGACAAAAATACCAAAACTCAGAAAATATAATGTGAAAGATAAGAAGAAAGAGATCTCTCATAAAACACAGCATCTCATAGTACCAAACAACTGTGTAATAGACCAGCTCCAATATCCTGATTACCAATTCAGTAAATGCAACCTTATTTGAAACATTAAAAAAACAAAAAATAACCACTGACCAAGTACTCCTGCAACCGAAGAAGACGAGTTCCCGTCATCACCAGTATCTGCCATTAAATCAAACCACATATCTTCTTTTCCACTAAAGTGATCATAGAGTAGATCTCCTTGTAGCTCCAACTGAAGAAATCACATTTTAAGATTGAAGATTAAGTTTAAGAATGATTAAAGAAAGAGAGAGAGAGAGAGAGAGAAAGAGAAGAGATACTGAGTGTTTTAGGAAGCCACCAACCAGAATTGAGCAAGTTCTCAGCTTCCCGTATGTGGACAGGTGTGGAGGAAATATATCAGGATGATCACTGAATAGTGAAGGGAACATTTCATCATACTGAAGATGCAAATATTGCAACAATTGAAAGAATAAATGAGAAGTATGCAACACAGATAATAAAATAATGAGGTAAAATTTCATACGCACTCTCTTCCTCTGCCGCTCTGGCTCTCTTCTTCGTACAAACTCTCCCTCTTTTGTCGCTCACAGACCGTAAAACATGCAGCAGACTATACTGAGAATTTGCCAGCGTAAGTAAGAGAGCCAATATTCTCATGTTTGCTACAACCAATCAACATACAAAATCATTAAAATGAAAATTTAATTTTCACCACTTACAGTGCAATTTTGAAGAATGGTTAGGACCTCCGTCATCTTGCCAACGAGTAAGAAAAAAGACAAACATATCAAAACCCAAAAAACATAATGTGAAAGACAAGAAGAAAAAAATACCACATAAAGCATAGTAGCTCTTCGTACCAATTCAGTAAATGCAACCTTGTTAAAAACATTGAAGAATCAAAAGAAACTATTGACCACTCCTGCAATCGAAGAAAATAAGTTCCCGCCATCACCAGTATATGCCATCAAATCGAACCACAGATCTACTTTTCGACATCATGCAGTAGATCTCCATTTTAAGCTCCATCAACTAACTTTTTAAAACTAAATGTGATAGATGATGCTAAAATAGATAGCGTTGTAATTCTCTCCAACTCCATCAAAAAAATTTAAAAAATAATTAGGCTAAAAAAGCAAAAAAATAGAAAAATATAATAAAAGAAGGAAGACAAACCTCTTATTCTACAGATACCTCATAATTCACATCTAAAAGAATGCCACCAACAAAAGAAAATAAAATACAAGTGACACATCTGGACCATCTTAAACGTTTTTCCTAAAGAGTTACACACAAACAAAATATAAAAATTTTATCTACCCAAAAAGATAAAAATATATGCTTATTTACCTTAAAAGTGCTAACTAAGATTGATAATAACCTTTGGTAGTCCTATATTAAAGTAAACAAAATTAATATTGCTAAGTAAATAATACTAAATAGAAAAGAAAATATGTAATAGAAAATAAAATTTATGTCATAAGCATAGGAAAATAAACCTATTATTCCATGTATATGTTATAACCCAATATGTTTCAAGCAGTGTTACCTAAAAAAAGAGAACAAAACAGAGATAATATATGATTGGTCTCTATTCAATATTTTGCCTAAAGATTTTCATAATAGCAAAGAAAGAAAATTTTAACTAGTTATAGAAAAAACATAATATTAAATACATGTTTATTTACCTGATTTTTGCCGTTTGAAATCTACAACAACTACACAAAAGTAAGCATATCAATTTATAAATGATCAAGGCCTTTTTACGTCGTAATTAAAATAAGAAGAAAACCAATAGCAATTAAATGTAACATATGTGCACAGCATGGCATGGACAGATATCAAAACTTCAAATTAAAAAAGAACGACTAAAATCAAGAAGAACAAATATTAAAAGAGGAAAATTTTGTTGTCTTCTGCACAATATTAAAAACAGCCTCAAGTATTGCTATGTTAATGTACACATAAAGAAATTCATTGGTGAAATAATGCTAAATTATTTCAATTTATAATCATTTAACCTCATGCAAATATTAAAATGAGATATTCGTTTTTAGGACTGATACTTGAGTTTTACTCTTTTTTCTTGTCAGTTTGTAAGGGTAATTGTAATTTTTTACCGGTATTTTGTCGTTATTATGTTTGAGATGTTTGTTTGTAGAGAAAGTTGAAGAGCTAAATGTAATTTTTGTTTTGGTTTACTTGAGTTTGTGATTGTATTTGAGTTTGTTTGTAATTGTATTAAAATTTGAGTGCCTACTTGTTGTTGTAATTTTGCTCGAGTTAGTTGTTTGCTTCATTTTTTTGGAATTGCGAAAAAAATCAATTGGATTTTTCTTTCAGTGTACTTAAATTTGTAATTATATTTGAGTTTGTTTGTATTTTTGTTCCAATTTCGGTTTCTAATTACAATTTGTTTGCTTTGCATGGTTGATATCGATCTATCCTCATATAGGTTTTTAGTGTTCAAATCCATCCTTCAACTAAATTTAGTAAATGCAACCTTATTAGAAAGATAAAAGAAGCAAAAAAAACCGCTGACCAAGTATTCCTGCAACTGAAGAAAACGAGTTCCTGCCAGCACCAGTATCTGCCATCAAATCGAACCACATATCTTCTTTTCCACTAAAGTGATCATAGAGTAGATCTCCTTTTAGCTCCAAATGAAACTTTTTTAAAACTTAATGTGATAGATAATGCACAAATAGATAGCGTTGTAACTCTCTCCAACTCCATCAAAAAATTTTAAAAAATAAATTAGGCTAAAAAAAAACAAAACTAAACTGAAAAATATGATAAAAGAAGAAAGACAAATCTCTTATTCCACAGATACTTCATAATCTACAAACAAAAGAAAATAAAACACAGGTGACACTGCTGGACCATCTTAAACTTTTTGCCTAAAGAATTACATACTAACAAAATATAAAAATTTTGATTACCCAAAAGGATAAACACACATGCTTATTTACCTTATAAGTGCTCCATAAGATTAATAATAACTTTCGGTAGTCCTACATTAAAGTAAACATAAAGAATACTGCTAAATAAATAATTCTAAATAGAAAAAATATTTATATATATATAATAGAAAATAAAATTTATATCGTAAGTAAAGCAAAATAAACCTTTTGTTCCACGAATATCTTATAATCCAACATGTTTCCAGTAGTATTACCCACAAAAGAGAACAAAAAAGAGATAATATATGATTGGACTCTCTTAAACTTTTTGCATAAAGATCTTTATAATAACAAAGAAAGAAAATTTTAACTAGCTATAGAAAAAAATATAATATTGAATACGTGTTTATTTATCTGATTTTGGGCGTTTGAAATCTACAACAATTACACAAAAGTGAGTATATCAATTTATAAATGATCAAGACTCTTTTAAAATTAGAAGAAAACCAATAGCAATTAAATGTAACAAATGCAGGCATGGACAGATTTCAAAACTTTAAATTAAAAAAAACGACTAAAATAAAAAAGAAAAAACATTAAAAGAGGACAATTTTGTTGTCTTTTGCATAACATTAAAAACAACCTCAAGTATTACTATGTAATTTTTGTTTTAGTTTACTTGAGTTTATGATTATATTTGAGTTTATTTGTAATTGTATTAGAATTTCAGCGTCTACTTGTTTTAGTTTGTTGTACAATTTCACTCAAACTTAGTTGTTTGTTTCATTTTTGTGGAATTGCAAATAAATCAATTGGATTTTTCTTTAAATATACATGAATTTATTAATTTATTTGAATTTGTTTGTATTTTTATTCCAATTTCAGTTTCTTATTACAATTTGTTTGTTTTGCATTGTTCATATCGATCTAGCGTCATGTAGGTTTTTAGTGTTCAAATCCATCCTTCAACTAAGTTATGGTAGCATAATTTAAAAATTATTGTTTGATTAGTTAGTAAAAAATAAAAATAATTGATTAATCAGATAATAAAATCATGAGGTAAACTTTCATACGAACTCTCTTCCTCTGCCTTCCTGGTTCTCTTCTTCGTACACACTCTCCCTCTTTTGTTGCTCACATACCGTAAAGCACGCCGTAGGCTATACTGAGAGCCTGCCAGCGTAAGAGAGCCAGTATTCGCAGGTTTGCTACAATCAATAAATATGCAAAATCATTAAAATGAAATTTGAATTTCATCACTTACAGCACAATTTTAAAGAATGCTCATGACCTCCGTTATCTTGCCAGCGACGCGAGAAACAAGACAAACATACCAAAATCTAAGAAATATAATGGGAAAGGCAAGAAGAAAGAGATACCTCCTAAAACACAGCAGCTCATAGTACCAAACCATTGTATGGTCTAGCTCCAAAATCCTAATTACCAATTCAGTAAATGCAACATTATTAGAAACAATGAAGAAACAAAAGAAACTGATGACCAAGTACTCCTACAACTGAAGAATACGAATTTCTGCCAGTACCATTATCTGCCATCAAATCAAACCACAGATCTTTTTAACTAAAATGATCATGGAGAAGATCTCCTTATGAAGCTCCATCTAAAAACTTTTTAAAACTTAATGTAATAAATGATGCGGAAATAAATAATGTTGTAACTCTCTCCAACTCTATTAAAAAATATTAAAGAAAAAATTAAGATGAAAAAAAACAAAATAAAATTGAAAAACAGGATAAAAGAGGAAAGACAAACCTCTTATTGTGCTGGTACATCATAATCTATATCTAAAAAAGTGCTACGAACAAAAGAAAATAAAACACAAGTGACACGCCTGGACCATCTTAAATTTTTTGCCTAAGAGTTACACACTGACAAAATATTAAAATATTAGCTACCCAAAAAGATAAAAACACACGTTTATTACGTTAAAAGTGCTCCTAAAATTGATAATAACTTTCGGTAGTCCTATATTAAAGTAAACAAAAAGAATATTGTTAAGTAAATAATTATAAATAGAAAAAAATATATGTAATAAAAAAATAAAATTTATGTCATAAGCATTGAAAAATAAACTTTTTATTTCACGAATATATCATAACCCAACATTTCTCCAGCGGTGTTACCCAGAAAAGAGAACAAAACAGAGATAATATATGATTGGATTCCTTTCAACTTTTTACCTAAAGATCTTCATTATAACAATTAAAGAAAATTTTAACTAGTTAAAGAAAAAACACACTATTAAATATATGTTTATTTACATGATTTTTGTCATTTGAAATCTACAACAACTACACAAAAGTAAGTATATCAGTTTATAAATGATCAAGACTCTTTTATGTTATAATTCAAATCAGAAGAGAATCAATAGCAACTAAATATAATGTGATAGACAAGAAGAAAGAGATATCTCATAAAACACAGCACCTCATAGTACCAAACGACTGTATAATAGACCAGCTCAAATATCCTGATTACCAATTCAGTAAATGCAACCTTATTAGAAACATTAGAAAAAAAAAAAAATCGCTGACCAAGTACTCCTACAACCGAAGAAGACGAGTTTCTGCCATCACCAGTATCTGCCTTCAAATCGAACCACATATCTTCTTTTTCACTAAAGTGATCATAGAGCAGATCTCTTTGTAGCTCCAAATGAAACTTTTTTAAAACTTAATGTGATAGATGATGCAGAAATAGATAGCGTTGTAACTCTCCCCAACTCCATCAATTGAATTTTAAAAAATAAATTAGGATTAAAAAAAGTAAAACTAAACTGAAAAATATGATAAAAGAAGAAAAACAAACCTCTTATTCTACAGATACATCATAATCCACGTCTAAAAGGGTGCTACCAACAAAAAAAAATAAAACACAAGTGACACGTCTGGACCATAAACTTTTTGCCTAAAGAGTTACATACTAACAAAATATAAAAATTTTAACTACCCAAAAAAATAAAAACACATGCTTATTTACCTTAAAAGTGCTCCCTAAAATTGATAATAACCTATGGTAGTCCTATATTAAAGTAAACATAAAGAATATTGCTAAATAAATGATTCTAAATAGAAAATAAAACTTATATCATAAGCAAAACAAAATAAACCTTTTGTTCTACGAATATCTTATAACCCAAAATGTTTCCAGTAGTATTACCCACAAAAGAGAACAAAAAAGAGATAATATATGATTAAACTCTCTTTAACTTTTTACCTAAAGATCTTCATAGTATCAAAGAAAGAAAATTTTAACTAATTATAGAAAAAATATAATATTGAATACGTGTTTATTTACCTGATTTTTGGCGTTTGAAATCTACAACAATTACACAAAAGTGAGCATATATAAATGATCAAGACTCTTTTATGTTGTAACTAAAATAAGAAGAAAACCAATAGCAATTAAATGTAACAAATGCAGGCATGGACGGATATCAAAACTTCAAATTAAAAAAAAAACCGACTAAAATCAAGAAGAAAAGACATTAAAAGAGGACACTTCTGTTGTCTTCTGCATAACATTAAAAACAGCCTCATGTATTGCTATGTCAATGTACACATAAAAAAATTCACTAACGAAATAATGCTAAATTGTTTCCATTTAATCATTTCAACTCATACAAATATAAAAAATGAGATATTTATTTTCAGGACTGATACTTGGGTTTTGCTCTTTTTCCTTGTAAGTTTGTAAGGGTAGTTGTAATTTGTTTATTATGGTTTGTCGTTATTGTTTTTGAGATGTTTTTTTCTTGGCAAGTTGAAGAACTAAATGTAATTTTTGTTTTTGTTTATTTGACTTTGTAATTGTATTTGAGTTTGTTTGTAAGGGTAAATGTAATTTGTTTGTTGTAGTTTCTCGTTATTGTGTTTGAGATGTTTGTTATCTGGAAAAGTTGAAGAACTAAATATAATTATTGTTTTGATTTACTTAAGTTTGTGATTATATTTGAGTTTGTTTGTAATTGTACTAGAATTTCAGTGCCAACTTAGTTGTTTGTTTCATTTATTTGGAATTAAAAAAAAAATCAATTGAATTTTTCTTTCGGTATACTTGGATTTGTAACTGTATTTGAGTTTGTTTGTATTTTTTTTCCAATTTCAGTTTCTAATTATAATTTATTTGCTTTACATTGTTTATATCGATCTATCGTCATGTAGCTTTTTAGTGTTCAAATCCATGTAGCTTTGTAGCTTTTTAGTGTTCAACTAAGTTATGGTACCATAATTTAAAAATTATTATTTAATTAGTTAGTAAAAAATAAAAATAATTGACTAATCAGATAATAAAATAATGAGGTAAAATTTCATACGAACTCGCTTCTTTTGTCGCTCTGGTTCTCTTCTTCGTACACACTCTCCCTCTTTTGTCGCTCACATATCGTAAAGCACGCCGCAGACTATACCGAGAACCTGCCAGCGTAAGTAAGACAGCCACTATTCGCAGGTTTGCTATAATAAGTAATTATACAAAATCATTAAAATAAAAATTGAATTTTCATCATTTACAGGATCTCCTTTCTTTTGATAGCGACGCGAGAAAAAAGACGAACATACCAAAACTCAGGAAATATAATGTGATACACAAGAAGAAAGAGATACCTTATAAAACACAGCAACTCATAGTACCAAACGACTGTATAATAGACCAGTTCAAATATCCTGATTACCAATTCATTAAATACAACCTTATTAGAAACATTAAAAAAATAAAAAAAAAAATCGCTAACCAAGTACTCCTGCAACCGAAGATGAGTTTCCGCCATCACTAGTATCTACCTTCAAATCGAACCACAAATCTTTTTCACTAAAGTAATCATAGAGCAGATCTCTTTGTAGCTCCAAATGAAACCTTTTTAAAACTTAATGTGATAAATGATGCAGAAATAGAAAGTGTTCTAACTCTCCCCAACTCCATCAATTGAATTTTGAAAAATAAATTAGGCTTAAAAAAAGTAAAACTAAACTGAAAAATATTATAAAAGAAGGAAGCCAAACTTCTTATTCCACGGATACCTTATAATTCTCGTCTAAAAGAGTGCTACCAACAAAAAAGAATAATACACAAATGATACGCCTGGACCATCTTAAACTTTTTGCCGAAGAATTATACACTAACAAAATATTAAAATATTAGCTACCCAAAAAGATAAAAACACACGTTTATTACGTTAAAAGTGCTCCTAAAATTGATAATAACTTTCGGTAGTCCTATATTAAAGTAAACAAAAAGAATATTGTTAAGTAAATAATTATAAATAGAAAAAAATATATGTAATAAAAAAATAAAATTTATGTCATAAGCATTGAAAAATAAACTTTTTATTTCACGAATATATCATAACCCAACATTTCTCCAGCAGTGTTACCCAGAAAAGAGAACAAAACAGAGATGATATATGATTGGATTCCTTTCAACTTTTTACCTAAAGATCTTCATGATAACAATTAAAGAAAATTTTAACTAGTTAAAGAAAAAACACACTATTGAATATATGTTTATTTACATGATTTTTGCCATTTGAAATCTACAACAACTACACAAAAGTAAGTATATCAGTTTATAAATGATCAAGACTCTTTTATGTTATAATTCAAATCAGAAGAGAATCAATAGCAACTAAATATAACATATGCACAACTTGACATGGACATTAAAAACGACCATTAAAAGAGGACAATTTTATTGTCCTCTGCATGACATTAAAAACAGCCTCAAGTATTGCTATATTAATGTACACATAAAGAAACTCATTGACGAAATAATACTAAATTGTTTCAATTTATAATCATTTCAACTCATGAAAATGTTAAGAACGAGATATTCGATTTATGAGTTGATATTTAAAGTTTACTCTTTTTCCTTGTCAGTTTGTAAGGGTAGTTGTAATTTATTTGTTGTAGTTTGCCGTTATTGTGTTTGAGATGCTTGTTTGCTAAAAAAGTTGAAGAGCTAAATGTAATTTTTGTTTTAGTTTAAAAGCTATTAGGTTTCTAAGATCTTCAAAATAAGAAAATGAACGATAACTCTAAATGATAGGTTTCTTAAAATTAAACTCTTAAAATAAAATAATCTTCCAATTTAAATCTAAAGTAAAGCTAATATGTGATAAATTTTTAAATTAGAATTTTTCTGTCGCAGAATTTTATGTATTTTAAAAACTATTAGTTTTTTAATGAAGTAAGAAAACTTGGCTCTCCATCTACATTTTGTATTTTTTTGATTAAATTATGTAGTTGAAAAATTCATGGATATAATCTTGCAGTAGATTTAGTTCGAGTGCCAAAAAAAATTATTTTTTCATTGCAAGTGCGGCATTTTGCAATACGTTCGGATGCCACATTACATAAACTATTAGGGTCCAACACACACACTTAATGCAGCAAATGAGTATATTTATTGCGAGGTATATTAACCTGCTGCCTAACTCTGATGCTCCAAACTCTTTTTCATGTTCTACTAGTGATGTCATCTTATAAACTACCTTTACTTCATACTTTTATTTCCCAAACTTTTTTTTCAATTACAAATTACTTTAAATTGTTATTATATTCAAACTATGTATTATCTTTTAGAACTAAATCCAAAAGAAAGTCACATACATATGCAATCTTTTTTTTCTTCTCTAGCTTGCCTTTGAAACGATAATTTACCACTATCTTGGAGCTAAAATCAAACAAGAACTTACCTCCACAAACCTACTACTAATTATTCTATTCCCATTAGCTTCAATACATAAAAAATCAATCCGTGTCCACTTCCTAACATTACTCAACAATCCTAACCATCTAAGTTTAAATAAACCACTGTAGATGATACCACATAACAACCAACAACCACCATTTTTCTAACAACGGGTTATGACCAAAAAAAAAAACAGTAAACCATACAAAAGAAAGTCATCTACCTCCAAAAAAACTACAGAATGATTCTAATCATCTTAAAACACCAATTACATCGAATATCTTATAACAATACTAATCGATCATTGTGTAAGAGCTAAAATCAAACAAAAACTTTCTTGCCTATCACTAGTACTCTATACCTATCAGTTTTAGTACATAAAAGTCAATCAACATAAATTCCCAGTCTTATCTGAAAAAAGCAATCCTAACTATCTAGTTTTAAATGCATCACTAGCTCGTCACTAAATACTCGATACCTATCAGTTTTAATACATAAAAGTTAATCAACATTCAATTCTTAATCTTATTTGAAAATAGCAATTCTAGCTATCTAATTTTAAATATATGTCCAAGGATGATATCATATATTTGGCAACAATCACAACTCATTCTGTCTACTAGCCATGATCCAAAGGAAAAACCAGCAAACCATACAAAGAAAAGTAAATTATCTTGAAAAATTTATTAGCTTATTCAAGTTACCCTAAAAATACCAATTGCATTGCATTTCTTAAAAATAATATTGATCAACCATTATCTATGAGTTAAAGTCAAAGTTATAACGAGTGCATATTATTTTGCAAATAGTAAACAAGTTACTTTCAAGCAACTGACGAAATCATTCAATCGCATTCTAAGATTAAAGATTAAGTTTAAGAATGATTAAAGAGAGAGAGAGAAGAGATACTGAGTGTTTCAGGAAGCCACCAACTGGAATTGAGCAAGTTCTCAGCTTCCTGTCTACGGACATACCTTTCATGCTATTTCAGTGCCAAAGTTCACTAGCCCATGTCGACAGGTGTGGAGGAAATATATTAGGATGATCACTGAATAGTGAAGGGAACATCTCATCATACTGAAAATGCAAATGTTGCAACAATTGAAAGCATAAATGAGAAGTATGTGACGCTTTAGAAAATATTCCCAATTATGAAAATATTTAAAGTAAAGTTCACAAGATAAAATCGTTTCTTAAGAAGTTTTAAATTGTGAAAGAAATGATAAGTTAAAGATTAAAAAGGACTACATTTCCATCTATGCAAAAGAGCTCCAAATCCAATCGTTTTTCTTGCTTTTATTTTCACTATATTTATTATTACTATAACATTTTTACGCTGTTAGTTTTCAAAAAAACCCGAATACTCTGAATACTTTGGGAGGGTAATCAATCAAGCAATTCTTCTTTTTGAAAGTTCCCTCAATCGGAAAAGGGTAATATGTTCATATTTGATTCATACATTAGCATATAACTATGGAATATCCACAGCATTAATATTCTATTCCCAACCCACCTGGGGCTCAAAGGAACATGTCAAATGTATTTAGAAACAGAGACCAAAAGATCAACTTTGCAAACTCCATAAAAAACAGAACCTACTAAATCAAATTCCAGAAGAGAGTTTGTTTGTCTGTAAAATTATTAAAGCTAATCTGGAATATTTAAATGAAAAAACAAGAAACTGCTGCTATCTTTGAGTAAAATTCAAGTCTGTAAATCATGGTAGAAAGGAATAAGAAAAACAACATCTCCCCAGTTGTTTATAACAAGAAAGAACTCGAATTAATTTAGAAATATGTTATGTGTGAAATTTAGGAAGAGGGCTTTTAGGGTTTGGAATGTAGCAAACAAAGAGAGAAGTGCAGAGAGAGTGAGAAACAGACAAAGAGAGAATAAAAGAGAGAAGAGAACACAGAGAGAGACAGAGAACCAATTCATTATTCCTCATTACAGATATAGTTGAAAATAACTGATGCTAAGAAACAATTAGTTAGTTAGTTAAGAACAGATGCTACACATAACAAAACAAATTTATGAAAACTAAAAACATTAAATAAGAAGAATAAATAAATAAGAAGACAGAAACTGTAAAAAGAAATTTAAAAAAAAAAAGATTTATGTAAACCCAGATTAAGAGAGACTAAATCACTTATGCCAACTTCATGAAAGGAGAACCAAATAAAAATAAACTCCATGAATGATCACCTACCAATATTAAGAGATAAGTAAAAATACCTCCGGCTACCGTTGGGTCTTTGAAGAGAAAGACATATCTCTTCTTTCGATCTTCTTCTTCCCTCTTTCTTTGCTCTTCTTTTCTTTCTCTATTCGGCTCTTTACTCCCAATAAACTGAAAAAGAAATAGAATGGAAGAAAGAGGACAGTTTAATTTGTTTTCTATCATCTTCTTCCTTACCTCTTTCTGATATTCTTTTCTTTCCGTCTCCACATTGAAGAGAATGGAGAGTCTCAGATCCATGTCTGCTCGTTCCTGATTTTTTCCCCTTTTTCTCTCTCCGTTATGCTCGTACTTCTCACCTTCTCTCTGGGCAAGGCTTGTGAACAAGAGAGATTGAAATTTAACAGAATGACTAAGTAGTGTTGGGTCTTTAAGAGAAACCCATCTATCTTCTTTTCGATCTTCTTCTTCCTTCTTTCTTTGTTCTTCTTTTCTTTCTCTATTTGATTCTTCGCTCTCAAGAAACTGAAGAAGAAAAAGAATGATAGGAGGAACCATTTTAATCTTGTTTTCTATCTTCTTCTTCCTCATCTCTTTCCGATATTCGCTTCTTTCCCTCCCGACATTGAAGAGAACGAAGAGTTTCAGACCCATGTCTGTTCTTTCCTATCTTTTTCCCCGTTCTCTCCCTCTGTTATGCTTGTATTTCTCTCCTCTCTGCCCATGGCTTGTGGGAAAGAGATTGAATCTTTCAATACTGTTGGGTCTTTAAGAGAAACCTATCTATCTTCTTTTCGATCTTCTTTTTTCCTTCTTTCTTTGTTCTTCTTTTCTTTCTCTGTTTGATTCTTTGCTCTCAAGAAACTGAAAAAGAAATAGAATGGTAGAAAGATGACCATTCTAATTTTTTTTCTATCATCTTCTTCCTTACCTCTTTCTGATATTCTTTTATTTCCCTCTCCACATTGAAGAGAATGGAGGGGTTTCAGATCCATGTCTGCTCGTTTCTGTCTTTTTCCCCTTTTTCTCTCTCTGCTATGCTCGTACTTCTCAACTTCTCTCTGGGCAAGGCTTGTGAACAAGAGAGATTGAAATTTAACAGAATGACCAAGTAGTGTTGGGTCTTTAAGAGAAACCCATCTATCTTCTTTTCGATCTTCTTCTTCCTTCTTTCTTTGTTCTTCTTTTCTTTCTCTATTTGGTTCTTTGCTCTCAAGAAACTGAAGAAGAAAAAGAATGGTAGAACGATGACCATTCTAATTTGTTTTCTATCATCTTCTTCCTTACCTCTTTCTGATATTCTTTTCTTTCCCTCTCCACATTGAAGAGAATGGGGGGGGTTTCAGATCCATGTCTGGTCGTTTCTGTCTTTTTCCTGTTTTTCTCTCTCTCTTTTGTGCTTGTATCTCTCTTCTTTTCTCTGGGCAAGGCCAGATCTGAAAACAAAGAACGTAGAAAACTTTTTGAAAGTAAAAGAAAGGAAGAAGGTGGTCTGAAGAGGAGAATCGCACGGTCAGTTTGCTTTTAAAGGGAAAATAAAGAAATGCAGACTGCGTTAAAATGACGCCGACAACGGTCAATTTGTTTTTTAAAAAACTTTTTAAAGAAAAGAAAAAGAAAGAAATAAGCAGCGTTAAAAAAGTTAAACTACACGGAGTCCAGGCTTAGGGTGTTGTTTTAAATTTTTGTTATATTTTATAAAAAATTAAAACATTTTTATGATAAAAAACTGTAATTATTAAGAGAGAGATAATAAATTAAAAGTTTTTTTTTTTAAGTAAAATATCATAAATAAGAATGTATGATAAACACTTATTAATTAATTCTAAAAAAATGTACATGATTATTTGACAGAAAAATGAAAAAGACTCCCTTGTAGATGATTTTTTTTATTAATTATTATTGAAAGAAAATAAAAATAAATAAATTTAAAGCAGATAAATATAATTTTACAATAAATTTTAATAATTTATGTTAGAATATAAATAATTAACTATATATATTTTGATTGTATTATATAATTGATTAACTATACATATAATTATGCTTCAAATGTAGATTATGAAATAATTTATAAAGTAAAATGTTTTTATTTAGTTTTAGAAAGTATGAAAATTTATGTATATTCAATGAAAGTTGGTGAGTTCCTCCATATTACTTTAAAAAATTATTAAATTTTGGGTATTTATTATTCAACTTTTGTAAACAGTTGGCATTTACTTATGAAATAAATATTTTATGTAATAATTATAAGCTAATGTTGTATTATATTTTATTTAACAACTATTCAACAAAACTATATAGAATATTAATTAATTATTTAAAAAATTATAAAAAAATATCATACTTTTTGGGTTCTCTATATGCATTAATTAAAGCAACAGTGTCTCAACCACACATTTGGAAAAAAATAATATCTTTCGTGTATGATAAATATGGACACCAACCACTACATGTTAATTAAAAAGAGAACAAAAAAAAAGATAAAAATGCAGAGGAGCACAGACCATTCAAGTAACAAAACAATGTTATCTATAAAAGAATAAAAAATGCAAAACAAACAACTAGACTATTTTAAATTTTTTGCCTAAAGAGTCACATAATAACATGAGCAATTTATTTTAATTAGCTGAGCAAAAACAAAATATTGGGTACACGATTATTTACCTCATCTTTGGAGTTCGAAATCAACAATAAGCAAATAAAAGTGAGCAAATCAATTTGTAAATAACAAAGATTCGTCGATATTATAATTCAAAGAAGTAAAAAATCATTAGCAAATAAATAGAACATATGGATAATTTCCCATGGGAGCTACGCGTACCAAAATTGAAATATAAAAAAAAATCAACTAGAACCGGGAGTAACAAGCATTAAAAGAGAACAATAAACTTATTTTTTTATGAACAAATAAGATTTTTCTACATTGTAATTTAAATGAGAAGAGAACTAAGCAATTAAATGTAACATATGCATAGTTTGGCATGAAAAAACGGATATCAAAACTTCAAATTAAAAAAAGACTAAAACAAAGAACAAACATCAAAAGAGGACAATTTTATTACTCTCAGCATAATATTTAAAATTGCCTTCTTTTAAGTACTGCTATGTTAATGTACACATAAAAGAAATTCACTAAGCAAATAATGCTAATTTTATCAATTTATAATCATTTCAACTCATACAAATGTAAAAAAAATGACATGTTCGTTCTATAGGCTGATATTTGGGATTTATTGTTTTTTTATCCTTCACTTTTGTTTACTCATTTTTAGGCAATTAGTAGTCAAAATCCTAGATCACCTCAATTCTTAAAACAAACAATCATTGGATTCAAATATCAAATAGATATATTATAAATTTAAGTCAAAGTTATCCAATAGTCATCACTTGCAACTCTTCCAACAGTATTTTTGACATACAGCTAATGTTGTAAATTTACCAGACATTTCTTTTTCTTAAGCACCAATCCCTAAGTTCACTTTTCATAACTAGAAAACAATATTCTAATGGACATCCTTCAATAATTAGAATCATCCTCTATCTACTATATCAACTCGCAACACCTTGAACTATTTAATCCATGACTTTATCACTAAAATCTTCAAAATAAGAAAATGAACGATAATTCTAAATTATAGATTCTAAAAATTAAACTCTTAAAATAAAATAATCCTCCAATCTAAATCTAAAGTAAAGTTAACATATGGTAAATCTTTAAGTTAGAATTTCTTTGTCACTTACACCATAATAGTTTTTTAATGAAGTAAGAAAGCTTGGCTCTCCATCTACATTTCGTATTTTTTTATTAAATTATGTAGTTGAAAAATTCATGGATATAATCTTGCAGTAGATTTAGTTCGGGTGCCAAAAAAAATTATTTTTTCATTGCAAGTGCAGCATTTTGCAATACGTTCGGATGCCACATTACGTAAACTATTAGGGGTCCAATACACACTTAATGCAGCAAACGAGTATATTTATTGCGAGGTATATTAACCTGCTGCCTAACTCCGATGCTCCAAACTCTTCTTCATGTTCTACTAGTGATATCATCTTATAAACTATCTTTACTTGATACTTTTATTTACCAAACTCTTTTTTCAATTACAAATTACATTTAACTCTTATTGTATTAAAACTATGTATTATCTTTTAGAATTAGATTCAAAAGAAAATCACATACATTTGCAATCTTCTTTTTCTTCTCTATCTTGCCTTGAAACGATAATTTACCACTATCTTGGAGCTAAAATCAAACAAGAACTTACCTCCACAAACTTACTACTAACTACTCTATTCATATTAGCTTCAAAACATAAAAAATCAATCAGTGTCCACTTCCTAACATTACTCAACAATCCTAACCATCTAAGTTTAAATAAACCACTGTGGATGATACCACATAACAACCAACAACCACCATCTTTCTAACAATGGTCTATGACCAAAATAAAAAAATATTAAACCATACAAAAGAAAGTAATCTACCTCCAAAAACCTACAAAATGATTCAAGTCATCTTAAAATACCAATTACATCGAATATCTTAGAACAATACTAACCAATCAGTGTGTTAGAGTTAAAATCAAACAAAGACTTTCTGGCCTATCACTAGTCCTCTATACCTATGCACTTTAGTACATAAAAGTCAATCAACATCAATTCCTAGTCTTATCTGAAAAAAGCAGTCCTAACTATCTAGTTTTGAATACATCACTAGCTTCTCACTAAATACTCGATACCTATCAGCTTTAATACATAAAAGTTAATCAAGATTCAATTCCTAATCTTAGTTGAAAATAACAATTCTAACTATCTAATTTTAAATATATCTCTAAGGATGATATCATATATTTGCCAACCACAACTCATTCTGTCTACTAGCCATGATCCAAATGGAAAACCAGCAGACCATACAAAGAAAAGTAAAATATTTTGAGAAAATTATTAGCTTATTCAAGTTACCCTAAAAACACCAACTACGTTGTATTTCTTAAAAATAATATTGATCTACCACTATTTATGAGCTAAAGCCAAAGTTATAACGAGTGCATATTATTTTACAAATGGTAAACAAGTAACTTTCAAGCAACTGAAGAAATCATTCAATCCCATTTTAAGATTGAAGATTAAGTTTAAGAATGATTAAAGAAAGAGAGAGAGAGAGAGAGAGAGAGAGAGAGAGAGAGAGAGAAATACAAGAGATACTGAGTGTTTTAGGAAGCCACCAACCAGAATTGAGCAAGTTCTCAGCTTCTCGTTTGTGGACAGGTGTGGAGGAAATATATCAGGATGATCACTGAATAATGAAGGGAACATTTCATCATACTGAAGATGCAAATGTTGCAACAATTGAAAGAATAAATGAGAAGTATGCAACACAGATAATAAAATAATGAGGTAAAATTTCATACGCACTCTCTTCCTCTGCCGCTCTGGCTCTCTTATTCGCACACACTCTCCCTCTTTTGTTGCTCACAGACCGTAAAACATACAGCAGACTATACTCAGAACTTGCCAGCGTAAGTAAGAGAGCCAGTATTCTCATGTTTGCTACAACCAATCAACATGCAAAATAATTAAAATGAAATTTTAATTTT
Source organism: Carica papaya (assembly GCF_054855325.1). NCBI lineage: Eukaryota > Viridiplantae > Streptophyta > Magnoliopsida > Brassicales > Caricaceae > Carica > Carica papaya. The sequence continues at coordinate 26,996,533 of NC_142309.1, forward strand.
CACCACTTACAGCGCAATTTTGAAGAATGGTCAGGACCTCCGTCCTCTCGCCAACGAGCAAGAAAAATGACAAACATATCAAAACCCAAAAAATATAATGTGAAAGACAAGAAGAAAGAAATACCACATAAAACACAGTAGCTCTTCGTACCAATCGAAGAAGATGAGTGCCCACCATCACTAGTATCTACCATCAAATCGAACCACAGATCTTCTTTTCCACTAAAGTTATCATGGAGTAGATCTCCTCGTAGCTCCAAATGAAACCTTTTTAAAACTTACTGTGATAGATGATGCAGAAATAAATAACGTTGTAACTCTCTCTAACTCTATCAGAAAATTTTAAAAAATAAATTAGGACTAAAAAAAGCAAAACTAAACTGAAAAATACGATAAAAGAAGGAAGACAAACCTCTTATTTCATGGATGCCTCATAATTCACGTTTAAAAGAGTGTTACCAACAAAAAAGAATAAAACACAAGCGACACGCCTGGACCATCTTAAACTTTTTGCCTAAAGAGTTACACACTAACAAGTTTAAAAAATTTTATCTACCAAAAAGATAAAAAAAACATGTTTATTTATCTTAAAAGTGCTCATTAATATTTATAATAACCTTCGGTAATCCTACATTAAAGTAAACAAAAATAATATTGCTAAGTAAATATTTTTTTTTGAGATAAATATTGCAAGTAAATAATCATAAATAGAGAAGAAAATATGTAATAGAAAATAAATTTTATGTCATAAGCATAGGAAAATAAACTTTTTATTTTACGAATATCTTATAACCCAACATGTTTCAAGCAGTGTTACCCACAAAAGAGAACAAAACAGAGATAATATATGATTGGGCTCTCTTTTAACTTTTTGCCTAAAGATTTTCATAATAACAAAGAAAAAGAATTTTAACTAGTTATCAAAAAAATATAATATTAAATATGTATTTATTTACCTGATTTTTGACATTTGAAATCTACAACAACTACACAAAAATGAGCATATCAATTTATAAATGATCAAGACTCTTTTACCTTGTAATTAAAATAAGAAGAAAATCAATAGCAATTAAATGCAACATATGCACAGCTTGGCATGGACGTATATCAAAACTTTAAATTAAAAAAAAAAAAGACGACTGAAATCAAGAAGAACAGAAATTAAAAGAGGACAATTTTGTTGTCATCAACATAACATTAAAAACAGCCTCAAGTATTGCTATATTAATGTACACATAAAGAAATTCACTGAGAAACTAATGCTAAGTTGTTTTAATTTTTAATCATTTCAACTCCTGCAAATGTTAAAAACGAGATACTCATTTTCAGGGCTGATAGTTGGATTTACTCTTTTTCCTTGTAGGTTTGTAAGGATAATTGTAATTTATTTGTTTCAATTTGTCATTATTGTGTTTGAGATATTTGTTTGCAGGAAAAGTTGAAGAGTCAAATGTAACTTTTCTTTTGGTTCACTTGACTTTGTGATTGTTTGAGTTTGTTTGTAAGGGTAGTTTGTAATTTGTATTTTGTAATTTGTCATTATTGTGTTTGAGATGTTTGTTTGCTAGGAAAGTTGAAAAGCTAAATGTAATTTTTGTTTTGGTTTACTTGAGTTTTTTTGTAAGGGTAGAAGTAATTTATTTGTTGTAGTTTCTCGTTATTGTGTTTGAGATGTTTGTTATCTGGGAAAGTTGAAGAACTAAATGTAATTATTGTTTTGGTTTACTTGAGTTTGTGATTGTATTTGAGTTTGTTTATAATTGTATTAGAATTTCAGTGCCTACTTGTTGTTGAAATTTGTTGTTTTAGTTTCTTATAATTTCACTCGAGTTAATTGTTTGTTTCATTTATTTGGTATTGAAAAAAAAAATCAATTGAATTTTTCTTTCAGTGTACTTGGATTTGTAACTGTATTTGAGTTTGTTTGTATTTTTGTTCCAATTTTGGTTTCTAAATATAATTTGTTTGTTTTGCATTGTTCATATCGATCTATCGTCACGTAGCTTTTTAGTATTCAAATCCATCCTTCAACTAGGTTATGGTAGCATAATTTAAAAATTTTTATTTGATTAGTTAGTAAAAAATAAAAATAATTGACTAATCAGATAATAAAATAATGAGGTAAAATTTCATACGAACTCGCTTCCTCTGTCGCTCTGGTTCTCTTCTTCGTACACACTCTCTCTCTTTTGTCGCTCACAGACCGTAAAGCACGCCACAGGTTATACAGAGAACCTGCCAGCGTAAGTAAGACAGCCACAATTCGCAGGTTTGCTATAACAAGTAATTATACAAAATCATTAAAATAAAAATTGAATTTTCATCACTTACAGCACAATTTTAAAGAATTGTCAGGATCTCCTTCCTTTTGCCAGCGACGCGAGAAAAAAGAAAAACATACCAAAACCCAGGAAATATAATGTGATAGACAAGAAGAAAGAGATACCTCATAAAACACAGCAGCTCATAGTACCAAACGACTGTATAATAGACCAGCTCAAGTATCCTGATTACCAATTCAGTAAATGCAACCTTATTAGAAACATTAGAAAAATAAAAAAAAAATCGCTGACCAAGTACTCCTGCAACCGAAGAAGACGAGTTTCCGCCATCACCAGTATCTGCCTTCAAATCGAACCACAGATCTTCTTTTCCACTAAAGTGATCATAGAGCAGATCTCTTTGTAGCTCCAAATGAAACCTTTTTAAAACTTAATGTGATAGATGATGCAGAAATAGATAGCGTTGCAACTCTCCCCAACTCCATCAAAAAATTTTAAAAAATAAATTAGGCTTAAAAAAAGTAAAACTAAACTGAAAAATATGATAAAAGAAGGAAGACAAACCTCTTATTCTACGGATACCTCATAATCCACGTCTAAAAGAGTGCTACCAACAAAAAAGAATAAAACACAAGTGACACGTCTGGACCATCTTAAACTTTTTGCCTAAAGAGTTACATATTAACAAAATATAAAAATTTTAACTACCCAAAAAAATAAAAACACATACTTATTTACCTTAAAAGTGCTCCCTAAGATTGATAATAACCTTCGGTAGTCCTACATTAAAGTAAACATAAAGAATATTACTAAATAAATGATTCTAAATAGAAAATAAAACTTATTACAAGCAAAGCAAAATAAACATTTTGTTCCATGAATATCTTATAACCCAAAATATTTCCAGTAGTATTACCCACAAAAGAGAACAAAAAAGAGATAATATATGATTGAACTCTCTTTAACTTTTTACCTAAAGATCTTCATAGTATCAAAGAAAGAAAATTTTAACTAATTATAGAAAAAACATAATATTGAATATGTGTTTATTTACCTGATTTTTGGCGTTTGAAATCTACAACAATTACACAAAAGTGAGCATATAAATTTATAAATGATCAAGACTCTTTTACGTTGTAACTAAAATAAGAAGAAAACCAATAGCAATTAAATGTAACAAATGCAGGCATGGACGGATATCAAAACTTCAAATTAAAAAACACCGACTAAAATCAAGAAGAAAAGACATTAAAAGAGGACACTTCTGTTGTCTTCAGCATAACATTAAAAACAGCCTCATGTATTGCTATGTCAATGTACACATAAAGAAATTCACTAACGAAATAATGCTAAATTGTTTCTATTTGTAATCATTTCAACTCATGCAATTATAAAAAAGGATATATTTGTTTTCAGAGCTGATACTTGGGTTTTGCTCTTTTTCCTCGTAAGTTTGTAAGGGTAGTTGTAATTTGTTTATTGTAGTTTGCTGTTATTGATTTTGAGATGTTTTTTTCTGGGCAAGTTGAAAAGTTAAATGTAATTTTTGTTTTGGTTTACTTGACTTTGTAATTGTATTTGAGTTTGTTTGTAAGGGTAGATGTAATTTGTTTGTTGGAGTTTATCGTTATTGTGTTTGAGAAGTTTGTTATCTGGGAAAGTTGAAGAGCTAAATGTAATTTTTGTTTTGGTCTACTTGAGTTTGTGATTGTATTTGAGTTTGTTTGTAATTGTACTAGAATTTCAGTGCCTACTTGTTGAAATTTGTTGTTTTAGTTTCTTGTAATTTCACTCGAGTTAGTTGTTTGTTTCATGTATTTGGAATTGAAAAAAAATCAATTGAATTTTTCTTTCGGTGTACTTGGATTTGTAACTGTATTTGAGTTTGTTTATATTTTTTTTTCCAATTTTAGTTTCTAATTATAATTTGTTTGCTTTGCATTGTTCATATCGATCTATCGTCATGTAGCTTTTTAGTGTTCAAATCCATGTAGCTTTGTAGCTTTTTAGTGTTAAACTAAGTTATGGTAGTATAATTTAAAAATTATTATTTGATTAATTAGTAAAAAATAAAAATAATTGACTAATCAGATAATAAAACAATGAGGTAAAATTTCATACGAACTCGCTTCCTCTGTCGCTCTGGTTCTCTTCTTCGTACACACTCTCCCTCTTTTGTCGCTCACAGACCGTAAAGCACGCCGATGGCTATACCGAGAACCTGCCAGCGTAAGTAAGATAGCCACTATTCGCAGGTTTGCTATAACAAGTAATTATATAAAATCATTAAAATAAAAATTGAATTTTCATCACTTACGGCACAATTTTGAAGAATGGTCAGGATCTCCTTCCTTTCGCCAGCGACGCGAGAAAAAAGAAAAACATACCAAAACCCAAGAAATATAATGTGATAGACAAGAAGAAAGAGATACCTCATAAAACACAGCAGCTCATAGGACCAAACGACTGTATAATAGACCAGCTTAAATATCCTGATTACCAATTCAGTAAATGCAACCTTATTAGAAACATTAGAAAAAAAAAATCGCTGACCAAGTACTCCTGCAACCGAAGAAGACGAGTTTCCGCCATCACCAGTATCTGCCTTCAAATCGAACCACAGATCTTCTTTTTCACTAAAGTGATCATAGAGCAGATCTCTTTGTAGCTCCAAATGAAATCTTTTTAAAACTTAATGTGATAGATGATGCAGAAATAGATAGCGTTGTAACTATCCCCAACTCCATCAATTGAATTTTAAAAAATAAATTAGGCTTAAATAAAGTAAAACTATACTGAAAAATATAATAAAATAAGAAAGGCAAACCTCTTATTCCACGGATACCTCATAATCCACGTCTAAAAGAGTGCTACCAACAAAAAAGAATAAAACACAAGTGACACGTCTGGACCATCTTAAACTTTTTGCCTAAAGAGTTACATACTAACAAAATATAAAAATTTTAACTACCCAAAAAAATAAAAACACATGCTTATTTACCTTAAAAGTGCTCCCTAAGATTGATAATAACCTTCGGTAGTCCGACATTAAAGTAAACATAAAGAATATTGCTGAATAAATGATTCTAAATAGAAAATAAAACTTATATCACAAGCAAAGGAAAATAAACATTTTGTTCCACGAATATCTTATATAACCCAATATGTTTCCAGTAGTATTACCCACAAAAGAGAACAAAAAAGAGATAATATATGATTGGACTCTCTTTAACTTTTTGCCTAAAGATCTTCATAGTAACAAAGAAAAAAATTTTTAACTAGTTATAGAAAAGACATAATATTGAATACGTGTTTATTTACCTGATTTTTGGCGTTTGAAATCTACAACAATTACACAAAAGTGAGCATATCAATTTATAAATGATCAAGACCCTTTTAAAATCAGAAGAAAACCAATATCAATTAAATGTAACAAATGAAGGCATGGACGGATATCAAAACTTTAAATTAAAAAAAAATGACTAAAATTAAGAAGAACAGCCATTAAAAGAGGACAATTTTGTTGTCTTCTGCATAACATTAAGAACAGTCTCAAGTATTGTTATGTTAATGTACAAATAAAGAAATTCACTGATAAAATAATGCTAAATTTTTTCAATTTATAATAATTTCAACTCATGCAAATATTAAAACGAGATATTCGTTTTCAGGGCTGATACTTGGGTTTTACTCTTTTTTCTTGTCAGTTTGTAAGGGTAGTTTGTAATTTGTTTGCGGTAATTTGTCGCTATTGTGTTTGAGATGTTTGTTTGCAGGAAAAGTTGAAGAGCCAAATGTAATTTTTATTTTGGTTTACTTGACTTTGTAATTGTATTTGAGTTTGTTTGTAAAGGTAGATGTAATTTGTTTGTTGTAGTTTCTCGTTATTGTGTTTGAGATGTTTGTTATCTGGAAAAGTTGAAGAGCTAAATGTAATTTTTGTTTTGATGTACTTGAGTTTGTGATTGTATTTGAGTTTGTTTGTAATTGTATTAAAATTTCAGTGCCTACTTGTTGAAATTTGTTGTTTTAGTTTGTTGTAATTTCACTCGAGCTAGTTATTTGTTTCATTTGTTTAGAATTGAAAAAAAAATCAATTGGATTTTTCTTTCAGTGTACTTGGATTTGTAACTGTATTTGAGTTTGTTTGTATTTTTTTTGCCAATTTCGGTTTCTAATTATAATTTGTTTGCTTTGCATTGTTCATATCGATCTATCGTCATGTAGGTTTTTAGTGTTCAAATTCATTCTTTAACTAAGTTATGGTAGTATAATTTAAAAATTATTGTTTGATTAGTTAGTAAAAAAATAAAAATAATTGACTAATCAAATAATAAAATAATGAGGTAAAATTTCATACGAACTCGCTTCCTCTGTTGCTCTGGTTCTTTTCTTCGTACACACTCTCCCTCTTTTGTCGCTCACAAACCGTAAAGCACGCCGTAGGCTATACCGAGAACCTGCCAGCGTAAATAAGACAGCCACTATTCGCAGGTTTGCTATAACAAGTAATTATACAAAATCATTAAAATAAAATTTGAATTTTTATCACTTACAGCACAATTTTGAAGAATGGTCAGGATCTCCTTCCTTTTGCCAGCGACGCGAGAAAAAAGACAAATATACCAAAACCCAGAAAATATAATGTGATAGACAAGAAAAAAGAGATACCTCATAAAACACAGCAGTTCATAGTACCAAACGACTGTATAATAGACCAGCTCAAATATCCTGATTACCAATTCAGTAAATGCAACCTTATTAGAAATATTAGAAAAATAAAAAAAATCACCGACCAAGTACTCCTGCAAACGAAGAAGACGAGTTTCCGCCATCACCAGTATCTGCCTTCAAATTGAACCACAGATCTTCTTTTTCACTAGAGTGATCATGGAGTAGATCTCTTTGTAGTTCCAAATGAAACTTTTTAAAACTTAATGTAATAGATGAAGCTGAAATAGATAGCGTTGTAACTCTCCCCAACTCCATCAAAAAAATTTAAAAAATAAATTTGGCTTAAAAAAAGTAAAACTAAACTGAAAAATATGATAAAAGAAGGAAGACAAACCTTTTATTCCACGAATATCTCATAATCCACGTCTAAAAAAGTGCTACTAACAAAAAAGAATAAAACACAAGTGATACGTCTGGACCATCTTATACTTTTTGCCTAAAGAGTTACATACTAACAAAATATAAAAATTTTAACTACCCAAAAAAATAAAACACATGTTTATTTACCTTAAAAGTGCTCCCTAAGATTGATAATAACCTTCGGTAGTCCTACATTAAAGTAAACATAAATAATATTGCTAAATAAATTATTCTAAATAGAAAATAAAACTTATATTACAAGCAAAGCAAAATAAACCTTTTGTTCTACGAATATCTTATAAACCAAAATATTTCCAGTAGTATTACCCACAAAAGAGAACAAAAAAGAGATAATATACGATTGAACTCTCTTTAACTTTTTACTTAAAGATCTTCATAGTAACAAAGAAAGAAAATTTTAACTAATTATAAAAAAAAAATATATAATATTAAATACGTGTTCATTTACATGATTTTTGGCGTTTGAAATCTACAACAATTACACAAAAATGAGCATATCAATTTATAAATGATCAAGACTCTTTTACGTTGTAACTAAAATAAGAAGAAATCCAATAGCAATTAAATATAACAAATGCAGGCATGGACAGATATCAAAACTTCAAATTTTAAAAAAAATGACTAAAATCAAGAAGAAAAAACATTAAAAGAGGACACTTTTGTTGTCTTCTGCATAACATTAAAAACAGCCTCATGTATTGCTATGTCAATGTACACATCAAGAAATTCACTAACGAAATAATGCTAAATTATTTCTATTTATAGTCATTTCAGCTTATGCAAATCTAAAAAATGATATATTTGTTTTCAGGACTGATACTTGGGTTTTGCTCTCTTTTAACTTTTTGCCTAAAGATTTTCATAACAACAAAGAAAAAGAATTTTAAGTAGTTACAGAAAAAATATAATATTAAATACGTGTTTATTTACCTGATTTTTACCCTTTGAAATCTACAACAACTATACAAAACTGAGCATATCAATTTATAAATGATCAAGACCTTTTTACGTTGTAATTAAAATAAGAAAAAAACCAATAGCAATTAAATGTAACATATGCACAACTTGGCATGGACGTATATCAAAACTTCAAATTAAACAAAAAAAGACGACTAAAATAAAGAAGAATAGACATTAAAAGAGGACAATTTTGTTGTCATCTACATAACATTAAAAACAGCCTCAAGTATTGCTATGTTAATGCACACATAAAGAAATTCACTGAGCAACTAATGCTAAACTATTTCAATTTATAATCATTTCAACTCATGCAAAAAAATAAAAATAATTGTTTGATTAGTTAGTAAAAAAATAAAAATAATTGACTAATCAGATAATAAAATCATGAGGTAAAATTTCATACGAACTCATTTCCTCTGTCGCTCTAGTTCTCTTCTTCGTACACACTCTCCCTCTTTTGTCTCTCACAGACCATAAAGCACGCCGTAGGCTATACCGAGAACCTGCCAACGTAAGTAAGACAGCCACTATTCGCAGGTTTGCTACAACAAGTAATTATGAAAAATTATTAAAATAAAAATTAAATTTTCATCACTTACAGCACAATTTGGAAGAATGGTCAGGACCTCCTTCCAGCGATGCGAGAAATAAGATAAACATACCAAAACCCAGGAAATAGAATGTGAAAGACAAGAAGAAAGAGATACCTCATAAAACACAGCAGCTCATAGTACCAAATGACTGTATAATAGACCAGCTCCAATATCCTGATTACCAATTCAGTAAATGCAATCTTATTATAAACATTAAAGAAACAAAAAAATACCGCCGACCAAGCACTCCTGCAACCAAAGAAGATGAGTTCCTGCCATCAAATCGAACCACATATATTCTTTTCCACTAAAGTGATCATAGAGTAGATCTCCTTGTAGCTCCAAATGAAACCTTTTTAAAACTTAATGTGATTGATGATGCAGAAATAGATAGCGTTGTAACTCTCTCTAACTCCATCAAAAAAATTTTAAAAATAAATTAGGCTTAAAAAAAGCAAAACTAAACTGAAAAATATGATAAAAGAAGAAAGACAAACCTCTTATTCCACGGATACCTCATAATCCACGTCTAAAAGAGTGCTACCAACAAAAGAAAATAAAATACAAGTGACACGCCTATACTATCTTAAACTTTTTATCTAAAGAGTTACATACTAACAAAATATAAAAATTTTAACTACCCAAAAAGATAAAAACACATGCTTATTTACCTTAAAAGTGCTCCCTAAGATTGATAATAACGTTCACTAGTCCTACATTAAAGTAAACATAAAGAATATTACTGAATAAATAATTCTAAATAGAAAAAAATTATATATATATATTAGAAAATAAAATTTATATCGTAAGTAAAGCAAAATAAACCTTTTGTTCCACGAATATCTTATAAACCAACATGTTTCTAGTAGTGTTACCCACAAAAGATAACAAAAAAAAGATAATATATGATTGGACTCTCTTTAACTTTTTGCCTAAAGATCTTTACAGTAACAAAGAAAGAAAATTTTAACTAGTTATAGAAAAAATATAATATTGAATACGTGTTTATTTACCTGATTTTGAGCGTTTGAAATCTACAACAATTACACAAATGTGAGTATATCAATTTATAAATGATCAAGACTCTTTTAAAATCAGAAGAAAACCAATAGCAACTAAATGTAACAAATGCAGGCATAGACAGATATCAAAACTTTAAATTAAAAAAAACGACTAAAATAAAAAAGAAAAGACATTAAAAGAGGACAATTTTGTTGTCTTCTGCATAACATTAAAAACAGCCTCAAGTATTACTATGTTAATGTACACATAAAGAAATTCACTGACAAAATAATGCTAAATTGTTTCAATTTATAATCATTTCTACTCACGCAAATATTAAAACGAGATATTCGTTTTCAGGGCTAATACTTGGGTTTTACCATTTTTCCTTGTCAGTTTGTAAGGGAAGTTGTAATTTGTTTGCGGTAATTTATCGTTATTGTGTTTGAGATGTTTGTTTGCAGGAAAAGTTGAAGAGTCAAATGTAGTTTTTGTTTTGGTTTACTTGACTTTGTAATTGTATTTGAGTTTGTTTGTAAGGGTAGATGTAATTTGTTTGTTATAGTTTCTCGTTATTGTGTTTGAGATTTTTGTTATCTGGAAAAGTTGAAGAGTTAAATGTAATTTTTGTTTTGGTTTACTTGAATTTGTGATTCTATTTGAGTTTGTTTGTAATTGTATTAGAATTTCAACGCCTACTTGTTGTTAAAATATGTCGTTTTAGTTTGTTGTAATTTCACTCAAGTTAGTTGTTTGTTTTATTTATTAGGAATTACAAGAAAATCAATCGGATTTTTCTTTCAGTGTACTTAGATTACTAACTGTATTCAAGTTTTTTTGTATTTTTGTTCCAATTTCAGTTTCTAATTATAATTTGTTTGCTTTGCATTGTTCATATCGATCTATCGCATGTAGCTTTTTAGTGTTCAAATCCATCCTTTAACTAAGTTATAGTAGCATAATTTAAAAATTATTGTTTGATTAGATAGTAAAAAATTAAAAATAATTGACTAATCAGATAATAAAATCATGAGGTAAAATTTCATACGAACTCGCTTCCTCTGTCGCTCTGGTTTTCTTCTACGTACACACTCTCCCTCTTTTGTCGCTCACAGACCGTAAAGCACGCCGCAGGCTATACCGAGAACCTGCCAGCGTAAGTAAGACAGCCACTATTCGCAGGTTTGCTACAACAAGTAATTATGCAAAATCATTAAAACAAAAATTGAATTTTCATCACTTACAGCACAATTTTGAAGAATTGTCAGGACTTCCTTCCTTTTGTCAATGACGCGAGAAACAAGACAAAAATACCAAAACTCAGAAACTATAATGTGAAAGATAAGAAGAAGGAGATACCTCATAAAACACAACAGCTCATAGTACCAAACAACTGTGTAACAGACCAGCTCCAATATCCTGATTACCAATTCAGTAAATGCAACCTTATTAGAAATATTAAAAAAATAAAAAATAACCGCTGACCAAGTACTCCTGCAACCGAAGAAGACGAGTTCCCGCCATCACCAGTATCTGCCATCAAATCGAACCACATATCTTCTTTTCCACTAAAGTGATCGTAGAGTAGATCTCCTTGTAGCTCCAAATAAAACTTTTTTAAAACAGAATGTGATAGATGATGCTGAAATAGATAGCGTTGTAACTCTCTCCAACTCCATCAAAAAAATTTAAAAAATAAATTAGGCTTTAAAAAATTAAAACTAAACTTAAAAATATGATAAAAGAAGGAAGACAAACCTCTTATTCCACGGATACCTCATAATCCACGTCTAAAAGAGTGCTACCAACAAAAAAGAATAAAACACAAGTGACACGTCTGTACCATCTTAAACTTTTTGCCTAAAGAGTTACATACTAACAAAATATAAAAATTTTAACTACCTAAAAAGATAAAAACACATACTTATTTACCTTAAAAGTGCTCCTTAAGATTGATAATAACATTCGCTAGTCCTACATTAAAGTAAACATAGAGAATATTGTTAAGTAAATAATTCTAAATATAATATATATATATATATATTAGAAAATAAAATTTGTATCATAAGCAAAGTAAAATAAACCTTTTGTTTCACGAATATCTTATAACCCAACATGTTTTCAGCAGTGTTACCCACAAAAAAGAACAAAATATATATATATATGATTGGACTCTATTTAACTTTTTGCCTAAAGATCTTCATAGTAACAAAGAAAGAAAATTTTAACTAGTTATAAAAAAAACATAATATTGAATACGTGTTTATTTACCTGATTTTTGCCGTTTGAAACCTACAACAATTACACAAAAGTGAGCATATCAATTTATAAATGATCAAGACTCTTTTAAAAACAGGCATGCACGGATATCAAAACTTCAAATAAAAAAAAAACGACTAAAATCAAGAACAACAGACATTGAAAGAGGACAATTTTGTTGTCTTCTGCATAACATTAAAAACAATCTCAGGTATTACTATGTTAATGTACACATAAAGAAATTCACTGACAAAATAATGCTAAATTTTTTTATTTTATAATCATTTCAACTCATGCAAATATTAAAACGAGAATTTGTTTTTAGGGTTGATACTTGGGTTTTATTCTTTTTCTTTGTCAGTTTGTAATTTGTTTGCAGTAATTTGTCGTTATTGTGTTTGAGATGCTTGTTTACAGGAAAAGTTGAAGAGCCAAATGTAATTTTTATTTTGGTTTACTTGACTTTGTAATTGTATCTGAGTTTATTTGTAAGGGTAGATGTAATTTGTTTCTTGTAGTTTCTCGTTATTGTGTTTGAGATGTTTGTTTGTTGGAAAAATTGAAGAGCTAAATGTAATTTTTATTTTGGTTTACTTGAGTTTGTGATTGTATTTGAATTTATTTGTAATTGTATTAGAATTTCAGCGGCTACTTGTTGTTTTCGTTTATTGTACAGTTTCACTCGACTTAGTTGTTTGTCTCATTTTTATGGAATTGCAAAAAAATTAATTGAATTTTTCTTTCAGTATACTTGAATTTGTTAATGTATTTGAATTTGTTTGTATTTTTATTTCAATTTCAGTTTCTAATTACAATTTGTTTGTTTTGCATTGTTCATATCGATCTAGCGTCATGTATGTTTTTAATGTTCAAATTCATCCTTCAACTAAGTTATGGTAGCATAATTTAAAAATTATTGTTTGACTAGTTAGTAAAAAAATAAAAATAATTGACTAATCAGATAATAGAATCATGAGGTAAACTTTCATACGAACTCTCTTCCTCTGCCGTTCTGGTTCTCTTCTTCATACACACTCTCCCTCTTTTGTTGCTCACATACCGTAAAGCCCGCCGTAGGCTATACTGAGAGCTTGCCAGCGTAAGTAAGAGAGTCAGTATTCGCAGGTTTGCTACAATCAGTAAATATGCAAAATTATTAAAATGAAATTTGAATTTTCACAACTTACAGCACAATTTTAAAGAATGGTCATGACCTCCGTCATCTTGCCAGCGACGCGAGAAACAAGACAAACATACCAAAATCTAAGAAATATAATGGAAAAAACAAGAAGAAAGAGATACCTCATAAAACACAGCAGCTCATAGTACTAAACCACTGTATGGTTTAGCTCCAAAATCCTAATTACCAATTAAGTAAATGCAACCTTATTAGAAACATTGAAGAAACAAAAGAAACTGCTGACCAAGTACTCCTGCAACCGAAGAAGACGAGTTCCCGCCAGTACCATTATCTGCCATCAAATCGAACCACAAATCTTTTTAACTAAAATGATCATGGAGAAGATCTCCTTATGAAGCTCCATCTAAAAACTTTTTAAAACTTAATGTGATAAATGATGCAGAAATAAATAACGTTGTAACTCTCTCCAACTCCATTAAAAAATATTAAAGAAAAAATTAGGATGAAAAAAAACAAAACAAAACTGAAAAACAGGATAAAAGAAGAAAGACAAACCTCTTATTCCGCTGGTTCCTCATAATCTATATCTAAAAGAGTGCTACGAACAAAAGAAAACAAAACACAAGTGACACGCCTGGACCATCTTAAACGTTTTGACAAAGAGTTACGCACTAATAAAATATAAAAATATTAGCTACCCAAAAAGATAAAAACACATGATTATTTACGTTAAAAGTATTCCTAAGATTGATAATAACCTTCGGTAGTCCTATATTAAAGTAACCAAAAAGAATATAGTTAAGTAAATAATTCTAAATACTAAAAAATATATGTAATAAAAAATAAAATTCATGTCATAAGCATTAAAAAATAAACCTTTTATTTCACAAATATATCATAACCCGACATTTTTCCAGCAATGTTACCCAGAAAAGAGAACAAAACAGAGATAATATATGATTAGATTCCTTTCAACTTTTTACCTAAAGATCTTCATAATAACAAAGAAATAAAATTTTAACTAGTTAAAGAAAAAACATACTATTGAATATATGTTTATTTACCTGATTTTTACCATTTGAAATCTACAACAACTACACAAAAGTAAGCATATCAATTTATAAATGATCAAGACTCTTTTATGTTGTAATTCAAATCAGAAGAGAATCAATAGCAATTAAATATAACATATGCACAACTTGACATGGACATTAAAAACGACCATTAAAAGAGGACAATTTTGTTGTCCTATGCATGACATTAAAAACAGCCTCAAGTATTGCTACATTAATGTACACACAAAGAAATTCATTGACGAAAAATACTAGATTGTTTTAGTTTATAATCATTTCAACTCATGAAAATGTTAAAAACGAGATATTCAATTTCTGGGTTGATACTTAAAGTTTACTATTTTTCCTTGTCAGTTTGTAAGGGTAGTTGTAATTTGTTTGTTGTAGTTTGCCGTTATTGTGTTTGAGATGCTTGTTTGCTAAAAAAGTTGAAGAGCTAAATGTAATTTTTGTTTTAGTTTAAAAGCTATTAGGTTTCTAAGATCTTCAAAATAAGAAAATAGACGATAACTCTAAATGATAGGTTTCTTAAAATTAAACTCTTAAAATAAAATAATCTTCCAATCTAAATCTAAAGTAAAGCTAATATGTGATAAATTTTTAAATTAGAATTTTTCTGTCGCAGAATTTTATGTATTTTAAAAACTATTAGTTTTTTTAATGAAGTAAGAAAACTTGGCTCTCCATCTACATTTTGTATTTTTTTGATTAAATTATGTAGTTAAAAAATTTATGGATATAATCTTGCAGTAGATTTAGTTCGAGTGCCAAAAAAAATTATTTTTTCATTGCAAGTGCGGCATTTTGCAATACGTTCGGATGCCACATTACATAAACTATTAGGGTCCAACACACACACTTAATGCAGCAAATGAGTATATTTATTGCGAGGTATATTAACCTGCTGCCTAACTCTGATGCTCCAAACTCTTTTTCATGTTCTACTAGTGATGTCATCTTATAAACTACCTTTACTTGATACTTTTATTTTCCAAACTTTTTTTTCAATTACAAATTACTTTAAATTGTTATTATATTCAAATTATGTATTATCTTTTAGAACTAAATCCAAAAGAAAGTCGCATACATATGCAATCTTTTTTTTCTTCTCTAGCTTGCCTTTGAAACGATAATTTACCACTATCTTGGAGCTAAAATCAAACAAGAACTTACCTCCACAAACTTACTACTAACTATTCTATTCCTATTAGCTTCAATACATAAAAAATCAATCCATGTCCACTTCCTAACATTACTCAACAATCCTAACCATCTAAGTTTAAATAAACCACATAACAACCAACAACCACCATTTTTCTAACAATGGGTTATGACAAAAAAAAAAACAGTAAACCATACAAAAGAAAGTCATCTACCTCCAAAAAAACTACAGAATGATTCTAATCATCTTAAAACACCAATTACATCGAATATCTTAGAACAATACTAACCGACCATTGTGTTAGAGCTAAAATCAAACAAAAACTTTCTTGCCTATCACTAGTACTCAATACCTATGAGTTTTAGTACATAAAAGTCAATCAATATAAATTCCTAGTCTTATCTGAAAAAAGCAATCCTAACTATCTAGTTTTGAATGCATCACTAGCTCGTCACTAAATACTCGATACCTATCAGTTTTAATACATAAAAGTTAATCAACATTCAATTCTTAATCTTATTTGAAAATAGCAATTCTAGCTATCTAATTTTAAATATATGTCCAAGGATGATATTATATATTTGGCAACAACCACAACTCATTCTGTCTACTAGCCATTATCCAAAGGAAAAACCAGCAGACCATACAGAGAAAAGTAAATTATCTTGAAAAATTTATTAGCTTATTCAAGTTACCCTAAAAATACCAATTGCATTGCATTTCTTAAAAATAATATTGATCAACCATTATCTATGAGTTAAAGTCAAAGTTATAACGAGTGCATATTATTTTGCAAATAGTAAACAAGTTACTTTCAAGCAACTGACGAAATCATTCAATCGCATTCTAAGATTAAAGATTAAGTTTAAGAATGATTAAAGAGAGAGAGAGAAGAGATACTGAGTGTTTCAGGAAGCCACCAACCGGAATTGAGCAAGTTCTCAGCTTCCCATCTACGGACATACCTTTCATGCTATTTCAGTACCAAAGTTCACTAGCCCATGTCGACAGGTGTGGAGGAAATATATTAGGATGATCACTGAATAGTGAAGGGAACATCTCATCATACTGAAAATGCAAATGTTGCAACAATTGAAAGCATAAATGAGAAGTATGCGACACTTTAGAAAATATTCCCAATTATGAAAATATTTAAAGTAAAGTTCACAAGATAAAATCGTTTCTTAAGAAGTTTTAAATTGTGAAAGAAATGATAAGTTAAAGATTAAAAAGGACTACATTTCCATCTATGCAAAAGAGCTCCAAATCCAATCGTTTTTCTTGCTTTTATTTTTAGTATATTTATTATTGCTATAATATTTTTACACTGTTAGTCTTCAAAAAAATCCCAGTACTCTGAATACATTGGGAGGGTAATCAATCAAGCAATTCTTCTTTTCGAAAGTTCCCTCAGTCGGAAAAGGGTAATATATTCATATAACTGTGGAATATCCACAGCATTAATATTCTATTCCCACAACCTACCTGGGGCTCAAAGGAACATGTTAAATGTATTTAGAAACAGAGACCAAAAGATCACCTTTGCAAACTCCATCAAAAACAGAACCTACTAAATCAAATTCCAGAAGAGAGTTTGTCTGCAAAATTATTGAAGCTAATATGGAATATTTAAATGAAAAAACAAGAAACTGCTGCTATTTTTGAGTAAAATTCAAGTCTATAAATCATGGTAGAAAGGAATAAGAAAAACAACATCTCCACAAACTTACTACTAACTATTCTATTCCTATTAGCTTCAATAGATAAAAAATCAATCAGTGTCTAGTTCCTAACATTACTCAACAGCCCTAAACATTTAAGGTTAAATAAATCACTGTGAATGATACCACATAACAACTAACAACTACCATCTTTCCAACAACGGGCTTTGACCAAAACAAAAAAAATATTAAACCATACAAAAGAAAGTCATCTACCTTCAAAAAACTTTAAAATGATTCAAGTCATCTTAAAACACCAATTACATCGAATATCTTATAACAATACTAATCGATCATTGTGTAAGAGCTAAAATCAAACAAAAACTTTCTTGCCTATCACTAGTACTCTATACCTATCAGTTTTAGTACATAAAAGTCAATCAACATCAATTCTTAGTCTTATCTGAAAAAAGTAATCCTAACTATCTAGTTTTGAATGCATCACTATCTTATCACTAAATACTCGATACCTATCAGCTTTAGTACATAAAAGTTAATCAACATTTAATTTATAATCTTATTTAAAAATAGCAATTCTAGCTATATAATTTTAAATATATCTCCAAGGATGATATCATATATTTGCCAACAACCACAAGTCATTTTATCTACTAGCCATGATCCAAATGGAAAACCAGCAGACCATATAGAGAAAAGTAAATTATCTTAAGAAAATTATTAGCTTATTCAAGTTACCCTAAAAATACCAATTGCATTGCATTTCTTAAAAATAATATTGATCAACCATTATTTATGAGTTAAAGTCAAAGTTATAACGAGTGCATATTATTTTGCAAATAGTAAACAAGTTACTTTCAAGCAACTGACGAAATCATTCAATCGCATTCTAAGATTGAAGATTAAGTTTAAGAATGATTAGAGAGAGAGAGAGAGAGAAGAGATACTGAGTGTTTCAGGAAGCCACCAATTGGAATTGAGCAAGTTCTCAGCTTCCCGTCTGCGGACCTTTCATGCTATTTCAGTGCCAAAATTCACTAGCCCATATCGACAGGTGTGGAAGAAATATATTAGGATGATCACTGAATAGTGAAGGGAACATCTCATCATACTGAAAATGCAAATGTTGCAACAATTGAAAGCATAAATGAGAAGTATACGACACTTTAGAAAATATTTCTAATTACGAAAATATTTAAAGGAAAGTTCACAAGATAAAATAGTTTCTTAAGAAGTTTTAGATTGTGAAATAAATGATAAGTTAGAAGATTAAAAAAGACTAGATTACCATCTATGCAACAGAGCTCCAAATCCAATTGTTTTTCTTGCTTTTATTTTTAGTATATTTATTATTACTGTAACATTTTTACGCTGTTAATTTTCAAAAAAACCCGAATACTCTGAATACTTTGGGAGGGTAATCAATCAAGCAATTCTTCTTTTTGAAAGTTCCCTCAATCGGAAAAGGGTAATATGTTCATATTTGATTCATACATTAGCATATAACTATGGAATATCCACAGCATTAATATTCTATTCCCAACCCACCTGGGGCTCAAAGGAACATGTCAAATGTATTTAGAAACAGAGACCAAAAGATCAACTTTGCAAACTCCATAAAAAACAGAACCTACTAAATCAAATTCCAGAAGAGAGTTTGTTTGTCTGTAAAATTATTAAAGCTAATCTGGAATATTTAAATGAAAAAACAAGAAACTGCTGCTATCTTTGAGTAAAATTCAAGTCTGTAAATCATGGTAGAAAGGAATAAGAAAAACAACATCTCCCCAGTTAAGAAACCTGCTGCGATGTTTATAACAAGAAAGAACTCGAATTAATTTAGAAATATGTTATGTGTGAAATTTAGGAAGAGGGCTTTTAGGGTTTGGAATGTAGCAAACAAAGAGAGAAGTGCAGAGAGAGTGAGAAACAGACAAAGAGAGAAGAAAAGAGAGAAGAGAACACAGAGAGAGACAGAGAACCAATTCATTATTCCTCATTACAGATATAGTTGAAAATAACTGATGCTAAGAAACAATTAGTTAGTTAGTTAAGAACAGATGCTACACATAACAAAACAAATTTATGAAAACTAAAAACATTAAATAAGAAGAATAAATAAATAAGAAGACAGAAACTGTAAAAAGAAATTTAAAAAAAAAAAGATTTATGTAAACCCAGATTAAGAGAGACTAAATCACTTATGCCAACTTCATGAAAGGAGAACCAAATAAAAATAAACTCCATGAATGATCACCTACCAATATTAAGAGATAAGTAAAAATACCTCCGGCTACCGTTGGGTCTTTGAAGAGAAAGACATATCTCTTCTTTCGATCTTCTTCTTCCCTCTTTCTTTGCTCTTCTTTTCTTTCTCTATTCGGCTCTTTACTCCCAATAAACTGAAAAAGAAATAGAATGGAAGAAAGAGGACAGTTTAATTTGTTTTCTATCATCTTCTTCCTTACCTCTTTCTGATATTCTTTTCTTTCCGTCTCCACATTGAAGAGAATGGAGAGTCTCAGATCCATGTCTGCTCGTTCCTGATTTTTTCCCCTTTTTCTCTCTCCGTTATGCTCGTACTTCTCACCTTCTCTCTGGGCAAGGCTTGTGAACAAGAGAGATTGAAATTTAACAGAATGACTAAGTAGTGTTGGGTCTTTAAGAGAAACCCATCTATCTTCTTTTCGATCTTCTTCTTCCTTCTTTCTTTGTTCTTCTTTTCTTTCTCTATTTGATTCTTCGCTCTCAAGAAACTGAAGAAGAAAAAGAATGATAGGAGGAACCATTTTAATCTTGTTTTCTATCTTCTTCTTCCTCATCTCTTTCCGATATTCGCTTCTTTCCCTCCCGACATTGAAGAGAACGAAGAGTTTCAGACCCATGTCTGTTCTTTCCTATCTTTTTCCCCGTTCTCTCCCTCTGTTATGCTTGTATTTCTCTCCTCTCTGCCCATGGCTTGTGGGAAAGAGATTGAATCTTTCAATACTGTTGGGTCTTTAAGAGAAACCTATCTATCTTCTTTTCGATCTTCTTTTTTCCTTCTTTCTTTGTTCTTCTTTTCTTTCTCTGTTTGATTCTTTGCTCTCAAGAAACTGAAAAAGAAATAGAATGGTAGAAAGATGACCATTCTAATTTTTTTTCTATCATCTTCTTCCTTACCTCTTTCTGATATTCTTTTATTTCCCTCTCCACATTGAAGAGAATGGAGGGGTTTCAGATCCATGTCTGCTCGTTTCTGTCTTTTTCCCCTTTTTCTCTCTCTGCTATGCTCGTACTTCTCAACTTCTCTCTGGGCAAGGCTTGTGAACAAGAGAGATTGAAATTTAACAGAATGACCAAGTAGTGTTGGGTCTTTAAGAGAAACCCATCTATCTTCTTTTCGATCTTCTTCTTCCTTCTTTCTTTGTTCTTCTTTTCTTTCTCTATTTGGTTCTTTGCTCTCAAGAAACTGAAGAAGAAAAAGAATGGTAGAACGATGACCATTCTAATTTGTTTTCTATCATCTTCTTCCTTACCTCTTTCTGATATTCTTTTCTTTCCCTCTCCACATTGAAGAGAATGGGGGGGGTTTCAGATCCATGTCTGGTCGTTTCTGTCTTTTTCCTGTTTTTCTCTCTCTCTTTTGTGCTTGTATCTCTCTTCTTTTCTCTGGGCAAGGCCAGATCTGAAAACAAAGAACGTAGAAAACTTTTTGAAAGTAAAAGAAAGGAAGAAGGTGGTCTGAAGAGGAGAATCGCACGGTCAGTTTGCTTTTAAAGGGAAAATAAAGAAATGCAGACTGCGTTAAAATGACGCCGACAACGGTCAATTTGTTTTTTAAAAAACTTTTTAAAGAAAAGAAAAAGAAAGAAATAAGCAGCGTTAAAAAAGTTAAACTACACGGAGTCCAGGCTTAGGGTGTTGTTTTAAATTTTTGTTATATTTTATAAAAAATTAAAACATTTTTATGATAAAAAACTGTAATTATTAAGAGAGAGATAATAAATTAAAAGTTTTTTTTTAAGTAAAATATCATAAATAAGAATGTATGATAAACACTTATTAATTAATTCTAAAAAAATGTACATGATTATTTGACAGAAAAATGAAAAAGACTCCCTTGTAGATGATTTTTTTTATTAATTATTATTGAAAGAAAATAAAAATAAATAAATTTAAAGCAGATAAATATAATTTTACAATAAATTTTAATAATTTATGTTAGAATATAAATAATTAACTATATATATTTTGATTGTATTATATAATTGATTAACTATACATATAATTATGCTTCAAATGTAGATTATGAAATAATTCATAAAGTAAAATGTTTTTATTTAGTTTTAGAAAGTATGAAAATTTATGTATATTCAATGAAAGTTGGTGAGTTCCTCCATATTACTTTAAAAAATTATTAAATTTTGGGTATTTATTATTCAACTTTTGTAAACAGTTGGCATTTAATTATGAAATAAATATTTTATGTAATAGTTATAAGCTAATGTTGTATTATATTTTATTTAACAACTATTCAACAAAACTATATAGAATATTAATTAATTATTTAAAAAATTATAAAAAAATATCATACTTTTTGGGTTCTCTATATGCATTAATTAAAGCAACAGTATCTCAACCACACATTTGGAAAAAAATAATATCTTTCGTGTATGATAAATATGGACACCAACCACTACATGTCAATTAAAAAGAGAACAAAAAAAAAGATAAAAATGCAGAGGAGCACAGACCATTCAAGTAACAAAACAATGTTATCTATAAAAGAATTAAAAATGCAAAACAAACAACTAGACTATTTTAAATTTTTTGCCTAAAGAGTCACATAATAACATGAGCAATTTATTTTAATTAGCTGAGCAAAAACAAAATATTGGGTACACGATTATTTACCTCATCTTTGGAGTTCGAAATCAACAATAAGCAAATAAAAGTGAGCAAATCAATTTGTAAATAACAAAGATTCGTCGATATTATAATTCAAAGAAGTAAAAAATCATTAGCAAATAAATAGAACATATGGATAATTTCCCATGGGAGCTACGCGTACCAAAATTGAAATATAAAAAAAAATCAACTAGAACCGGGAGTAACAAGCATTAAAAGAGAACAATAAACTTATTTTTTTATGAACAAATAAGATTTTTCTACATTGTAATTTAAATGAGAAGAGAACTAAGCAATTAAATGTAACATATGCATAGTTTGGCATGAAAAAACAGATATCAAAACTTCAAATTAAAAAAAGACTAAAACAAAGAACAAACATCAAAAGAGGACAATTTTATTACTCTCAGCATAATATTTAAAATTGCCTCCTTTTAAGTACTGCTATGTTAATGTACACATAAAAGAAATTCACTAAGCAAATAATGCTAATTTTATCAATTTATAATCATTTCAACTCATACAAATGTAAAAAAAATGACATGTTCGTTCTATAGACTGATATTTGGGATTTATTGTTTTTTTATCCTTCACTTTTGTTTACTCATTTTTAGGCAATTAGTAGTCAAAATCCTAGATCACCTCAATTCTTAAAACAAACAATCATTGGATTCAAATATCAAATAGATATATTATAAATTTAAGTCAAAGTTATCCAATAGTCATCACTTGCAACTCTTCCAACAGTATTTTTGACATACAGCTAATGTTGTAAATTTACCAGACATTTCTTTTTCTTAAGCACCAATCCCTAAGTTCACTTTTCATAACTAGAAAACAATATTCTAATGGACATCCTTCAATAATTAGAATCATCCTCTATCTACTATATCAACTCGCAACACCTTGAACTATTTAATCCATGACTTTATCACTAAAATCTTCAAAATAAGAAAATGAACGATAATTCTAAATTATAGATTTCTAAAAATTAAACTCTTAAAATAAAATAATCCTCCAATCTAAATCTAAAGTAAAAACATAATATTGAATACGTGATGGATGATGCAGAAATAGATAGCATTGTAACTATCCCAAACTCCATCAATTGAATTTTAAAAAATAAATTAGGCTTAAAAAAAGTAAAACTATACTGAAAAATATAATAAAATAAGGAAGGCAAACCTCTTATTCCACAGATACCTCATAATCCACGTCTAAAAGAGTGCTACCAACAAAAAAGAATAAAATACAAGTGACACGTCCGGACCATCTTAAACTTTTTGCCTAAAGAGTTACATACTAACAAAATATAAAAATTTTGACTACCCTAAAAGATAAAAACACATGCTTATTTACCTTAAAAGTGCTCCATAAGATTGATAATAACATTCGGTAGTCCTACATTAAAGTAAACATAAAGAATATTGTTAAATAAATAATTCTAAATATAAAAATATATGTATATAAATACAAAATAAAATTTGTATCGTAAGTAAAGTAAAATAAACCTTTTATTCCACGAATATCTTATAACCCAACATATTTCCAGCAGTGTTACCCACAAAAGAGAACAAAAAAAAAAAGATTGGACTCTCTTTAACTTTTTGCCTAAAGATCTTCATAGTAACAAAGAAAGAAAATTTTAACTAGTTATAGAAACAACATAATATTGAATACGTGTTTATTCATCTGATTTTTGCCGTTTGAAATCTACAACAATTACACAAAAGTAAGCATATCAATTTATAAATGATCAAGACAGCCACTATTCGCACGTTTGCTACAACAAGTAATTATGCATAATCATTAAAATAAATATTTAATTTTCATCACTTACAGCACAATTTTAAAGAATCAAGACCTCCTTCCTTTTGCCAGCGATGCGAGAAACAAGACAAACATACCAAAATGCAGGAAATATAATGTGAAAGACAAGAAGAAAGAGATACCTCAAAAAACCTAGCGACTCATAGTACCAAACCACTATATAATAGACCAGCTCCAATATACTGATTACCAATTTAGTAAATGCAACCTTATTAGAAAGATAAAAGAAGCAAAAAAAACCGCTGACCAAGTATTCCTGCAACTGAAGAAAACGAGTTCCTGCCATCACCAGTATCTGCCATCAAATCGAACCACATATCTTCTTTTCCACTAAACTGATCATAGAGTAGATCTCCTTTTAGCTCCAAATGAAACCTTTTTAAAACTTAATGTGATAGATAATGCACAAATAGATAGCGTTGTAACCCTCTCCAACTCCATCAAAAAATTTTAAAAAATAAATTAGGCTAAAAAAAAACAAAACTAAACTGAAAAATATGATAAAAGAAGAAAGACAAATCTCTTATTCCACATATACTTCATAATCTACAAACAAAAGAAAATAAAACACAGGTGACACTGCTGGACCATCTTAAACTTTTTGCCTAAAGAATTACATACTAACAAAATATAAAAATTTTGATTACCCAAAAGGATAAACACACATGTTTATTTACCTTATAAGTGCTCCATAAGATTAATAATAACTTTCGGTAGTCCTACATTAAAGTAAACATAAAGAATACTGCTAAATAAATAATTCTAAATAGAAAAAATATTTATATATATATAATAGAAAATAAAATTTATATCGTAAGTAAAGCAAAATAAACCTTTTGTTCCACGAATATCTTATAATCCAACATGTTTCCAGTAGTATTACCCACAAAAGAGAACAAAAAAGAGATAATATATGATTGGACTCTCTTAAACTTTTTGCATAAAGATCTTTATAATAACAAAGAAAGAAAATTTTAACTAGCTATAGAAAAAAATATAATATTGAATACGTGTTTATTTATCTGATTTTGGGCGTTTGAAATCTACAACAATTACACAAAAGTGAGTATATCAATTTATAAATGATCAAGACTCTTTTAAAATTAGAAGAAAACCAATAGCAATTAAATGTAACAAATGCAGGCATGGACAGATTTCAAAACTTTAAATTAAAAAAAACGACTAAAATAAAAAAGAAAAAATATTAAAAGAGGACAATTTTGTTGTCTTTTGCATAACATTAAAAACAACCTCAAGTATTACTATGTAATTTTTGTTTTAGTTTACTTGAGTTTATGATTATATTTGAGTTTATTTGTAATTGTATTAGAATTTCAGCGTCTACTTGTTTTAGTTTGTTGTACAATTTCACTCAAACTTAGTTGTTTGTTTCATTTTTGTGGAATTGCAAAAAAATCAATTGGATTTTTCTTTAAATATACTTGAATTTATTAATTTATTTGAATTTGTTTGTATTTTTATTCCAATTTCAGTTTCTTATTACAATTTATTTGTTTTGCATTGTTCATATCGATCTAGCGTCATGTAGGTTTTTAGTGTTCAAATCCATCCTTCAACTAAGTTATGGTAGCATAATTTAAAAATTATTGTTTGATTAGTTAGTAAAAAATAAAAATAATTGATTAATCAGATAATAAAATCATGAGGTAAACTTTCATACGAACTCTCTTCCTCTGCCTTCCTGGTTCTCTTCTTCGTACACACTCTCCCTCTTTTGTTGCTCACATACCGTAAAGCACGCCGTAGGCTATACTGAGAGCCTGCCAGCGTAAGAGAGCCAGTATTCGCAGGTTTGCTACAATCAATAAATATGCAAAATCATTAAAATGAAATTTGAATTTTCATCACTTACAGCACAATTTTAAAGAATGCTCATGACCTCCGTTATCTTGCCAGCGACGCGAGAAACAAGACAAACATACCAAAATCTAAGAAATATAATGGGAAAGGCAAGAAGAAAGAGATACCTCCTAAAACACAGCAGCTCATAGTACCAAACCATTGTATGGTCTAGCTCCAAAATCCTAATTACCAATTCAGTAAATGCAACATTATTAGAAACAATGAAGAAACAAAAGAAACTGATGACCAAGTACTCCTACAACTGAAGAAGACGAATTTCCGCCAGTACCATTATCTGCCATCAAATCAAACCACAGATCTTTTTAACTAAAATGATCATGGAGAAGATCTCCTTATGAAGCTCCATCTAAAAACTTTTTAAAACTTAATGTGATAAATAATGCAGAAATAAATAACGTTGTAACTCTCTCCAACTCCATTAAAAAATATTAAAGAAAAAATTAGGATGAA
This sequence comes from Carica papaya, assembly GCF_054855325.1. Taxonomy (NCBI): domain Eukaryota; kingdom Viridiplantae; phylum Streptophyta; class Magnoliopsida; order Brassicales; family Caricaceae; genus Carica; species Carica papaya. The sequence goes on from NC_142309.1 coordinate 27,022,853, forward strand.
AAAAAACAAAACAAAACAAAACTGAAAAACAGGATAAAAGAAGAAAGACAAACCTCTTATTCCGCTGGTTCCTCATAATCTATATCTAAAAGAGCGCTACGAACAAAAGAAAACAAAACACAAGTGACACGCCTGGACCATCTTAAACGTTTTGACAAAGAGTTACGCACTAACAAAATATAAAAATATTAGCTACCCAAAAAGATAAAAACACATGATTATTTACGTTAAAAGTATTCCTAAGATTGATAATAACCTTCGGTAGTCCTATATTAAAGTAACCAAAAAGAATATAGTTAAGTAAATAATTCTAAATACTAAAAAATATATGTAATAAAAAATAAAATTCATGTCATAAGCATTAAAAAATAAACCTTTTATTTCACAAATATATCATAACCCGACATTTTTCCAGCAATGTTACCCAGAAAAGAGAACAAAACAGAGATAATATATGATTAGATTCCTTTCAACTTTTTACCTCAAGATCTTCATAATAACAAAGAAATAAAATTTTAACTAGTTAAAGAAAAAACATACTATTGAATATATGTTTATTTACCTGATTTTTACCATTTGAAATCTAGAACAACTACACAAAAGTAAGCATATCAATTTATAAATGATCAAGACTCTTTTATGTTGTAATTCAAATCAGAAGAGAATCAATAGCAATTAAATATAACATATGCACAACTTGACATGGACATTAAAAACGACCATTAAAAGAGGACAATTTTGTTGTCCTCTGCATGACATTAAAAACAGCCTCAAGTATTGCTACATTAATGTACACACAAAGAAATTCATTGACGAAAAATACTAGATTGTTTTAATTTATAATCATTTCAACTCATGAAAATGTTAAAAACGAAATATTCAATTTTTGGGTTGATACTTGAAGTTTACTCTTTTTCCTTGTCAGTTTGTAAGGATAGTTGTAATTTATTTGTTGTAGTTTGTCGTTATTGTGTTTGAAATGCTTGTTTGCTAAAAAAGTTGAAGAGCTAAATGAAATTTTTGTTTTGGTTTAAAAGCTATTAGGTTTCTAAGATCTTCAAAATAAGAAAATGAACGATAACTCTAAATTATAAGTTTGTAAAAATTAAACTCTTAAAATAAAATAATCATCCAATCTAAATCTAAAGTAAAGCTAACATGTGATAAATCTTTAAGTTAGAATTTTTCAGTCGCAGAATTTTATGTATTTTAAAAACTATTAATTTTTTAATGAAGTAAGGAAACTTAGCTCTCCATCTACATTTCGCATTTTTTTTATTAAATTATGTAGTTGAAAAATTCATTGATATAATCTTGCAGTAGATTTATTTTGGGTGCCAAAAAAAATTGTTTTTTCAGTGCAAGTGCAGCATTTTTGCAATACGTTCACAAGCCACATTACATAAACTATTAGGATCCAATACACACACTTAATGCAGCAAATAAGTATATTTATTTCGAGGTGTATTAACCTACTGCCTAACTCCGATGCTCCAAACTCTTCTTCATGTTCTACTAGTGATGTTATCTTATAAACTATCTTTACTTGATACTTTTATTTACCAAACTTTTCTTTCAATTACAAATTACTTTTAACTGTTATTGTATTCAAACTATGTATTATCTTTTAGAATTAGATTCAAAAGAAAGCCACCAACTGGAATTGAGCAAGTTCTCAGCTTCCCGTCTGCGGACATACCTTTCATGCTATTTCAGTGCCAAAGTTCACTAGCCCATGTCGACAGGTGTGGAGGAAATATATTAGGAAGATCACTGAATAGTGAAGGGAACATCTCATCATACTGAAAAAACAAATATTGCAACAATTGAAAGCATAAATGAAAAATATGCGACACTTTAGAAAATATTTCTAATTATGAAAATATTTAAAGGAAAGTTCACAAGATAAAATAGTTTTTTAAGAAGTTTTAGATTGTGAAAGAAATGATAAGTTAGAAAATTAAAAAAGACTAGATTACCATCTATGCAATAGAGCTCCAAATCCAATCGTTATTCTTGCTTTTATTTTTAATATATTTATTATTGCTGTAACATTTTTACGCTGTTAGTTTTCAAGAAAACCCGAATACTCTGAATACTTTGGGAGGGTAATCAATCAAGCAATTCTTCTTTTCGAAAGTTCCCTCAATCGGAAAAGGGTAATATGTTCATATTTGATTCATACATTAGCATATAACTATGGAATATCCACAGCATTAATATTCTATTCCCAACCTACCTGGGTCTCAAAGGAACGTGTCAAATGTACTTAGAAACAGAGACCAAAATATCAACTTTGCAAACTCCATAAAAAACAGAACCTACTAAATCAAATTCCAGAAGATAGTTTGTTTGTCTGTAAAATTATTAAAGCTAAATTGGAATATTTAAATGAAAAAACAAGAAACTGCTGCTATCTTTTGAGTAAATTTCAAGTCTATAAATCATGGTAAAAAGGAATAAGAAAAACATCTCCCCAGTTAAGAAACCTGCTGCAATGTTTATAACAAGAAAGAACTCGAATTAATTTAGAAATATGTTATGTGTGAAATTTAGGAAGAGGGCTTTTAGGGTTTGGAATGTAGCAAACAAAGAGAGAAGTGCAGAGAGAGTGAGAAACAGACAAAGAGAGAACAAAAGAGAGAAGAGAACACAGAGAGAGACAGAGAACCAATTCATTATTCCTCATTACAGATATAGTTGAAAATAACTGATGCTAAGAAACAATTAGTTAGTTAGTTAAGAACAGATGCTACACATAACAAAACAAATTTATGAAAACTAAAAACATTAAATAAGAAGAATAAATAAATAAGAAGACAAACTGTAAAAAGAAATTTAAAAAAAAAAAGATTTATGTAAACCCAGATTAAGAGAGACTAAATCACTTATGCCAACTTCATGAAAGGAGAACCAAATAAAAATAAACTCCATGAATGATCACCTACCAATATTAAGAGATAAGTAAAAATACCTCCGGCTACCGTTGGGTCTTTGAAGAGAAAGACATATCTCTTCTTTCGATCTTCTTCTTCCCTCTTTCTTTGCTCTTCTTTTCCTTCTCTATTTGGCTCTTTACTCCCAGTAAACTGAAAAAGAAATAGAATGTTAGAAAGAGGACAGTTCAATTTGTTTTCTATCATCTTCTTCCTTACCTCTTTCAGATATTCTTTTCTTTCCCTCTCCACATTGAAGAGAATGGAGAGTTTCAGATCCATGTCTGCTCGTTCCTGTCTTTTTCCCCTTTTTCTCTCTCTGCTATGCTCGTACTTCTCACCTTCTCTCTGGGCAAGGCTTGTGAACAAGAGAGATCGAAATTTAACAGAATGAATAAGTAGTGTTGGGTCTTGAAGAGAAACCCATCGATCTTCTTTTCGATCTCCCTTGAAGAGAACGGAGAGTTTCAGATCCATGTCTGCTCGTTTCTGTCTTTTTCCCCTTTTTCTCTCTCTATTATGTTTGTATTTCTCACCTTCTCTCTGGGCAAGGCTTGTGAACAAGATAGATTGAAATTTAACAGAATGACTAGGCAGTGTTGGGTCTTTAAGAGAAACCTATCTATCTTCCTTTCGATCTTCTTTTTTCCTTCTTTCTTTGTTCTTCTTTTCTTTCTCTATTTGATTCTTTGCTCTCAAGAAACTGAAAAAGAAATAGAATGCTAGAAAGATGACCATTCTAATTTGTTTTCTATCATCTTCTTCCTTACCTCTTTCTGATATTCTTTTCTTTCCCTCTCCACATTGAAGAGAATGGAGGGGTTTCAGATCCATGTCTGGTCGTTTCTGTCTTTTTCCCCTTTTTCTCTCTCTTTTGTGCTTGTATCTCTCTCCTTCTCTCTGGGCAAGGCCAGATCTGGAAACAAAGAACGTCGAAAACTTTTTGGAAGTAAAAGAGAGGCAGAAGGTGGTCTGAAGAGGAGAATTGGAAAACTTTTGTGGGGTTTTAATCTAATCGCACGGTCAGTTTGCTTTTAAAGGGAAAATAAAGAAATTCAGACTGCGCACGCCGACAAGCATAACACAACGGTCAATTTGTTTTTTAAAAAACTTTTTAAAGAAAAGAAAAAGAAAGAAAAAAGCAACTATTGCAGATCCATGTCTGCTCGTTTCTGTCTTTTTCCCCTTTTTCTCTCTCTGCTATGCTCGTACTTCTCACCTTCTCTCTGGGCAAGGCTTGTGAACAAGAGAGATTGAAATTTAACAGAATGACTAAGTAGTGTTGGGTCTTTAAGAGAAACCCATATATCTTCTTTTCGATCTTCTTTTTTTTCCCCTTATTCTCTCTCTGCTATGCTCGTACTTCTCAACTTCTCTCTGGGCAAGGCTTGTGAGAACAAGAGAGATTGAAATTTAACAGAATGACTAGGCAGTGTTGGGTCTTTAAGAGAAACCTATCTATCTTCTTTTCGATCTTCTTTTTTTTTCCTTCTTTCTTTGTTCTTCTTTTCTTTCTCTATTTGATTCTTTGCTCTCAAGAAACTGAAAAAGAAATAGAATGCTAGAAAGATTACCATTCTAATTTGTTTTCTACCATCTTCTTCCTTACCTCTTTCTGATATTCTTTTCTTTCCCTCTCCACATTGAAGAGAATGGAGGGGTTTCAGACCTCGTTTCTGTCTTTTTCCCCTTTTTCTCTCTCTCTTTTGTGCTTGTATCTCTCTCCTTCTCTCTGGGCAAGGCCAGATCTGAAAACAAAGAACGTTGAAAACTTTTTGAAAGTAAAAGAAAGACGAAAGAAAGGAAGAAGGTGGTCTGAAGAGGAGAATTGGAAAACTTTTGTGGGGTTTTAATCTAATCGCACGGTCAGTTTGCTTTTAAAGGGGAGATAAAGAAATTCAGACTGCGTTAAAAGGACGCCGACAAGCATAACACAACGGTCAATTTGTTTTTTAAAAAACTTTTTAAAGAAAAGAAAAAGAAAAAAGCAACTACTGCGTTAAAAAAGTTAAACTACACGGAGCCCAGGCTTAGGGTGTTGTTTTAAATTTTGGTTATATTTTATAAAAAATTAAAATATCTTTATAATAGAAAACTGTAGTTATTAAGAAAGAGATAATAAATTAAAAAAAAAAAATTAAAGTAAAATAGCATAAATAAGAATGTGAAGAATGTGTGATAAACACTTAGTAATTAATTCTAAAAAAATGTGAGTGAATTTTACTGGGAAATAGAAAAAATTAAAAAAATTTGACAGAAAAATGAAAAAGACTCCCTTGTAGATGATTTTTTTTTATTAATTATTACTGAAAGAAAATAAAAATAAATAAATTTAAAGCGGATAAATATAATTTTGTAATAAATTTTAATAATTTATGTTAGAATATAAATAATTAACTATGATATTTTTTTACAATTTTTTAAATAATTAATTTAATCAATTATTTAATACAATCAAAACATATATACTTTTTTAGTTCTCTATATGCATTAAAGCAACAATACCGCTTTCTGATATTCTTTTATTTCCCTCTCCACATTGAAGAGAATGGAGAGTTTCAGATCCATGTCTGCTCGTTTCTGTCTTTTTCCCCGTTCTCTCCCTCTGTTATGCTTGTATTTCTCTCCTCTCTGCGCAAGGCTTGTGGGCAAGAGATTGAATCTTTCAATACTGTTGGGTCTTTAAGAGAACCCATCTATCTTCTTTTCGATCTTCTTCTTCCCTCTTTCTTTGCTCTTCTTTTCTTTCTCTATTTGGCTCTTTGCTCCCAATAAACTGAAAAAGAAATAGAATGGTAGAAAGAGGACAATTTAATTTGTTTTCTATCATCTTCTTCCTTACCTCTTTCTGATATTCTTTTATTTCCCTCTCGACATTGAAGAGAATGGAGGGGTTTCAGATCCATGTCTGGTCGTTTCTGTCTTTTTCCCCTTTTTCTCTCTCTCTTTTGTGCTTGTATCTCTCTTCTTCTCTCTGGGCAAGGCCAGATCTGAAAACAAAGAACGTTGAAAACTTTTTGAAAGTAAAAGAAAGGAAGAAGGTGGTCTGAAGAGGAGAATCGCACGGTCAGTTTGCTTTTAAAGGGAAAATAAAGAAATTCAGACTGCGTTAAAAGGACGCCGACAACGGTCAATTTGTTTTTTAAAAAACTTTTTAAAAAAAAGAAAAAGAAAGAAAAAAGCAACTACTGCATTAAAAAAGTTAAACTAAGAATGTGTGATAAACACTTATTAATTAATTCTAAAAAAATGTACATGATTATTTGACAGAAAAATGAAAAAGACTCCCTTGTAGATGATTTTTTTTATTAATTATTATTAAAAGAAAATAAAAATAAATAAATTTAAAACGGATAAACATAATTTTACAATTAATTTTAACAATTTATGTTAGAATATAAATAATTAATTATAATATTTTTCTATAATTTCTTAAATAATTAATTTAATCAATCATTTAATACAATCAAAACATATATACTTTTTGAATTTTCTATATGCATTAAAATAGCAGTATCTTAACCACACATTTGAAGAAAAGTAACAACACAATATTATCTATAAAAAAAAATGTAAGACAAACAATAGGAATATTTTAAATTTTTTGCCTAAAGAATCACATAATAACAAGAGTTAATTATTTTAGCTAGCTGAGCAAAAATAAAATATTGGGTACATGATTATTTACTTCATCTTTGGAGTTTGAAATCTACAATAAGCAAATAAAAGTGAGCAAATCAATTTGTAAATAACCAAGATTCGTCAATGTTATAATTCAAAGAAGTAAAAAACCATTAGCAAATAAATGGAACATATGGATAATTTTCTATGGGAACTATGCATACCAAAATTGAAATATAAAAGAAGAGAACCAAGCAATTAAATGTAACATATGCATAGTTTGGCATGAAAATATTTTTATGATAAAAAACTGTAATTATTAAGAAAGAGATAATAAATTAAAAGTTTTTTTTAAGTAAAATATCATAAATAAGAATGTGTGATAAACACTTTTTAATTAATTCTAAAAAATGTGAATGTGGATTTTACTGGGAAATAGAAAAAAATAAAAAAAAAAATTTGACAGAAAAATGAAAAAGAGCACCTTCTAGATGATTTTTTTTTATTAATTATTACTGAAAGAAAATAAAAATAAATAAATTTAAAACGGATAAATATAATTTTACAATAAATTTTAATAATTTATGTTAGAATATAAATAATTAACTATGATATTTTTTTATAATTTTTTAGATAATTAATTTAATCAATTATTTAATACAATCAAAATATATATACTTTTTAGGTTCTTTATATGCATTAAAGCAACATTATCTCAACCACATATTTAGAGAAAAGTAATACCTTTCATGTATGATAAATATGGACACCAACCACTGCATGTCAATTAAAAATAGGACAAAAAAAAAAGATAAAAATGCGCCCAGACCACTCAAGTAACAAAACAATGTTATCTATAAAAGAATAAAAAATGCAAAACAAACAACTGGACTATTTTAAATTTTTCGCTTAAAGAGTCACATAATTACAAGAGCTAATTATTTTAACTACTGAGCAAAAACAAAATATTGGGTACACGATTATTTACCTCATCTTTGGAGTTCGAAATTAACAATAAGCAAATAAAAGTGAGCAAATCAATTTGTAAATAATAAAGATTCGTCAATATTATAATTCAAAGAAGTAAAAAATCATTAGCAAATAAATAGAACATATGGATAATTTTCCATGGGAACTACGCGTACCAAAATTGAAATATAAAAAAAAAATCAACTAGAACCAGGAATAACAAGCATTAAAAGAGAACAATAAACATATCTTTTTATGAATAAATAAGATTTTTCTATATTGTAATTTAAATGAAAAGAGAACTAAGCAATTAAATGTAACATATGCATAGTTTGGCATGACAAAACGGATATCAAAACTTCAAATTAAAAAAACGACTAAAACAAAGAACAAACATCAAAATAGGACAATTTTATTATTCTCAGCATAATATTTAAAATTGTTTTTTGAATACTGTTTTGTATACACACATAAAAGAAATTCATTAAGCAAATAATGCTAATTTTATTAATTTATAATCATTTCAACTCATACAAATGTAAAAAATGACATGTTCGTTCTATAGGCTGATATTTGAGATTTATTATTTTTTTATCCTTCACTTTTATTTACTCATTTCTAGGCAATTAGTAGTCAAAATCCTAGATCACCTCAATTCTTAAAACAAACATTCATTGGATTCAAATATCAAATAGATCTACTATAAATTTAAGTCAAGGTTCTCCAATAGTCATCACTTGCAACTCTTCCAACAGTATTTTTGACATACAGCTAATGTTGTAAATTTACCAAACATTTCTTTTTCTTAAGCACCAATCCCTAAGTTCACTTTTCATAATTGGAAAACAATATTCTAATGAACATCCTTCAATAATTACAATCATCCTCTATCTACTATATCAACTCGCAACACCTTGAACTATTTAATCCATGACTTTATCACTAAGATCTTCAAAATAAGAAAATGAACGATAACTCTAAATTATAGATTTCTAAAAATTAAACTCTTAAAATAAAATAATCCTCCAATCTAAATCTAAAGTAAAGTTAACATATGATAAATCTTTAAGTTAGAATTTCTTTGTCACTTACACCATAATAGTTTTTTAATGAAGTAAGAAAGCTTGGCTCTCCATCTACATTTCGTATTTTTTTATTACACCATAATTTATGGATATAATCTTGCAGTAGATTTAGTTCGGGTGCTAGAAAAAATTGTTTTTTCATTGCAAGTGAAGCATTTTGCAATACGTTCGGAGGCCACATTACATAAACTATTAGGGTCCAATACACACTTAATGTAGCAAATGAGTATATTTATTGCGAGGTATATTAACCTGTTGGCTAACTCCGATACTCAAAACTCTTCTTCATGTTCTACTAGTGATGTCATCTTATAAACTATCTTTACTTGATACTTTTATTTGTCAAACTCTTTTTTCAATTACAAATTACTTTTAACTCTTATTGTATTCAAACTATGTATTATCTTTTAGAATTAGATTCAAAAGAAAATTACATACATTTGCAATCTTCTTTTTCTTCTATATCTTCCCTTGAAACGATAATTTACCACCATCTTGGAGCTAAAATTAAACAAGAACTTACCTCCACAAACTTACTACTAACTACTCTATTCCTATTAGCTTCAATACATAAAAAGTCAATCAGTGTCCACTTCCTAACATTACTCAACAATCCTAACCATCTAAGTTTAAATAAACCACTGTGGATGATACCACATAACAACCAACAACCACCATCTTTCTAACAACGGGCTATGACCAAAACAAAAAAATATTAAACCATACAAAAGAAAGTAATCTACCTCCAAAAACCTACAAAATGATTCAAGTCATCTTAAAACACCAATTACATCGAATATCTTAGAACAATACTAACCGACCAGTGTGTTAGAGCTAAAATCAAATAAAGACTTTCTGGCCTATCACTAGTACTCTATACCTATGAGCTTTAGTACATAAAAATCAATCAACATCAATTCCTAGTCTTATCTGAAAAAAGCAATCCTAACTATTTAGTTTTGAATGCATCACTAGCTACTCACTAAATACTCGATACCTATAAGCTTTAATACATAAAAGTTAATCAACATTCAATTCCTAATCTTAGTTGAAAATAACAATTCTAACTATCTAATTTTAAATATATCTCTAAGGATGATATTATATATTTGCCAACAACCACAAGTCATTCTGTCTACTAGCCATGATCCAAAGGGAAAACCAGTAGACCATACAGAGAAAAGTAAAATATTTTGAGAAAATTATTAGTTTATTCAAGTTACCCTAAAAACACCAACTACGTTGTATTTCTTAAAAATAATATTGATCTACCACTATGTATGAGCTAAAGCCAAAGTTATAACGAGTGTATATTATTTTGCAAATGGTAAACAAGTAACTTTCAAGCAACTGAAGAAATCATTCAATCGCATTTTAGGATTGAAGATTAAGTTTAAGAATGATTAAAGAAAGAAAGAGAGAGAGAGAGAGAGAAAGACAAGAGATACTAAGTGTTTTAAGAAGCCACCAACCAGAATTGAGTAAGTTCTCAGCTTCCCGCCTGTGGACAGGTGTGGAGGAAATATATCAGAATGATCATTAAATAGTGAAGGGAACATTTTATCATACTGAAGATGCAAATGTTGCAACAGTTGAAAGAATAAATGAGAAGTATGCAACACAAATAATAAAATAATGAGGTAAAATTTCATACGCACTCTCTTCCTCTGCCGTTCTATTTTTCTTCTTCGTACACACTCTCCCTCTTTTGTCGCTCACAGACCGTAAAACATGCAGCAGACTATACTGAGAACTTGCCAGCGTAAGTAAGAGAGTCAGTATTCTCATGTTTGCTACAACCAATCAACATGCAAAATCATTAAAATGAAATTTTAATTTTCACCACTTACAGTGCAATTTTGAAAAATGGTCGTGACCTCCGTCCTCTTGCCAACGAGCGAGAAAAAAGACAAACATATCAAAACCCAAAAAATATAATGTGAAAGACAAGAAGAAAGAAATACCACATAAAACACAGTAGCTCTTCGTACCAATTCAGTAAATGCAACCTTATTAAAAACATTGACGAATCAAAAGAAACTACTGACCACTCCTGCAATCAAAGAAAACAAGTTACCGCCATCACAGTATCTGCCATCAAATCGAACCACAGATCTACTTTTCGACTAAAATGATCATGCAGTAGATCTCCATGTTAAGCTCCATCAACTAACTTTTTAAAACTAAATGTGATAGATGATGCTGAAATAGATAGCGTTGTAAATCTCTCCAACTCCATCAAAAAAAATTTAAAAACAATTAGGCTAAAAAAGCAAAAAAAAAAAGAAAAATATGATAAAAGAAGAAAGACAAACCTCTTATTCCACAGATACCTTATAATTCACGTCTAAAAAAGTGCTACCAACAAAGAAAAAAAAACATAAATGACACATCTGGACCATCTTAAACGTTTTTCCTAAAGAGTTACACACTAACAAGATATAAAACTGTTATCTACCCAAAAAGATAAAAATATATGCTTATTTACCTTAAAACTGCTAACTAAGATTGATAATAATCTTCGGTGGTCCTATATTAAAGTAAACAAAAATAATATTGCTAAGTAATCCTAAATAGAAAAGAAAATATCTAATAGAAAATAAAATTTATGTCAAAGCATAGGAAAATAAACCTCTTATTCCACGTATATCTTATAACCTAACATGTTTCAAGCAGTGTTACCCACAAAAGAGAAAAAAACAGAGATAATATATGATTGGTCTCTGTTCAACATTTTGCCTAAAGATTTTCATAATAGCAAAGAAAGAAAATTTTAACTAGTTATGAAAAAAATATAATATTAAATACGTGTTTATTTACCTAATTTTTGCCGTTTGAAATCTACAACAACTACACAAAAGTAAGCATATCAATTTATAAATGATCAAAGCCTTTTTACATCGTAATTAAAATAAGAAGAAAACCAATAGTAATTAAATGTAACATATGTGCACAGCTTGGCATGGACAGATATCAAAACTTCAAATTAAAAATGAACGACTAAAATCAAGAAGAATAAATATTAAAAGAGGACAATTTTGTTGTCTTCTGTATAACATTAAAAACAGCTTCAAGTATTGCTATGTTAGTGTACACATAAAGAAATTCACTTACGAAATAATGCTAAATTATTTCAATTTATAATCATTTAACCTCATGCAAGTATTAAAATGAGATATTCGTTTTCAGGGCTGATACTTGGGTTTTACTCTTTTTTCTTATCAGTTTATAAGGGTAGTTGTAATTTTTTACAGGTACTTTATCGTTATTATGTTTGATATATTTGTTTGCAGAGAAAGTTGAAGAACTAAATTTAATTTTTATTTTGGTTTACTTGAGTTTTTGATTATATTTGAGTTTTTTTTTTGTAATTGTATTAGTATTTGAGCGCCTACTTGTTGTATTTTCACTCGAGTTAGTTGTTTGTTTCATTTATTTGAAATTGCAAAAAAAATCAATTGGATTTTTCATTCAGTGTACTTGGATTTGTAACTGTATTTGAGTTTGTTTGTTTTTTATTCCAATATCGGTTTCTAATTACAATTTGTTTGCTATGCATTGTTGATATCGATCTATCGTCATATAGGTTTTTAGTGTTCAAATCCATCCTTCAACTAAGTTATGGTAGCATAATTTAAAAATTATTGTTTGATTAGTTAGTAAAAAAATAAAAATAATTGACTAATCAGATAATAAAATCATGAGGCAAAATTTCATACGAACTCATTTCCTCTGTCGCTCTGGTTCTCTTCTTCGTACACACTCCCCCTCTTTTGTCGCTCACAGACCATAAAGCACGCCGCAGGCTATACCGAGAACCTGCCAACGTAAGTAAGACAGCCACTATTCGCAGGTTTGCTACAACAAGTAATTATGAAAAATCATTAAAATAAAAATTGAATTTTCATCACTTACAACACAATTTTGAAGAATGGTCAGGACCTCCTTCCAACGATGCGAGAAATAAGATAAACATACAAAAACCCAGTAAATAGAATGTGAAAGACAAGAAGAAAGAGATACCTCATAAAACACAGCAGCTCATAGTACCAAATGACTGTATAATAGACCAGCTCCAATATCCTGATTACCAATTCAGTAAATGTAACCTTATTATAAACATTAAAGAAACAAAAAAATACCGCCGACCAAGCACTCCTGCAACCGAAGAAGATGAGTTCCCGCCATCAAATCGAACCACATATATTCTTTTCCACTAAAGTGATCATAGAGTAGATCTCCTTGTAGCTCCAAATGAAACCTTTTTAAAACTTAATGTGATAGATGATACAGAAATAGATAGCGTTGTAACTCTCTCTAACTCCATCAAAAAAATTTAAAAAATAAATTAGGCTTAAAAAAAGCAAAACTAAATTGAAAAATATGATAAAAGAAGAAAGACAAACCTCTTATTCCACGGATACCTCATAATCCACGTTTAAAAGAGTGCTACCAACAAAAAAAAATAAAATACAAGTGACACACCTATACTATCTTAAACTTTTTATCTAAAGAGTTACATACTAACAAAATATAAAAATTTTAACTACCCAAAAAGATAAAAACCCATGCTTATTTACCTTAAAAGTGCTCCCTAAGATTGATAATAACGTTCACTAGTCCTACATTAAAGTAAACATAAAGAATATTACTGAGTAAATAATTCTAAATAGAAAAAAATTATATATATATATTAGAAAATAAAATTTATATCGTAAGTAAAGCAAAATAAACCTTTTGTTCTACGAATATCTTATAAACCAACATGTTTCTAGTAGTGTTACTCACAAAAGATAACAAAAAAAAGATAATATATGATTGGACTCTCTTTAACTTTTTGCCTAAAGATCTTTATAGTAACAAAGAAAGAAAATCTTAACTAGTTATAGAAAAAATATAATATTGAATACGTGTTTATTTACCTGATTTTGAGCGTTTGAAATCTACAACAATTACACAAATGTGAGTATATCAATTTATAAATGATCAAGACTCTTTTAAAATCAGAAGAAAACCAATGGCAACTAAATGTAACAAATGCAGGCATAGACGGATATCAAAACTTTAAATTAAAAAAAAACAACTAAAATAAAAAAGAAAAGACATTAAAAGAGGACAATTTTGTTGTCTTCTGCATAACATTAAAAACAGCCTCAAGTATTACTATGTTAATGTACACATAAAGAAATTCACTGACAAAATAATGCTAAATTGTTTCAATTTATAATCATTTCTACTCACGCAAATATTAAAACGAGATATTCGTTTTCAGGGCTAATACTTGGGTTTTACCATTTTTCCTTGTCAGTTTGTAAGGGAAGTTGTAATTTGTTTGCGGTAATTTATCGTTATTGTGTTTGAGATGTTTGTTTGCAGGGAAAGTTGAAGAGTCAAATGTACTTTTTGTTTTGGTTTACTTGACTTTGTAATTGTATTTGAGTTTGTTTGTAAGGGTAGATGTAATTTATTTGTTATAGTTTCTCGTTATTGTGTTTGAGATTTTTGTTATCTGGAAAAGTTGAAGAGTTAAATGTAATTTTTGTTTTGGTTTACTTAAATTTGTGATTCTATTTGAGTTTGTTTGTAATTGTATTAGAATTTCAACGTCTACTTCTTGTTAAAATATGTCGTTTTAGTTTGTTGTAATTTCACTCAAGTTAGTTGTTTGTTTTATTTATTAGGAATTACAAGAAAATCAATTGGATTTTTCTTTCAGTGTACTTAGATTACTGACTGTATTCGAGTTTTTTTGTATTTTTGTTCCAATTTCAGTTTCTAATTATAATTTGTTTGCTTTGCATTGTTCATATCGATCTATCGCATGTAGCTTTTTAGTGTTCAAATCCATCATTTAACTAAGTTATAGTAGCATAATTTAAAAATTATTGTTTGATTAGATAGTAAAAAATTAAAAATAATTGACTAATCAGATAATAAAATCATGAGGTAAAATTTCATACGAACTCGCTTCCTCTGTCGCTCTGGTTCTCTTCTACGTACACACTCTCCCTCTTTTGTCGCTCACAGACCGTAAAGCACGCCGCAGGCTATACCGAGAACCTGCCATCGTAAGTAAGACAACCACTATTCGCAGGTTTGCTACAACAAGTAATTATGCAAAATCATTAAAACAAAAATTGAATTTTCATCACTTACAGCACAATTTTCAAGAATTATCAGAACCTCCTTCCTTTTGTCAGCGACGCGAGAAACAAGACAAAAATACCAAAACTCAGAAACTATAATGTGAAAGATAAGAAGAAAGAGATACCTCATAAAACACAACAGCTCATAGTACCAAACAACTGTGTAACAGACCAGCTCCAATATCCTGATTACCAATTCAGTAAATGCAACCTTATTAGAAATATTAAAAAAATAAAAAATAACCGCTGACCAAGTACTCCTGCAACCGAAGAAGACGAGTTCCCGCCATCACCAGTATCTGCCATCAAATTGAACCACATATCTTCTTTTCCACTAAAGTGATCGTAGAGTAGATCTCCTTGTAGCTCCAAATAAAACTTTTTAAAAACAGAATGTGATAGATGATGCTGAAATAGATAGCGTTGTAACTCTCTCCAACTTCATCAAAAAAATTTAAAAAATAAATTAGGCTTTAAAAAATTAAAACTAAACTTAAAAATATGATAAAAGAAGGAAGACAAACCTCTTATTCCACGGATACCTCATAATCCACGTCTAAAAGAGTGCTACCAACAAAAAAGAATAAAACACAAGTGACACGTCTGGACCATCTTAAACTTTTTACCTAAAGAGTTACATACTAACAAAATATAAAAATTTTAACTACCTAAAAAGATAAAAACACATGCTTATTTACCTTAAAAGTGCTCCTTAAGATTGATAATAACATTCGCTAGTCCTACATTAAAGTAAACATAGAGAATATTGTTAAGTAAATAATTCTAAATATAATATATATATATATATATAATAGAAAATAAAATTTGTATCGTAAGCAAAGTAAAATAAACCTTTTGTTTCACGAATATCTTATAACCCAACATGTTTTCAGCAGTGTTACCCACAAAAAAGAACAAAAAATATATATATATGATTGAACTCTATTTAACTTTTTGCTTAAAGATCTTCAGAGTAACAAAGAAAGAAAATTTTAACTAGTTATAGAAAAAACATAATATTGAATACGTGTTTATTTACCTGATTTTTGCCGTTTGAAACCTACAACAATTACACAAAAGTGAGCATATCAATTTATAAATGATCAAGACTCTTTTAAAAACAGGCATGCACGGATATCAAAACTTCAAATTAAAAAAAATGACTAAAATCAAGAACAACAGACATTGAAAGAGGACAATTTTGTTGTCTTCTGCATAACATTAAAAACAATCTCAGGTATTACTATGTTAATGTACACAAAGAAATTCACTGACAAAATAATGCTAAATTTTTTTATTTTATAATCATTTCAACTCATGCAAATATTAAAACGAGAATTTGTTTTTAGGGTTGATACTTGGGTTTTATTCTTTTTCTTTGTCAGTTTGTAATTTGTTTGCAGTAATTTGTCGTTATTGTGTTTGAGATGCTTGTTTACAGGAAAAGTTGAAGAGCCAAATGTAATTTTTATTTTGGTTTACTTGACTTTGTAATTGTATTTGAGTTTATTTGTAAGGGTAAATGTAATTTGTTTCTTGTAGTTTCTCGTTATTGTGTTTGAGATGTTTGTTTGTTGGAAAAATTGAAGAGCTAAATGTAATTTTTATTTTGGTTTACTTGAGTTTGTGATTGTATTTGAATTTATTTGTAATTGTATTAGAATTTCAGCGGCTACTTGTTTTCGTTTATTGTACAGTTTCACTCGACTTAGTTGTTTGTTTCATTTTTATGGAATTGCAAAAAAATCAATTGAATTTTTCTTTCAGTATACTTGAATTTGTTAATGTATTTGAATTTGTTTGTATTTTTATTCCAATTTCAGTTTCTAATTACAATTTGTTTGTTTTGCATTGTTCATATCGATCTAGCGTCATGTAGGTTTTTAATGTTCAAATCCATCCTTCAACTAAGTTATGGTAGCATAATTTAAAAATTATTATTTGATTAGTTAGTAAAAAAATAAAAATAATTGACTAATCAGATAATAGAATCATGAGGTAAACTTTCATACGAACTCTCTTCCTCTGCCGTTCTGGTTCTCTTCTTCATACACACTCTCCCTCTTTTGTTGCTCACATACCGTAAAGCCCGCCGTAGGCTATACTGAGAGCTTGCCAGCGTAAGTAAGAGAGTCAGTATTCGCAGGTTTGCTACAATCAGTAAATATGCAAAATTATTAAAATGAAATTTGAATTTTCACAACTTACAGCACAATTTTAAAGAATGGTCATGACCTCCGTCATCTTGCCAGCGACGCGAGAAACAAGACAAACATACCAAAATCTAAGAAATATAATGGAAAAAACAAGAAGAAAGAGATACCTCATAAAACACAGCAGCTCATAGTACCAAACCACTGTATGGTCTAGCTCCAAAATCCTAATTACCAATTAAGTAAATGCAACCTTATTAGAAACATTGAAGAAACAAAAGAAACTGCTGACCAAGTACTCCTGCAACCCAAGAAGACGAGTTCCCGCCAGTACCATTATCTGCCATCAAATCGAACTACAAATCTTTTTAACTAAAATGATCATGGAGAAGATCTCCTTATGAAGCTCCATTTAAAAACTTTTTAAAACTTAATGTGATAAATGATGCAGAAATAAATAACATTGTAACTCTCTCCAACTCCATTAAAAAATATTAAAGAAAAAATTAGGATGAAAAAAACAAAACAAAACTGAAAAACAGGATAAAAGAAGAAAGACAAACCTCTTATTCTGCTGGTTCCTCATAATCTATATCTAAAAGAGCGTTACGAACAAAAGAAAACAAAACACAAGTGACACGCCTGGACCATCTTAAACGTTTTGACAAAGAGTTACGCACTAACAAAATATAAAAATATTAGCTACCCAAAAAGATAAAAACACATGATTATTTACGTTAAAAGTGTTCCTAAGATTGATAATAACCTTCGGTAGTCCTATATTAAAGTAACCAAAAAGAATATAGTTAAGTAAATAATTCTAAATACTAAAAAATATATGTAATAAAAAATAAAATTCATGTCATAAGCATTAAAAAATAAACCTTTTATTTCACAAATATATCATAGCCCGACATTTCTCCAGCAATGTTACCCAGAAAAGAGAACAAAACAAAGATAATATATGATTAGATTCCTTTCAACTTTTTACCTCAAGATCTTCATAATAACAAAGAAATAAAATTTTAACTAGTTAAAGAAAAAACATACTATTAAATATATATTTATTTACCTGATTTTTACCATTTGAAATCTACAACAACTACACAAAAGTAAGCATATCAATTTATAAATGATCAAGACTCTTTTATGTTGTAATTCAAATCAGAAGAGAATCAATAGCAATTAAATATAATATATGCACAACTTGACATGGACATTGAAAACGACCATTAAAAGAGGACAATTTTGTTGTCCTCTGCATGACATTAAAAACAACCTCAAGTATTGCTATATTAATGTACACATAAAGAAATT
The DNA here is from genome assembly GCF_054855325.1 of Carica papaya. Lineage (NCBI taxonomy): Eukaryota > Viridiplantae > Streptophyta > Magnoliopsida > Brassicales > Caricaceae > Carica > Carica papaya. The sequence goes on from NC_142309.1 coordinate 27,041,080, forward strand.
CATTGACGAAAAATACTAGATTGTTTTAATTTATAATCATTTCAACTCATGAAAATGTTAAAAACGAAATATTCAATTTTTGGGTTGATACTTGAAGTTCACTCTTTTTCCTTGTCAGTTTGTAAGGATAGTTGTAATTTATTTGTTGTAGTTTGTCGTTATTGTGTTTGAGATGCTTGTTTGCTAAAAAAGTTGAAGAGCTAAATGAAATTTTTGTTTTGGTTTAAAAGCTATTAGGTTTCTAAAATCTTCAAAATAAGAAAATGAACGATAACTCTAAATTATAAGTTTGTAAAAATTAAACTCTTAAAATAAAATAATCCTCCAATCTAAATCTAAAGTAAAGCTAACATGTGATAAATCTTTAAATTAGAATTTTTCAGTCGCAGAATTTTATGTATTTTAAAAACTATTAATTTTTTGATGAAGCAAGGAAACTTAGCTCTCCATCTACATTTCGCATTTTTTTTATTAAATTATGTAGTTGAAAAATTCATGGATATAATCTTGCAGTAGATTTAGTTCGGGTGCCAAAAAAAATTGTTTTTTCAGTGCAAGTGCAGCATTTTTGCAATACGTTCACAAGCCACATTACATAAACTATTAGGATCCAATACACACACTTAATGCAGCAAATAAGTATATTTATTTCGAGGTGTATTAACCTGCTGCCTAACTCCGATGCTCCAAACTCTTCTTCATGTTCTACTAGTGATGTCATCTTATAAACTATCTTTACTTGATACTTTTATTTACCAAACTTTTCTTTCAATTACAAATTACTTTTAACTGTTATTGTATTCAAACTATGTATTATCTTTTAGAATTAGATTCAAAAGAAAGCCACCAACTGGAATTGAGCAAGTTCTCAGCTTCCCGTCTGCGGACATACCTTTCATGCTATTTCAGTGCCAAAGTTCACTAGCCCATGTCGACAGGTGTGGAGGAAATATATTAGGATGATCACTGAATAGTGAAGGGAACATCTCATCATACTGAAAAAGCAAATATTGCAACAATTGAAAGCATAAATGAGAAATATGCGACACTTTAGAAAATATTTCTAATTATGAAAATATTTAAAGGAAAGTTCACAAGATAAAATAGTTTTTTATAGTTTTTTAAGAAGTTTTAGATTGTGAAAGAAATGATAAGTTAGAAAATTAAAAAAGACTATAGATTACCATCTATGCAATAGAGCTCCAAATCCAATCGTTATTCTTGCTTTTATTTTTAGTATATTTATTTTTGTTGTAACATTTTTACGCTGTTAGTTTTCAAGAAAACCCGAATACTCTGAATACTTTGGGAGGGTAATCAATCAAGCAATTCTTCTTTTCGAAAGTTCCCTCAATCGGAAAAGGGTAATATGTTCATATTTGATTCATACATTAGCATATAACTATGGAATATCCACAGCATTAATATTCTATTCCCAACCTACCTGGGTCTCAAAGGAACGTGTCAAATGTACTTAGAAACAGAGACCAAAATATCAACTTCGCAAACTCCATAAAAAACAGAACCTACTAAATCAAATTCCAGAAGATAGTTTGTTTGTCTGTAAAATTATTAAAGCTAAATTGGAATATTTAAATGAAAAAACAAGAAACTGCTGCTATCTTTTGAGTAAATTTCAAGTCTATAAATCATGGTAAAAAGGAATAAGAAAAACAACATCTCCCCAGTTAAGAAACCTGCTGCAATGTTTATAACAAGAAAGAACTCGAATTAATTTAGAAATATGTTATGTGTGAAATTTAGGAAGAGGGCTTTTAGGGTTTGGAATGTAGCAAACAAAGAGAGAAGTGCAGAGAGAGTGAGAAACAGACAAAGAGAGAATAAAAGAGAGAAGAGAACACAGAGAGAGACAGAGAACCAATTCATTATTCCTCATTACAGATATAGTTGAAAATAACTTATGCTAAGAAACAATTAGTTAGTTAGTTAAGAACAGATGCTACACATAACAAAACAAATTTATGAAAACTAAAAACATTAAATAAGAAGAATAAATAAATAAGAAGACAAACTGTAAAAAGAAATTTAAAAAAAAAAGATTTATGTAAAACCCAGATTAAGAGAGACTAAATCACTTATGCCAACTTCATGAAAGGAGAACCAAATAAAAATAAACTCCATGAATGATCACCTACCAATATTAAGAGATAAGTAAAAATACCTCCGGCTACCGTTGGGTCTTTGAAGAGAAAGACATATCTCTTCTTTCGATCTTCTTCTTCCCTCTTTCTTTGCTCTTCTTTTCCTTCTCTATTTGGCTCTTTACTCCCAGTAAACTGAAAAAGAAATAGAATGTTAGAAAGAGGACAGTTCAATTTGTTTTCTATCATCTTCTTCCTTACCTCTTTCAGATATTCTTTTCTTTCCCTCTCCACATTGAAGAGAATGGAGAGTTTCAGATCCATGTCTGCTCGTTCCTGTCTTTTTCCCCTTTTTCTCTCTCTGCTATGCTCGGACTTCTCACCTTCTCTCTGGGCAAGGCTTGTGAACAAGAGAGATCGAAATTTAACAGAATGACTAAGTAGTGTTGGGTCTTGAAGAGAAACCCATCGATCTTCTTTTCGATCTCCCTTGAAGAGAACGGAGAGTTTCAGATCCATGTCTGCTCGTTTCTGTCTTTTTCCCCTTTTTCTCTCTCTATTATGTTTGTATTTCTCACCTTCTCTCTGGGCAAGGCTTGTGAACAAGATAGATTGAAATTTAACAGAATGACTAGGCAGTGTTGGGTCTTTAAGAGAAACCTATCTATCTTCCTTTCGATCTTCTTTTTTCCTTCTTTCTTTGTTCTTCTTTACTTTCTCTATTTGATTCTTTGCTCTCAAGAAACTGAAAAAGAAATAGAATGCTAGAAAGATGACCATTCTAATTTGTTTTCTATCATCTTCTTCCTTACCTCTTTCTGATATTCTTTTCTTTCCCTCTCCACATTGAAGAGAATGGAGGGGTTTCAGATCCATGTCTGGTCGTTTCTGTCTTTTTCCCCTTTTTCTCTCTCTCTTTTGTGCTTGTATCTCTCTCCTTCTCTCTGGGCAAGGCGAGATCTGGAAACAAAGAACGTCGAAAACTTTTTGCAAGTAAAAGAGAGGCAGAAGGTGGTCTGAAGAGGAGAATTGGAAAACTTTTGTGGGGTTTTAATCTAATCGCACGGTCAGTTTGCTTTTAAAGGGAAAATAAAGAAATTCAGACTGCGCACGCCGACAAGCATAACACAACGGTCAATTTGTTTTTTAAAAAACTTTTTAAAGAAAAGAAAAAGAAAGAAAAAAGCAACTATTGCAGATCCATGTCTGCTCGTTTCTGTCTTTTTCCCCTTTTTCTCTCTCTGCTATGCTCGTACTTCTCACCTTCTCTCTGGGCAAGGCTTGTGAACAAGAGAGATTGAAATTTAACATAATGACTAAGTAGTGTTGGGTCTTTAAGAGAAACCCATATATCTTCTTTTCGATCTTCTTTTTTCCTTCTTTCTTTGCTCTTCTTTTCTTTCTCTATTTGATTCTTTGCTCTCAAGAAACTGAAAAATAAATAGAATGGTAAAACGATGACCATTCTAATTTGTTTTCTATCATCTTCTTCCTCACCTCTTTCTGATATTCTTTTCTTTCCCTCTCCACATTGAAGAGAATGGAGAGTTCCAGATCCATGTCTGCTCGTTTCTGTCTTTTTCCCCTTATTCTCTCTCTGCTATGCTCGTACTTCTCAACTTCTCTCTGGGCAAGGCTTGTGAGAACAAGAGAGATTGAAATTTAACAGAATGACTAGGCAGTGTTGGGTCTTTAAGAGAAACCTATCTATCTTCTTTTCGATCTTCTTTTTTTTTCCTTCTTTCTTTGTTCTTCTTTTCTTTCTCTATTTGATTCTTTGCTCTCAAGAAACTGAAAAAGAAATAGAATGCTAGAAAGATTACCATTCTAATTTGTTTTCTACCATCTTCTTCCTTACCTCTTTCTGATATTCTTTTCTTTCCCTCTCCACATTGAAGAGAATGGAGGGGTTTCAGACCTCGTTTCTGTCTTTTTCCCCTTTTTCTCTCTCTCTTTTGTGCTTGTATCTCTCTCCTTCTCTCTGGGCAAGGCCAGATCTGAAAACAAAGAACGTTGAAAACTTTTTGAAAGTAAAAGAAAGACGAAAGAAAGGAAGAAGGTGGTCTGAAGAGGAGAATTGGAAAACTTTTGTGGGGTTTTAATCTAATCGCACGGTCAGTTTGCTTTTAAAGGGGAGATAAAGAAATTCAGACTGCGTTAAAAGGACGCCGACAAGCATAACACAACGGTCAATTTGTTTTTTAAAAAACTTTTTAAAGAAAAGAAAAAGAAAAAAGCAACTACTGCGTTAAAAAAGTTAAACTACACGGAGCCCAGGCTTAGGGTGTTGTTTTAAATTTTGGTTATATTTTATAAAAAATTAAAATATCTTTATAATAGAAAACTGTAGTTATTAAGAAAGAGATAATAAATTAAAAAAAAAAAATTAAAGTAAAATAGCATAAATAAGAATGTGTGATAAACACTTAGTAATTAATTCTAAAAAAATGTGAGTGAATTTTACTGGGAAATAGAAAAAATTAAAAAAATTTGACAGAAAAATGAAAAAGACTCCCTTGTAGATGATTTTTTTTTATTAATTATTACTGAAAGAAAATAAAAATAAATAAATTTAAAGCGGATAAATATAATTTTGTAATAAATTTTAATAATTTATGTTAGAATATAAATAATTAACTATGATATTTTTTTACAATTTTTTAAATAATTAATTTAATCAATTATTTAATACAATCAAAACATATATACTTTTTTAGTTCTCTATATGCATTAAAGCAACAATATCTCAACCACACATTTGGAGAAAAGTAATATATTTCATATATGATAAATATGGACACCAACCACTGCATGCTAATTAAAAATAGGACAAAAAAAAAGATAAAAATGCAGAGGAGTCCAGACCACTCAAGTAACAAAACAATGATATCAATGAAATAAAAAAAAATGCAAAACAAACAACCGGACTATTTTAAATTTTTTGTCTAAAGAGTCACATAATAACAAGAGCTAATTGTTTTAACTAGCTAAGCAAAAATAAAATATTGGGTACATGATTATTTACCTCATCTTTGGAGTTTGAAATCAACAATAAGCAAATAAAAGTGAGTAAATCAATTTGTAAATAACAAAGATTCGTTAATATTATAATTCAAAGAAGTAAAAAATCATTAACAAATAAATAGAACATATAGATAATTTTTCATGGGAACTACGCGTACCAAAATTGAAATATAAAAAAAAATCAACTAGAACCATGAGTAACAAGCATTAAAAGAGAACAATAAACATATCTTTTTATAAATAAGTAAGATTTTTCTACATTATAATTTAAATAAGAAGAGAACCAAATAATTAAAAGTAACATATGCATAGTTTGGCATGAAAAAACGGATATTGAAACTTCAAAATTAAAAAAAAACGACTAAAATAAAGAACAAACATCAAAAGATGACAATTTTATTATTCTCAGTATAATATTTAAAATCGTCTTTTGAGTACTACTACGTTAATGTACATATAAAAGAAATTCACTAAGCTAATAATACTAATTTTGTCGATTTATAATCATTTCAATTCATACGAATGTAAAAATGATATGTTCATTCTATAAGCTGATATTTAGGATTTATTGTCATTTTATCATTCACTTCTGTTTACTCATTTCTAAGCAATTAGTAGTCAAAATCCTAGATCATCTCAATTCAAAAGACAAACATTCATTGGATTCAAATATCAAATAAATATACTATAAATTTAAATCAGAGTTCTCTAATAGTTATCACTTGCAACTCTTCCAACAGTATTTTTGACATATAGCTAATGTTGTAAATTTACCAAACATTTCTTTTTCTTAAGCACTAATCCCTAAGTTCACTTTTCATAACTGAAAAATAATATTCCAATGGACATCCTTCAAACATTCACTATGGATGATACCACATAATAACCAACAACCACCATCTTTCTAACAACACGCTATGAGCAAAACATTAAACCATACAAAAGAAAGTCATCTACCTCCAAAAACCTACAAAATGATTCAAGTCATCTTAAAACACTAATTACATCGAATATCTTAGAGCAATACTAACTGACCAATGTATTAGAGCTAAAATAAAACAAAGACTTTCTTGCCTATCACTAGTACTTTATAGATTTTTAAAAATTAAACTCTTAAAATAAAATAATCCTCCAATCTAAATATAAGTAAAGTTAACACGTGATAAATCTTTAATTTAAAATTTCTTTGTCACTTACACCGTAATAGTTTTTTAATGAAGTAAGAAAGTTTGGCTCTCCATCTACATTTTGTATTTTTTTATTAAATTAGGTAGTTGAAAAATTCATGGATATAATCTTGCAGTAGATTTAGTTCGGGTGCCAAAAAAATTTATTTTTTCATTGCAAATGCAGCATTGTGCAATACTTTCGGAGGCAACATTACATAAACTATTAGGGTCCAATACACACACTTAATGCAGCAAATGAGTATATTTATTGCGAGGTATATTAAACTGCTGCCTAACTCCGATGTTACAAACTCTTCTTCATGTTCTATTAGTGATGTCAAAACATATATACTTTTTTAGTTCTCTATATGCATTAAAGCAACACTATCTCAACCACACGTTTAGAGAAAAGTAATATATTTCATATATGATAAATATGGACACCAACCACTGCATGCCAATTAAAAATAGGACCAAAAAAAAGATAAAAATGCAGAAGAGTCCAGACCACTCAAGTAACAAAACAATGATATCAATGAAAGAAAAAAAAATGCAAAACAAACAACCGGACTATTTTAAATTTTTTTTCTAAAGAGTCACATAATAACAAGAGCTAATTGTTTTAACTAGCTGAGCAAAAACAAAATATTGGGTACATGATTATTTACCTCAACTTTGGAGTTTGAAATCAACAATAAGCAAATAAAAGTGAGTAAATCAATTTGTAAATAACAAAGATTCGTCAATATTATAATTCAAAGAAGTAAAAAATCATTAACAAATAAATAGAACATATAGATAATTTTTCATGGGAACTACGCGTACCAAAATTGAAATATAAAAAAAAATCAACTAGAACCATGAGTAACAAGCATTAAAAGAGAACAATAAACATATCTTTTTATAAATAAGTAAGATTTTTCTACATTATAATTTAAATAAGAAGAGAACCAAATAATTAAAAGTAACATATGCATAGTTTGGCATGAAAAAACGGATATTGAAACTTCAAAATTAAAAAAACGACTAAAATAAAGAACAAACATCAAAAGATGACAATTTTATTATTCTCAGTATAATATTTAAAATCGTCTTTTGAGTACTACTACGTTAATGTACATATAAAAGAAATTCACTAAGCTAATAATACTAATTTTGTCGATTTATAATCATTTCAATTCATACGAATGTAAAAATGATATGTTCATTCTATAAGCTGATATTTAGGATTTATTGTTATTTTATCATTCACTTTTGTTTACTCATTTCTAAGCAATTAGTAGTCAAAATCCTAGATCATCTCAATTCATAAGACAAACATTCATTGGATTCAAATATCAAATAAATATACTATAAATTTAAATCAGAGTTCTCTAATAGTTATCACTTGCAACTCTTCCAACAGTATTTTTGACATATAGCTAATGTTGTAACTTTACCAAACATTTCTTTTTCTTAAGCACTAATCCCTAAGTTCACTTTTCATAACTGAAAAATAATATTCCAATGGACATCCTTCAAACATTCACTATGGATGATACCACATAATAACCAACAACCACCATCTTTCTAACAACACGCTATGAGCAAAACATTAAACCATACAAAAGAAAGTCATCTACCTCCAAAAACCTATAAAATGATTCAAGTCATCTTAAAACACTAATTACATCGAATATCTTAGAGCAATACTAACCGACCAATGTATTAGAGCTAAAATAAAACAAAAACTTTCTTGCCTATCACTAGTACTCTATACATAAAAGTCAATCAACATCAACTCCTAGTCTTATATGAAAAAAGCAATCCTAACTATCTAGTTTTGAATGCATCACTAGCTCATCACTAAATACTCGATACCTATAAGCTTTAATACATAAAAGTTAATCAACATTCAATTCTTAATGTTATTTAAAAATAGCAATTCTAACTATCTAATTTTAAATATATCTCTAAGGATGATATCATATATTTGCCAACAACCACAAGTCATTCTGTCTACTAGCCATGATCCAAAGGGAAAACCAGCAGACCATATAAAGAAAAGTAAATTATCTTGAGAAAATTATTAGCTTATTCAAGTTACCCTAAAAACACCAATTACGTTGTATTTCTTAAAAATAATATTGATCTATCACTATCTATGAGCTAAATTAAAAGTTATAACGAGTGCATATTATTTTGCAAATGGTAAACAAGTAACTTTCAAGTAACTAAAGAAATCATTCAATCGCATTTTAGGATTGAAGATTAAGTTTAAGAATGATTAAAGAGAGAGAGAGAGAGAGAGAGAGAGAGAGAGAGAAGAGATACTGAGTGTTTTAGAAAGCCACCAACCAGAATTGAGCAAGTTCTCAGCTTCCCGTTTGTGGACAAGTGTGGAGGAAATATATCAGGATGATCACTAAATAGTGAAGGGAACATTTCATCATACTGAAGATGCAAATGTTGCAACAATTGAAAGAATAAATGAGAAGTATGCAACACAGATAATAAAATAATGAGGTAAAATTTCATACGCTCTCTCTTCCTCTGCCACTCTGGTTCTCTTCTTCGTACACACTCTCCCTCTTTTATCGCTCACAGACCGTAAAACATGCAGCAGACTATACTGAGAACTTGCCAGTGTAAATAAGAGAGCCAGTATTCTCATGTTTGCTACAACCAATCAACATGCAAAATCATTAAAATAAAAATTTAATTTTCATCACTTACAGCGTAATTTTTCATTACTTACAGCGCAATTTTGAAGAATGGTCAGGACCTCCGTCCTCTTGCCAACGAGCGAGAAAAAAGACAAACATATCAAAACCCAAAAAATATAATGTGAAAGACAAGAAGAAAGAAATAGCACATAAAACACAGTAGCTCTTCGTACCAATTCAGTAAATGCAACCTTGTTAAAAACATTGAAGAATCAAAAGAAACTACTGACCACTCCTCCAACCGAAGAAAACAAGTTCCCGCCATCACCAATATCTGCCATCAAATCGAACCACAGATCTACTTTTCGACTAAAATGATCATGCAGTAGATCTCCATGTTAAGCTCCATCAACTAACTTTTTAAAACTAAATGTGATAGATGATGCTGAAATAGATAGCGTTGTAAATCTCTCCAACTCCATCAAAAAAATTTAAAAAACAATTAGGCTAAAAAAGCAAAAAAATAGAAAAATATGATAAAAGAAGGAAGACAAACCTCTTATTCTACAGATACCTCATAATTCACGTCTAAAAGAGTGCTACCAACAAAAAAAAACAAAACACAAGTGACACATCTGGACCATCTTAAACGTTTTTCCTAAAGAGTTACACATTAACAAAATATAAAAATTTTATCTACCCAAAAAGATAAAAATATATGCTTATTTACCTTAAAAGTGCTAACTACGATTGATAATAACCTTCGGTAGTCCTATATTAAAGTAAACAAAAATAATATTGCTAAGTAAATAATCTTAAATAGAAAATAAAATTTATGTCATAAGCATAGGAAAATAAACCTCTTATTCCACGTATATCTTATAACCCAACATGTTTCAAGCAGTGTTACCCACAAAAGAGAACAAAACAGAGATAATATATGATTGGTATCTGTTCAACATTTTGCCTAAAGATTTTCATAATAGCGAAAAAAGAAAATTTTAACTAGTTATAGAAAAAATATAATATTAAATACGTGTTTATTTACCTGATTTTTGCCGTTTGAAATCTACAACAACTACACAAAAGTAAGCATATCAATTTATAAATGATCAAGACCCTTTTACGTTGTAATTAAAATAAGAAGAAAACCAATAGCAATTAAATATAACATATGTGCACAGCTTGGCATGGTCGGATATCAAAACTTCAAATTAAAAAAGAACGACTAAAATCAAGAATAACATATATTAAAATAGGACAATTTTGTTGTCTGCTGCATAACATTAAAAACAGCCTCAAGTATTGCTATGTTAATGTACACATAAAGAAATTCACAGATGAAATAATGCTAAATTATTTCAATTTATAATCATTTAACCTCACGTAAATATTAAAATGAGATATTCGTTTTCAAGTCTGATACTTGGGTTTTACTCTTTTTTCTTGTCAGTTTGTAAGGGTAGTTGTAATTTTTTACTGATACTTTGTCGTTAATTTGTTTGAGATTTTTGTTTGCTGGAAAAGTTGAAGAGCTAAACGTAATTTTTGTTTTGGTTTACTTGAGTTTGTGATTGTATTTGAGTTTGTTTGTAATTATATTAGAATTTGAGCGTCGACTTGTTCTTGTAATTTCGCTCGAGTTAGTTGTTTGTTTTAATTGTTTGGAATTGCAAAAAAAATCAATTGGATTTTTCTTTCAGTGTACTTAAATTTGTAACTGTATTTGAGTTTGTTTGTATTTTTATTCCAATTTCGGTTTCTAATTACAATTTGTTTGCTTTGCATTGTTGATATCGATCTATCACCATATAGGTTTTTAGTGTTCAAATACATCATTCAACTAAGTTTTGGTAGCATAATTTAAAAATTATTGTTTGATTAGTTAGTAAAAAAATAAAAATAATTGACTAATCAGATAATAAAATCATGAAGCAAAATTTCATACGAACTCACTTCCTCTATCGCTCTGGTCCTCTTCTTCATACACACTCTCCCTCTTTTGTCGTTCACAGACCATAAAGCACGCCGCAGGCTATACCGAGAGTCTGCCAGCGTAAGTAAGACAGTCACTATTCGCACGTTTGCTACAACAAGTAATTATGCAAAATCATTAAAATAAAAATTAAATTTTCATCACTTACAGCACTATTTTAAAGAATGGTTAGGACCTCCTTCCAGCGACGCGAGAAATTAAACAAACATACCAAAACTCAGGAAATAGAATGTGAAGAAAGAGATACCTCATAAAACACATCAACTCATAGTACCAAACGACTGTATAATAGACTAGCTCCAATATTCTGATCACCAATTCAGTAAATGCAACCTTGTTAGAAACATTAAAGAAAAAAAAAAACCACCGACCAAGCACTCCTGCAACCGAAGAAGATGAGTTCCTGCCATCAAATCGAACCACATATCTTCTTTTCTACTAAAGTGATCATAGAGTAGATCTCCTTGTAGCTCCAAATGAAACCTTTTTAAAACTTAATGTGATAGATGATGTAGAAATAGATAGCGTTGTAACTCTCTCCAACTCCATCAGAAAATTTTAAAAAATAAATTAGGCCTAAAAAAAGCAAAACTAAACTGAAAAATACGATAAAAGAAGGAAGACAAACCTCTTATTTCACGGATACCTCATAATTCACGTCTAAAAGAGTGTTACCAACAAAAAAGAATAAAACACAAGTGACACGCCTGGACCATCTTAAACTTTTTGCCTAAAGAGTTACACACTAAAAAGTTTAAAAAATTTTATCTACCAGAAAGTTAAAAAAAACATATTTATTTACCTTAAAAGTGCTCACTAATATTTATAATAACCTTCGGTAATCCTACATTAAAGTAAACAAAAATAATATTGCTAAGTACATATTTTTTTTTGAGATAAATATTGCAAGTAAATAATCCTAAATAGAGAAGAAAATATGTAATAGAAAATAAATTTTATGTCATAAGCATAGGAAAATAAACTTTTTATTCTACGAATATCTTATAACCCAACATGTTTCAAGCAGTGTTACCCACAAAAGAGAACAAAACAGAGATAATATATGATTGGACTCCCTTTTAACTTTTTGCCTAAAGATTTTCATAATAACAAAGAAAAAGAATTTTAACTAGTTATAAAAAAAATAATATTAAATATGTATTTATTTACCTGATTTTTGCCGTTTGAAATCTACAACTACACAAAACTAAGCATATCAATTTATAAATGATCAAGACTCTTTTACCTTGTAATTAAAATAAGAAGAAAATCAATAGCAATTAAATGTAACATATGCACAGCTTGACAAGGACATATATCAAAACTTCAAATTAAAAAAAAGACGAATGAAATCAAGAAGAACAGACATTATAAAGGACAATTTTGCTGTCATCAACATAACATTAAAAACAGCCTCAAGTATTGCTATGTTAATGTACACATAAAGAAATTCACTGAGAAACTAATGCTAATTCAGTAAATGCAACCTTATTAGAAAGATTAAAGAAACAAAAAAAATCGCTGACCAAGTACTCCTGCAACCGAAGAAGACAAGTTCCCGCCATCACCAATATCTGCCATCAAATCGAACCACATATCTTCTTTTCCACTAAAGTGATCATAGAGTAGATCTCCTTGTAGCTCCAAATGAAACCTTTTTAAAACTCAATGTAATAGATGATGCACAAATAGATAGCGTTGTAACTCTCTCCAACTCCATCAAAAAATTTAAAAAATAAATTAGACTCAAAAAAAGCAAAACTAAATTGAAAAATATGATAAAAGAAGAAAGACAAACCTCTTATTCCACAGATACTTCATAATCTACAAACTAAAATACAGGTGACACTGCTGGACCATCTTAAACTTTTTGCCTAAAGAATTACATACTAACAAAATATAAAAATTTTGACTACCCAAAAAGATAAAAACACATGCTTATTTACCTTAAAAGTGCTCCATAAGATTGATAATAATCTTCGGTAGTCCTACATTAAAGTAAACATAAAGAATACTGCTAAATAAATAATTCTAAATAGAAAAAAATTATATATATATATTAGAAAATAAAATTTATATCGTAAGTAAAGCAAAATAAACCTTTTGTTCCACGAATATCTTATAAACCAACATGTTTCTAGTAGTGTTACCCACAAAAGATAATAAAAAAAAGATAATATATGATTGGACTCTCTTTAACTTTTTGCATAAAGATCTTTATAGTAACAAAGAAAGAAAATTTTAACTAGTTATAGAAAAAATATAATATTGAATACGTGTTTATTTACCTGATTTTGAGCGTTTGAAATCTACAACAATTACACAAATGTGAGTATATCAATTTATAAATGATCAAGACTCTTTTAAAATCAGAAGAAAACCAATGGCAACTAAATGTAACAAATGCAGGCATAGACGGATATCAAAACTTTAAATTAAAAAAAACGACTAAAATAAAAAAGAAAAGACATTAAAAGAGGACAATTTTGTTGTCTTCTGCATAACATTAAAAACAGCCTCAAGTATTACTATGTTAATGTACACATAAAGAAATTCACTGACAAAATAATGCTAAATTGTTTCAATTTATAATCATTTCTACTCACGCAAATATTAAAACGAGATATTCGTTTTCAGGGCTAATACTTGGGTTTTACCATTTTTCCTTGTCAGTTTGTAAGGGAAGTTGTAATTTGTTTGCGGTAATTTATCGTTATTGTGTTTGAGATGTTTGTTTGCAGGGAAAGTTGAAGAGTCAAATGTACTTTTTGTTTTGGTTTACTTGACTTTGTAATTGTATTTGAGTTTGTTTGTAAGGGTAGATGTATTTTGTTTGTTGTAGTTTCTCGTTATTGTGTTTGAGATTTTTGTTATCTGGAAAAGTTGAAGAGCTAAATATAATTTTTGTTTTGGTTTACTTGAGTTTGTGATTGTATTTGAGTTTGTTTGTAATTGTATTAGAATTTTAGCGCCTACTTATTGTTAAAATTTGTTATTTTAGTTTGTTGTAATTTCACTCGAGTTAGCTGTTTGGTTCATTTATTAGGAATTACAAAAAAATCAATTGGATTTTTGAGTTTGTTTGTAATTGTATTAGAATTTTAGCGCCTACTTGTTGTTAAAATTTGTTATTTTAGTTTGTTGTAATTTCACTCGAGTTAGCTCTTTGTTTCATTTATTAGGAATTACAAAAAAATCAATTGGATTTTCCTTTCAGTGTACTTGGATTACTAACTGTATTCGAGTTTTTTTGTATATTTGTTCCAATATCGGTTTCTAATTATAATTTGTTTGCTTTGCATTGTTCATATCGATCTATCTTCGTGCAGCTTTTTAGTGTTCAAATCCATCCTTTAACTAAGCTTTAGTAGCATAATTTAAAAATTATTGTTTGATTAGTCAGTAAAAAATTAAAAATAATCGACTAATCAAATAATAAAATCATAAGGTAAAATTTCATACGAACTCGCTTCCTCTGTCGCTCTAGTTCTCTTCTTCGTACACACTCTCCCTCTTTTGTCGCTCACAGAGCATAAAGCACACCGCAGGCTATACCGAGAACCTGCCAGCGTAACTAAGACTGGCACTATTCGCAGGTTTGCTACAATCAATAAATATGCAAAATCATTAAAATGAAATTTGAATTTTCATCACTTACAGCACAATTTTGAAGAATTGTCAGGACCTCCTTCCTTTTGCCAGCGATGCGAGAAATAAGACAAAAATACCAAAACTCAGAAAATATAATGTGAAAGATAAGAAGAAAGAGATGTCTCATAAAACACAGCATCTCATAGTACCAAACAACTGTGTAATAGACCAGCTCCAATATCCTGATTACCAATTCAGTAAATGCAACCTTATTTGAAACATTAAAAAAACAAAAAATAACCACTGACCAAGTACTCCTGCAACCGAAGAAGACGAGTTCCCGTCATCACCAGTATCTGCCATTAAATCAAACCACATATCTTCTTTTCCACTAAAGTGATCATAGAGTAGATCTCCTTGTAGCTCCAACTGAAGAAATCACATTTTAAGATTGAAGATTAAGTTTAAGAATGATTAAAGAAAGAGAGAGAGAGAGAGAGAGAAAGAGAAGAGATACTGAGTGTTTTAGGAAGCCACCAACCAGAATTGAGCAAGTTCTCAGCTTCCCGTATGTGGACAGGTGTGGAGGAAATATATCAGGATGATCACTGAATAGTGAAGGGAACATTTCATCATACTGAAGATGCAAATATTGCAACAATTGAAAGAATAAATGAGAAGTATGCAACACAGATAATAAAATAATGAGGTAAAATTTCATACGCACTCTCTTCCTCTGCCGCTCTGGCTCTCTTCTTCGTACAAACTCTCCCTCTTTTGTCGCTCACAGACCGTAAAACATGCAGCAGACTATACTGAGAATTTGCCAGCGTAAGTAAGAGAGCCAATATTCTCATGTTTGCTACAACCAATCAACATACAAAATCATTAAAATGAAAATTTAATTTTCACCACTTACAGTGCAATTTTGAAGAATGGTTAGGACTTCCGTCATCTTGCCAACGAGTAAGAAAAAAGACAAACATATCAAAACCCAAAAAACATAATGTGAAAGACAAGAAGAAAGAAATACCACATAAAGCATAGTAGCTCTTCGTACCAATTCAGTAAATGCAACCTTGTTAAAAACATTGAAGAATCAAAAGAAACTATTGACCACTCCTGCAATCGAAGAAAATAAGTTCCCGCCATCACCAGTATATGCCATCAAATCGAACCACAGATCTACTTTTCGACATCATGCAGTAGATCTCCATTTTAAGCTCCATCAACTAACTTTTTAAAACTAAATGTGATAGATGATGCTAAAATAGATAGCGTTGTAATTCTCTCCAACTCCATCAAAAAAATTTAAAAAATAATTAGGCTAAAAAAGCAAAAAAATAGAAAAATATAATAAAAGAAGGAAGACAAACCTCTTATTCTACAGATACCTCATAATTCACATCTAAAAGAATGCCACCAACAAAAGAAAATAAAATACAAGTGACACATCTGGACCATCTTAAACGTTTTTCCTAAAGAGTTACACACAAACAAAATATAAAAATTTTATCTACCCAAAAAGATAAAAATATATGCTTATTTACCTTAAAAGTACTAACTAAGATTGATAATAACCTTTGGTAGTCCTATATTAAAGTAAACAAAATTAATATTGCTAAGTAAATAATCCTAAATAGAAAAGAAAATATGTAATAGAAAATAAAATTTATGTCATAAGCATAGGAAAATAAACCTATTATTCCATGTATATGTTATAACCCAATATGTTTCAAGCAGTGTTACCTAAAAAAAGAGAACAAAACAGAGATAATATATGATTGGTCTCTATTCAATATTTTGCCTAAAGATTTTCATAATAGCAAAGAAAGAAAATTTTAACTAGTTATAGAAAAAACATAATATTAAATACATGTTTATTTACCTGATTTTTGCCGTTTGAAATCTACAACAACTACACAAAAGTAAGCATATCAATTTATAAATGATCAAGGCCTTTTTACGTCGTAATTAAAATAAGAAGAAAACCAATAGCAATTAAATGTAACATATGTGCACAGCATGGCATGGACAGATATCAAAACTTCAAATTAAAAAAGAACGACTAAAATCAAGAAGAACAAATATTAAAAGAGGAAAATTTTGTTGTCTTCTGCACAATATTAAAAACAGCCTCAAGTATTGCTATGTTAATGTACACATAAAGAAATTCATTGGCGAAATAATGCTAAATTATTTCAATTTATAATCATTTAACCTCATGCAAATATTAAAATGAGATATTCGTTTTTAGGACTGATACTTGAGTTTTACTCTTTTTTCTTGTCAGTTTGTAAGGGTAATTGTAATTTTTTACCGGTATTTTGTCGTTATTATGTTTGAGATGTTTGTTTGTAGAGAAAGTTGAAGAGCTAAATGTAATTTTTGTTTTGGTTTACTTGAGTTTGTGATTGTATTTGAGTTTGTTTGTAATTGTATTAAAATTTGAGTGCCTACTTGTTGTTGTAATTTTGCTCGAGTTAGTTGTTTGCTTCATTTTTTTGGAATTGCGAAAAAAATCAATTGGATTTTTCTTTCAGTGTACTTAAATTTGTAATTATATTTGAGTTTGTTTGTATTTTTGTTCCAATTTCGGTTTCTAATCACAATTTGTTTGCTTTGCATGGTTGATATCGATCTATCCTCATATAGGTTTTTAGTGTTCAAATCCATCCTTCAACTAAGTTATGGTAGCATAATTTAAAAATTATTGTTTGATAAGTTAGTAAAAAAATAAAAATAATTGACTAATCAGATAATAAAACCATGAGGTAAAATTTCATACGAACTCGCTTCTTCTGTCGCTCTGGTTCTCTTCTTCGTACACACTCTCCCTCTTTTGTCGCTCACAAACCGTAAAGCATGCCGCAGGCTATACCGAGACCCTGTTAACGTAAGTAAGACAGCCACTATTCGCAGGTTTGCTATAACAAGTAATTATACAAAATCATTAAAATAAAAATTAAATTTTCGTCACTTACAGCACAATTTTGAAGAATGGTCAGGATCTCCTTCCTTTTGCCAGCGACGCGAGAAAAAAGAAAAACATACCAAAACCCAGGAAATATAATGTGATAGACAAGAAGAAAGAGATACCTCATAAAACACAACAGCTCATAGTACCAAACGACTGTATAATAGACCAGCTTAAATATCCTGATTACTAATTCAGTAAATGCAACCTTATTAGAAACATTAGAAAAAAAAAACCACTGACCAAGTAGTCCTGCAACCGAAGAAGACGAGTTTCCGCCATCACCAGTATCTGCCTTCAGATCGAACCACATATCTTTTTTTTCACTAAAGTGATCATAGAGCAGATCTCTTTGTAGCTCCAAATAAAACTTTTTTAAAACTTAATGTGATGGATGATGCAGAAATAGATAGCGTTATAACTCTCTCCAACTCCATCAAAAAAATTTAAAAAATAAATTAGGCTTAAAAAAAGTAAAACTAAACTGAAAAATATGATAAAAGAAGGAAGACAAACCTCTTATTCTACGGATACCTCATAATCCACGTCTAAAAGAGTGCTACCAACAAAAAAGAATAAAACACAAGTGACACGTCTGGACCATCTTAAACTTTTTGCCTAAAGAGTTACATACTAACAAAATATAAAAATTTTAACTATCCAAAAAAATAAAAACACATGCTTATTTACCTTAAAAGTGCTCCCTAAGATTGATAATAACCTTCGGTAGTCCTACATTAAAGTAAACATAAAGAATATTGCTAAATAAATGATTCTAAATAGAAAATAAAACTTATATCACAAGCAAAGCAAAATAAACATTTTGTTCCACGAATATCTTATAACCCAAGATGTTTCCAGTAGTATTACCCACAAAAGAGAACAAAAAAGAGATAATATATGATCAAACTCTCTTTAGCTTTTTACCTAAAGATCATAGTATCAAAGAATGAAAATTTTAACTAATTATAGAAAAAACATAATATTGAATACGTGATGGATGATGCAGAAATAGATAGCATTGTAACTATCCCCAACTCCATCAATTGAATTTTAAAAAATAAATTAGGCTTAAAAAAAGTAAAACTATACTGAAAAATATAATAAAATAAGGAAGGCAAACCTCTTATTCCACAGATACCTCATAATCCACGTCTATAAGAGTGCTACCAACAAAAAAGAATAAAATACAAGTGACACGTCTGGACCATCTTAAACTTTTTGCCTAAAGAGTTACATACTAACAAAATATAAAAATTTTGACTACCCTAAAAGATAAAAACACATGCTTATTTACCTTAAAAGTGCTCCATAAGATTGATAATAACCTTCGGTAGTCCTACATTAAAGTAAACATAAAGAATATTGCTAAATAAATAATTCTAAATATAAAAATATATGTATATAAATACAAAATAAAATTTGTATCGTAAGTAAAGTAAAATAAACCTTTTATTCCACGAATATCTTATAACCCAACATATTTCCAGCAGTGTTACCCACAAAAGAGAACAAAAAAAAAATGATTGGACTCTCTTTAACTTTTTGCCTAAAGATCTTCATAGTAACAAAGAAAGAAAATTTTAACTAGTTATAGAAACAACATAATATTGAATACGTGTTTATTCATCTGATTTTTGCCGTTTGAAATCTACAACAATTACACAAAAGTAAGCATATCAATTTATAAATGATCAAGACAGCCACTATTCGCACGTTTGCTACAACAAGTAATTATGCATAATCATTAAAATAAATATTTAATTTTCATCACTTACAGCACAATTTTAAAGAATCAAGACCTCCTTCCTTTTGCCAGCGATGCGAGAAACAAGACAAACATACCAAAATGCAGGAAATATAATGTGAAAGACAAGAAGAAAGAGATACCTCAAAAAACCTAGCGACTCATAGTACCAAACCACTATATAATAGACCAGCTCCAATATACTGATTACCAATTTAGTAAATGCAACCTTATTAGAAAGATAAAAGAAGCAAAAAAAACGGCTGACCAAGTATTCCTGCAACTGAAGAAAACGAGTTCCTGCCAGCACCAGTATCTGCCATCAAATCGAACCACATATCTTCTTTTCCACTAAAGTGATCATAGAGTAGATCTCCTTTTAGCTCCAAATGAAACTTTTTTAAAACTTAATGTGATAGATAATGCACAAATAGATAGCGTTGTAACTCTCTCCAACTCCATCAAAAAATTTTAAAAAATAAATTAGGCTAAAAAAAAACAAAACTAAACTGAAAAATATGATAAAAGAAGAAAGACAAATCTCTTATTCCACAGATACTTCATAATCTACAAACAAAAGAAAATAAAACACAGGTGACACTGCTGGACCATCTTAAACTTTTTGCCTAAAGAATTACATACTAACAAAATATAAAAATTTTGATTACCCAAAAGGATAAACACACATGCTTATTTACCTTATAAGTGCTCCATAAGATTAATAATAACTTTCGGTAGTCCTACATTAAAGTAAACATAAAGAATACTGCTAAATAAATAATTCTAAATAGAAAAAATATTTATATATATATAATAGAAAATAAAATTTATATCGTAAGTAAAGCAAAATAAACCTTTTGTTCCACGAATATCTTATAATCCAACATGTTTCCAGTAGTATTACCCACAAAAGAGAACAAAAAAGAGATAATATATGATTGGACTCTCTTAAACTTTTTGCATAAAGATCTTTATAATAACAAAGAAAGAAAATTTTAACTAGCTATAGAAAAAAATATAATATTGAATACGTGTTTATTTATCTGATTTTGGGCGTTTGAAATCTACAACAATTACACAAAAGTGAGTATATCAATTTATAAATGATCAAGACTCTTTTAAAATTAGAAGAAAACCAATAGCAATTAAATGTAACAAATGCAGGCATGGACAGATTTTAAAACTTTAAATTAAAAAAAACGACTAAAATAAAAAAGAAAAAATATTAAAAGAGGACAATTTTGTTGTCTTTTGCATAACATTAAAAACAACCTCAAGTATTACTATGTAATTTTTGTTTTAGTTTACTTGAGTTTATGATTATATTTGAGTTTATTTGTAATTGTATTAGAATTTCAGCGTCTACTTGTTTTAGTTTGTTGTACAATTTCACTCAAACTTAGTTGTTTGTTTCATTTTTGTGGAATTGCAAAAAAATCAATTGGATTTTTCTTTAAATATACATGAATTTATTAATTTATTTGAATTTGTTTGTATTTTTATTCCAATTTCAGTTTTTTATTACAATTTGTTTGTTTTGCATTGTTCATATCGATCTAGCGTCATGTAGGTTTTTAGTGTTCAAATCCATCCTTCAACTAAGTTATGGTAGCATAATTTAAAAATTATTGTTTGATTAGTTAGTAAAAAATAAAAATAATTGATTAATCAAATAATAAAATCATGAGGTAAACTTTCATACGAACTCTCTTCCTCTGCCTTCCTGGTTCTCTTCTTCGTACACACTCTCCCTCTTTTGTTGCTCACATACCGTAAAGCACGCCGTAGGCTATACTGAGAGCCTGCCAGCGTAAGAGAGCCAGTATTCGCAGGTTTGCTACAATCAATAAATATGCAAAATCATTAAAATGAAATTTGAATTTCATCACTTACAGCACAATTTTAAAGAATGCTCATGACCTCCGTTATCTTGCCAGCGACGCGAGAAACAAGACAAACATACCAAAATCTAAGAAATATAATGGGAAAGGCAAGAAGAAAGAGATACCTCCTAAAACACAGCAGCTCATAGTACCAAACCATTGTATGGTCTAGCTCCAAAATCCTAATTACCAATTCAGTAAATGCAACATTATTAGAAACAATGAAGAAACAAAAGAAACTGATGACCAAGTACTCCTACAACTGAAGAAGACGAATTTCTGCCAGTACCATTATCTGCCATCAAATCAAACCACAGATCTTTTTAACTAAAATGATCATGGAGAAGATCTCCTTATGAAGCTCCATCTAAAAACTTTTTAAAACTTAATGTAATAAATGATGCGGAAATAAATAATGTTGTAACTCTCTCCAACTCTATTAAAAAATATTAAAGAAAAAATTAAGATGAAAAAAAACAAAATAAAATTGAAAAACAAGATAAAAGAGGAAAGACAAACCTCTTATTGTGCTGGTACATCATAATCTATATCTAAAAAAGTGCTACGAACAAAAGAAAATAAAACACAAGTGACACGCCTGGACCATCTTAAACTTTTTGCCTAAGAGTTACACACTGACAAAATATTAAAATATTAGCTACCCAAAAAGATAAAAACACACGTTTATTACGTTAAAAGTGCTCCTAAAATTGATAATAACTTTCGGTAGTCCTATATTAAAGTAAACAAAAAGAATATTGTTATGTAAATAATTATAAATAGAAAAAAATATATGTAATAAAAAAATAAAATTTATGTCATAAGCATTGAAAAATAAACTTTTTATTTCACGAATATATCATAACCCAACATTTCTCCAGCGGTGTTACCCAGAAAAGAGAACAAAACAGAGATAATATATGATTGGATTCCTTTCAACTTTTTACCTAAAGATCTTCATTATAACAATTAAAGAAAATTTTAACTAGTTAAAGAAAAAACACACTATTAAATATATGTTTATTTACATGATTTTTGTCATTTGAAATCTACAACAACTACACAAAAGTAAGTATATCAGTTTATAAATGATCAAGACTCTTTTATGTTATAATTCAAATCAGAAGAGAATCAATAGCAACTAAATATAATGTGATAGACAAGAAGAAAGAGATATCTCATAAAACACAGCACCTCATAGTACCAAACGACTGTATAATAGACCAGCTCAAATATCCTGATTACCAATTCAGTAAATGCAACCTTATTAGAAACATTAGAAAAAAAAAAAAAATCGCTGACCAAGTACTCCTACAACCGAAGAAGACGAGTTTCTGCCATCACCAGTATCTGCCTTCAAATCGAACCACATATCTTCTTTTTCACTAAAGTGATCATAAAGCAGATCTCTTTGTAGCTCCAAATGAAACTTTTTTAAAACTTAATGTGATAGATGATGCAGAAATAGATAGCGTTGTAACTCTCCCCAACTCCATCAATTGAATTTTAAAAAATAAATTAGGATTAAAAAAAGTAAAACTAAACTGAAAAATATGATAAAAGAAGAAAAACAAACCTCTTATTCTACAGATACATCATAATCCACGTCTAAAAGGGTGCTACCAACAAAAAAAAATAAAACACAAGTGACACGTCTGGACCATAAACTTTTTGCCTAAAGAGTTACATACTAACAAAATATAAAAATTTTAACTACCCAAAAAAATAAAAACACATGCTTATTTACCTTAAAAGTGCTCCCTAAAATTGATAATAACCTATGGTAGTCCTATATTAAAGTAAACATAAAGAATATTGCTAAATAAATGATTCTAAATAGAAAATAAAACTTATATCATAAGCAAAACAAAATAAACCTTTTGTTCCACGAATATCTTATAACCCAAAATGTTTCCAGTAGTATTACCCACAAAAGAGAACAAAAAAGAGATAATATATGATTAAACTCTCTTTAACTTTTTACCTAAAGATCTTCATAGTATCAAAGAAAGAAAATTTTAACTAATTATAGAAAAAATATAATATTGAATACGTGTTTATTTACCTGATTTTTGGCGTTTGAAATCTACAACAATTACACAAAAGTGAGCATATATAAATGATCAAGACTCTTTTATGTTGTAACTAAAATAAGAAGAAAACCAATAGCAATTAAATGTAACAAATGCAGGCATGGACGGATATCAAAACTTCAAATTAAAAAAAAAACCGACTAAAATCAAGAAGAAAAGACATTAAAAGAGGACACTTCTGTTGTCTTCTGCATAACATTAAAAACAGCCTCATGTATTGCTATGTCAATGTACACATAAAAAAATTCACTAACGAAATAATGCTAAATTGTTTCCATTTAATCATTTCAACTCATACAAATATAAAAAATGAGATATTTATTTTCAGGACTGATACTTGGGTTTTGCTCTTTTTCCTTGTAAGTTTGTAAGGGTAGTTGTAATTTGTTTATTATGGTTTGTCGTTATTGTTTTTGAGATGTTTTTTTCTTGGCAAGTTGAAGAACTAAATGTAATTTTTGTTTTTGTTTATTTGACTTTGTAATTGTATTTGAGTTTGTTTGTAAGGGTAAATGTAATTTGTTTGTTGTAGTTTCTCGTTATTGTGTTTGAGATGTTTGTTATCTGGAAAAGTTGAAGAGCTAAATATAATTATTGTTTTGATTTACTTAAGTTTGTGATTATATTTGAGTTTGTTTGTAATTGTACTAGAATTTCAGTGCCAACTTAGTTGTTTGTTTCATTTATTTGGAATTAAAAAAAAAATCAATTGAATTTTTCTTTCGGTATACTTGGATTTGTAACTGTATTTGAGTTTGTTTGTATTTTTTTTCCAATTTCAGTTTCTAATTATAATTTATTTGCTTTACATTGTTTATATCGATCTATCGTCATGTAGCTTTTTAGTGTTCAAATCCATGTAGCTTTGTAGCTTTTTAGTGTTCAACTAAGTTATGGTACCATAATTTAAAAATTATTATTTAATTAGTTAGTAAAAAATAAAAATAATTGACTAATCAGATAATAAAATAATGAGGTAAAATTTCATACGAACTCGCTTCTTTTGTCGCTCTGGTTCTCTTCTTCGTACACACTCTCCCTCTTTTGTCGCTCACATATCGTAAAGCACGCCGCAGACTATACCGAGAACCTGCCAGCGTAAGTAAGACAGCCACTATTAGCAGGTTTGCTATAATAAGTAATTATACAAAATCATTAAAATAAAAATTGAATTTTCATCATTTACAGGATCTCCTTTCTTTTGATAGCGACGCGAGAAAAAAGACGAACATACCAAAACTCAGGAAATATAATGTGATACACAAGAAGAAAGAAATACCTTATAAAACACAGCAACTCATAGTACCAAACGACTGTATAATAGACCAGTTCAAATATCCTGATTACCAATTCATTAAATACAACCTTATTAGAAACATTAAAAAAATAAAAAAAAAAATCGCTAACCAAGTACTCCTGCAACCGAATATGAGTTTCCGCCATCACTAGTATCTGCCTTCAAATCGAACCACAAATCTTTTTCACTAAAGTAATCATAGAGCAGATCTCTTTGTAGCTCCAAATGAAACCTTTTTAAAACTTAATGTGATAAATGATGCAGAAATAGAAAGTGTTCTAACTCTCCCCAACTCCATCAATTGAATTTTGAAAAATAAATTAGGCTTAAAAAAAGTAAAACTAAACTGAAAAATATTATAAAAGAAGGAAGCCAAACTTCTTATTCCACGGATACCTTATAATTCTCGTCTAAAAGAGTGCTACCAACAAAAAAGAATAATACACAAATGATACGCCTGGACCATCTTAAACTTTTTGCCGAAGAATTATACACTAACAAAATATTAAAATATTAGCTACCCAAAAAGATAAAAACACACGTTTATTACGTTAAAAGTGCTCCTAAAATTGATAATAACTTTCGGTAGTCCTATATTAAAGTAAACAAAAAGAATATTGTTAAGTAAATAATTATAAATAGAAAAAAATATATGTAATAAAAAAATAAAATTTATGTCATAAGCATTGAAAAATAAACTTTTTATTTCACGAATATATCATAACCCAACATTTCTCCAGCAGTGTTATCTAGAAAAGAGAACAAAACAGAGATGATATATGATTGGATTCCTTTCAACTTTTTACCTAAAGATCTTCATTATAACAATTAAAGAAAATTTTAACTAGTTAAAGAAAAAACACACTATTGAATATATGTTTATTTACATGATTTTTACCATTTGAAATCTACAACAACTACACAAAAGTAAGTATATCAGTTTATAAATGATCAAGACTCTTTTATGTTATAATTCAAATCAGAAGAGAATCAATAGCAACTAAATATAACATATGCACAACTTGACATGGATATTAAAAACGACCATTAAAAGAGGACAATTTTATTGTCCTCTGCATGACATTAAAAACAGCCTCAAGTATTGCTATATTAATGTACACATAAAGAAACTCATTGACGAAATAATACTAAATTGTTTCAATTTATAATCATTTCAACTCATGAAAATGTTAAGAACGAGATATTCGATTTCTGAGTTGATATTTAAAGTTTACTCTTTTTCCTTGTCAGTTTGTAAGGGTAGTTGTAATTTATTTGTTGTAGTTTGCCGTTATTGTGTTTGAGATGCTTGTTTGCTAAAAAAGTTGAAGAGCTAAATGTAATTTTTGTTTTAGTTTAAAAGCTATTAGGTTTCTAAGATCTTCAAAATAAGAAAATGAACGATAACTCTAAATGATAGGTTTCTTAAAATTAAACTATTAAAATAAAATAATCTTCCAATTTAAATCTAAAGTAAAGCTAATATGTGATAAATTTTTAAATTAGAATTTTTCTGTCGCAGAATTTTATGTATTTTAAAAACTATTAGTTTTTTAATGAAGTAAGAAAACTTGGCTCTCCATCTACATTTTGTATTTTTTTGATTAAATTATGTAGTTGAAAAATTCATGGATATAATCTTGCAGTAGATTTAGTTCGAGTGCCAAAAAAAATTATTTTTTCATTGCAAGTGCGGCATTTTGCAATACGTTCGGATGCCACATTACATAAACTATTAGGGTCCAACACACACACTTAATGCAGCAAATGAGTATATTTATTGCGAGGTATATTAACCTGCTGCCTAACTCTGATGCTCCAAACTCTTTTTCATGTTCTACTAGTGATGTCATCTTATAAACTACCTTTACTTCATACTTTTATTTCCCAAACTTTTTTTTCAATTACAAATTACTTTAAATTGTTATTATATTCAAACTATGTATTATCTTTTAGAACTAAATCCAAAAGAAAGTCACATACATATGCAATCTTTTTTTTCTTCTCTAGCTTGCCTTTGAAACGATAATTTACCACTATCTTGGAGCTAAAATCAAACAAGAACTTACCTCCACAAACCTACTACTAATTATTCTATTCCCATTAGCTTCAATACATAAAAAATCAATCCGTGTCCACTTCCTAACATTACTCAACAATCCTAACCATCTAAGTTTAAATAAACCACTGTAGATGATACCACATAACAACCAACAACCACCATTTTTCTAACAACGGGTTATGACCAAAAAAAAAAACAGTAAACCATACAAAAGAAAGTCATCTACCTCCAAAAAAACTACAGAATGATTCTAATCATCTTAAAACACCAATTACATCGAATATCTTATAACAATACTAATCGATCATTGTGTAAGAGCTAAAATCAAACAAAAACTTTCTTGCCTATCACTAGTACTCTATACCTATCAGTTTTAGTACATAAAAGTCAATCAACATAAATTCCCAGTCTTATCTGAAAAAAGCAATCCTAACTATCTAGTTTTAAATGCATCACTAGCTCGTCACTAAATACTCGATACCTATCAGTTTTAATACATAAAAGTTAATCAACATTCAATTCTTAATCTTATTTGAAAATAGCAATTCTAGCTATCTAATTTTAAATATATGTCCAAGGATGATATCATATATTTGGCAACAATCACAACTCATTCTGTCTACTAGCCATGATCCAAAGGAAAAATCAGCAAACCATACAGAGAAAAGTAAATTATCTTGAAAAATTTATTAGCTTATTCAAGTTACCCTAAAAATACCAATTGCATTGCATTTCTTAAAAATAATATTGATCAACCATTATCTATGAGTTAAAGTCAAAGTTATAACGAGTGCATATTATTTTGCAAATAGTAAACAAGTTACTTTCAAGCAACTGACGAAATCATTCAATCGCATTCTAAGATTAAAGATTAAGTTTAAGAATGATTAAAGAGAGAGAGAGAAGAGATACTGAGTGTTTCAGGAAGCCACCAACTGGAATTGAGCAAGTTCTCAGCTTCCTGTCTACGGACATACCTTTCATGCTATTTCAGTGCCAAAGTTCACTAGCCCATGTCGACAGGTGTGGAGGAAATATATTAGGATGATCACTGAATAGTGAAGGGAACATCTCATCATACTGAAAATGCAAATGTTGCAACAATTGAAAGCATAAATGAGAAGTATGTGACGCTTTAGAAAATATTCCCAATTATGAAAATATTTAAAGTAAAGTTCACAAGATAAAATCGTTTCTTAAGAAGTTTTAAATTGTGAAAGAAATGATAAGTTAAAGATTAAAAAGGACTACATTTCCATCTATGCAAAAGAGCTCCAAATCCAATCGTTTTTCTTGCTTTTATTTTCACTATATTTATTATTACTATAACATTTTTACGCTGTTAGTTTTCAAAAAAACCCGAATACTCTGAATACTTTGGGAGGGTAATCAATCAAGCAATTCTTCTTTTTGAAAGTTCCCTCAATCGGAAAAGGGTAATATGTTCATATTTGATTCATACATTAGCATATAACTATGGAATATCCACAGCATTAATATTCTATTCCCAACCCACCTGGGGCTCAAAGGAACATGTCAAATGTATTTAGAAACAGAGACCAAAAGATCAACTTTGCAAACTCCATAAAAAACAGAACCTACTAAATCAAATTCCAGAAGAGAGTTTGTTTGTCTGTAAAATTATTAAAGCTAATCTGGAATATTTAAATGAAAAAACAAGAAACTGCTGCTATCTTTGAGTAAAATTCAAGTCTGTAAATCATGGTAGAAAGGAATAAGAAAAACAACATCTCCCCAGTTAAGAAACCTGCTGCGATGTTTATAACAAGAAAGAACTCGAATTAATTTAGAAATATGTTATGTGTGAAATTTAGGAAGAGGGCTTTTAGGGTTTGGAATGTAGCAAACAAAGAGAGAAGTGCAGAGAGAGTGAGAAACAGACAAAGAGAGAATAAAAGAGAGAAGAGAACACAGAGAGAGACAGAGAACCAATTCATTATTCCTCATTACAGATATAGTTGAAAATAACTGATGCTAAGAAACAATTAGTTAGTTAGTTAAGAACAGATGCTACACATAACAAAACAAATTTATGAAAACTAAAAACATTAAATAAGAAGAATAAATAAATAAGAAGACAGAAACTGTAAAAAGAAATTTAAAAAAAAAAAGATTTATGTAAACCCAGATTAAGAGAGACTAAATCACTTATGCCAACTTCATGAAAGGAGAACCAAATAAAAATAAACTCCATGAATGATCACCTACCAATATTAAGAGATAAGTAAAAATACCTCCGGCTACCGTTGGGTCTTTGAAGAGAAAGACATATCTCTTCTTTCGATCTTCTTCTTCCCTCTTTCTTTGCTCTTCTTTTCTTTCTCTATTCGGCTCTTTACTCCCAATAAACTGAAAAAGAAATAGAATGGAAGAAAGAGGACAGTTTAATTTGTTTTCTATCATCTTCTTCCTTACCTCTTTCTGATATTCTTTTCTTTCCGTCTCCACATTGAAGAGAATGGAGAGTCTCAGATCCATGTCTGCTCG
The DNA here is from genome assembly GCF_054855325.1 of Carica papaya. Classification (NCBI taxonomy): domain Eukaryota; kingdom Viridiplantae; phylum Streptophyta; class Magnoliopsida; order Brassicales; family Caricaceae; genus Carica; species Carica papaya. The sequence goes on from NC_142309.1 coordinate 27,070,174, forward strand.
TTCCTGATTTTTTCCCCTTTTTCTCTCTCCGTTATGCTCGTACTTCTCACCTTCTCTCTGGGCAAGGCTTGTGAACAAGAGAGATTGAAATTTAACAGAATGACTAAGTAGTGTTGGGTCTTTAAGAGAAACCCATCTATCTTCTTTTCGATCTTCTTCTTCCTTCTTTCTTTGTTCTTCTTTTCTTTCTCTATTTGATTCTTCGCTCTCAAGAAACTGAAGAAGAAAAAGAATGATAGGAGGAACCATTTTAATCTTGTTTTCTATCTTCTTCTTCCTCATCTCTTTCCGATATTCGCTTCTTTCCCTCCCGACATTGAAGAGAACGAAGAGTTTCAGACCCATGTCTGTTCTTTCCTATCTTTTTCCCCGTTCTCTCCCTCTGTTATGCTTGTATTTCTCTCCTCTCTGCCCATGGCTTGTGGGAAAGAGATTGAATCTTTCAATACTGTTGGGTCTTTAAGAGAAACCTATCTATCTTCTTTTCGATCTTCTTTTTTCCTTCTTTCTTTGTTCTTCTTTTCTTTCTCTGTTTGATTCTTTGCTCTCAAGAAACTGAAAAAGAAATAGAATGGTAGAAAGATGACCATTCTAATTTTTTTTCTATCATCTTCTTCCTTACCTCTTTCTGATATTCTTTTATTTCCCTCTCCACATTGAAGAGAATGGAGGGGTTTCAGATCCATGTCTGCTCGTTTCTGTCTTTTTCCCCTTTTTCTCTCTCTGCTATGCTCGTACTTCTCAACTTCTCTCTGGGCAAGGCTTGTGAACAAGAGAGATTGAAATTTAACAGAATGACCAAGTAGTGTTGGGTCTTTAAGAGAAACCCATCTATCTTCTTTTCGATCTTCTTCTTCCTTCTTTCTTTGTTCTTCTTTTCTTTCTCTATTTGGTTCTTTGCTCTCAAGAAACTGAAGAAGAAAAAGAATGGTAGAACGATGACCATTCTAATTTGTTTTCTATCATCTTCTTCCTTACCTCTTTCTGATATTCTTTTCTTTCCCTCTCCACATTGAAGAGAATGGGGGGGGTTTCAGATCCATGTCTGGTCGTTTCTGTCTTTTTCCTGTTTTTCTCTCTCTCTTTTGTGCTTGTATCTCTCTTCTTTTCTCTGGGCAAGGCCAGATCTGAAAACAAAGAACGTAGAAAACTTTTTGAAAGTAAAAGAAAGGAAGAAGGTGGTCTGAAGAGGAGAATCGCACGGTCAGTTTGCTTTTAAAGGGAAAATAAAGAAATGCAGACTGCGTTAAAATGACGCCGACAACGGTCAATTTGTTTTTTAAAAAACTTTTTAAAGAAAAGAAAAAGAAAGAAATAAGCAGCGTTAAAAAAGTTAAACTACACGGAGTCCAGGCTTAGGGTGTTGTTTTAAATTTTTGTTATATTTTATAAAAAATTAAAACATTTTTATGATAAAAAACTGTAATTATTAAGAGAGAGATAATAAATTAAAAGTTTTTTTTTTTAAGTAAAATATCATAAATAAGAATGTATGATAAACACTTATTAATTAATTCTAAAAAAATGTACATGATTATTTGACAGAAAAATGAAAAAGACTCCCTTGTAGATGATTTTTTTATTAATTATTATTGAAAGAAAATAAAAATAAATAAATTTAAAGCAGATAAATATAATTTTACAATAAATTTTAATAATTTATGTTAGAATATAAATAATTAACTATATATATTTTGATTGTATTATATAATTGATTAACTATACATATAATTATGCTTCAAATGTAGATTATGAAATAATTCATAAAGTAAAATGTTTTTATTTAGTTTTAGAAAGTATGAAAATTTATGTATATTCAATGAAAGTTGGTGAGTTCCTCCATATTACTTTAAAAAATTATTAAATTTTGGGTATTTATTATTCAACTTTTGTAAACAGTTGGCATTTAATTATGAAATAAATATTTTATGTAATAGTTATAAGCTAATGTTGTATTATATTTTATTTAACAACTATTCAACAAAACTATATAGAATATTAATTAATTATTTAAAAAATTATAAAAAAATATCATACTTTTTGGGTTCTCTATATGCATTAATTAAAGCAACAGTATCTCAACCACACATTTGGAAAAAAATAATATCTTTCGTGTATGATAAATACGGACACCAACCACTACATGTCAATTAAAAAGAGATCAAAAAAAAAGATAAAAATGCAGAGGAGCACAGACCATTCAAGTAACAAAACAATGTTATCTATAAAAGAATAAAAAATGCAAAACAAACAACTAGACTATTTTAAATTTTTTGCCTAAAGAGTCACATAATAACATGAGCAATTTATTTTAATTAGCTGAGCAAAAACAAAATATTGGGTACACGATTATTTACCTCATCTTTGGAGTTCGAAATCAACAATAAGCAAATAAAAGTGAGCAAATCAATTTGTAAATAACAAAGATTCGTCGATATTATAATTCAAAGAAGTAAAAAATCATTAGCAAATAAATAGAACATATGGATAATTTCCCATGGGAGCTACGCGTACCAAAATTGAAATATAAAAAAAAATCAACTAGAACCGGGAGTAACAAGCATTAAAAGAGAACAATAAACTTATTTTTTTATGAACAAATAAGATTTTTCTACATTGTAATTTAAATGAGAAGAGAACTAAGCAATTAAATGTAACATATGCATAGTTTGGCATGAAAAAACAGATATCAAAACTTCAAATTAAAAAAAGACTAAAACAAAGAACAAACATCAAAAGAGGACAATTTTATTACTCTCAGCATAATATTTAAAATTGCCTCCTTTTAAGTACTGCTATGTTAATGTACACATAAAAGAAATTCACTAAGCAAATAATGCTAATTTTATCAATTTATAATCATTTCAACTCATACAAATGTAAAAAAAATGACATGTTCGTTCTATAGGCTGATATTTGGGATTTATTGTTTTTTTATCCTTCACTTTTGTTTACTCATTTTTAGGCAATTAGTAGTCAAAATCCTAGATCACCTCAATTCTTAAAACAAACAATCATTGGATTCAAATATCAAATAGATATATTATAAATTTAAGTCAAAGTTATCCAATAGTCATCACTTGCAACTCTTCCAACAGTATTTTTGACATACAGCTAATGTTGTAAATTTACCAGACATTTCTTTTTCTTAAGCACCAATCCCTAAGTTCACTTTTCATAACTAGAAAACAATATTCTAATGGACATCCTTCAATAATTAGAATCATCCTCTATCTACTATATCAACTCGCAACACCTTGAACTATTTAATCCATGACTTTATCACTAAAATCTTCAAAATAAGAAAATGAACGATAATTCTAAATTATAGATTTCTAAAAATTAAACTCTTAAAATAAAATAATCCTCCAATCTAAATCTAAAGTAAAGTTAACATATGATAAATCTTTAAGTTAGAATTTCTTTGTCACTTACACCATAATAGTTTTTTAATGAAGTAAGAAAGCTTGGCTCTCCATCTACATTTCGTATTTTTTTATTAAATTATGTAGTTGAAAAATTCATGGATATAATCTTGCAGTAGATTTAGTTCGGGTGCCAAAAAAAATTATTTTTTCATTGCAAGTGCAGCATTTTGCAATACATTCGGATGCCACATTACGTAAACTATTAGGGGTCCAATACACACTTAATGCAGCAAACGAGTATATTTATTGCGAGGTATATTAACCTGCTGCCTAACTCCGATTCTCCGAACTCTTCTTCATGTTCTACTAGTGATATCATCTTATAAACTATCTTTACTTGATACTTTTATTTGCCAAACTCTTTTTTCAATTACAAATTACATTTAACTCTTATTGTATTAAAACTATGTATTATCTTTTAGAATTAGATTCAAAAGAAAATCACATACATTTGCAATCTTCTTTTTCTTCTCTATCTTGCCTTGAAACGATAATTTACCACTATCTTGGAGCTAAAATCAAACAAGAACTTACCTCCACAAACTTACTACTAACTACTCTATTCATATTAGCTTCAAAACATAAAAAATCAATCAGTGTCCACTTCCTAACATTACTCAACAATCCTAACCATCTAAGTTTAAATAAACCACTGTGGATGATACCACATAACAACCAACAACCACCATCTTTCTAACAATGGTCTATGACCAAAATAAAAAAATATTAAACCATACAAAAGAAAGTAATCTACCTCCAAAAACCTACAAAATGATTCAAGTCATCTTAAAATACCAATTACATCGAATATCTTAGAACAATACTAACCAATCAGTGTGTTAGAGTTAAAATCAAACAAAGACTTTCTGGCCTATCACTAGTCCTCTATACCTATGCACTTTAGTACATAAAAGTCAATCAACATCAATTCCTAGTCTTATCTGAAAAAAGCAGTCCTAACTATCTAGTTTTGAATACATCACTAGCTTCTCACTAAATACTCGATACCTATCAGCTTTAATACATAAAAGTTAATCAACATTCAATTCCTAATCTTAGTTGAAAATAACAATTCTAACTATCTAATTTTAAATATATCTCTAAGGATGATATCATATATTTGCCAACCACAACTCATTCTGTCTACTAGCCATGATCCAAATGGAAAACCAGCAGACCATACAAAGAAAAGTAAAATATTTTGAGAAAATTATTAGCTTATTCAAGTTACCCTAAAAACACCAACTACGTTGTATTTCTTAAAAATAATATTGATCTACCACTATTTATGAGCTAAAGCCAAAGTTATAACGAGTGCATATTATTTTACAAATGGTAAACAAGTAACTTTCAAGCAACTGAAGAAATCATTCAATCCCATTTTAAGATTGAAGATTAAGTTTAAGAATGATTAAAGAAAGAGAGAGAGAGAGAGAGAGAGAGAGAGAGAGAGAGAGAGAGAAAGAGAGAGAGAGAGAGAGAGAGAGAGAGAGAGAGAGAAATACAAGAGATACTGAGTGTTTTAGGAAGCCACCAACCAGAATTGAGCAAGTTCTCAGCTTCTCGTTTGTGGACAGGTGTGGAGGAAATATATCAGGATGATCACTGAATAATGAAGGGAACATTTCATCATACTGAAGATGCAAATGTTGCAACAATTGAAAGAATAAATGAGAAGTATGCAACACAGATAATAAAATAATGAGGTAAAATTTCATACGCACTCTCTTCCTCTGCCGCTCTGGCTCTCTTATTCGCACACACTCTCCCTCTTTTGTTGCTCACAGACCGTAAAACATACAGCAGACTATACTCAGAACTTGCCAGCGTAAGTAAGAGAGCCAGTATTCTCATGTTTGCTACAACCAATCAACATGCAAAATAATTAAAATGAAATTTTAATTTTCACCACTTACAGCGCAATTTTGAAGAATGGTCAGGACCTCCGTCCTCTCGCCAACGAGCAAGAAAAATGACAAACATATCAAAACCCAAAAAATATAATGTGAAAGACAAGAAGAAAGAAATACCACATAAAACACAGTAGCTCTTCGTACCAATCGAAGAAGATGAGTGCCCACCATCACTAGTATCTACCATCAAATCGAACCACAGATCTTCTTTTCCACTAAAGTTATCATGGAGTAGATCTCCTCGTAGCTCCAAATGAAACCTTTTTAAAACTTACTGTGATAGATGATGCAGAAATAAATAACGTTGTAACTCTCTCTAACTCTATCAGAAAATTTTAAAAAATAAATTAGGACTAAAAAAAGCAAAACTAAACTGAAAAATACGATAAAAGAAGGAAGACAAACCTCTTATTTCATGGATGCCTCATAATTCACGTTTAAAAGAGTGTTACCAACAAAAAAGAATAAAACACAAGCGACACGCCTGGACCATCTTAAACTTTTTGCCTAAAGAGTTACACACTAACAAGTTTAAAAAATTTTATCTACCAAAAAGATAAAAAAAACATGTTTATTTATCTTAAAAGTGCTCATTAATATTTATAATAACCTTCGGTAATCCTACATTAAAGTAAACAAAAATAATATTGCTAAGTAAATATTTTTTTTTGAGATAAATATTGCAAGTAAATAATCATAAATAGAGAAGAAAATATGTAATAGAAAATAAATTTTATGTCATAAGCATAGGAAAATAAACTTTTTATTTTACGAATATCTTATAACCCAACATGTTTCAAGCAGTGTTACCCACAAAAGAGAACAAAACAGAGATAATATATGATTGGGCTCTCTTTTAACTTTTTGCCTAAAGATTTTCATAATAACAAAGAAAAAGAATTTTAACTAGTTATCAAAAAAATATAATATTAAATATGTATTTATTTACCTGATTTTTGACATTTGAAATCTACAACAACTACACAAAAATGAGCATATCAATTTATAAATGATCAAGACTCTTTTACCTTGTAATTAAAATAAGAAGAAAATCAATAGCAATTAAATGCAACATATGCACAGCTTGGCATGGACGTATATCAAAACTTTAAATTAAAAAAAAAAAAAAAGACGACTGAAATCAAGAAGAACAGAAATTAAAAGAGGACAATTTTGTTGTCATCAACATAACATTAAAAACAGCCTCAAGTATTGCTATATTAATGTACACATAAAGAAATTCACTGAGAAACTAATGCTAAGTTGTTTTAATTTTTAATCATTTCAACTCCTGCAAATGTTAAAAACGAGATACTCATTTTCAGGGCTGATAGTTGGATTTACTCTTTTTCCTTGTAGGTTTGTAAGGATAATTGTAATTTATTTGTTTCAATTTGTCATTATTGTGTTTGAGATATTTGTTTGCAGGAAAAGTTGAAGAGCCAAATGTAACTTTTCTTTTGGTTCACTTGACTTTGTGATTGTTTGAGTTTGTTTGTAAGGGTAGTTTGTAATTTGTATTTTGTAATTTGTCATTATTGTGTTTGAGATGTTTGTTTGCTAGGAAAGTTGAAAAGCTAAATGTAATTTTTGTTTTGGTTTACTTGAGTTTTTTTGTAAGGGTAGAAGTAATTTATTTGTTGTAGTTTCTCGTTATTGTGTTTGAGATGTTTGTTATCTGGGAAAGTTGAAGAACTAAATGTAATTATTGTTTTGGTTTACTTGAGTTTGTGATTGTATTTGAGTTTGTTTATAATTGTATTAGAATTTCAGTGCCTACTTGTTGTTGAAATTTGTTGTTTTAGTTTCTTATAATTTCACTCGAGTTAATTGTTTGTTTCATTTATTTGGTATTGAAAAAAAAAATCAATTGAATTTTTCTTTCAGTGTACTTGGATTTGTAACTGTATTTGAGTTTGTTTGTATTTTTGTTCCAATTTTGGTTTCTAAATATAATTTGTTTGTTTTGCATTGTTCATATCGATCTATCGTCACGTAGCTTTTTAGTATTCAAATCCATCCTTCAACTAGGTTATGGTAGCATAATTTAAAAATTTTTATTTGATTAGTTAGTAAAAAATAAAAATAATTGACTAATCAAATAATAAAATAATGAGGTAAAATTTCATACGAACTCGCTTCCTCTGTCGCTCTGGTTCTCTTCTTCGTACACACTCTCTCTCTTTTGTCGCTCACAGACCGTAAAGCACGCCACAGGCTATACAGAGAACCTGCCAGCGTAAGTAAGACAGCCACAATTCGCAGGTTTGCTATAACAAGTAATTATACAAAATCATTAAAATAAAAATTGAATTTTCATCACTTACAGCACAATTTTAAAGAATTGTCAGGATCTCCTTCCTTTTGCCAGTGACGCGAGAAAAAAGAAAAACATACCAAAACCCAGGAAATATAATGTGATAGACAAGAAGAAAGAGATACCTCATAAAACACAGCAGCTCATAGTACCAAACGACTGTATAATAGACCAGCTCAAATATCCTGATTACCAATTCAGTAAATGCAACCTTATTAGAAACATTAGAAAAATAAAAAAAAATCGCTGACCAAGTACTCCTGCAACCGAAGAAGACGAGTTTCCGCCATCACCAGTATCTGCCTTCAAATCGAACCACAGATCTTCTTTTCCACTAAAGTGATCATAGAGCAGATCTCTTTGTAGCTCCAAATGAAACCTTTTTAAAACTTAATGTGATAGATGATGCAGAAATAGATAGCGTTGCAACTCTCCCCAACTCCATCAAAAAATTTTAAAAAATAAATTAGGCTTAAAAAAAGTAAAACTAAACTGAAAAATATGATAAAAGAAGGAAGACAAACCTCTTATTCTACGGATACCTCATAATCCACGTCTAAAAGAGTGCTACCAACAAAAAAGAATAAAACACAAGTGACACGTCTGGACCATCTTAAACTTTTTGCCTAAAGAGTTACATACTAACAAAATATAAAAATTTTAACTACCCAAAAAAATAAAAACACATACTTATTTACCTTAAAAGTGCTCCCTAAGATTGATAATAACCTTCGGTAGTCCTACATTAAAGTAAACATAAAGAATATTACTAAATAAATTATTCTAAATAGAAAATAAAACTTATATTACAAGCAAAGCAAAATAAACATTTTGTTCCATGAATATCTTATAACCCAAAATATTTCCAGTAGTATTACCCACAAAAGAGAACAAAAAAGAGATAATATATTATTGAACTCTCTTTAACTTTTTACCTAAAGATCTTCATAGTATCAAAGAAAGAAAATTTTAACTAATTATAGAAAAAACATAATATTGAATATGTGTTTATTTACTTGATTTTTGGCGTTTGAAATCTACAACAATTACACAAAAGTGAGCATATAAATTTATAAATGATCAAGACTCTTTTACGTTGTAACTAAAATAAGAAGAAAACCAATAGCAATTAAATGTAACAAATGCAGGCATGGACGGATATCAAAACTTCAAATTAAAAAACACCGACTAAAATCAAGAAGAAAAGACATTAAAAGAGGACACTTCTGTTGTCTTCAGCATAACATTAAAAACAGCCTCATGTATTGCTATGTCAATGTACACATAAAGAAATTCACTAACGAAATAATGCTAAATTGTTTCTATTTGTAATCATTTCAACTCATGCAAATATAAAAAATGATATATTTGTTTTCAGAGCTGATACTTGGGTTTTGCTCTTTTTCCTCGTAAGTTTGTAAGGGTAGTTGTAATTTGTTTATTGTAGTTTGCTGTTATTGATTTTGAGATGTTTTTTTCTGGGCAAGTTGAAAAGTTAAATGTAATTTTTGTTTTGGTTTCTTGACTTTGTAATTGTATTTGAGTTTGTTTGTAAGGGTAGATGTAATTTGTTTGTTGGAGTTTATCGTTATTGTGTTTGAGAAGTTTGTTATCTGGGAAAGTTGAAGAGCTAAATGTAATTTTTGTTTTGGTCTACTTGAGTTTGTGATTGTATTTGAGTTTGTTTGTAATTGTACTAGAATTTCAGTGCCCACTTGTTGAAATTTGTTGTTTTAGTTTCTTGTAATTTCACTCGAGTTAGTTGTTTGTTTCATGTATTTGGAATTGAAAAAAAATCAATTGAATTTTTCTTTCGGTGTACTTGGATTTGTAACTGTATTTGAGTTTGTTTATATTTTTTTTTCCAATTTTAGTTTCTAATTATAATTTGTTTGCTTTGCATTGTTCATATCGATCTATCGTCATGTAGCTTTTTAGTGTTCAAATCCATGTAGCTTTGTAGCTTTTTAGTGTTAAACTAAGTTATGGTAGTATAATTTAAAAATTATTATTTGATTAATTAGTAAAAAATAAAAATAATTGACTAATCAGATAATAAAACAATGAGGTAAAATTTCATATGAACTCGCTTCCTCTGTCGCTCTGGTTCTCTTCTTCGTACACACTCTCCCTCTTTTGTCGCTCACAGACCGTAAAGCACGCCGATGGCTATACCGAGAACCTGCCAGCGTAAGTAAGATAGCCACTATTCGCAGGTTTGCTATAACAAGTAATTATATAAAATCATTAAAATAAAAATTGAATTTTCATCACTTACGGCACAATTTTGAAGAATGGTAAGGATATCCTTCCTTTCGCCAGGGACGCGAGAAAAAAGAAAAACATACCAAAACCCAAGAAATATAATGTGATAGACAAGAAGAAAGAGATACCTCATAAAACACAGCAGCTCATAGTACCAAACGACTGTATAATAGACCAGCTTAAATATCCTGATTACCAATTCAGTAAATGCAACCTTATTAGAAACATTAGAAAAAAAAAATCACTGACCAAGTACTCCTGCAACCGAAGAAGACGAGTTTCCGCCATCACCAGTATCTGCCTTCAAATCGAACCACAGATCTTCTTTTTCACTAAAGTGATCATAGAGCAGATCTCTTTGTAGCTCCAAATAAAACCTTTTTAAAACTTAATGTGATAGATGATGCAGAAATAGATAGCGTTGTAACTATCCCCAACTCCATCAATTGAATTTTAAAAAATAAATTAGGCTTAAATAAAGTAAAACTATACTGAAAAATATAATAAAATAAGAAAGGCAAACCTCTTATTCCACGGATACCTCATAATCCACGTCTAAAAGAGTGCTACCAACAAAAAAGAATAAAACACAAGTGACACGTCTGGACCATCTTAAACTTTTTGCCTAAAGAGTTACATACTAACAAAATATAAAAATTTTAACTACCCAAAAAAATAAAAACACATGCTTATTTACCTTAAAAGTGTTCCCTAAGATTGATAATAACCTTCGGTAGTCCTACATTAAAGTAAACATAAAGAATATTGCTAAATAAATGATTCTAAATAGAAAATAAAACTTATATCACAAGCAAAGGAAAATAAACATTTTGTTCCACGAATATCTTATAACCCAATATGTTTCCAGTAGTATTACCCACAAAAGAGAACAAAAAAGAGATAATATATGATTGGACTCTCTTTAACTTTTTGCCTAAAGATCTTCATAGTAACAAAGAAAAAAATTTTTAACTAGTTATAGAAAAGACATAATATTGAATACGTGTTTATTTACCTGATTTTTGGCGTTTGAAATCTACAACAATTACACAAAAGTGAGCATATCAATTTATAAATGATCAAGACCCTTTTAAAATCAGAAGAAAACCAATATCAATTAAATGTAACAAATGAAGGCATGGACGGATATAAAAACTTTAAATTAAAAAAAAATGACTAAAATTAAGAAGAACAGCCATTAAAAGAGGACAATTTTGTTGTCTTCTGCATAACATTAAGAACAGTCTCAAGTATTGTTATGTTAATGTACAAATAAAGAAATTCACTGATAAAATAATGCTAAATTTTTTCAATTTATAATAATTTCAACTCATGCAAATATTAAAACGAGATATTCGTTTTCAGGGCTGATACTTGGGTTTTACTCTTTTTTCTTGTCAGTTTGTAAGGGTAGTTTGTAATTTGTTTGCGGTAATTTGTCGCTATTGTGTTTGAGATGTTTGTTTGCAGGAAAAGTTGAAGAGCCAAATGTAATTTTTATTTTGGTTTACTTGACTTTGTAATTGTATTTGAGTTTGTTTGTAAAGGTAGATGTAATTTGTTTGTTGTAGTTTCTCGTTATTGTGTTTGAGATGTTTGTTATCTGGAAAAGTTGAAGAGCTAAATGTAATTTTTGTTTTGATGTACTTGAGTTTGTGATTGTATTTGAGTTTGTTTGTAATTGTATTAAAATTTCAGTGCCTACTTGTTGAAATTTGTTGTTTTAGTTTGTTGTAATTTCACTCGAGCTAGTTGTTTGTTTCATTTGTTTAGAATTGAAAAAAAAATCAATTGGATTTTTCTTTCAGTGTACTTGGATTTGTAACTGTATTTGAGTTTGTTTGTATTTTTTTTGCCAATTTCGGTTTCTAATTATAATTTGTTTGCTTTGCATTGTTCATATCGATCTATCGTCATGTAGGTTTTTAGTGTTCAAATTCATTCTTTAACTAAGTTATGGTAGTATAATTTAAAAATTATTGTTTGATTAGTTAGTAAAAAAATAAAAATAATTGACTAATCAAATAATAAAATAATGAGGTAAAATTTCATACGAACTCGCTTCCTCTGTTGCTCTGGTTCTTTTCTTCGTACACACTCTCCCTCTTTTGTCGCTCACAAACCGTAAAGCACGCCGTAGGCTATACCGAGAACCTGCCAGCGTAAATAAGACAGCCACTATTCGCAGGTTTGCTATAACAAGTAATTATACAAAATCATTAAAATAAAATTTGAATTTTTATCACTTACAGCACAATTTTGAAGAATGGTCAGGATCTCCTTCCTTTTGCCAGCGACGCGAGAAAAAAGACAAATATACCAAAACCCAGAAAATATAATGTGATAGACAAGAAAAAAGAGATACCTCATAAAACACAGCAGTTCATAGTACCAAACGACTGTATAATAGACCAGCTCAAATATCCTGATTACCAATTCAGTAAATGCAACCTTATTAGAAATATTAGAAAAATAAAAAAAATCACTGACCAAGTACTCCTGCAAACGAAGAAGACGAGTTTCCGCCATCACCAGTATCTGCCTTCAAATTGAACCACAGATCTTCTTTTTCACTAGAGTGATCATGGAGTAGATCTCTTTGTAGTTCCAAATGAAACTTTTTAAAACTTAATGTAATAGATGAAGCTGAAATAGATAGCGTTGTAACTCTCCCCAACTCCATCAAAAAAAATTAAAAAATAAATTTGGCTTAAAAAAAGTAAAACTAAACTGAAAAATATGATAAAAGAAGGAAGACAAACCTTTTATTCCACGAATATCTCATAATCCACGTCTAAAAAAGTGCTACTAACAAAAAAGAATAAAACACAAGTGATACGTCTGGACCATCTTATACTTTTTGCCTAAAGAGTTACATACTAACAAAATATAAAAATTTTAACTACCCAAAAAAATAAAACACATGCTTATTTACCTTAAAAGTGCTCCCTAAGATTGATAATAACCTTCGGTAGTCCTACATTAAAGTAAACATAAATAATATTGCTAAATAAATGATTCTAAATAGAAAATAAAACTTATATTACAAGCAAAGCAAAATAAACCTTTTGTTCTACGAATATCTTATAAACCAAAATATTTCCAGTAGTATTACCCACAAAAGAGAACAAAAAAGAGATAATATACGATTGAACTCTCTTTAACTTTTTACTTAAAGATCTTCATAGTAACAAAGAAAGAAAATTTTAACTAATTATAAAAAAATATATATAATATTAAATACGTGTTCATTTACATGATTTTTGGCGTTTGAAATCTACAACAATTACACAAAAATGAGCATATCAATTTATAAATGATCAAGACTCTTTTACGTTGTAACTAAAATAAGAAGAAATCCAATAGCAATTAAATATAACAAATGCAGGCATGGACGGATATCAAAACTTCAAATTTTAAAAAAAATGACTAAAATCAAGAAGAAAAAACATTAAAAGAGGACACTTTTGTTGTCTTCTGCATAACATTAAAAACAGCCTCATGTATTGCTATGTCAATGTACACATCAAGAAATTCACTAACGAAATAATGCTAAATTATTTCTATTTATAGTCATTTCAGCTTATGCAAATCTAAAAAATGATATATTTGTTTTCAGGACTGATACTTGGGTTTTGCTCTCTTTTAACTTTTTGCCTAAAGATTTTCATAACAACAAAGAAAAAGAATTTTAAGTAGTTACAGAAAAAATATAATATTAAATACGTGTTTATTTACCTGATTTTTACCCTTTGAAATCTACAACAACTATACAAAACTGAGCATATCAATTTATAAATGATCAAGACCTTTTTACGTTGTAATTAAAATAAGAAAAAAACCAATAGCAATTAAATGTAACATATGCACAACTTGGCATGGACGTATATCAAAACTTCAAATTAAACAAAAAAAGACGACTAAAATAAAGAAGAATAGACATTAAAAGAGGACAATTTTGTTGTCATCTACAACATTAAAAACAGCCTCAAGTATTGCTATGTTAATGCACACATAAAGAAATTCACTGAGCAACTAATGCTAAACTATTTCAATTTATAATCATTTCAACTCATGCAAAAAAATAAAAATAATTGTTTGATTAGTTAGTAAAAAAATAAAAATAATTGACTAATCAGATAATAAAATCATGAGGTAAAATTTCATACGAACTCATTTCCTCTGTCGCTCTAGTTCTCTTCTTCGTACACACTCTCCCTCTTTTGTCTCTCACAGACCATAAAGCACGCCGTAGGCTATACCGAGAACCTGCCAACGTAAGTAAGACAGCCACTATTCGCAGGTTTGCTACAACAAGTAATTATGAAAAATTATTAAAATAAAAATTGAATTTTCATCACTTACAGCACAATTTTGAAGAATGGTCAGGACCTCCTTCCAGCGATGCGAGAAATAAGATAAACATACCAAAACCCAGGAAATAGAATGTGAAAGACAAGAAGAAAGAGATACCTCATAAAACACAGCAGCTCATAGTACCAAATGACTGTATAATAGACCAGCTCCAATATCCTGATTACCAATTCAGTAAATGCAATCTTATTATAAACATTAAAGAAACAAAAAAATACCGCCGACCAAGCACTCCTGCAACCAAAGAAGATGAGTTCCTGCCATCAAATCGAACCACATATATTCTTTTCCACTAAAGTGATCATAGAGTAGATCTCCTTGTAGCTCCAAATGAAACCTTTTTAAAACTTAATGTGATTGATGATGCAGAAATAGATAGCGTTGTAACTCTCTCTAACTCCATCAAAAAAATTTTAAAAATAAATTAGGCTTAAAAAAAGCAAAACTAAACTGAAAAATATGATAAAAGAAGAAAGACAAACCTCTTATTCCACGGATACCTCATAATCCACGTCTAAAAGAGTGCTACCAACAAAAGAAAATAAAATACAAGTGACACGCCTATACTATCTTAAACTTTTTATCTAAAGAGTTACATACTAACAAAATATAAAAATTTTAACTACCCAAAAAGATAAAAACACATGCTTATTTACCTTAAAAGTGCTCCCTAAGATTGATAATAACGTTCACTAGTCCTACATTAAAGTAAACATAAAGAATATTACTGAGTAAATAATTCTAAATAGAAAAAAATTATATATATATTACAAAATAAAATTTATATCGTAAGTAAAGCAAAATAAACCTTTTGTTCCACGAATATCTTATAAACCAACATGTTTCTAGTAGTGTTACCCACAAAAGATAACAAAAAAAAGATAATATATGATTGGACTCTCTTTAACTTTTTGCCTAAAGATCTTTACAGTAACAAAGAAAGAAAATTTTAACTAGTTATAGAAAAAATATAATATTGAATACGTGTTTATTTACCTGATTTTGAGCGTTTGAAATCTACAACAATTACACAAATGTGAGTATATCAATTTATAAATGATCAAGACTCTTTTAAAATTAGAAGAAAACCAATAGCAACTAAATGTAACAAATGCAGGCATAGACAGATATCAAAACTTTAAATTAAAAAAAACGACTAAAATAAAAAAGAAAAGACATTAAAAGAGGACAATTTTGTTGTCTTCTGCATAACATTAAAAACAGCCTCAAGTATTACTATGTTAATGTACACATAAAGAAATTCACTGACAAAATAATGCTAAATTGTTTCAATTTATAATCATTTCTACTCACGCAAATATTAAAACGAGATATTCGTTTTCAGGGCTAATACTTGGGTTTTACCATTTTTCCTTGTCAGTTTGTAAGGGAAGTTGTAATTTGTTTGCGGTAATTTATCGTTATTGTGTTTGAGATGTTTGTTTGCAGGAAAAGTTGAAGAGTCAAATGTAGTTTTTGTTTTGGTTTACTTGACTTTGTAATTGTATTTGAGTTTGTTTGTAAGGGTAGATGTAATTTGTTTGTTATAGTTTCTCGTTATTGTGTTTGAGATTTTTGTTATCTGGAAAAGTTGAAGAGTTAAATGTAATTTTTGTTTTGGTTTACTTGAATTTGTGATTCTATTTGAGTTTGTTTGTAATTGTATTAGAATTTCAACGCCTACTTGTTGTTAAAATATGTCGTTTTAGTTTGTTGTAATTTCACTCAAGTTAGTTGTTTGTTTTATTTATTAGGAATTACAAGAAAATCAATCGGATTTTTCTTTCAGTGTACTTAGATTACTAACTGTATTCAAGTTTTTTTGTATTTTTGTTCCAATTTCAGTTTCTAATTATAATTTGTTTGCTTTGCATTGTTCATATCGATCTATCGCATGTAGCTTTTTAGTGTTCAAATCCATCCTTTAACTAAGTTATAGTAGCATAATTTAAAAATTATTGTTTGATTAGATAGTAAAAAATTAAAAATAATTGACTAATCAGATAATAAAATCATGAGGTAAAATTTCATACGAACTCGCTTCCTCTGTCGCTCTGGTTTTCTTCTACGTACACACTCTCCCTCTTTTGTCGCTCACAGACCGTAAAGCACGCCGCAGGCTATACCGAGAACCTGCCAGCGTAAGTAAGACAGCCACTATTCGCAGGTTTGCTACAACAAGTAATTATGCAAAATCATTAAAACAAAAATTGAATTTTCATCACTTACAGCACAATTTTGAAGAATTGTCAGGACCTCCTTCCTTTTGTCAACGACGCGAGAAACAAGACAAAAATACCAAAACTCAGAAACTATAATGTGAAAGATAAGAAGAAGGAGATACCTCATAAAACACAACAGCTCATAGTACCAAACAACTGTGTAACAGACCAGCTCCAATATCCTGATTACCAATTCAGTAAATGCAACCTTATTAGAAATATTAAAAAAATAAAAAATAACCGCTGACCAAGTACTCCTGCAACCGAAGAAGACGAGTTCCCGCCATCACCAGTATCTGCCATCAAATCGAACCACATATCTTCTTTTCCACTAAAGTGATCGTAGAGTAGATCTCCTTGTAGCTCCAAATAAAACTTTTTTAAAACAGAATGTGATAGATGATGCTGAAATAGATAGCGTTGTAACTCTCTCCAACTCCATCAAAAAAATTTAAAAAATAAATTAGGCTTTAAAAAATTAAAACTAAACTTAAAAATATGATAAAAGAAGGAAGACAAACCTCTTATTCCACGGATACCTCATAATCCACGTCTAAAAGAGTGCTACCAACAAAAAAGAATAAAACACAAGTGACACGTCTGTACCATCTTAAATTTTTTGCCTAAAGAGTTACATACTAACAAAATATAAAAATTTTAACTACCTAAAAAGATAAAAACACATACTTATTTACCTTAAAAGTGCTCCTTAAGATTGATAATAACATTCGCTAGTCCTACATTAAAGTAAACATAGAGAATATTGTTAAGTAAATAATTCTAAATATAATATATATATATATATATATTAGAAAATAAAATTTGTATCATAAGCAAAGTAAAATAAACCTTTTGTTTCACGAATATCTTATAACCCAACATGTTTTCAGCAGTGTTACCCACAAAAAAGAACAAAATATATATATATATGATTGGACTCTATTTAACTTTTTGCCTAAAGATCTTCATAGTAACAAAGAAAGAAAATTTTAACTAGTTATAGAAAAAACATAATATTGAATACGTGTTTATTTACCTGATTTTTGCCGTTTGAAACCTACAACAATTACACAAAAGTGAGCATATCAATTTATAAATGATCAAGACTCTTTTAAAAACAGGCATGCACGGATATCAAAACTTCAAATAAAAAAAAACGACTAAAATCAAGAACAACAGACATTGAAAGAGGACAATTTTGTTGTCTTCTGCATAACATTAAAAACAATCTCAGGTATTACTATGTTAATGTACACATAAAGAAATTCACTGACAAAATAATGCTAAATTTTTTTATTTTATAATCATTTCAACTCATGCAAATATTAAAACGAGAATTTGTTTTTAGGGTTGATACTTGGGTTTTATTCTTTTTCTTTGTCAGTTTGTAATTTGTTTGCAGTAATTTGTCGTTATTGTGTTTGAGATGCTTGTTTACAGGAAAAGTTGAAGAGCCAAATGTAATTTTTATTTTGGTTTACTTGACTTTGTAATTGTATCTGAGTTTATTTGTAAGGGTAGATGTAATTTGTTTCTTGTAGTTTCTCGTTATTGTGTTTGAGATGTTTGTTTGTTGGAAAAATTGAAGAGCTAAATGTAATTTTTATTTTGGTTTACTTGAGTTTGTGATTGTATTTGAATTTATTTGTAATTGTATTAGAATTTCAGCGGCTACTTGTTGTTTTCGTTTATTGTATAGTTTCACTCGACTTAGTTGTTTGTCTCATTTTTATGGAATTGCAAAAAAATTAATTGAATTTTTCTTTCAGTATACTTGAATTTGTTAATGTATTTGAATTTGTTTGTATTTTTATTTCAATTTCAGTTTCTAATTACAATTTGTTTGTTTTGCATTGTTCATATCGATCTAGCGTCATGTATGTTTTTAATGTTCAAATTCATCCTTCAACTAAGTTATGGTAGCATAATTTAAAAATTATTGTTTGATTAGTTAGTAAAAAAATAAAAATAATTGACTAATCAGATAATAGAATCATGAGGTAAACTTTCATACGAACTCTCTTCCTCTGCCGTTCTGGTTCTCTTCTTCATACACACTCTCCCTCTTTTGTTGCTCACATACCGTAAAGCCCGCCGTAGGCTATACTGAGAGCTTGCCAGCGTAAGTAAGAGAGTCAGTATTCGCAGGTTTGCTACAATCAGTAAATATGCAAAATTATTAAAATGAAATTTGAATTTTCACAACTTACAGCACAATTTTAAAGAATGGTCATGACCTCCGTCATCTTGCCAGCGACGCGAGAAACAAGACAAACATACCAAAATCTAAGAAATATAATGGAAAAAACAAGAAGAAAGAGATATCTCATAAAACACAGCAGCTCATAGTACTAAACCACTGTATGGTTTAGCTCCAAAATCCTAATTACCAATTAAGTAAATGCAACCTTATTAGAAACATTGAAGAAACAAAAGAAACTGCTGACCAAGTACTCCTGCAACCGAAGAAGACGAGTTCCCGCCAGTACCATTATCTGCCATCAAATCGAACCACAAATCTTTTTAACTAAAATGATCATGGAGAAGATCTCCTTATGAAGCTCCATCTAAAAACTTTTTAAAACTTAATGTGATAAATGATGCAGAAATAAATAACGTTGTAACTCTCTCCAACTCCATTAAAAAATATTAAAGAAAAAATTAGGATGAAAAAAAACAAAACAAAACTGAAAAACAGGATAAAAGAAGAAAGACAAACCTCTTATTCCGCTGGTTCCTCATAATCTATATCTAAAAGAGTGCTACGAACAAAAGAAAACAAAACACAAGTGACACGCCTGGACCATCTTAAACGTTTTGACAAAGAGTTACGCACTAATAAAATATAAAAATATTAGCTACCCAAAAAGATAAAAACACATGATTATTTACGTTAAAAGTATTCCTAAGATTGATAATAACCTTCGGTAGTCCTATATTAAAGTAACCAAAAAGAATATAGTTAAGTAAATAATTCTAAATACTAAAAAATATATGTAATAAAAAATAAAATTCATGTCATAAACATTAAAAAATAAACCTTTTATTTCACAAATATATCATAACCCGACATTTTTCCAGCAATGTTACCCAGAAAAGAGAACAAAACAGAGATAATATATGATTAGATTCCTTTCAACTTTTTACCTAAAGATCTTCATAATAACAAAGAAATAAAATTTTAACTAGTTAAAGAAAAAATATACTATTGAATATATGTTTATTTACCTGATTTTTACCATTTGAAATCTACAACAACTACACAAAAGTAAGCATATCAATTTATAAATGATCAAGACTCTTTTATGTTGTAATTCAAATCAGAAGAGAATCAATAGCAATTAAATATAACATATGCACAACTTGACATGGACATTAAAAACGACCATTAAAAGAGGACAATTTTGTTGTCCTCTGCATGACATTAAAAACAGCCTCAAGTATTGCTACATTAATGTACACACAAAGAAATTCATTGACGAAAAATACTAGATTGTTTTAGTTTATAATCATTTCAACTCATGAAAATGTTAAAAACGAGATATTCAATTTCTGGGTTGATACTTAAAGTTTACTATTTTTCCTTGTCAGTTTGTAAGGGTAGTTGTAATTTGTTTGTTGTAGTTTGCCGTTATTGTGTTTGAGATGCTTGTTTGCTAAAAAAGTTGAAGAGCTAAATGTAATTTTTGTTTTAGTTTAAAAGCTATTAGGTTTCTAAGATCTTCAAAATAAGAAAATAGACGATAACTCTAAATGATAGGTTTCTTAAAATTAAACTCTTAAAATAAAATAATCTTCCAATCTAAATCTAAAGTAAAGCTAATATGTGATAAATTTTTAAATTAGAATTTTTCTGTCGCAGAATTTTATGTATTTTAAAAACTATTAGTTTTTTTAATGAAGTAAGAAAACTTGGCTCTCCATCTACATTTTGTATTTTTTTGATTAAATTATGTAGTTAAAAAATTTATGGATATAATCTTGCAGTAGATTTAGTTCGAGTGCCAAAAAAAATTATTTTTTCATTGCAAGTGCGGCATTTTGCAATACGTTCGGATGCCACATTACATAAACTATTAGGGTCCAACACACACACTTAATGCAGTAAATGAGTATATTTATTGCGATGTATATTAACCTGCTGCCTAACTCTGATGCTCCAAACTCTTTTTCATGTTCTACTAGTGATGTCATCTTATAAACTACCTTTACTTGATACTTTTATTTTCCAAACTTTTTTTTCAATTACAAATTACTTTAAATTGTTATTATATTCAAACTATGTATTATCTTTTAGAACTAAATCCAAAAGAAAGTCGCATACATATGCAATCTTTTTTTTCTTCTCTAGCTTGCCTTTGAAACGATAATTTACCACTATCTTGGAGCTAAAATCAAACAAGAACTTACCTCCACAAACTTACTACTAACTATTCTATTCCTATTAGCTTCAATACATAAAAAATCAATCCATGTCCACTTCCTAACATTACTCAACAATCCTAACCATCTAAGTTTAAATAAACCACATAACAACCAACAACCACCATTTTTCTAATAATGGGTTATGACAAAAAAAAAACAGTAAACCATACAAAAGAAAGTCATCTACCTCCAAAAAAACTACAGAATGATTCTAATCATCTTAAAACACCAATTACATCGAATATCTTAGAACAATACTAACCGACCATTGTGTTAGAGCTAAAATCAAACAAAAACTTTCTTGCCTATCACTAGTACTCAATACCTATGAGTTTTAGTACATAAAAGTCAATCAATATAAATTCCTAGTCTTATCTGAAAAAAGCAATCCTAACTATCTAGTTTTGAATGCATCACTAGCTCGTCACTAAATACTCGATACCTATCAGTTTTAATACATAAAAGTTAATCAACATTCAATTCTTAATCTTATTTGAAAATAGCAATTCTAGCTATCTAATTTTAAATATATGTCCAAGGATGATATTATATATTTGGCAACAACCACAACTCATTCTGTCTACTAGCCATTATCCAAAGGAAAAACCAGCAGACCATACAGAGAAAAGTAAATTATCTTGAAAAATTTATTAGCTTATTCAAGTTACCCTAAAAATACCAATTGCATTGCATTTCTTAAAAATAATATTGATCAACCATTATCTATGAGTTAAAGTCAAAGTTATAACGAGTGCATATTATTTTGCAAATAGTAAACAAGTTACTTTCAAGCAACTGACGAAATCATTCAATCGCATTCTAAGATTAAAGATTAAGTTTAAGAATGATTAAAGAGAGAGAGAGAAGAGATACTGAGTGTTTCAGGAAGCCACCAACCGGAATTGAGCAAGTTCTCAGCTTCCCATCTACGGACATACCTTTCATGCTATTTCAGTACCAAAGTTCACTAGCCCATGTCGACAGGTGTGGAGGAAATATATTAGGATGATCACTGAATAGTGAAGGGAACATCTCATCATACTGAAAATGCAAATGTTGCAACAATTGAAAGCATAAATGAGAAGTATGCGACACTTTTGAAAATATTCCCAATTATGAAAATATTTAAAGTAAAGTTCACAAGATAAAATCGTTTCTTAAGAAGTTTTAAATTGTGAAAGAAATGATAAGTTAAAGATTAAAAAGGACTACATTTCCATCTATGCAAAAGAGCTCCAAATCCAATCGTTTTTCTTGCTTTTATTTTCACTAAATTTATTATTACTATAATATTTTTACGATGTTAGTCTTGAAGAAAACCCGAGTACTCTGAATACTTTGGGAAAGTAATCAATCAAAAAAAAAAATTTGAAAGTTCCCTCAGTCGGAAAAGGGTAATATGTTCATATAATTGTGGAATATCCACAGCATTAATATTCTATTCCCACAACCTACCTGGGGCTCAAAGGAACATGTTAAATGTATTTAGAAACAGAGACCACAAGATCACCTTTGCAAACTCCATCAAAAACAGAACCTACTAAATCAAATTCCAGAAGAGAGTTTGTCTGTAAAATTATTGAAGCTAATCTGGAATATTTAAACGAAAAAACAAGAAACTGCTGCTATTTTTGAGTAAAATTCAAGTCTATAAATCATGGTAGGAAGGAATAAGAAAAACAACATCTCCCCAGTTGAGAAAGTTGCTGCTATGTTCATAACAAGAAAGAACTCGAATTAATTTAGAAATATGTTGTGTGTGAAATCTAGGAAGAAGGCTTTTAGGGTTTAGAATGTAGCAAACAAAGAGAGAAGTGCAGAGAGAGTGAGAAACAGAGAGAGAGAATAACAGAGAAGAGAACACAGAGAGAGAAAGAGAACCACAATTCATTATTCCTCATTGCATGTCTTCCTTTGCCAGGTTCCAGATATTTACGTAGCATCTGTTCTTAACTAACTAATTGTTTGTCAGCATCAGTTATTTTCAGCTATATCTCTAATTTCATCTTCTACACATAACAAAACAAGTTTATGAAAACTAAAAACATTAAATAAGAAGAATAAGTCACTTATGCAAACTCCATGAATGATCACCTACCAATATTAAGAGATAAGTAAAAATCACCTCCGGCTACCGTTGGGTCTTTGAAGAGAAAGACATATCTCTTCTTTCGATCTTCTTCATCCCTCTTTCTTTGCTCTTCTTTTCTTTCTCTATTTGGCTCTTTACTCCCAATAAACTGAAAAAGAAATAGAATGGTAGAGAGAGGAAAATTTAATTTGTTTTCTATCATCTTCTTCCTTACCTCTTTCTGATATTCTTTTCTTTCCCTCTCCACATTGAAGAGAATGGAGAGTTTCAGATCCATGCCTGCTCGTTTCTGTCTTTTTCCCCTCTTTCTCTCTCTGCTATGCTCGTACTTCTCACCTTCTCTCTGGGCAAGGCTTGTGAACAAGAGAGATTGAAATTTAACAGAATGACTAAGTAGTGTTGGGTCTTTAAGAGAAACCCATCTATCTTCTTTTCGATCTTCTTCTTCCTTCTTTCTTTGTTCTTCTTTTCTTTCTCTATTTGATTCTTCGCTCTCAAGAAACTGAAGAAGAAAAAGAATGATAGGAGGAACCATTTTAATCTTGTTTTCTATCTTCTTCTTCCTCATCTCTTTCCGATATTCGCTTCTTTCCCTCCCGACATTGAAGAGAACGAAGAGTTTCAGACCCATGTCTGTTCTTTCCTATCTTTTTCCCCGTTCTCTCCCTCTGTTATGCTTGTATTTCTCTCCTCTCTGCCCATGGCTTGTGGGAAAGAGATTGAATCTTTCAATACTGTTGGGTCTTTAAGAGAAACCTATCTATCTTCTTTTCGATCTTCTTTTTTCCTTCTTTCTTTGTTCTTCTTTTCTTTCTCTGTTTGATTCTTTGCTCTCAAGAAACTGAAAAAGAAATAGAATGGTAGAAAGATGACCATTCTAATTTTTTTTCTATCATCTTCTTCCTTACCTCTTTCTGATATTCTTTTATTTCCCTCTCCACATTGAAGAGAATGGAGGGGTTTCAGATCCATGTCTGCTCGTTTCTGTCTTTTTCCCCTTTTTCTCTCTCTGCTATGCTCGTACTTCTCAACTTCTCTCTGGGCAAGGCTTGTGAACAAGAGAGATTGAAATTTAACAGAATGACCAAGTAGTGTTGGGTCTTTAAGAGAAACCCATCTATCTTCTTTTCGATCTTCTTCTTCCTTCTTTCTTTGTTCTTCTTTTCTTTCTCTATTTGGTTCTTTGCTCTCAAGAAACTGAAGAAGAAAAAGAATGGTAGAACGATGACCATTCTAATTTGTTTTCTATCATCTTCTTCCTTACCTCTTTCTGATATTCTTTTCTTTCCCTCTCCACATTGAAGAGAATGGGGGGGGTTTCAGATCCATGTCTGGTCGTTTCTGTCTTTTTCCTGTTTTTCTCTCTCTCTTTTGTGCTTGTATCTCTCTTCTTTTCTCTGGGCAAGGCCAGATCTGAAAACAAAGAACGTAGAAAACTTTTTGAAAGTAAAAGAAAGGAAGAAGGTGGTCTGAAGAGGAGAATCGCACGGTCAGTTTGCTTTTAAAGGGAAAATAAAGAAATGCAGACTGCGTTAAAATGACGCCGACAACGGTCAATTTGTTTTTTAAAAAACTTTTTAAAGAAAAGAAAAAGAAAGAAATAAGCAGCGTTAAAAAAGTTAAACTACACGGAGTCCAGGCTTAGGGTGTTGTTTTAAATTTTTGTTATATTTTATAAAAAATTAAAACATTTTTATGATAAAAAACTGTAATTATTAAGAGAGAGATAATAAATTAAAAGTTTTTTTTTTAAGTAAAATATCATAAATAAGAATGTATGATAAACACTTATTAATTAATTCTAAAAAAATGTACATGATTATTTGACAGAAAAATGAAAAAGACTCCCTTGTAGATGATTTTTTTTATTAATTATTATTGAAAGAAAATAAAAATAAATAAATTTAAAGCAGATAAATATAATTTTACAATAAATTTTAATAATTTATGTTAGAATATAAATAATTAACTATATATATTTTGATTGTATTATATAATTGATTAACTATACATATAATTATGCTTCAAATGTAGATTATGAAATAATTCATAAAGTAAAATGTTTTTATTTAGTTTTAGAAAGTATGAAAATTTATGTATATTCAATGAAAGTTGGTGAGTTCCTCCATATTACTTTAAAAAATTATTAAATTTTGGGTATTTATTATTCAACTTTTGTAAACAGTTGGCATTTAATTATGAAATAAATATTTTATGTAATAGTTATAAGCTAATGTTGTATTATATTTTATTTAACAACTATTCAACAAAACTATATAGAATATTAATTAATTATTTAAAAAATTATAAAAAAATATCATACTTTTTGGGTTCTCTATATGCATTAATTAAAGCAACAGTATCTCAACCACACATTTGGAAAAAAATAATATCTTTCGTGTATGATAAATATGGACACCAACCACTACATGTCAATTAAAAAGAGAACAAAAAAAAAGATAAAAATGCAGAGGAGCACAGACCATTCAAGTAACAAAACAATGTTATCTATAAAAGAATAAAAAATGCAAAACAAACAACTAGACTATTTTAAATTTTTTGCCTAAAGAGTCACATAATAACATGAGCAATTTATTTTAATTAGCTGAGCAAAAACAAAATATTGGGTACACGATTATTTACCTCATCTTTGGAGTTCGAAATCAACAATAAGCAAATAAAAGTGAGCAAATCAATTTGTAAATAACAAAGATTCGTCGATATTATAATTCAAAGAAGTAAAAAATCATTAGCAAATAAATAGAACATATGGATAATTTCCCATGGGAGCTACGCGTACCAAAATTGAAATATAAAAAAAAATCAACTAGAACCGGGAGTAACAAGCATTAAAAGAGAACAATAAACTTATTTTTTTATGAACAAATAAGATTTTTCTACATTGTAATTTAAATGAGAAGAGAACTAAGCAATTAAATGTAACATATGCATAGTTTGGCATGAAAAAACAGATATCAAAACTTCAAATTAAAAAAAGACTAAAACAAAGAACAAACATCAAAAGAGGACAATTTTATTACTCTCAGCATAATATTTAAAATTGCCTCCTTTTAAGTACTGCTATGTTAATGTACACATAAAAGAAATTCACTAAGCAAATAATGCTAATTTTATCAATTTATAATCATTTCAACTCATACAAATGTAAAAAAAATGACATGTTCGTTCTATAGGCTGATATTTGGGATTTATTGTTTTTTTATCCTTCACTTTTGTTTACTCATTTTTAGGCAATTAGTAGTCAAAATCCTAGATCACCTCAATTCTTAAAACAAACAATCATTGGATTCAAATATCAAATAGATATATTATAAATTTAAGTCAAAGTTATCCAATAGTCATCACTTGCAACTCTTCCAACAGTATTTTTGACATACAGCTAATGTTGTAAATTTACCAGACATTTCTTTTTCTTAAGCACCAATCCCTAAGTTCACTTTTCATAACTAGAAAACAATATTCTAATGGACATCCTTCAATAATTAGAATCATCCTCTATCTACTATATCAACTCGCAACACCTTGAACTATTTAATCCATGACTTTATCACTAAAATCTTCAAAATAAGAAAATGAACGATAATTCTAAATTATAGATTTCTAAAAATTAAACTCTTAAAATAAAATAATCCTCCAATCTAAATCTAAAGTAAAGTTAACATATGATAAATCTTTAAGTTAGAATTTCTTTGTCACTTACACCATAATAGTTTTTTAATGAAGTAAGAAAGCTTGGCTCTCCATCTACATTTCGTATTTTTTTATTAAATTATGTAGTTGAAAAATTCATGGATATAATCTTGCAGTAGATTTAGTTCGGGTGCCAAAAAAAATTATTTTTTCATTGCAAGTGCAGCATTTTGCAATACGTTCGGATGCCACATTACGTAAACTATTAGGGGTCCAATACACACTTAATGCAGCAAACGAGTATATTTATTGCGAGGTATATTAACCTGCTGCCTAACTCCGATGCTCCGAACTCTTCTTCATGTTCTACTAGTGATATCATCTTATAAACTATCTTTACTTGATACTTTTATTTGCCAAACTCTTTTTTCAATTACAAATTACATTTAACTCTTATTGTATTAAAACTATGTATTATCTTTTAGAATTAGATTCAAAAGAAAATCACATACATTTGCAATCTTCTTTTTCTTCTCTATCTTGCCTTGAAACGATAATTTACCACTATCTTGGAGCTAAAATCAAACAAGAACTTACCTCCACAAACTTACTACTAACTACTCTATTCATATTAGCTTCAAAACATAAAAAATCAATCAGTGTCCACTTCCTAACATTACTCAACAATCCTAACCATCTAAGTTTAAATAAACCACTGTGGATGATACCACATAACAACCAACAACCACCATCTTTCTAACAATGGTCTATGACCAAAATAAAAAAATATTAAACCATACAAAAGAAAGTAATCTACCTCCAAAAACCTACAAAATGATTCAAGTCATCTTAAAATACCAATTACATTGAATATCTTAGAACAATACTAACCAATCAGTGTGTTAGAGTTAAAATCAAACAAAGACTTTCTGGCCTATCACTAGTCCTCTATACCTATGCACTTTAGTACATAAAAGTCAATCAACATCAATTCCTAGTCTTATCTGAAAAAAGCAGTCCTAACTATCTAGTTTTGAATACATCACTAGCTTCTCACTAAATACTCGATACCTATCAGCTTTAATACATAAAAGTTAATCAACATTCAATTCCTAATCTTAGTTGAAAATAACAATTCTAACTATCTAATTTTAAATATATCTCTAAGGATGATATCATATATTTGCCAACCACAACTCATTCTGTCTACTAGCCATGATCCAAATGGAAAACCAGCAGACCATACAAAGAAAAGTAAAATATTTTGAGAAAATTATTAGCTTATTCAAGTTACCCTAAAAACACCAACTACGTTGTATTTCTTAAAAATAATATTGATCTACCACTATTTATGAGCTAAAGCCAAAGTTATAACGAGTGCATATTATTTTACAAATGGTAAACAAGTAACTTTCAAGCAACTGAAGAAATCATTCAATCCCATTTTAAGATTGAAGATTAAGTTTAAGAATGATTAAAGAAAGAGAGAGAGAGAGAGAGAGAGAGAGAGAGAGAGAGAGAGAGAGAGAAAGAGAAATACAAGAGATACTGAGTGTTTTAGGAAGCCACCAACCAGAATTGAGCAAGTTCTCAGCTTCTCGTTTGTGGACAGGTGTGGAGGAAATATATCAGGATGATCACTGAATAATGAAGGGAACATTTCATCATACTGAAGATGCAAATGTTGCAACAATTGAAAGAATAAATGAGAAGTATGCAACACAGATAATAAAATAATGAGGTAAAATTTCATACGCACTCTCTTCCTCTGCCGCTCTGGCTCTCTTATTCGCACACACTCTCCCTCTTTTGTTGCTCACAGACCGTAAAACATACAGCAGACTATACTCAGAACTTGCCAGCGTAAGTAAGAGAGCCAGTATTCTCATGTTTGCTACAACCAATCAACATGCAAAATAATTAAAATGAAATTTTAATTTTCACCACTTACAGCGCAATTTTGAAGAATGGTCAGGACCTCCGTCCTCTCGCCAACGAGCAAGAAAAATGACAAACATATCAAAACCCAAAAAATATAATGTGAAAGACAAGAAGAAAGAAATACCACATAAAACACAATAGCTCTTCGTACCAATCGAAGAAGATGAGTGCCCACCATCACTAGTATCTACCATCAAATCGAACCACAGATCTTCTTTTCCACTAAAGTTATCATGGAGTAGATCTCCTCGTAGCTCCAAATGAAACCTTTTTAAAACTTACTGTGATAGATGATGCAGAAATAAATAACGTTGTAACTCTCTCTAACTCTATCAGAAAATTTTAAAAAATAAATTAGGACTAAAAAAAGCAAAACTAAACTGAAAAATACGATAAAAGAAGGAAGACAAACCTCTTATTTCATGGATGCCTCATAATTCACGTTTAAAAGAGTGTTACCAACAAAAAAGAATAAAACACAAGCGACACGCCTGGACCATCTTAAACTTTTTGCCTAAAGAGTTACACACTAACAAGTTTAAAAAATTTTATCTACCAAAAAGATAAAAAAAACATGTTTATTTATCTTAAAAGTGCTCATTAATATTTATAATAACCTTCGGTAATCCTACATTAAAGTAAACAAAAATAATATTGCTAAGTAAATATTTTTTTTTGAGATAAATATTGCAAGTAAATAATCATAAATAGAGAAGAAAATATGTAATAGAAAATAAATTTTATGTCATAAGCATAGGAAAATAAACTTTTTATTTTACGAATATCTTATAACCCAACATGTTTCAAGCAGTGTTACCCACAAAAGAGAACAAAACAGAGATAATATATGATTGGGCTCTCTTTTAACTTTTTGCCTAAAGATTTTCATAATAACAAAGAAAAAGAATTTTAACTAGTTATCAAAAAAATATAATATTAAATATGTATTTATTTACCTGATTTTTGACATTTGAAATCTACAACAACTACACAAAAATGAGCATATCAATTTATAAATGATCAAGACTCTTTTACCTTGTAATTAAAATAAGAAGAAAATCAATAGCAATTAAATGCAACATATGCACAGCTTGGCATGGACGTATATCAAAACTTTAAATTAAAAAAAAAAAAAAAGACGACTGAAATCAAGAAGAACAGAAATTAAAAGAGGACAATTTTGTTGTCATCAACATAACATTAAAAACAGCCTCAAGTATTGCTATATTAATGTACACATAAAGAAATTCACTGAGAAACTAATGCTAAGTTGTTTTAATTTTTAATCATTTCAACTCCTGCAAATGTTAAAAACGAGATACTCATTTTCAGGGCTGATAGTTGGATTTACTCTTTTTCCTTGTAGGTTTGTAAGGATAATTGTAATTTATTTGTTTCAATTTGTCATTATTGTGTTTGAGATATTTGTTTGCAGGAAAAGTTGAAGAGCCAAATGTAACTTTTCTTTTGGTTCACTTGACTTTGTGATTGTTTGAGTTTGTTTGTAAGGGTAGTTTGTAATTTGTATTTTGTAATTTGTCATTATTGTGTTTGAGATGTTTGTTTGCTAGGAAAGTTGAAAAGCTAAATGTAATTTTTGTTTTGGTTTACTTGAGTTTTTTTGTAAGGGTAGAAGTAATTTATTTGTTGTAGTTTCTCGTTATTGTGTTTGAGATGTTTGTTATCTGGGAAAGTTGAAGAACTAAATGTAATTATTGTTTTGGTTTACTTGAGTTTGTGATTGTATTTGAGTTTGTTTATAATTGTATTAGAATTTCAGTGCCTACTTGTTGTTGAAATTTGTTGTTTTAGTTTCTTATAATTTCACTCGAGTTAATTGTTTGTTTCATTTATTTGGTATTGAAAAAAA
This sequence comes from Carica papaya, assembly GCF_054855325.1. Classification (NCBI taxonomy): domain Eukaryota; kingdom Viridiplantae; phylum Streptophyta; class Magnoliopsida; order Brassicales; family Caricaceae; genus Carica; species Carica papaya. The sequence continues at coordinate 27,100,672 of NC_142309.1, forward strand.
AAATCAATTGAATTTTTCTTTCAGTGTACTTGGATTTGTAACTGTATTTGAGTTTGTTTGTATTTTTGTTCCAATTTTGGTTTCTAAATATAATTTGTTTGTTTTGCATTGTTCATATCGATCTATCGTCACGTAGCTTTTTAGTATTCAAATCCATCCTTCAACTAGGTTATGGTAGCATAATTTAAAAATTTTTATTTGATTAGTTAGTAAAAAATAAAAATAATTGACTAATCAAATAATAAAATAATGAGGTAAAATTTCATACGAACTCGCTTCCTCTGTCGCTCTGGTTCTCTTCTTCGTACACACTCTCTCTCTTTTGTCGCTCACAGACCGTAAAGCACGCCACAGGCTATACAGAGAACCTGCCAGCGTAAGTAAGACAGCCACAATTCGCAGGTTTGCTATAACAAGTAATTATACAAAATCATTAAAATAAAAATTGAATTTTCATCACTTACAGCACAATTTTAAAGAATTGTCAGGATCTCCTTCCTTTTGCCAGTGACGCGAGAAAAAAGAAAAACATACCAAAACCCAGGAAATATAATGTGATAGACAAGAAGAAAGAGATACCTCATAAAACACAGCAGCTCATAGTACCAAACGACTGTATAATAGACCAGCTCAAATATCCTGATTACCAATTCAGTAAATGCAACCTTATTAGAAACATTAGAAAAATAAAAAAAAATCGCTGACCAAGTACTCCTGCAACCGAAGAAGACGAGTTTCCGCCATCACCAGTATCTGCCTTCAAATCGAACCACAGATCTTCTTTTCCACTAAAGTGATCATAGAGCAGATCTCTTTGTAGCTCCAAATGAAACCTTTTTAAAACTTAATGTGATAGATGATGCAGAAATAGATAGCGTTGTAACTCTCCCCAACTCCATCAAAAAATTTTAAAAAATAAATTAGGCTTAAAAAAAGTAAAACTAAACTGAAAAATATGATAAAAGAAGGAAGACAAACCTCTTATTCTACGGATACCTCATAATCCACGTCTAAAAGAGTGCTACCAACAAAAAAGAATAAAACACAAGTGACACGTCTGGACCATCTTAAACTTTTTGCCTAAAGAGTTACATACTAACAAAATATAAAAATTTTAACTACCCAAAAAAATAAAAACACATACTTATTTACCTTAAAAGTGCTCCCTAAGATTGATAATAACCTTCGGTAGTCCTACATTAAAGTAAACATAAAGAATATTACTAAATAAATTATTCTAAATAGAAAATAAAACTTATATTACAAGCAAAGCAAAATAAACATTTTGTTCCATGAATATCTTATAACCCAAAATATTTCCAGTAGTATTACCCACAAAAGAGAACAAAAAAGAGATAATATATTATTGAACTCTCTTTAACTTTTTACCTAAAGATCTTCATAGTATCAAAGAAAGAAAATTTTAACTAATTATAGAAAAAACATAATATTGAATATGTGTTTATTTACTTGATTTTTGGCGTTTGAAATCTACAACAATTACACAAAAGTGAGCATATAAATTTATAAATGATCAAGACTCTTTTACGTTGTAACTAAAATAAGAAGAAAACCAATAGCAATTAAATGTAACAAATGCAGGCATGGACGGATATCAAAACTTCAAATTAAAAAACACCGACTAAAATCAAGAAGAAAAGACATTAAAAGAGGACACTTCTGTTGTCTTCAGCATAACATTAAAAACAGCCTCATGTATTGCTATGTCAATGTACACATAAAGAAATTCACTAACGAAATAATGCTAAATTGTTTCTATTTGTAATCATTTCAACTCATGCAAATATAAAAAATGATATATTTGTTTTCAGAGCTGATACTTGGGTTTTGCTCTTTTTCCTCGTAAGTTTGTAAGGGTAGTTGTAATTTGTTTATTGTAGTTTGCTGTTATTGATTTTGAGATGTTTTTTTCTGGGCAAGTTGAAAAGTTAAATGTAATTTTTGTTTTGGTTTCTTGACTTTGTAATTGTATTTGAGTTTGTTTGTAAGGGTAGATGTAATTTGTTTGTTGGAGTTTATCGTTATTGTGTTTGAGAAGTTTGTTATCTGGGAAAGTTGAAGAGCTAAATGTAATTTTTGTTTTGGTCTACTTGAGTTTGTGATTGTATTTGAGTTTGTTTGTAATTGTACTAGAATTTCAGTGCCTACTTGTTGAAATTTGTTGTTTTAGTTTCTTGTAATTTCACTCGAGTTAGTTGTTTGTTTCATGTATTTGGAATTGAAAAAAAATCAATTGAATTTTTCTTTCGGTGTACTTGGATTTGTAACTGTATTTGAGTTTGTTTATATTTTTTTTTCCAATTTTAGTTTCTAATTATAATTTGTTTGCTTTGCATTGTTCATATCGATCTATCGTCATGTAGCTTTTTAGTGTTCAAATCCATGTAGCTTTGTAGCTTTTTAGTGTTAAACTAAGTTATGGTAGTATAATTTAAAAATTATTATTTGATTAATTAGTAAAAAATAAAAATAATTGACTAATCAGATAATAAAACAATGAGGTAAAATTTCATATGAACTCGCTTCCTCTGTCGCTCTGGTTCTCTTCTTCGTACACACTCTCCCTCTTTTGTCGCTCACAGACCGTAAAGCACGCCGATGGCTATACCGAGAACCTGCCAGCGTAAGTAAGATAGCCACTATTCGCAGGTTTGCTATAACAAGTAATTATATAAAATCATTAAAATAAAAATTGAATTTTCATCACTTACGGCACAATTTTGAAGAATGGTAAGGATATCCTTCCTTTCGCCAGGGACGCGAGAAAAAAGAAAAACATACCAAAACCCAAGAAATATAATGTGATAGACAAGAAGAAAGAGATACCTCATAAAACACAGCAGCTCATAGTACCAAACGACTGTATAATAGACCAGCTTAAATATCCTGATTACCAATTCAGTAAATGCAACCTTATTAGAAACATTAGAAAAAAAAAATCACTGACCAAGTACTCCTGCAACCGAAGAAGACGAGTTTCCGCCATCACCAGTATCTGCCTTCAAATCGAACCACAGATCTTCTTTTTCACTAAAGTGATCATAGAGCAGATCTCTTTGTAGCTCCAAATAAAACCTTTTTAAAACTTAATGTGATAGATGATGCAGAAATAGATAGCGTTGTAACTATCCCCAACTCCATCAATTGAATTTTAAAAAATAAATTAGGCTTAAATAAAGTAAAACTATACTGAAAAATATAATAAAATAAGAAAGGCAAACCTCTTATTCCACGGATACCTCATAATCCACGTCTAAAAGAGTGCTACCAACAAAAAAGAATAAAACACAAGTGACACGTCTGGACCATCTTAAACTTTTTGCCTAAAGAGTTACATACTAACAAAATATAAAAATTTTAACTACCCAAAAAAATAAAAACACATGCTTATTTACCTTAAAAGTGTTCCCTAAGATTGATAATAACCTTCGGTAGTCCTACATTAAAGTAAACATAAAGAATATTGCTAAATAAATGATTCTAAATAGAAAATAAAACTTATATCACAAGCAAAGGAAAATAAACATTTTGTTCCACGAATATCTTATAACCCAATATGTTTCCAGTAGTATTACCCACAAAAGAGAACAAAAAAGAGATAATATATGATTGGACTCTCTTTAACTTTTTGCCTAAAGATCTTCATAGTAACAAAGAAAAAAATTTTTAACTAGTTATAGAAAAGACATAATATTGAATACGTGTTTATTTACCTGATTTTTGGCGTTTGAAATCTACAACAATTACACAAAAGTGAGCATATCAATTTATAAATGATCAAGACCCTTTTAAAATCAGAAGAAAACCAATATCAATTAAATGTAACAAATGAAGGCATGGACGGATATAAAAACTTTAAATTAAAAAAAAATGACTAAAATTAAGAAGAACAGCCATTAAAAGAGGACAATTTTGTTGTCTTCTGCATAACATTAAGAACAGTCTCAAGTATTGTTATGTTAATGTACAAATAAAGAAATTCACTGATAAAATAATGCTAAATTTTTTCAATTTATAATAATTTCAACTCATGCAAATATTAAAATGAGATATTCGTTTTCAGGGCTGATACTTGGGTTTTACTCTTTTTTCTAGTCAGTTTGTAAGGGTAGTTTGTAATTTGTTTGCGGTAATTTGTCGCTATTGTGTTTGAGATGTTTGTTTGCAGGAAAAGTTGAAGAGCCAAATGTAATTTTTATTTTGGTTTACTTGACTTTGTAATTGTATTTGAGTTTGTTTGTAAAGGTAGATGTAATTTGTTTGTTGTAGTTTCTCGTTATTGTGTTTGAGATGTTTGTTATCTGGAAAAGTTGAAGAGCTAAATGTAATTTTTGTTTTGATGTACTTGAGTTTGTGATTGTATTTGAGTTTGTTTGTAATTGTATTAAAATTTCAGTGCCTACTTGTTGAAATTTGTTGTTTTAGTTTGTTGTAATTTCACTCGAGCTAGTTGTTTGTTTCATTTGTTTAGAATTGAAAAAAAAATCAATTGGATTTTTCTTTCAGTGTACTTGGATTTGTAACTGTATTTGAGTTTGTTTGTATTTTTTTTGCCAATTTCGGTTTCTAATTATAATTTGTTTGCTTTGCATTGTTCATATCGATCTATCGTCATGTAGGTTTTTAGTGTTCAAATTCATTCTTTAACTAAGTTATGGTAGTATAATTTAAAAATTATTGTTTGATTAGTTAGTAAAAAAATAAAAATAATTGACTAATCAAATAATAAAATAATGAGGTAAAATTTCATACGAACTCGCTTCCTCTGTTGCTCTGGTTCTTTTCTTCGTACACACTCTCCCTCTTTTGTCGCTCACAAACCGTAAAGCACGCCGTAGGCTATACCGAGAACCTGCCAGCGTAAATAAGACAGCCACTATTCGCAGGTTTGCTATAACAAGTAATTATACAAAATCATTAAAATAAAATTTGAATTTTTATCACTTACAGCACAATTTTGAAGAATGGTCAGGATCTCCTTCCTTTTGCCAGCGACGCGAGAAAAAAGACAAATATACCAAAACCCAGAAAATATAATGTGATAGACAAGAAAAAAGAGATACCTCATAAAACACAGCAGTTCATAGTACCAAACGACTGTATAATAGACCAGCTCAAATATCCTGATTACCAATTCAGTAAATGCAACCGTATTAGAAATATTAGAAAAATAAAAAAAATCACTGACCAAGTACTCCTGCAAACGAAGAAGACGAGTTTCCGCCATCACCAGTATCTGCCTTCAAATTGAACCACAGATCTTCTTTTTCACTAGAGTGATCATGGAGTAGATCTCTTTGTAGTTCCAAATGAAACTTTTTAAAACTTAATGTAATAGATGAAGCTGAAATAGATAGCGTTGTAACTCTCCCCAACTCCATCAAAAAAAATTAAAAAATAAATTTGGCTTAAAAAAAGTAAAACTAAACTGAAAAATATGATAAAAGAAGGAAGACAAACCTTTTATTCCACGAATATCTCATAATCCACGTCTAAAAAAGTGCTACTAACAAAAAAGAATAAAACACAAGTGATACGTCTGGACCATCTTATACTTTTTGCCTAAAGAGTTACATACTAACAAAATATAAAAATTTTAACTACCCAAAAAAATAAAACACATGCTTATTTACCTTAAAAGTGCTCCCTAAGATTGATAATAACCTTCGGTAGTCCTACATTAAAGTAAACATAAATAATATTGCTAAATAAATGATTCTAAATAGAAAATAAAACTTATATTACAAGCAAAGCAAAATAAACCTTTTGTTCTACGAATATCTTATAAACCAAAATATTTCCAGTAGTATTACCCACAAAAGAGAACAAAAAAGAGATAATATACGATTGAACTCTCTTTAACTTTTTACTTAAAGATCTTCATAGTAACAAAGAAAGAAAATTTTAACTAATTATAAAAAAATATATATAATATTAAATACGTGTTCATTTACATGATTTTTGGCGTTTGAAATCTACAACAATTACACAAAAATGAGCATATCAATTTATAAATGATCAAGACTCTTTTACGTTGTAACTAAAATAAGAAGAAATCCAATAGCAATTAAATATAACAAATGCAGGCATGGACAGATATCAAAACTTCAAATTTTAAAAAAAATGACTAAAATCAAGAAGAAAAAACATTAAAAGAGGACACTTTTGTTGTCTTCTGCATAACATTAAAAACAGCCTCATGTATTGCTATGTCAATGTACACATCAAGAAATTCACTAACGAAATAATGCTAAATTATTTCTATTTATAGTCATTTCAGCTTATGCAAATCTAAAAAATGATATATTTGTTTTCAGGACTGATACTTGGGTTTTGCTCTCTTTTAACTTTTTGCCTAAAGATTTTCATAACAACAAAGAAAAAGAATTTTAAGTAGTTACAGAAAAAATATAATATTAAATACGTGTTTATTTACCTGATTTTTACCCTTTGAAATCTACAACAACTATACAAAACTGAGCATATCAATTTATAAATGATCAAGACCTTTTTACGTTGTAATTAAAATAAGAAAAAAACCAATAGCAATTAAATGTAACATATGCACAACTTGGCATGGACGTATATCAAAACTTCAAATTAAACAAAAAAAGACGACTAAAATAAAGAAGAATAGACATTAAAAGAGGACAATTTTGTTGTCATCTACATAACATTAAAAACAGCCTCAAGTATTGCTATGTTAATGCACACATAAAGAAATTCACTGAGCAACTAATGCTAAACTATTTCAATTTATAATCATTTCAACTCATGCAAAAAAATAAAAATAATTGTTTGATTAGTTAGTAAAAAAATAAAAATAATTGACTAATCAGATAATAAAATCATGAGGTAAAATTTCATACGAACTCATTTCCTCTGTCGCTCTAGTTCTCTTCTTCGTACACACTCTCCCTCTTTTGTCTCTCACAGACCATAAAGCACGCCGTAGGCTATACCGAGAACCTGCCAACGTAAGTAAGACAGCCACTATTCGCAGGTTTGCTACAACAAGTAATTATGAAAAATTATTAAAATAAAAATTGAATTTTCATCACTTACAGCACAATTTTGAAGAATGGTCAGGACCTCCTTCCAGCGATGCGAGAAATAAGATAAACATACCAAAACCCAGGAAATAGAATGTGAAAGACAAGAAGAAAGAGATACCTCATAAAACACAGCAGCTCATAGTACCAAATGACTGTATAATAGACCAGCTCCAATATCCTGATTACCAATTCAGTAAATGCAATCTTATTATAAACATTAAAGAAACAAAAAAATACCGCCGACCAAGCACTCCTGCAACCAAAGAAGATGAGTTCCTGCCATCAAATCGAACCACATATATTCTTTTCCACTAAAGTGATCATAGAGTAGATCTCCTTGTAGCTCCAAATGAAACCTTTTTAAAACTTAATGTGATTGATGATGCAGAAATAGATAGCGTTGTAACTCTCTCTAACTCCATCAAAAAAATTTTAAAAATAAATTAGGCTTAAAAAAAGCAAAACTAAACTGAAAAATATGATAAAAGAAGAAAGACAAACCTCTTATTCCACGGATACCTCATAATCCACGTCTAAAAGAGTGCTACCAACAAAAGAAAATAAAATACAAGTGACACGCCTATACTATCTTAAACTTTTTATCTAAAGAGTTACATACTAACAAAATATAAAAATTTTAACTACCCAAAAAGATAAAAACACATGCTTATTTACCTTAAAAGTGCTCCCTAAGATTGATAATAACGTTCACTAGTCCTACATTAAAGTAAACATAAAGAATATTACTGAGTAAATAATTCTAAATAGAAAAAAATTATATATATATTAGAAAATAAAATTTATATCGTAAGTAAAGCAAAATAAACCTTTTGTTCCACGAATATCTTATAAACCAACATGTTTCTAGTAGTGTTACCCACAAAAGATAACAAAAAAAAGATAATATATGATTGGACTCTCTTTAACTTTTTGCCTAAAGATCTTTACAGTAACAAAGAAAGAAAATTTTAACTAGTTATAGAAAAAATATAATATTGAATACGTGTTTATTTACCTGATTTTGAGCGTTTGAAATCTACAACAATTACACAAATGTGAGTATATCAATTTATAAATGATCAAGACTCTTTTAAAATCAGAAGAAAACCAATAGCAACTAAATGTAACAAATGCAGGCATAGACAGATATCAAAACTTTAAATTAAAAAAAACGACTAAAATAAAAAAGAAAAGACATTAAAAGAGGACAATTTTGTTGTCTTCTGCATAACATTAAAAACAGCCTCAAGTATTACTATGTTAATGTACACATAAAGAAATTCACTGACAAAATAATGCTAAATTGTTTCAATTTATAATCATTTCTACTCACGCAAATATTAAAACGAGATATTCGTTTTCAGGGCTAATACTTGGGTTTTACCATTTTTCCTTGTCAGTTTGTAAGGGAAGTTGTAATTTGTTTGCGGTAATTTATCGTTATTGTGTTTGAGATGTTTGTTTGCAGGAAAAGTTGAAGAGTCAAATGTAGTTTTTGTTTTGGTTTACTTGACTTTGTAATTGTATTTGAGTTTGTTTGTAAGGGTAGATGTAATTTGTTTGTTATAGTTTCTCGTTATTGTGTTTGAGATTTTTGTTATCTGGAAAAGTTGAAGAGTTAAATGTAATTTTTGTTTTGGTTTACTTGAATTTGTGATTCTATTTGAGTTTGTTTGTAATTGTATTAGAATTTCAACGCCTACTTGTTGTTAAAATATGTCGTTTTAGTTTGTTGTAATTTCACTCAAGTTAGTTGTTTGTTTTATTTATTAGGAATTACAAGAAAATCAATCGGATTTTTCTTTCAGTGTACTTAGATTACTAACTGTATTCAAGTTTTTTTGTATTTTTGTTCCAATTTCAGTTTCTAATTATAATTTGTTTGCTTTGCATTGTTCATATCGATCTATCGCATGTAGCTTTTTAGTGTTCAAATCCATCCTTTAACTAAGTTATAGTAGCATAATTTAAAAATTATTGTTTGATTAGATAGTAAAAAATTAAAAATAATTGACTAATCAGATAATAAAATCATGAGGTAAAATTTCATACGAACTCGCTTCCTCTGTCGCTCTGGTTTTCTTCTACGTACACACTCTCCCTCTTTTGTCGCTCACAGACCGTAAAGCACGCCGCAGGCTATACCGAGAACCTGCCAGCGTAAGTAAGACAGCCACTATTCGCAGGTTTGCTACAACAAGTAATTATGCAAAATCATTAAAACAAAAATTGAATTTTCATCACTTACAGCACAATTTTGAAGAATTGTCAGGACCTCCTTCCTTTTGTCAACGACGCGAGAAACAAGACAAAAATACCAAAACTCAGAAACTATAATGTGAAAGATAAGAAGAAGGAGATACCTCATAAAACACAACAGCTCATAGTACCAAACAACTGTGTAACAGACCAGCTCCAATATCCTGATTACCAATTCAGTAAATGCAACCTTATTAGAAATATTAAAAAAATAAAAAATAACCGCTGACCAAGTACTCCTGCAACCGAAGAAGACGAGTTCCCGCCATCACCAGTATCTGCCATCAAATCGAACCACATATCTTCTTTTCCACTAAAGTGATCGTAGAGTAGATCTCCTTGTAGCTCCAAATAAAACTTTTTTAAAACAGAATGTGATAGATGATGCTGAAATAGATAGCGTTGTAACTCTCTCCAACTCCATCAAAAAAATTTAAAAAATAAATTAGGCTTTAAAAAATTAAAACTAAACTTAAAAATATGATAAAAGAAGGAAGACAAACCTCTTATTCCACGGATACCTCATAATCCACGTCTAAAAGAGTGCTACCAACAAAAAAGAATAAAACACAAGTGACACGTCTGTACCATCTTAAATTTTTTGCCTAAAGAGTTACATACTAACAAAATATAAAAATTTTAACTACCTAAAAAGATAAAAACACATACTTATTTACCTTAAAAGTGCTCCTTAAGATTGATAATAACATTCGCTAGTCCTACATTAAAGTAAACATAGAGAATATTGTTAAGTAAATAATTCTAAATATAATATATATATATATATATATTAGAAAATAAAATTTGTATCATAAGCAAAGTAAAATAAAACTTTTGTTTCACGAATATCTTATAACCCAACATGTTTTCAGCAGTGTTACCCACAAAAAAGAACAAAATATATATATATATGATTGGACTCTATTTAACTTTTTGCCTAAAGATCTTCATAGTAACAAAGAAAGAAAATTTTAACTAGTTATAGAAAAAACATAATATTGAATACGTGTTTATTTACCTGATTTTTGCCGTTTGAAACCTACAACAATTACACAAAAGTGAGCATATCAATTTATAAATGATCAAGACTCTTTTAAAAACAGGCATGCACGGATATCAAAACTTCAAATAAAAAAAAACGACTAAAATCAAGAACAACAGACATTGAAAGAGGACAATTTTGTTGTCTTCTGCATAACATTAAAAACAATCTCAGGTATTACTATGTTAATGTACACATAAAGAAATTCACTGACAAAATAATGCTAAATTTTTTTATTTTATAATCATTTCAACTCATGCAAATATTAAAACGAGAATTTGTTTTTAGGGTTGATACTTGGGTTTTATTCTTTTTCTTTGTCAGTTTGTAATTTGTTTGCAGTAATTTGTCGTTATTGTGTTTGAGATGCTTGTTTACAGGAAAAGTTGAAGAGCCAAATGTAATTTTTATTTTGGTTTACTTGACTTTGTAATTGTATCTGAGTTTATTTGTAAGGGTAGATGTAATTTGTTTCTTGTAGTTTCTCGTTATTGTGTTTGAGATGTTTGTTTGTTGGAAAAATTGAAGAGCTAAATGTAATTTTTATTTTGGTTTACTTGAGTTTGTGATTGTATTTGAATTTATTTGTAATTGTATTAGAATTTCAGCGGCTACTTGTTGTTTTCGTTTATTGTATAGTTTCACTCGACTTAGTTGTTTGTCTCATTTTTATGGAATTGCAAAAAAATTAATTGAATTTTTCTTTCAGTATACTTGAATTTGTTAATGTATTTGAATTTGTTTGTATTTTTATTTCAATTTCAGTTTCTAATTACAATTTGTTTGTTTTGCATTGTTCATATCGATCTAGCGTCATGTATGTTTTTAATGTTCAAATTCATCCTTCAACTAAGTTATGGTAGCATAATTTAAAAATTATTGTTTGATTAGTTAGTAAAAAAATAAAAATAATTGACTAATCAGATAATAGAATCATGAGGTAAACTTTCATACGAACTCTCTTCCTCTGCCGTTCTGGTTCTCTTCTTCATACACACTCTCCCTCTTTTGTTGCTCACATACCGTAAAGCCCGCCGTAGGCTATACTGAGAGCTTGCCAGCGTAAGTAAGAGAGTCAGTATTCGCAGGTTTGCTACAATCAGTAAATATGCAAAATTATTAAAATGAAATTTGAATTTTCACAACTTACAGCACAATTTTAAAGAATGGTCATGACCTCCGTCATCTTGCCAGCGACGCGAGAAACAAGACAAACATACCAAAATCTAAGAAATATAATGGAAAAAACAAGAAGAAAGAGATATCTCATAAAACACAGCAGCTCATAGTACTAAACCACTGTATGGTTTAGCTCCAAAATCCTAATTACCAATTAAGTAAATGCAACCTTATTAGAAACATTGAAGAAACAAAAGAAACTGCTGACCAAGTACTCCTGCAACCGAAGAAGACGAGTTCCCGCCAGTACCATTATCTGCCATCAAATCGAACCACAAATCTTTTTAACTAAAATGATCATGGAGAAGATCTCCTTATGAAGCTCCATCTAAAAACTTTTTAAAACTTAATGTGATAAATGATGCAGAAATAAATAACGTTGTAACTCTCTCCAACTCCATTAAAAAATATTAAAGAAAAAATTAGGATGAAAAAAAACAAAACAAAACTGAAAAACAGGATAAAAGAAGAAAGACAAACCTCTTATTCCGCTGGTTCCTCATAATCTATATCTAAAAGAGTGCTACGAACAAAAGAAAACAAAACACAAGTGACACGCCTGGACCATCTTAAACGTTTTGACAAAGAGTTACGCACTAATAAAATATAAAAATATTAGCTACCCAAAAAGATAAAAACACATGATTATTTACGTTAAAAGTATTCCTAAGATTGATAATAACCTTCGGTAGTCCTATATTAAAGTAACCAAAAAGAATATAGTTAAGTAAATAATTCTAAATACTAAAAAATATATGTAATAAAAAATAAAATTCATGTCATAAACATTAAAAAATAAACCTTTTATTTCACAAATATATCATAACCCGACATTTTTCCAGCAATGTTACCCAGAAAAGAGAACAAAACAGAGATAATATATGATTAGATTCCTTTCAACTTTTTACCTAAAGATCTTCATAATAACAAAGAAATAAAATTTTAACTAGTTAAAGAAAAAATATACTATTGAATATATGTTTATTTACCTGATTTTTACCATTTGAAATCTACAACAACTACACAAAAGTAAGCATATCAATTTATAAATGATCAAGACTCTTTTATGTTGTAATTCAAATCAGAAGAGAATCAATAGCAATTAAATATAACATATGCACAACTTGACATGGACATTAAAAACGACCATTAAAAGAGGACAATTTTGTTGTCCTCTGCATGACATTAAAAACAGCCTCAAGTATTGCTACATTAATGTACACACAAAGAAATTCATTGACGAAAAATACTAGATTGTTTTAGTTTATAATCATTTCAACTCATGAAAATGTTAAAAACGAGATATTCAATTTCTGGGTTGATACTTAAAGTTTACTATTTTTCCTTGTCAGTTTGTAAGGGTAGTTGTAATTTGTTTGTTGTAGTTTGCCGTTATTGTGTTTGAGATGCTTGTTTGCTAAAAAAGTTGAAGAGCTAAATGTAATTTTTGTTTTAGTTTAAAAGCTATTAGGTTTCTAAGATCTTCAAAATAAGAAAATAGACGATAACTCTAAATGATAGGTTTCTTAAAATTAAACTCTTAAAATAAAATAATCTTCCAATCTAAATCTAAAGTAAAGCTAATATGTGATAAATTTTTAAATTAGAATTTTTCTGTCGCAGAATTTTATGTATTTTAAAAACTATTAGTTTTTTTAATGAAGTAAGAAAACTTGGCTCTCCATCTACATTTTGTATTTTTTTGATTAAATTATGTAGTTAAAAAATTTATGGATATAATCTTGCAGTAGATTTAGTTCGAGTGCCAAAAAAAATTATTTTTTCATTGCAAGTGCGGCATTTTGCAATACGTTCGGATGCCACATTACATAAACTATTAGGGTCCAACACACACACTTAATGCAGTAAATGAGTATATTTATTGCGAGGTATATTAACCTGCTGCCTAACTCTGATGCTCCAAACTCTTTTTCATGTTCTACTAGTGATGTCATCTTATAAACTACCTTTACTTGATACTTTTATTTTCCAAACTTTTTTTTCAATTACAAATTACTTTAAATTGTTATTATATTCAAACTATGTATTATCTTTTAGAACTAAATCCAAAAGAAAGTCGCATACATATGCAATCTTTTTTTTCTTCTCTAGCTTGCCTTTGAAACGATAATTTACCACTATCTTGGAGCTAAAATCAAACAAGAACTTACCTCCACAAACTTACTACTAACTATTCTATTCCTATTAGCTTCAATACATAAAAAATCAATCCATGTCCACTTCCTAACATTACTCAACAATCCTAACCATCTAAGTTTAAATAAACCACATAACAACCAACAACCACCATTTTTCTAATAATGGGTTATGACAAAAAAAAAACAGTAAACCATACAAAAGAAAGTCATCTACCTCCAAAAAAACTACAGAATGATTCTAATCATCTTAAAACACCAATTACATCGAATATCTTAGAACAATACTAACCGACCATTGTGTTAGAGCTAAAATCAAACAAAAACTTTCTTGCCTATCACTAGTACTCAATACCTATGAGTTTTAGTACATAAAAGTCAATCAATATAAATTCCTAGTCTTATCTGAAAAAAGCAATCCTAACTATCTAGTTTTGAATGCATCACTAGCTCGTCACTAAATACTCGATACCTATCAGTTTTAATACATAAAAGTTAATCAACATTCAATTCTTAATCTTATTTGAAAATAGCAATTCTAGCTATCTAATTTTAAATATATGTCCAAGGATGATATTATATATTTGGCAACAACCACAACTCATTCTGTCTACTAGCCATTATCCAAAGGAAAAACCAGCAGACCATACAGAGAAAAGTAAATTATCTTGAAAAATTTATTAGCTTATTCAAGTTACCCTAAAAATACCAATTGCATTGCATTTCTTAAAAATAATATTGATCAACCATTATCTATGAGTTAAAGTCAAAGTTATAACGAGTGCATATTATTTTGCAAATAGTAAACAAGTTACTTTCAAGCAACTGACGAAATCATTCAATCGCATTCTAAGATTAAAGATTAAGTTTAAGAATGATTAAAGAGAGAGAGAGAAGAGATACTGAGTGTTTCAGGAAGCCACCAACCGGAATTGAGCAAGTTCTCAGCTTCCCATCTACGGACATACCTTTCATGCTATTTCAGTACCAAAGTTCACTAGCCCATGTCGACAGGTGTGGAGGAAATATATTAGGATGATCACTGAATAGTGAAGGGAACATCTCATCATACTGAAAATGCAAATGTTGCAACAATTGAAAGCATAAATGAGAAGTATGCGACACTTTTGAAAATATTCCCAATTATGAAAATATTTAAAGTAAAGTTCACAAGATAAAATCGTTTCTTAAGAAGTTTTAAATTGTGAAAGAAATGATAAGTTAAAGATTAAAAAGGACTACATTTCCATCTATGCAAAAGAGCTCCAAATCCAATCGTTTTTCTTGCTTTTATTTTCACTAAATTTATTATTACTATAATATTTTTACGATGTTAGTCTTGAAGAAAACCCGAGTACTCTGAATACTTTGGGAAAGTAATCAATCAAAAAAAAAAATTTGAAAGTTCCCTCAGTCGGAAAAGGGTAATATGTTCATATAATTGTGGAATATCCACAGCATTAATATTCTATTCCCACAACCTACCTGGGGCTCAAAGGAACATGTTAAATGTATTTAGAAACAGAGACCACAAGATCACCTTTGCAAACTCCATCAAAAACAGAACCTACTAAATCAAATTCCAGAAGAGAGTTTGTCTGTAAAATTATTGAAGCTAATCTGGAATATTTAAACGAAAAAACAAGAAACTGCTGCTATTTTTGAGTAAAATTCAAGTCTATAAATCATGGTAGGAAGGAATAAGAAAAACAACATCTCCCCAGTTGAGAAAGTTGCTGCTATGTTCATAACAAGAAAGAACTCGAATTAATTTAGAAATATGTTGTGTGTGAAATCTAGGAAGAAGGCTTTTAGGGTTTAGAATGTAGCAAACAAAGAGAGAAGTGCAGAGAGAGTGAGAAACAGAGAGAGAGAATAACAGAGAAGAGAACACAGAGAGAGAAAGAGAACCACAATTCATTATTCCTCATTGCATGTCTTCCTTTGCCAGGTTCCAGATATTTACGTAGCATCTGTTCTTAACTAACTAATTGTTTGTCAGCATCAGTTATTTTCAGCTATATCTCTAATTTCATCTTCTACACATAACAAAACAAGTTTATGAAAACTAAAAACATTAAATAAGAAGAATAAGTCACTTATGCAAACTCCATGAATGATCACCTACCAATATTAAGAGATAAGTAAAAATCACCTCCGGCTACCGTTGGGTCTTTGAAGAGAAAGACATATCTCTTCTTTCGATCTTCTTCATCCCTCTTTCTTTGCTCTTCTTTTCTTTCTCTATTTGGCTCTTTACTCCCAATAAACTGAAAAAGAAATAGAATGGTAGAGAGAGGAAAATTTAATTTGTTTTCTATCATCTTCTTCCTTACCTCTTTCTGATATTCTTTTCTTTCCCTCTCCACATTGAAGAGAATGGAGAGTTTCAGATCCATGCCTGCTCGTTTCTGTCTTTTTCCCCTCTTTCTCTCTCTGCTATGCTCGTACTTCTCACCTTCTCTCTGGGCAAGGCTTGTGAACAAGAGAGATTGAAATTTAACAGAATGACTAAGTAGTGTTGGGTCTTTAAGAGAAACCCATCTATCTTCTTTTCGATCTTCTTCTTCCTTCTTTCTTTGTTCTTCTTTTCTTTCTCTATTTGATTCTTCGCTCTCAAGAAACTGAAGAAGAAAAAGAATGATAGGAGGAACCATTTTAATCTTGTTTTCTATCTTCTTCTTCCTCATCTCTTTCCGATATTCGCTTCTTTCCCTCCCGACATTGAAGAGAACGAAGAGTTTCAGACCCATGTCTGTTCTTTCCTATCTTTTTCCCCGTTCTCTCCCTCTGTTATGCTTGTATTTCTCTCCTCTCTGCCCATGGCTTGTGGGAAAGAGATTGAATCTTTCAATACTGTTGGGTCTTTAAGAGAAACCTATCTATCTTCTTTTCGATCTTCTTTTTTCCTTCTTTCTTTGTTCTTCTTTTCTTTCTCTGTTTGATTCTTTGCTCTCAAGAAACTGAAAAAGAAATAGAATGGTAGAAAGATGACCATTCTAATTTTTTTTCTATCATCTTCTTCCTTACCTCTTTCTGATATTCTTTTATTTCCCTCTCCACATTGAAGAGAATGGAGGGGTTTCAGATCCATGTCTGCTCGTTTCTGTCTTTTTCCCCTTTTTCTCTCTCTGCTATGCTCGTACTTCTCAACTTCTCTCTGGGCAAGGCTTGTGAACAAGAGAGATTGAAATTTAACAGAATGACCAAGTAGTGTTGGGTCTTTAAGAGAAACCCATCTATCTTCTTTTCGATCTTCTTCTTCCTTCTTTCTTTGTTCTTCTTTTCTTTCTCTATTTGGTTCTTTGCTCTCAAGAAACTGAAGAAGAAAAAGAATGGTAGAACGATGACCATTCTAATTTGTTTTCTATCATCTTCTTCCTTACCTCTTTCTGATATTCTTTTCTTTCCCTCTCCACATTGAAGAGAATGGGGGGGGTTTCAGATCCATGTCTGGTCGTTTCTGTCTTTTTCCTGTTTTTCTCTCTCTCTTTTGTGCTTGTATCTCTCTTCTTTTCTCTGGGCAAGGCCAGATCTGAAAACAAAGAACGTAGAAAACTTTTTGAAAGTAAAAGAAAGGAAGAAGGTGGTCTGAAGAGGAGAATCGCACGGTCAGTTTGCTTTTAAAGGGAAAATAAAGAAATGCAGACTGCGTTAAAATGACGCCGACAACGGTCAATTTGTTTTTTAAAAAACTTTTTAAAGAAAAGAAAAAGAAAGAAATAAGCAGCGTTAAAAAAGTTAAACTACACGGAGTCCAGGCTTAGGGTGTTGTTTTAAATTTTTGTTATATTTTATAAAAAATTAAAACATTTTTATGATAAAAAACTGTAATTATTAAGAGAGAGATAATAAATTAAAAGTTTTTTTTTTAAGTAAAATATCATAAATAAGAATGTATGATAAACACTTATTAATTAATTCTAAAAAAATGTACATGATTATTTGACAGAAAAATGAAAAAGACTCCCTTGTAGATGATTTTTTTTATTAATTATTATTGAAAGAAAATAAAAATAAATAAATTTAAAGCAGATAAATATAATTTTACAATAAATTTTAATAATTTATGTTAGAATATAAATAATTAACTATATATATTTTGATTGTATTATATAATTGATTAACTATACATATAATTATGCTTCAAATGTAGATTATGAAATAATTCATAAAGTAAAATGTTTTTATTTAGTTTTAGAAAGTATGAAAATTTATGTATATTCAATGAAAGTTGGTGAGTTCCTCCATATTACTTTAAAAAATTATTAAATTTTGGGTATTTATTATTCAACTTTTGTAAACAGTTGGCATTTAATTATGAAATAAATATTTTATGTAATAGTTATAAGCTAATGTTGTATTATATTTTATTTAACAACTATTCAACAAAACTATATAGAATATTAATTAATTATTTAAAAAATTATAAAAAAATATCATACTTTTTGGGTTCTCTATATGCATTAATTAAAGCAACAGTATCTCAACCACACATTTGGAAAAAAATAATATCTTTCGTGTATGATAAATATGGACACCAACCACTACATGTCAATTAAAAAGAGAACAAAAAAAAAGATAAAAATGCAGAGGAGCACAGACCATTCAAGTAACAAAACAATGTTATCTATAAAAGAATAAAAAATGCAAAACAAACAACTAGACTATTTTAAATTTTTTGCCTAAAGAGTCACATAATAACATGAGCAATTTATTTTAATTAGCTGAGCAAAAACAAAATATTGGGTACACGATTATTTACCTCATCTTTGGAGTTCGAAATCAACAATAAGCAAATAAAAGTGAGCAAATCAATTTGTAAATAACAAAGATTCGTCGATATTATAATTCAAAGAAGTAAAAAATCATTAGCAAATAAATAGAACATATGGATAATTTCCCATGGGAGCTACGCGTACCAAAATTGAAATATAAAAAAAAATCAACTAGAACCGGGAGTAACAAGCATTAAAAGAGAACAATAAACTTATTTTTTTATGAACAAATAAGATTTTTCTACATTGTAATTTAAATGAGAAGAGAACTAAGCAATTAAATGTAACATATGCATAGTTTGGCATGAAAAAACAGATATCAAAACTTCAAATTAAAAAAAGACTAAAACAAAGAACAAACATCAAAAGAGGACAATTTTATTACTCTCAGCATAATATTTAAAATTGCCTCCTTTTAAGTACTGCTATGTTAATGTACACATAAAAGAAATTCACTAAGCAAATAATGCTAATTTTATCAATTTATAATCATTTCAACTCATACAAATGTAAAAAAAATGACATGTTCGTTCTATAGGCTGATATTTGGGATTTATTGTTTTTTTATCCTTCACTTTTGTTTACTCATTTTTAGGCAATTAGTAGTCAAAATCCTAGATCACCTCAATTCTTAAAACAAACAATCATTGGATTCAAATATCAAATAGATATATTATAAATTTAAGTCAAAGTTATCCAATAGTCATCACTTGCAACTCTTCCAACAGTATTTTTGACATACAGCTAATGTTGTAAATTTACCAGACATTTCTTTTTCTTAAGCACCAATCCCTAAGTTCACTTTTCATAACTAGAAAACAATATTCTAATGGACATCCTTCAATAATTAGAATCATCCTCTATCTACTATATCAACTCGCAACACCTTGAACTATTTAATCCATGACTTTATCACTAAAATCTTCAAAATAAGAAAATGAACGATAATTCTAAATTATAGATTTCTAAAAATTAAACTCTTAAAATAAAATAATCCTCCAATCTAAATCTAAAGTAAAGTTAACATATGATAAATCTTTAAGTTAGAATTTCTTTGTCACTTACACCATAATAGTTTTTTAATGAAGTAAGAAAGCTTGGCTCTCCATCTACATTTCGTATTTTTTTATTAAATTATGTAGTTGAAAAATTCATAGATATAATCTTGCAGTAGATTTAGTTCGGGTGCCAAAAAAAATTATTTTTTCATTGCAAGTGCAGCATTTTGCAATACGTTCGGATGCCACATTACATAAACTATTAGGGGTCCAATACACACTTAATGCAGCAAACGAGTATATTTATTGCGAGGTATATTAACCTGCTGCCTAACTCCGATGCTCCGAACTCTTCTTCATGTTCTACTAGTGATATCATCTTATAAACTATCTTTACTTGATACTTTTATTTGCCAAACTCTTTTTTCAATTACAAATTACATTTAACTCTTATTGTATTAAAACTATGTATTATCTTTTAGAATTAGATTCAAAAGAAAATCACATACATTTGCAATCTTCTTTTTCTTCTCTATCTTGCCTTGAAACGATAATTTACCACTATCTTGGAGCTAAAATCAAACAAGAACTTACCTCCACAAACTTACTACTAACTACTCTATTCATATTAGCTTCAAAACATAAAAAATCAATCAGTGTCCACTTCCTAACATTACTCAACAATCCTAACCATCTAAGTTTAAATAAACCACTGTGGATGATACCACATAACAACCAACAACCACCATCTTTCTAACAATGGTCTATGACCAAAATAAAAAAATATTAAACCATACAAAAGAAAGTAATCTACCTCCAAAAACCTACAAAATGATTCAAGTCATCTTAAAATACCAATTACATCGAATATCTTAGAACAATACTAACCAATCAGTGTGTTAGAGTTAAAATCAAACAAAGACTTTCTGGCCTATCACTAGTCCTCTATACCTATGCACTTTAGTACATAAAAGTCAATCAACATCAATTCCTAGTCTTATCTGAAAAAAGCAGTCCTAACTATCTAGTTTTGAATACATCACTAGCTTCTCACTAAATATTCGATACCTATCAGCTTTAATACATAAAAGTTAATCAACATTCAATTCCTAATCTTAGTTGAAAATAACAATTCTAACTATCTAATTTTAAATATATCTCTAAGGATGATATCATATATTTGCCAACCACAACTCATTCTGTCTACTAGCCATGATCCAAATGGAAAACCAGCAGACCATACAAAGAAAAGTAAAATATTTTGAGAAAATTATTAGCTTATTCAAGTTACCCTAAAAACACCAACTACGTTGTATTTCTTAAAAATAATATTGATCTACCACTATTTATGAGCTAAAGCCAAAGTTATAACGAGTGCATATTATTTTACAAATGGTAAACAAGTAACTTTCAAGCAACTGAAGAAATCATTCAATCCCATTTTAAGATTGAAGATTAAGTTTAAGAATGATTAAAGAAAGAGAGAGAGAGAGAGAGAGAGAGAGAGAGAGAGAGAAAGAGAAATACAAGAGATACTGAGTGTTTTAGGAAGCCACCAACCAGAATTGAGCAAGTTCTCAGCTTCTCGTTTGTGGACAGGTGTGGAGGAAATATATCAGGATGATCACTGAATAATGAAGGGAACATTTCATCATACTGAAGATGCAAATGTTGCAACAATTGAAAGAATAAATGAGAAGTATGCAACACAGATAATAAAATAATGAGGTAAAATTTCATACGCACTCTCTTCCTCTGCCGCTCTGACTCTCTTATTCGCACACACTCTCCCTCTTTTGTTGCTCACAGACCGTAAAACATACAGCAGACTATACTCAGAACTTGCCAGCGTAAGTAAGAGAGCCAGTATTCTCATGTTTGCTACAACCAATCAACATGCAAAATAATTAAAATGAAATTTTAATTTTCACCACTTACAGCGCAATTTTGAAGAATGGTCAGGACCTCCGTCCTCTCGCCAACGAGCAAGAAAAATGACAAACATATCAAAACCCAAAAAATATAATGTGAAAGACAAGAAGAAAGAAATACCACATAAAACACAGTAGCTCTTCGTACCAATCGAAGAAGATGAGTGCCCACCATCACTAGTATCTACCATCAAATCGAACCACAGATCTTCTTTTCCACTAAAGTTATCATGGAGTAGATCTCCTCGTAGCTCCAAATGAAACCTTTTTAAAACTTACTGTGATAGATGATGCAGAAATAAATAACGTTGTAACTCTCTCTAACTCTATCAGAAAATTTTAAAAAATAAATTAGGACTAAAAAAAGCAAAACTAAACTGAAAAATACGATAAAAGAAGGAAGACAAACCTCTTATTTCATGGATGCCTCATAATTCACGTTTAAAAGAGTGTTACCAACAAAAAAGAATAAAACACAAGCGACACACCTGGACCATCTTAAACTTTTTGCCTAAAGAGTTACACACTAACAAGTTTAAAAAATTTTATCTACCAAAAAGATAAAAAAAACATGTTTATTTATCTTAAAAGTGCTCATTAATATTTATAATAACCTTCGGTAATCCTACATTAAAGTAAACAAAAATAATATTGCTAAGTAAATATTTTTTTTTGAGATAAATATTGCAAGTAAATAATCATAAATAGAGAAGAAAATATGTAATAGAAAATAAATTTTATGTCATAAGCATAGGAAAATAAACTTTTTATTTTACGAATATCTTATAACCCAACATGTTTCAAGCAGTGTTACCCACAAAAGAGAACAAAACAGAGATAATATATGATTGGGCTCTCTTTTAACTTTTTGCCTAAAGATTTTCATAATAACAAAGAAAAAGAATTTTAACTAGTTATCAAAAAAATATAATATTAAATATGTATTTATTTACCTGATTTTTGACATTTGAAATCTACAACAACTACACAAAAATGAGCATATCAATTTATAAATGATCAAGACTCTTTTACCTTGTAATTAAAATAAGAAGAAAATCAATAGCAATTAAATGCAACATATGCACAGCTTGGCATGGACGTATATCAAAACTTTAAATTAAAAAAAAAAAAAAAGACGACTGAAATCAAGAAGAACAGAAATTAAAAGAGGACAATTTTGTTGTCATCAACATAACATTAAAAACAGCCTCAAGTATTGCTATATTAATGTACACATAAAGAAATTCACTGAGAAACTAATGCTAAGTTGTTTTAATTTTTAATCATTTCAACTCCTGCAAATGTTAAAAACGAGATACTCATTTTCAGGGCTGATAGTTGGATTTACTCTTTTTCCTTGTAGGTTTGTAAGGATAATTGTAATTTATTTGTTTCAATTTGTCATTATTGTGTTTGAGATATTTGTTTGCAGGAAAAGTTGAAGAGCCAAATGTAACTTTTCTTTTGGTTCACTTGACTTTGTGATTGTTTGAGTTTGTTTGTAAGGGTAGTTTGTAATTTGTATTTTGTAATTTGTCATTATTGTGTTTGAGATGTTTGTTTGCTAGGAAAGTTGAAAAGCTAAATGTAATTTTTGTTTTGGTTTACTTGAGTTTTTTTGTAAGGGTAGAAGTAATTTATTTGTTGTAGTTTCTCGTTATTGTGTTTGAGATGTTTGTTATCTGGGAAAGTTGAAGAACTAAATGTAATTATTGTTTTGGTTTACTTGAGTTTGTGATTGTATTTGAGTTTGTTTATAATTGTATTAGAATTTCAGTGCCTACTTGTTGTTGAAATTTGTTGTTTTAGTTTCTTATAATTTCACTCGAGTTAATTGTTTGTTTCATTTATTTGGTATTGAAAAAAAAAATCAATTGAATTTTTCTTTCAGTGTACTTGGATTTGTAACTGTATTTGAGTTTGTTTGTATTTTTGTTCCAATTTTGGTTTCTAAATATAATTTGTTTGTTTTGCATTGTTCATATCGATCTATCGTCACGTAGCTTTTTAGTATTCAAATCCATCCTTCAACTAGGTTATGGTAGCATAATTTAAAAATTTTTATTTGATTAGTTAGTAAAAAATAAAAATAATTGACTAATCAGATAATAAAATAATGAGGTAAAATTTCATACGAACTCGCTTCTTCTGTCGCTCTGGTTCTCTTCTTCGTACACACTCTCTCTCTTTTGTCGCTCACAGACCGTAAAGCACGCCACAGGCTATACAGAGAACCTGCCAGCGTAAGTAAGACAGCCACAATTCGCAGGTTTGCTATAACAAGTAATTATACAAAATCATTAAAATAAAAATTGAATTTTCATCACTTACAGCACAATTTTAAAGAATTGTCAGGATCTCCTTCCTTTTGCCAGCGACGCGAGAAAAAAGAAAAACATACCAAAACCCAGGAAATATAATGTGATAGACAAGAAGAAAGAGATACCTCATAAAACACAGCAGCTCATAGTACCAAACGACTGTATAATAGACCAGCTCAAGTATCCTGATTACCAATTCAGTAAATGCAACCTTATTAGAAACATTAGAAAAATAAAAAAAAAATCGCTGACCAAGTACTCCTGCAACCGAAGAAGACGAGTTTCCGCCATTACCAGTATCTGCCTTCAAATCGAACCACAGATCTTCTTTTCCACTAAAGTGATCATAGAGCAGATCTCTTTGTAGCTCCAAATGAAACCTTTTTAAAACTTAATGTGATAGATGATGCAGAAATAGATAGCGTTGCAACTCTCCCCAACTCCATCAAAAAATTTTAAAAAATAAATTAGGCTTAAAAAAAGTAAAACTAAACTGAAAAATATGATAAAAGAAGGAAGACAAACCTCTTATTCTACGGATACCTCATAATCCACGTCTAAAAGAGTGCTACCAACAAAAAAGAATAAAACACAAGTGACACGTCTGGACCATCTTAAACTTTTTGCCTAAAGAGTTACATACTAACAAAATATAAAAATTTTAACTACCCAAAAAAATAAAAACACATACTTATTTACCTTAAAAGTGCTCCCTAAGATTGATAATAACCTTCGGTAGTCCTATATTAAAGTAAACATAAAGAATATTACTAAATAAATGATTCTAAATAGAAAATAAAACTTATATTACAAGCAAAGCAAAATAAACATTTTGTTCCATGAATATCTTATAACCCAAAATATTTCCAGTAGTATTACCCACAAAAGAGAACAAAAAAGAGATAATATATGATTGAACTCTCTTTAACTTTTTACCTAAAGATCTTCATAGTATCAAAGAAAGAAAATTTTAACTAATTATAGAAAAAACATAATATTGAATATGTGTTTATTTACCTGATTTTTGGCGTTTGAAATCTACAACAATTACACAAAAGTGAGCATATAAATTTATAAATGATCAAGACTCTTTTACGTTGTAACTAAAATAAGAAGAAAACCAATAGCAATTAAATGTAACAAATGCAGGCATGGACGGATATCAAAACTTCAAATTAAAAAACACCGACTAAAATCAAGAAGAAAAGACATTAAAAGAGGACACTTCTGTTGTCTTCAGCATAACATTAAAAACAGCCTCATGTATTGCTATGTCAATGTACACATAAAGAAATTCACTAACGAAATAATGCTAAATTGTTTCTATTTGTAATCATTTCAACTCATGCAAATATAAAAAAGGATATATTTGTTTTCAGAGCTGATACTTGGGTTTTGCTCTTTTTCCTCGTAAGTTTGTAAGGGTAGTTGTAATTTGTTTATTGTAGTTTGCTGTTATTGATTTTGAGATGTTTTTTTCTGGGCAAGTTGAAAAGTTAAATGTAATTTTTGTTTTGGTTTACTTGACTTTGTAATTGTATTTGAGTTTGTTTGTAAGGGTAGATGTAATTTGTTTGTTGGAGTTTATCGTTATTGTGTTTGAGAAGTTTGTTATCTGGGAAAGTTGAAGAGCTAAATGTAATTTTTGTTTTGGTCTACTTGAGTTTGTGATTGTATTTGAGTTTGTTTGTAATTGTACTAGAATTTCAGTGCCTACTTGTTGAAATTTATTGTTTTAGTTTCTTGTAATTTCACTCGAGTTAGTTGTTTGTTTCATGTATTTGGAATTGAAAAAAAATCAATTGAATTTTTCTTTCGGTGTACTTGGATTTATAACTGTATTTGAGTTTGTTTATATTTTTTTTTCCAATTTTAGTTTCTAATTATAATTTGTTTGCTTTGCATTGTTCATATCGATCTATCGTCATGTAGCTTTTTAGTGTTCAAATCCATGTAGCTTTGTAGCTTTTTAGTGTTAAACTAAGTTATGGTAGTATAATTTAAAAATTATTATTTGATTAATTAGTAAAAATAAAAATAATTGACTAATCAGATAATAAAACAATGAGGTAAAATTTCATACGAACTCGCTTCCTCTGTCGCTCTGGTTCTCTTCTTCGTACACACTCTCCCTCTTTTGTCGCTCACAGACCGTAAAGCACGCCGATGGCTATACCGAGAACCTGCCAGCGTAAGTAAGATAGCCACTATTCGCAGGTTTGCTATAACAAGCAATTATATAAAATCATTAAAATAAAAATTGAATTTTCATCACTTACGGCACAATTTTGAAGAATGGTCAGGATCTCCTTCCTTTCGCCAGCGACGCGAGAAAAAAGAAAAACATACCAAAACCCAAGAAATATAATGTGATAGACAAGAAGAAAGAGATACCTCATAAAACACAGCAGCTCATAGTACCAAACGACTGTATAATAGACCAGCTTAAATATCTTGATTACCAATTCAGTAAATGCAACCTTATTAGAAACATTAGAAAAAAAAAATCGCTGACCAAGTACTCCTGCAACCGAAGAAGACGAGTTTCCGCCATCACCAGTATATGCCTTCAAATCGAACCACAGATCTTCTTTTTCACTAAAGTGATCATAGAGCAGATCTCTTTGTAACTCCAAATGAAATCTTTTTAAAACTTAATGTGATAGATGATGCAGAAATAGATAGCGTTGTAACTATCCCCAACTCCATTAATTGAATTTTAAAAAATAAATTAGGCTTAAATAAAGTAAAACTATACTGAAAAATATAATAAAATAAGAAAGGCAAACCTCTTATTCCACGGATACCTCATAATCCACGTCTAAAAGAGTGCTACCAACAAAAAAGAATAAAACACAAGTGACACTTCTGGACCATCTTAAACTTTTTGCCTAAAGAGTTACATACTAACAAAATATAAAAATTTTAACTACCCAAAAAAATAAAAACACATGCTTATTTATCTTAAAAGTGCTCCCTAAGATTGATAATAACCTTCGGTAGTCCTACATTAAAGTAAACATAAAGAATATTGCTAAATAAATGATTCTAAATAGAAAATAAAACTTATATCACAAGCAAAGGAAAATAAACATTTTGTTCCACGAATATCTTATAACCCAATATGTTTCCAGTAGTATTACCCACAAAAGAGAACAAAAAAGAGATAATATATGATTGGACTCTCTTTAACTTTTTGCCTAAAGATCTTCATAGTAACAAAGAAAAAAAATTTTAACTAGTTATAGAAAAGACATAATATTGAATACGTGTTTATTTACCTGATTTTTGGCGTTTGAAATCTACAACAATTACACAAAAGTGAGCATATCAATTTATAAATGATCAAGACCCTTTTAAAATCAGAAGAAAACCAATATCAATTAAATGTAACAAATGAAGGCATGGACGGATATCAAAACTTTAAATTAAAAAAAAAATGACTAAAATTAAGAAGAACAGACATTAAAAGAGGACAATTTTGTTGTCTTCTGCATAACATTAAGAACAGTCTCAAGTATTGTTATGTTAATGTACAAATAAAGAAATTCACTGATAAAATAATGCTAAATTTTTTCAATTTATAATAATTTCAACTCATGCAAATATTAAAACGAGATATTCGTTTTCAGGGCTGATACTTGGGTTTTACTCTTTTTTCTAGTCAGTTTGTAAGGGTAGTTTGTAATTTGTTTGCGGTAATTTGTCATTATTGTGTTTGAGATGTTTGTTTGCAGGAAAAGTTGAAGAGCCAAATGTAATTTTTATTTTGGTTTACTTGACTTTGTAATTGTATTTGAGTTTGTTTGTAAAGGTAGATGTAATTTGTTTGTTGTAGTTTCTCGTTATTGTGTTTGAGATGTTTGTTATCTGGAAAAGTTGAAGAGCTAAATGTAATTTTTGTTTTGATGTACTTGAGTTTGTGATTGTATTTGAGTTTGTTTGTAATTGTATTAAAATTTCAGTGCCTACTTGTTGAAATTTGTTGTTTTAGTTTGTTGTAATTACACTCGAGCTAGTTGTTTGTTTCATTTGTTTAGAATTGAAAAAAAATCAATTGGATTTTTCTTTCAGTGTACTTAGATTTGTAACTGTATTTGAGTTTGTTTGTATTTTTTTTCCAATTTCGGTTTCTAATTATAATTTGTTTGCTTTGCATTGTTCATATTGATCTATCGTCATGTAGGTTTTTAGTGTTCAAATTCATTCTTTAACTAAGTTATTGTAGTATAATTTAAAAATTATTGTTTGATTAGTTAGTAAAAAAATAAAAATAATTGACTAATCAAATAATAAAATAATGAGGTAAAATTTCATACGAACTCGCTTCCTCTGTTGCTCTGGTTCTTTTCTTCGTACACACTCTCCCTCTTTTGTCGCTCACAAACCGTAAAGCACGCCGTAGGCTATACCGAGAACCTGCCAGCGTAAATAAGACAGCCACTATTCGCAGGTTTGCTATAACAAGTAATTATACAAAATCATTAAAATAAAATTTGAATTTTTATCACTTACAGCACAATTTTGAAGAATGGTCAGGATCTCCTTCCTTTTGCCAGCGACGCGAGAAAAAAGACAAAAATACCAAAACCCAAAAAATATAATGTGATAGACAAGAAAAAAGAGATACCTCATAAAACACAGCAGTTCATAGTACCAAACGACTGTATAATAGACCAGCTCAAATATCCTGATTACCAATTCAGTAAATGCAACCTTATTAGAAATATTAGAAAAATAAAAAAAATCACTGACCAAGTACTCCTGCAAACGAAGAAGACGAGTTTCCGCCATCACCAGTATCTGCCTTCAAATTGAACCACAGATCTTCTTTTTCACTAGAGTGATCATGGAGTAGATCTCTTTGTAGTTCCAAATAAAACTTTTTAAAACTTAATGTAATAGATGAAGCAGAAATAGATAGCGTTGTAACTCTCCCCAACTCCATCAAAAAAATCTAAAAAATAAATTTGGCTTAAAAAAAGTAAAACTAAACTGAAAAATATGATAAAAGAAGGAAGACAAACCTTTTATTCCACGAATATCTCATAATCCACGTCTAAAAAAGTGTTACTAACAAAAAAGAATAAAACACAAGTGATACGTCTGGACCATCTTATACTTTTTGCCTAAAGAGTTACATACTAACAAAATATAAAAATTTTAACTACCCAAAAAAATAAAACACATGCTTATTTACCTTAAAAGTGCTCCCTAAGATTGATAATAACCTTCGGTAGTCCTACATTAAAGTAAACATAAATAATATTGCTAAATAAATGATTCTAAATAGAAAATAAAACTTATATTACAAGCAAAGCAAAATAAACCTTTTGTTCTACGAATATCTTATAAACCAAAATATTTCCAGTAGTATTACCCACAAAAGAGAACAAAAAAGAGATAATATACGATTGAACTCTCTTTAACTTTTTACTTAAAGATCTTCATAGTAACAAAGAAAGAAAATTTTAACTAATTATAAAAAAAAATATATAATATTAAATACGTGTTCATTTACATGATTTTTGGCGTTTGAAATCTACAACAATTACACAAAAATGAGCATATCAATTTATAAATGATCAAGACTCTTTTACGTTGTAACTAAAATAAGAAGAAATCCAATAGCAATTAAATATAACAAATGCAGGCATGGACAGATATCAAAACTTCAAATTTTAAAAAAAATGACTAAAATCAAGAAGAAAAAACATTAAAAGAGGACACTTTTGTTGTCTTCTGCATAACATTAAAAACAGCCTCATGTATTGCTATGTCAATGTACACATCAAGAAATTCACTAACGAAATAATGCTAAATTATTTCTATTTATAGTCATTTCAGCTTATGCAAATCTAAAAAATGATATATTTGTTTTCAGGACTGATACTTGGGTTTTGCTCTCTTTTAACTTTTTGCCTAAAGATTTTCATAACAACAAAGAAAAAGAATTTTAAGTAGTTACAGAAAAAATATAATATTAAATACGTGTTTATTTACCTGATTTTTACCCTTTGAAATCTACAACAACTATACAAAACTGAGCATATCAATTTATAAATGATCAAGACCTTTTTACGTTGTAATTAAAATAAGAAAAAAACCAATAGCAATTAAATGTAACATATGCACAACTTGGCATGGACGTATATCAAAACTTCAAATTAAACAAAAAAAGACGACTAAAATAAAGAAGAATAGACATTAAAAGAGGACAATTTTGTTGTCATCTACATAACATTAAAAACAGCCTCAAGTATTGCTATGTTAATGCACACATAAAGAAATTCACTGAGCAACTAATGCTAAACTATTTCAATTTATAATCATTTCAACTCATGCAAAAAAATAAAAATAATTGTTTGATTAGTTAGTAAAAAAATAAAAATAATTGACTAATCAGATAATAAAATCATGAGGTAAAATTTCATACGAACTCATTTCCTCTGTCGCTCTAGTTCTCTTCTTCGTACACACTCTCCCTCTTTTGTCTCTCACAGACCATAAAGCACGCCGTAGGCTATACCGAGAACCTGCCAACGTAAGTAAGACAGCCACTATTCGCAGGTTTGCTACAACAAGTAATTATGAAAAATTATTAAAATAAAAATTGAATTTTCATCACTTACAGCACAATTTTGAAGAATGGTCAGGACCTCCTTCCAGCGATGCGAGAAATAAGATAAACATACCAAAACCCAGGAAATAGAATGTGAAAGACAAGAAGAAAGAGATACCTCATAAAACACAGCAGCTCATAGTACCAAATGACTGTATAATAGACCAGCTCCAATATCCTGATTACCAATTCAGTAAATGCAATCTTATTATAAACATTAAAGAAACAAAAAAATACCGCCGACCAAGCACTCCTGCAACCAAAGAAGATGAGTTCCTGCCACCAAATCGAACCACATATATTCTTTTCCACTAAAGTGATCATAGAGTAGATCTCCTTGTAGCTCCAAATGAAACCTTTTTAAAACTTAATGTGATTGATGATGCAGAAATAGATAGCGTTGTAACTCTCTCTAACTCCATCAAAAAAATTTTAAAAATAAATTAGGCTTAAAAAAAGCAAAACTAAACTGAAAAATATGATAAAAGAAGAAAGACAAACCTCTTATTCCACGGATACCTCATAATCCACGTCTAAAAGAGTGCTACCAACAAAAGAAAATAAAATACAAGTGACACGCCTATACTATCTTAAACTTTTTATCTAAAGAGTTACATACTAACAAAATATAAAAATTTTAACTACCCAAAAAGATAAAAACACATGCTTATTTACCTTAAAAGTGCTCCCTAAGATTGATAATAACGTTCACTAGTCCTACATTAAAGTAAACATAAAGAATATTACTGAGTAAATAATTCTAAATAGAAAAAAATTATATATATATTAGAAAATAAAATTTATATCGTAAGTAAAGCAAAATAAACCTTTTGTTCCACGAATATCTTATAAACCAACATGTTTCTAGTAGTGTTACCCACAAAAGATAACAAAAAAAAGATAATATATGATTGGACTCTCTTTAACTTTTTGCCTAAAGATCTTTACAGTAACAAAGAAAGAAAATTTTAACTAGTTATAGAAAAAATATAATATTGAATACGTGTTTATTTACCTGATTTTGAGCGTTTGAAATCTACAACAATTACACAAATGTGAGTATATCAATTTATAAATGATCAAGACTCTTTTAAAATCAGAAGAAAACCAATAGCAACTAAATGTAACAAATGCAGGCATAGACAGATATCAAAACTTTAAATTAAAAAAAACGACTAAAATAAAAAAGAAAAGACATTAAAAGAGGACAATTTTGTTGTCTTCTGCATAACATTAAAAACAGCCTCAAGTATTACTATGTTAATGTACACATAAAGAAATTCACTGACAAAATAATGCTAAATTGTTTCAATTTATAATCATTTCTACTCACGCAAATATTAAAACGAGATATTCGTTTTCAGGGCTAATACTTGGGTTTTACCATTTTTCCTTGTCAGTTTGTAAGGGAAGTTGTAATTTGTTTGCGGTAATTTATCGTTATTGTGTTTGAGATGTTTGTTTGCAGGAAAAGTTGAAGAGTCAAATGTAGTTTTTGTTTTGGTTTACTTGACTTTGTAATTGTATTTGAGTTTGTTTGTAAGGGTAGATGTAATTTGTTTGTTATAGTTTCTCGTTATTGTGTTTGAGATGTTTGTTATCTGGAAAAGTTGAAGAGCTAAATGTAATTTTTGTTTTGATGTACTTGAGTTTGTGATTGTATTTGAGTTTGTTTGTAATTGTATTAAAATTTCAGTGCCTACTTGTTGAAATTTGTTGTTTTAGTTTGTTGTAATTACACTCGAGCTAGTTGTTTGTTTCATTTGTTTAGAATTGAAAAAAAATCAATTGGATTTTTCTTTCAGTGTACTTAGATTTGTAACTGTATTTGAGTTTGTTTGTATTTTTTTTCCAATTTCGGTTTCTAATTATAATTTGTTTGCTTTGCATTGTTCATATTGATCTATCGTCATGTAGGTTTTTAGTGTTCAAATTCATTCTTTAACTAAGTTATTGTAGTATAATTTAAAAATTATTGTTTGATTAGTTAGTAAAAAAATAAAAATAATTGACTAATCAAATAATAAAATAATGAGGTAAAATTTCATACGAACTCGCTTCCTCTGTTGCTCTGGTTCTTTTCTTCGTACACACTCTCCCTCTTTTGTCGCTCACAAACCGTAAAGCACGCCGTAGGCTATACCGAGAACCTGCCAGCGTAAATAAGACAGCCACTATTCGCAGGTTTGCTATAACAAGTAATTATACAAAATCATTAAAATAAAATTTGAATTTTTATCACTTACAGCACAATTTTGAAGAATGGTCAGGATCTCCTTCCTTTTGCCAGCGACGCGAGAAAAAAGACAAAAATACCAAAACCCAAAAAATATAATGTGATAGACAAGAAAAAAGAGATACCTCATAAAACACAGCAGTTCATAGTACCAAACGACTGTATAATAGACCAGCTCAAATATCCTGATTACCAATTCAGTAAATGCAACCTTATTAGAAATATTAGAAAAATAAAAAAAATCACTGACCAAGTACTCCTGCAAACGAAGAAGACGAGTTTCCGCCATCACCAGTATCTGCCTTCAAATTGAACCACAGATCTTCTTTTTCACTAGAGTGATCATGGAGTAGATCTCTTTGTAGTTCCAAATAAAACTTTTTAAAACTTAATGTAATAGATGAAGCAGAAATAGATAGCGTTGTAACTCTCCCCAACTCCATCAAAAAAATCTAAAAAATAAATTTGGCTTAAAAAAAGTAAAACTAAACTGAAAAATATGATAAAAGAAGGAAGACAAACCTTTTATTCCACGAATATCTCATAATCCACGTCTAAAAAAGTGTTACTAACAAAAAAGAATAAAACACAAGTGATACGTCTGGACCATCTTATACTTTTTGCCTAAAGAGTTACATACTAACAAAATATAAAAATTTTAACTACCCAAAAAAATAAAACACATGCTTATTTACCTTAAAAGTGCTCCCTAAGATTGATAATAACCTTCGGTAGTCCTACATTAAAGTAAACATAAATAATATTGCTAAATAAATGATTCTAAATAGAAAATAAAACTTATATTACAAGCAAAGCAAAATAAACCTTTTGTTCTACGAATATCTTATAAACCAAAATATTTCCAGTAGTATTACCCACAAAAGAGAACAAAAAAGAGATAATATACGATTGAACTCTCTTTAACTTTTTACTTAAAGATCTTCATAGTAACAAAGAAAGAAAATTTTAACTAATTATAAAAAAAAATATATAATATTAAATACGTGTTCATTTACATGATTTTTGGCGTTTGAAATCTACAACAATTACACAAAAATGAGCATATCAATTTATAAATGATCAAGACTCTTTTACGTTGTAACTAAAATAAGAAGAAATCCAATAGCAATTAAATATAACAAATGCAGGCATGGACAGATATCAAAACTTCAAATTTTAAAAAAAATGACTAAAATCAAGAAGAAAAAACATTAAAAGAGGACACTTTTGTTGTCTTCTGCATAACATTAAAAACAGCCTCATGTATTGCTATGTCAATGTACACATCAAGAAATTCACTAACGAAATAATGCTAAATTATTTCTATTTATAGTCATTTCAGCTTATGCAAATCTAAAAAATGATATATTTGTTTTCAGGACTGATACTTGGGTTTTGCTCTCTTTTAACTTTTTGCCTAAAGATTTTCATAACAACAAAGAAAAAGAATTTTAAGTAGTTACAGAAAAAATATAATATTAAATACGTGTTTATTTACCTGATTTTTACCCTTTGAAATCTACAACAACTATACAAAACTGAGCATATCAATTTATAAATGATCAAGACCTTTTTACGTTGTAATTAAAATAAGAAAAAAACCAATAGCAATTAAATGTAACATATGCACAACTTGGCATGGACGTATATCAAAATTTCAAATTAAACAAAAAAAGACGACTAAAATAAAGAAGAATAGACATTAAAAGAGGACAATTTTGTTGTCATCTACATAACATTAAAAACAGCCTCAAGTATTGCTATGTTAATGCACACATAAAGAAATTCACTGAGCAACTAATGCTAAACTATTTCAATTTATAATCATTTCAACTCATGCAAAAAAATAAAAATAATTGTTTGATTAGTTAGTAAAAAAATAAAAATAATTGACTAATCAGATAATAAAATCATGAGGTAAAATTTCATACGAACTCATTTCCTCTGTCGCTCTAGTTCTCTTCTTCGTACACACTCTCCCTCTTTTGTCTCTCACAGACCATAAAGCACGCCGTAGGCTATACCGAGAACCTGCCAACGTAAGTAAGACAGCCACTATTCGCAGGTTTGCTACAACAAGTAATTATGAAAAATTATTAAAATAAAAATTGAATTTTCATCACTTACAGCACAATTTTGAAGAATGGTCAGGACCTCCTTCCAGCGATGCGAGAAATAAGATAAACATACCAAAACCCAGGAAATAGAATGTGAAAGACAAGAAGAAAGAGATACCTCATAAAACACAGCAGCTCATAGTACCAAATGACTGTATAATAGACCAGCTCCAATATCCTGATTACCAATTCAGTAAATGCAATCTTATTATAAACATTAAAGAAACAAAAAAATACCGCCGACCAAGCACTCCTGCAACCAAAGAAGATGAGTTCCTGCCATCAAATCGAACCACATATATTCTTTTCCACTAAAGTGATCATAGAGTAGATCTCCTTGTAGCTCCAAATGAAACCTTTTTAAAACTTAATGTGATTGATGATGCAGAAATAGATAGCGTTGTAACTCTCTCTAACTCCATCAAAAAAATTTTAAAAATAAATTAGGCTTAAAAAAAGCAAAACTAAACTGAAAAATATGATAAAAGAAGAAAGACAAACCTCTTATTCCACGGATACCTCATAATCCACGTCTAAAAGAGTGCTACCAACAAAAGAAAATAAAATACAAGTGACACGCCTATACTATCTTAAACTTTTTATCTAAAGAGTTACATACTAACAAAATATAAAAATTTTAACTACCCAAAAAGATAAAAACACATGCTTATTTACCTTAAAAGTGCTCCCTAAGATTGATAATAACGTTCACTAGTCCTACATTAAAGTAAACATAAAGAATATTACTGAGTAAATAATTCTAAATAGAAAAAAATTATATATATATTAGAAAATAAAATTTATATCATAAGTAAAGCAAAATAAACCTTTTGTTCCACGAATATCTTATAAACCAACATGTTTCTAGTAGTGTTACCCACAAAAGATAACAAAAAAAAGATAATATATGATTGGACTCTCTTTAACTTTTTGCCTAAAGATCTTTACAGTAACAAAGAAAGAAAATTTTAACTAGTTATAGAAAAAATATAATATTGAATACGTGTTTATTTACCTGATTTTGAGCGTTTGAAATCTACAACAATTACACAAATGTGAGTATATCAATTTATAAATGATCAAGACTCTTTTAAAATCAGAAGAAAACCAATAGCAACTAAATGTAACAAATGCAGGCATAGACAGATATCAAAACTTTAAATTAAAAAAAACGACTAAAATAAAAAAGAAAAGACATTAAAAGAGGACAATTTTGTTGTCTTCTGCATAACATTAAAAACAGCCTCAAGTATTACTATGTTAATGTACACATAAAGAAATTCACTGACAAAATAATGCTAAATTGTTTCAATTTATAATCATTTCTACTCACGCAAATATTAAAACGAGATATTCATTTTCAGGGCTAATACTTGGGTTTTACCATTTTTCCTTGTCAGTTTGTAAGGGAAGTTGTAATTTGTTTGCGGTAATTTATCGTTATTGTGTTTGAGATGTTTGTTTGCAGGAAAAGTTGAAGAGTCAAATGTAGTTTTTGTTTTGGTTTACTTGACTTTGTAATTGTATTTGAGTTTGTTTGTAAGGGTAGATGTAATTTGTTTGTTATAGTTTCTCGTTATTGTGTTTGAGATTTTTGTTATCTGGAAAAGTTGAAGAGTTAAATGTAATTTTTGTTTTGGTTTACTTGAATTTGTGATTCTATTTGAGTTTGTTTGTAATTGTATTAGAATTTCAACGCCTACTTGTTGTTAAAATATGTCGTTTTAGTTTGTTGTAATTTCACTCAAGTTAGTTGTTTGTTTTATTTATTAGGAATTACAAGAAAATCAATCGGATTTTTCTTTCAGTGTACTTAGATTACTAACTGTATTCAAGTTTTTTTGTATTTTTGTTCCAATTTCAGTTTCTAATTATAATTTGTTTGCTTTGCATTGTTCATATCGATCTATCGCATGTAGCTTTTTAGTGTTCAAATCCATCCTTTAACTAAGTTATAGTAGCATAATTTAAAAATTATTGTTTGATTAGATAGTAAAAAATTAAAAATAATTGACTAATCAGATAATAAAATCATGAGGTAAAATTTCATACGAACTCGCTTCCTCTGTCGCTCTGGTTTTCTTCTACGTACACACTCTCCCTCTTTTGTCGCTCACAGACCGTAAAGCACGCCGCAGGCTATACCGAGAACCTGCCAGCGTAAGTAAGATAGCCACTATTCGCAGGTTTGCTACAACAAGTAATTATGCAAAATCATTAAAACAAAAATTGAATTTTCATCACTTACAGCACAATTTTGAAGAATTGTCAGGACCTCCTTCCTTTTGTCAACGACGCGAGAAACAAGACAAAAATACCAAAACTCAGAAACTATAATGTGAAAGATAAGAAGAAGGAGATACCTCATAAAACACAACAGCTCATAGTACCAAACAACTGTGTAACAGACCAGCTCCAATATCCTGATTACCAATTCAGTAAATGCAACCTTATTAGAAATATTAAAAAAATAAAAAATAACCGCTGACCAAGTACTCCTGCAACCGAAGAAGACGAGTTCCCGCCATCACCAGTATCTGCCATCAAATCGAACCACATATCTTCTTTTCCACTAAAGTGATCGTAGAGTAGATCTCCTTGTAGCTCCAAATAAAACTTTTTTAAAACAGAATGTGATAGATGATGCTGAAATAGATAGCGTTGTAACTCTCTCCAACTCCATCAAAAAAATTTAAAAAATAAATTAGGCTTTAAAAAATTAAAACTAAACTTAAAAATATGATAAAAGAAGGAAGACAAACCTCTTATTCCACGGATACCTCATAATCCACGTCTAAAAGAGTGCTACCAACAAAAAAGAATAAAACACAAGTGACACGTCTGTACCATCTTAAACTTTTTGCCTAAAGAGTTACATACTAACAAAATATAAAAATTTTAACTACCTAAAAAGATAAAAACACATACTTATTTACCTTAAAAGTGCTCCTTAAGATTGATAATAACATTCGCTAGTCCTACATTAAAGTAAACATAGAGAATATTGCTAAATAAATAATTCTAAATATAAAAATATATGTATATAAATACAAAATAAAATTTGTATCGTAAGTAAAGTAAAATAAATCTTTTATTCCACGAATATCTTATAACCCAACATATTTCCAGCAGTGTTACCCACAAAAGAGAACAAAAAAAAAAAGATTGGACTCTCTTTAACTTTTTGCCTAAAGATCTTCATAGTAACAAAGAAAGAAAATTTTAACTAGTTATAGAAACAACATAATATTGAATACGTGTTTATTCATCTGATTTTTGCCGTTTGAAATCTACAACAATTACACAAAAGTAAGCATATCAATTTATAAATGATCAAGACAGCCACTATTCGCACGTTTGCTACAACAAGTAATTATGCATAATCATTAAAATAAATATTTAATTTTCATCACTTACAGCACAATTTTAAAGAATCAAGACCTCCTTCCTTTTGCCAGCGATGCGAGAAACAAGACAAACATACCAAAATGCAGGAAATATAATGTGAAAGACAAGAAGAAAGAGATACCTCAAAAAACCTAGCGACTCATAGTACCAAACCACTATATAATAGGCCAGCTCCAATATACTGATTACCAATTTAGTAAATGCAACCTTATTAGAAAGATAAAAGAAGCAAAAAAAACCGCTGACCAAGTATTCCTGCAACTGAAGAAAACGAGTTCCTGCCATCACCAGTATCTGCCATCAAATCGAACCACATATCTTCTTTTCCACTAAACTGATCATAGAGTAGATCTCCTTTTAGCTCCAAATGAAACCTTTTTAAAACTTAATGTGATAGATAATGCACAAATAGATAGCGTTGTAACCCTCTCCAACTCCATCAAAAAATTTTAAAAAATAAATTAGGCTAAAAAAAAACAAAACTAAACTGAAAAATATGATAAAAGAAGAAAGACAAATCTCTTATTCCACATATACTTCATAATCTACAAACAAAAGAAAATAAAACACAGGTGACACTGCTGGACCATCTTAAACTTTTTGCCTAAAGAATTACATACTAACAAAATATAAAAATTTTGATTACCCAAAAGGATAAACACACATGCTTATTTACCTTATAAGTGCTCCATAAGATTAATAATAACTTTCGGTAGTCCTACATTAAAGTAAACATAAAGAATACTGCTAAATAAATAATTCTAAATAGAAAAAATATTTATATATATATAATAGAAAATAAAATTTATATCGTAAGTAAAGCAAAATAAACCTTTTGTTCCACGAATATCTTATAATCCAACATGTTTCCAGTAGTATTACCCACAAAAGAGAACAAAAAAGAGATAATATATGATTGGACTCTCTTAAACTTTTTGCATAAAGATCTTTATAATAACAAAGAAAGAAAATTTTAACTAGCTATAGAAAAAAATATAATATTGAATACGTGTTTATTTATCTGATTTTGGGCGTTTGAAATCTACAACAATTACACAAAAGTGAGTATATCAATTTATAAATGATCAAGACTCTTTTAAAATTAGAAGAAAACCAATAGCAATTAAATGTAACAAATGCAGGCATGGACAGATTTCAAAACTTTAAATTAAAAAAAACGACTAAAATAAAAAAGAAAAAACATTAAAAGAGGACAATTTTGTTGTCTTTTGCATAACATTAAAAACAACCTCAAGTATTACTATGTAATTTTTGTTTTAGTTTACTTGAGTTTATGATTATATTTGAGTTTATTTGTAATTGTATTAAAATTTCAGCGTCTACTTGTTTTAGTTTGTTGTACAATTTCACTCAAACTTAGTTGTTTGTTTCATTTTTGTGGAATTGCAAAAAAATCAATTGGATTTTTCTTTAAATATACTTGAATTTATTAATTTATTTGAATTTGTTTGTATTTTTATTCCAATTTCAGTTTCTTATTACAATTTGTTTGTTTTGCATTGTTCATATCGATCTAGCGTCATGTAGGTTTTTAGTGTTCAAATCCATCCTTCAACTAAGTTATGGTAGCATAATTTAAAAATTATTGTTTGATTAGTTAGTAAAAAATAAAAATAATTGATTAATCAGATAATAAAATCATGAGGTAAACTTTCATACGAACTCTCTTCCTCTGCCTTCCTGGTTCTCTTCTTCGTACACACTCTCCCTCTTTTGTTGCTCACATACCGTAAAGCACGCCGTAGGCTATACTGAGAGCCTGCCAGCGTAAGAGAGCCAGTATTCGCAGGTTTGCTACAATCAATAAATATGCAAAATCATTAAAATGAAATTTGAATTTTCATCACTTACAGCACAATTTTAAAGAATGCTCATGACCTCTGTTATCTTGCCAGCGACGCGAGAAACAAGACAAACATACCAAAATCTAAGAAATATAATGGGAAAGGCAAGAAGAAAGAGATACCTCCTAAAACACAGCAGCTCATAGTACCAAACCATTGTATGGTCTAGCTCCAAAATCCTAATTACCAATTCAGTAAATGCAACATTATTAGAAACAATGAAGAAACAAAAGAAACTGATGACCAAGTACTCCTACAACTGAAGAAGACGAATTTCCGCCAGTACCATTATCTGCCATCAAATCCAACCACAGATCTTTTTAACTAAAATGATCATGGAGAAGATCTCCTTATGAAGCTCCATCTAAAAACTTTTTAAAACTTAATGTGATAAATGATGCAGAAATAAATAACGTTGTAACTCTCTCCAACTCCATTAAAAAATATTAAAGAAAAAATTAGGATGAAAAAAAACAAAACAAAACTGAAAAACAGGATAAAAGAAGAAAGACAAACCTCTTATTCCGCTGGTTCCTCATAATCTATATCTAAAAGAGCGCTACGAACAAAAGAAAACAAAACACAAGTGACACGCCTGGACCATCTTAAACGTTTTGACAAAGAGTTACGCACTAATAAAATATAAAAATATTAGCTACCCAAAAAGATAAAAACACATGATTATTTACGTTAAAAGTATTCCTAAGATTGATAATAACCTTCGGTAGTCCTATATTAAAGTAACCAAAAAGAATATCGTTAAGTAAATAATTCTAAATACTAAAAAATATATGTAATAAAAAATAAAATTCATGTCATAAGCATTAAAAAATAAACCTTTTATTTCACAAATATATCATAACCCGACATTTTTCCAGCAATGTTACCCAGAAAAGAGAACAAAACAGAGATAATATATGATTAGATTCCTTTCAACTTTTTACCTCAAGATCTTCATAATAACAAAGAAATAAAATTTTAACTAGTTAAAGAAAAAACATACTATTGAATATATGTTTATTTACCTGATTTTTACCATTTGAAATCTAGAACAACTACACAAAAATAAGCATATCAATTTATAAATGATCAAGACTCTTTTATGTTGTAATTCAAATCAGAAGAGAATCAATAGCAATTAAATATAACATATGCACAACTTGACATGGACATTAAAAACGACCATTAAAAGAGGACAATTTTGTTGTCCTCTGCATGACATTAAAAACAGCCTCAAGTATTGCTACATTAATGTACACACAAAGAAATTCATTGACGAAAAATACTAGATTGTTTTAATTAATAATCATTTCAACTCATGAAAATGTTAAAAACGAAATATTCAATTTTTGGGTTGATACTTGAAGTTTACTCTTTTTCCTTGTCAGTTTGTAAGGATAGTTGTAATTTATTTGTTGTAGTTTGTCGTTATTGTGTTTGAAATGCTTGTTTGCTAAAAAAGTTGAAGAGCTAAATGAAATTTTTGTTTTGGTTTAAAAGCTATTAGGTTTCTAAGATCTTCAAAATAAGAAAATGAACGATAACTCTAAATTATAAGTTTGTAAAAATTAAACTCTTAAAATAAAATAATCCTCCAATCTAAATCTAAAGTAAAGCTAACATGTGATAAATCTTTAAGTTAGAATTTTTCAGTCGCAGAATTTTATGTATTTTAAAAACTATTAATTTTTTAATGAAGTAAGGAAACTTAGCTCTCCATCTACATTTCGCATTTTTTTTATTAAATTATGTAGTTGAAAAATTCATTGATATAATCTTGCAGTAGATTTATTTTGGGTGCCAAAAAAAATTGTTTTTTCAGTGCAAGTGCAGCATTTTTGCAATACGTTCACAAGCCACATTACATAAACTATTAGGATCCAATACACACACTTAATGCAGCAAATAAGTATATTTATTTCGAGGTGTATTAACCTAATGCCTAACTCCGATGCTCCAAACTCTTCTTCATGTTCTACTAGTGATGTTATCTTATAAACTATCTTTACTTGATACTTTTATTTACCAAACTTTTCTTTCAATTACAAATTACTTTTAACTGTTATTGTATTCAAACTATGTATTATCTTTTAGAATTAGATTCAAAAGAAAGCCACCAACTGGAATTGAGCAAGTTCTCAGCTTCCCGTCTGCGGACATACCTTTCATGCTATTTCAGTGCCAAAGTTCACTAGCCCATGTCGACAGGTGTGGAGGAAATATATTAGGAAGATCACTGAATAGTGAAGGGAACATCTCATCATACTGAAAAAACAAATATTGCAACAATTGAAAGCATAAATGAAAAATATGCGACACTTTAGAAAATATTTCTAATTATGAAAATATTTAAAGGAAAGTTCACAAGATAAAATAGTTTTTTAAGAAGTTTTAGATTGTGAAAGAAATGATAAGTTAGAAAATTAAAAAAGACTAGATTACCATCTATGCAATAGAGCTCCAAATCCAATCGTTATTCTTGCTTTTATTTTTAATATATTTATTATTGCTGTAACATTTTTACGCTGTTAGTTTTCAAGAAAACCCGAATACTCTGAATACTTTGGGAGGGTAATCAATCAAGCAATTCTTCTTTTCGAAAGTTCCCTCAATCGGAAAAGGGTAATATGTTCATATTTGATTCATACATTAGCATATAACTATGGAATATCCACAGCATTAATATTCTATTCCCAACCTACCTGGGTCTCAAAGGAACGTGTCAAATGTACTTAGAAACAGAGACCAAAATATCAACTTTGCAAACTCCATAAAAAACAGAACCTACTAAATCAAATTCCAGAAGATAGTTTGTTTGTCTGTAAAATTATTAAAGCTAAATTGGAATATTTAAATGAAAAAACAAGAAACTGCTGCTATCTTTTGAGTAAATTTCAAGTCTATAAATCATGGTAAAAAGGAATAAGAAAAACAACATCTCCCCAGTTAAGAAACCTGCTGCAATGTTTATAACAAGAAAGAACTCGAATTAATTTAGAAATATGTTATGTGTGAAATTTAGGAAGAGGGCTTTTAGGGTTTGGAATGTAGCAAACAAAGAGAGAAGTGCAGAGAGAGTGAGAAACAGACAAAGAGAGAACAAAA
The DNA here is from genome assembly GCF_054855325.1 of Carica papaya. Taxonomy (NCBI): domain Eukaryota; kingdom Viridiplantae; phylum Streptophyta; class Magnoliopsida; order Brassicales; family Caricaceae; genus Carica; species Carica papaya. The sequence goes on from NC_142309.1 coordinate 27,143,765, forward strand.
GAGAGAAGAGAACACAGAGAGAGACAGAGAACCAATTCATTATTCCTCATTACAGATATAGTTGAAAATAACTGATGCTAAGAAACAATTAGTTAGTTAGTTAAGAACAGATGCTACACATAACAAAACAAATTTATGAAAACTAAAAACATTAAATAAGAAGAATAAATAAATAAGAAGACAAACTGTAAAAAGAAATTTAAAAAAAAAAAGATTTATGTAAACCCAGATTAAGAGAGACTAAATCACTTATGCCAACTTCATGAAAGGAGAACCAAATAAAAATAAACTCCATGAATGATCACCTACCAATATTAAGAGATAAGTAAAAATACCTCCGGCTACCGTTGGGTCTTTGAAGAGAAAGACATATCTCTTCTTTCGATCTTCTTCTTCCCTCTTTCTTTGCTCTTCTTTTCCTTCTCTATTTGGCTCTTTACTCCCAGTAAACTGAAAAAGAAATAGAATGTTAGAAAGAGGACAGTTCAATTTGTTTTCTATCATCTTCTTCCTTACCTCTTTCAGATATTCTTTTCTTTCCCTCTCCACATTGAAGAGAATGGAGAGTTTCAGATCCATGTCTGCTCGTTCCTGTCTTTTTCCCCTTTTTCTCTCTCTGCTATGCTCGTACTTCTCACCTTCTCTCTGGGCAAGGCTTGTGAACAAGAGAGATCGAAATTTAACAGAATGAATAAGTAGTGTTGGGTCTTGAAGAGAAACCCATCGATCTTCTTTTCGATCTCCCTTGAAGAGAACGGAGAGTTTCAGATCCATGTCTGCTCGTTTCTGTCTTTTTCCCCTTTTTCTCTCTCTATTATGTTTGTATTTCTCACCTTCTCTCTGGGCAAGGCTTGTGAACAAGATAGATTGAAATTTAACAGAATGACTAGGCAGTGTTGGGTCTTTAAGAGAAACCTATCTATCTTCCTTTCGATCTTCTTTTTTCCTTCTTTCTTTGTTCTTCTTTTCTTTCTCTATTTGATTCTTTGCTCTCAAGAAACTGAAAAAGAAATAGAATGCTAGAAAGATGACCATTCTAATTTGTTTTCTATCATCTTCTTCCTTACCTCTTTCTGATATTCTTTTCTTTCCCTCTCCACATTGAAGAGAATGGAGGGGTTTCAGATCCATGTCTGGTCGTTTCTGTCTTTTTCCCCTTTTTCTCTCTCTTTTGTGCTTGTATCTCTCTCCTTCTCTCTGGGCAAGGCCAGATCTGGAAACAAAGAACGTCGAAAACTTTTTGGAAGTAAAAGAGAGGCAGAAGGTGGTCTGAAGAGGAGAATTGGAAAACTTTTGTGGGGTTTTAATCTAATCGCACGGTCAGTTTGCTTTTAAAGGGAAAATAAAGAAATTCAGACTGCGCACGCCGACAAGCATAACACAACGGTCAATTTGTTTTTTAAAAAACTTTTTAAAGAAAAGAAAAAGAAAGAAAAAAGCAACTATTGCAGATCCATGTCTGCTCGTTTCTGTCTTTTTCCCCTTTTTCTCTCTCTGCTATGCTCGTACTTCTCACCTTCTCTCTGGGCAAGGCTTGTGAACAAGAGAGATTGAAATTTAACAGAATGACTAAGTAGTGTTGGGTCTTTAAGAGAAACCCATATATCTTCTTTTCGATCTTCTTTTTTTTCCCCTTATTCTCTCTCTGCTATGCTCGTACTTCTCAACTTCTCTCTGGGCAAGGCTTGTGAGAACAAGAGAGATTGAAATTTAACAGAATGACTAGGCAGTGTTGGGTCTTTAAGAGAAACCTATCTATCTTCTTTTCGATCTTCTTTTTTTTTCCTTCTTTCTTTGTTCTTCTTTTCTTTCTCTATTTGATTCTTTGCTCTCAAGAAACTGAAAAAGAAATAGAATGCTAGAAAGATTACCATTCTAATTTGTTTTCTACCATCTTCTTCCTTACCTCTTTCTGATATTCTTTTCTTTCCCTCTCCACATTGAAGAGAATGGAGGGGTTTCAGACCTCGTTTCTGTCTTTTTCCCCTTTTTCTCTCTCTCTTTTGTGCTTGTATCTCTCTCCTTCTCTCTGGGCAAGGCCAGATCTGAAAACAAAGAACGTTGAAAACTTTTTGAAAGTAAAAGAAAGACGAAAGAAAGGAAGAAGGTGGTCTGAAGAGGAGAATTGGAAAACTTTTGTGGGGTTTTAATCTAATCGCACGGTCAGTTTGCTTTTAAAGGGGAGATAAAGAAATTCAGACTGCGTTAAAAGGACGCCGACAAGCATAACACAACGGTCAATTTGTTTTTTAAAAAACTTTTTAAAGAAAAGAAAAAGAAAAAAGCAACTACTGCGTTAAAAAAGTTAAACTACACGGAGCCCAGGCTTAGGGTGTTGTTTTAAATTTTGGTTATATTTTATAAAAAATTAAAATATCTTTATAATAGAAAACTGTAGTTATTAAGAAAGAGATAATAAATTAAAAAAAAAAAATTAAAGTAAAATAGCATAAATAAGAATGTGAAGAATGTGTTGTAGCACCCGGAAAGGAGGAGAAAAAAAAAAAAAGGGCGGCCACGTCAGCAGCCACGTCAGCAGGCCCGGTCAGCAGTCCCGGCCAACCAGGGCCTGCCACGTGGCAAGACCGCGTCACTCCAAAAGGAGCCACGCTGGCGATCCGCGTGGGTGCGATCCGACGGCCCAGATCAATCACGCGATCGGACGGCCCAGATTCAATCGCACGGACGGCCCAGATTCAATCAAAAACGAACGGCCCAGATTAAAACAAAATGAACGGCTGTGATCAAAAGGCAAGGGGTTATAAATAGAACATCCACACCAGACCACAAACCCTAGCCGCCAGCCGCTCGCCGGAGAAGACGAACCAGAGGCCGACCGCCGCCACCCGCCGCCACTCGCCGCCGCACCGGGGAAATTTCCGACCGCCGATCGAGGTAAATTTCATACCCCCGACTCGTTTTTCCCCACTGATTCCTCCTATGGCCAAATCGAAGCCGAAATCCCGGCCAAACGGCCGGAATACGCGGCCGAAGCCCAGCGGCACCGCCGCGCCCCCTCTCGGTTTTTGCCTCCGACGAGGCCCTTCCCGGCCTCCGTTCGATGCAATTTTTATATCACCGTGATCACCATTCTTTTCTCTACAGGTTGACCGAAGCCAAATCACTAAAACACGAACTTCGCCGGAGAGTCGCCGTACCCGAGAGCGCCGCCGCCGGTAAGCTCCGTTTTTCCGTGATTTTTTGGCCCCCCGAGGGCCCTAGGGTTGTTTTCTGACAAGGACCAATGCGAGTGTGGCCGAATTCGGCCAAAAGCGGCCAAAAACAGTCAACCCGAGGCGACTCGCCGCCGCCAGCGGCGGCGCCGTCGCCGGAGCACGGCGGAGCCGCCGTGCCGGAGTTGCGATTTGGGCCGAAAGAGGCCCTGGGCCTAATTTGGAATTTTTTTGGAACCCGTGCAGGTACTGTTAGCGTGTTTCAGTTCCCCGGAAAAAATTCAGGGGAAAATTAGGGACAGCCTGCAGGCGCACTGTGAATCGTATTCGGATCCCGAAAACAAGTAAGGACCCCTCACCTTATTTCCTATCACGGTATTAAAGTTCAAAATGATAAAACGGTATTTCTTGAATTAATGCATGTGTGAAATTGCTTAAGGTAGCTAATGGAGCCCGAGCCTAGTGTGATTGGTGGTTTACTGTTATTTGGCCTGTTTACAGCTTTAAATGCAGAATGAGGTTTGATGTGTTCATTTTACAGATTTGTGTGCATGTACTACGTTTTTATTAATTATGGGTTGAATGACTGAAAAACTGATACTGTATGTTGTCTGTTTGGTATGAATTACGATTTGCTTGTTTAAATGTGAATTGATGATGCTGATTGAGGAAAAGGGAAAAATGAAAGATTGTGTAAACTGATAATTGTATTATGGGGGTCAGCCTGACTAGATATCCTGGGAGATGGTGGACGGACCGGGTCCGTAGGGAACCCTACCGGGATTGTGGTCTCACATGCCGGACGGGGTATGGAGATCTTATGGTTTTGGCCCCCATACCGGACGGGGTATGGGGACGGCCCGTTTCACCCTCATACCGGACGGGGTATTGAGGTTTATGGTTTTGGCGCCCATACCGGACGGGGTATGGGGACGGCCCGTTTCACCCTCATACCGGACGGGGTATTGAGGTTCATGGTTTTGGCGCCCATACCGGACGGGGTATGGGGACGGCCCTGGAAACTGATTATGAATGTTAAAGGTTAACGGGTAGCGGAACCCCTATGGACCCCCACGGATACTAGTAGGCTGGTAAATGAGAAAAAGATATGTTGTACAATGATTGAATTACAAGAGGCGTGATAAGTGTTATGTTTTACAGCTTAGATTATTCAATGATTATGATAATGTTATTGTTTTTCTCATATTGTTTTCATAAATTCCACCAAGGTAAGTGGATGGTCAAAGTTTTATTATTGATAAAAGGTTTTGTTGTTAATAAACGAGTTTATCGTAAATTATGCTCCATTGGTCTTTTTGTGGTTTTTTTTTACCCACCTTTATCTCCGTGACGGTGAGATATCGTGATGTTCTTACTGGGCTAGTGTAGCTCACTCCTTAATTAACCATTTCAGATCAGGAAGACATGGTTCCCGAGCCCGTTCCGCAGGAGGACGACGAAGGGGATGCCTAGAGACTCTGTAGTCATACGCATAGTTTTATTTTCGAGTTTCTTTCTTAGTTAGTTTAATCTTTTATATTTTAAGTACGTTTTTGGTTTTTCGTGTAAGGGATGTTAAATGAAATTTTGATCTCGCTTCCGCATTCGATATATTTAAATACTCATTTCATTTTAATATTTTCCGGGGCCGTTACATGTGTGATAAACACTTAGTAATTAATTCTAAAAAAATGTGAGTGAATTTTACTGGGAAATAGAAAAAATTAAAAAAATTTGACAGAAAAATGAAAAAGACTCCCTTGTAGATGATTTTTTTTTATTAATTATTACTGAAAGAAAATAAAAATAAATAAATTTAAAGCGGATAAATATAATTTTGTAATAAATTTTAATAATTTATGTTAGAATATAAATAATTAACTATGATATTTTTTTACAATTTTTTAAATAATTAATTTAATCAATTATTTAATACAATCAAAACATATATACTTTTTTAGTTCTCTATATGCATTAAAGCAACAATATCTCAACCACACATTTGGAGAAAAGTAATATATTTCATATATGATAAATATGGACACCAACCACTGCATGCTAATTAAAAATAGGACCAAAAAAAAGATAAAAATGCAGAGGAGTCCAGACCACTCAAGTAACAAAACAATGATATCAATGAAATAAAAAAAAATGCAAAACAAACAACCGGACTATTTTAAATTTTTTGTCTAAAGAGTCACATAATAACAAGAGCTAATTGTTTTAACTAGCTAAGCAAAAACAAAATATTGGGTACATGATTATTTACCTCATCTTTGGAGTTTGAAATCAACAATAAGCAAATAAAAGTGAGTAAATCAATTTGTAAATAACAAAGATTCGTTAATATTATAATTCAAAGAAGTAAAAAATCATTAACAAATAAATAGAACATATAGATAATTTTTCATGGGAACTACGCGTACCAAAATTGAAATATAAAAAAAAATCAACTAGAACCATGAGTAACAAGCATTAAAAGAGAACAATAAACATATCTTTTTATAAATAAATAAGATTTTTCTACATTATAATTTAAATAAGAAGAGAACCAAATAATTAAAAGTAACATATGCATAGTTTGGCATGAAAAAACGGATATTGAAACTTCAAAATTAAAAAAAACGACTAAAATAAAGAACAAACATCAAAAGATGACAATTTTATTATTCTCAGTATAATATTTAAAATCGTCTTTTGAGTACTACTACGTTAATGTACATATAAAAGAAATTCACTAAGCTAATAATACTAATTTTGTCGATTTATAATCATTTCAATTCATACGAATGTAAAAATGATATGTTCATTCTATAAGCTGATATTTAGGATTTATTGTCATTTTATCATTCACTTTTGTTTACTCATTTCTAAGCAATTAGTAGTCAAAATCCTAGATCATCTCAATTCATAAGACAAACATTCATTGGATTCAAATATCAAATAAATATACTATAAATTTAAATCAGAGTTCTCTAATAGTTATCACTTGCAACTCTTCCAACAGTATTTTTGACATATAGCTAATGTTGTAAATTTACCAAACATTTCTTTTTCTTAAGCACTAATCCCTAAGTTCACTTTTCATAACTGAAAAATAATATTCCAATGGACATCCTTCAAACATTCACTATGGATGATACCACATAATAACCAACAACCACCATCTTTCTAACAACACGCTATGAGCAAAATATTAAACCATATAAAAGAAAGTCATCTACCTCCAAAAACCTACAAAATGATTCAAGTCATCTTAAAACACCAATTACATCGAATATCTTAGAGCAATACTAACCGACCAATGTATTAGAGCTAAAATAAAACAAAGACTTTCTTGTCTATCACTAGTACTTTATAGATTTTTAAAAATTAAACTCTTAAAATAAAATAATCCTCCAATCTTCAAATTAAAAAAAAACCGACTAAAATCAAGAAGAAAAGACATTAAAAGAGGACACTTCTGTTGTCTTCTGCATAACATTAAAAACAGCTTCATGTATTGCTATGTCAATGTACACATAAAAAAATTCACTAACGAAATAATGCTAAATTGTTTCCATTTATAATCATTTCAACTCATACAAATATAAAAAAGGAGATATTTATTTTCAGGACTGATACTTGAGTTTTGCTCTTTTTCCTTGTAAGTTTGTAAGGGTAGTTGTAATTTGTTTATTATGGTTTGTCGTTATTGTTTTTGAGATGTTTTTTTCTTGGCAAGTTGAAGAACTAAATGTAATTTTTGTTTTTGTTTATTTGACTTTGTAATTGTATTTGAGTTTGTTTGTAAGGGTAAATGTAATTTGTTTGTTGTAGTTTCTCGTTATTGTGTTTGAGATGTTTGTTATCTGGAAAAGTTGAAGAGCTAAATATAATTATTGTTTTGATTTACTTAAGTTTGTGATTATATTTGAGTTTGTTTGTAATTGTACTAGAATTTCAGTGCCAACTTAGTTGTTTGTTTCATTTATTTGGAATTAAAAAAAAAATCAATTGAATTTTTATTTCGGTATACTTGGATTTGTAACTGTATTTGAGTTTGTTTGTATTTTTTTTCCAATTTCAGTTTCTAATTATAATTTATTTGCTTACATTGTTCATATCGATCTATCGTCATGTAGCTTTTTAGTGTTCAAATCCATGTAGCTTTGTAGCTTTTTAGTGTTCAACTAAGTTATGGTACCATAATTTAAAAATTATTATTTGATTAGTTAGTAAAAAATAAAAATAATTGACTAATCAGATAATAAAATAATGAGGTAAAATTTCATACGAACTCGCTTCTTTTGTCGCTCTGGTTCTCTTCTTCGTACACACTCTCCCTCTTTTGTCGCTCACATATCGTAAAGCACGCCGCAGGCTATACCGAGAACCTGCCAGCGTAAGTAAGACAGCCACTATTCGCAGGTTTGCTATAATAAGTAATTATACAAAATCATTAAAATAAAAATTGAATTTTCATCATTTATAGGATCTCCTTCCTTTTGATAGCGACGCGAGAAAAAAGACGAACATACCAAAACTCAGGAAATATAATGTGATACACAAGAAGAAAGAGATACCTTATAAAACACAGCAGCTCATAGTACCAAACGACTGTATAATAGACCAGTTCAAATATCCTGATTACCAATTCAGTAAATGCAACCTTATTAGAAACATTAAAAAAATAAAAAATAAAAAAAATCGCTAACCAAGTACTCCTGCAACCGAAGAAGATGAGTTTCCGCCATCACTAGTATCTGCCTTCAAATCGAACCACAAATCTTTTTTACTAAAGTAATCATAGAGCATATCTCTTTGTAGCTCCAAATGAAACCTTTTTAAAACTTAATGTGATAGATGATGCAGAAATAGAAAGTGTTGTAACTCTCCCCAACTCCATCAATTGAATTTTGAAAAATAAATTAGGCTTAAAAAAAGTAAAACTAAACTGAAAAATATTATAAAAGAAAGAAGCCAAACCTCTTATTCCACGGATACCTTATAATTCTCGTCTAAAAGAGTGCTACCAACAAAAAAGAATAATACACAAATAATACGTCTGGACCATCTTAAACTTTTTGCCGAAGAATTATACACACGTTTATTACGTTAAAAGTGCTCCTAAAATTGATAATAACTTTCGGTAGTCCTATATTAAAGTAAACAAAAAGAATATTGTTAAGTAAATAATTATAAATAGAAAAAAATATATGTAATAAAAAAATAAAATTTATGTCATAAGCATTGAAAAATAAACCTTTTATTTCACGAATATATCATAACCCAACATTTCTCCAGCAGTGTTACCCAGAAAAGAGAACAAAACAGAGATAACATATGATTGGATTCCTTTCAACTTTTTACCTAAAGATCTTCATTATAACAATTAAAGAAAATTTTAACTAGTTAAAGAAAAAACATACTATTGAATATATGTTTATTTACATGATTTTTGCTATTTGAAATCTACAACAACTACACAAAAGTAAGTATATCAGTTTATAAATGATCAAGACTCTTTTATGTTGTAATTCAAATCAGAAGAGAATCAATAGCAATTAAATATAACATATGCACAATTTGACATTGACATTAAAAACGACCATTAAAAGAGGACAATTTTGTTGTCCTCTGCATGACATTAAAAACAGCCTCAAGTATTGCTACATTAATGTACACAAAGAAATTCATTGACGAAATAATATTAAATTGTTTCAATTTATAATCATTTCAACTCATGAAAATGTAAAAACGGGATATTCAATTTTTGGGTTGATACTTGAAGTTTACTCTTTTTCCTTGTCAGTTTGTAAAGGTAGTTGTAATTTGTTTGTTGTAGTTTGTCGTTTGTGTTTGAGATGCTTGTTTGCTAAAAAAGTTAAAGAGCTAAATGTAATTTTTGTTTTGGTTTAAAAACTATTAGGTTTCTAAGATCTTCAAAATAAGAAAATGAACGATAACTCTAAATTATAGGTTTCTAAAAATTAAACTTTTAAAATAAAATAATCCTCCAATCTAAATCTAAAGTAAAGCTAACATGTGATAAATCTTTAAATTAGAATTTCTCTATCGCAAAATTTTATGTATTTTAAAAACTATTAGTTTTTTAATGAAGTAAGAAAACTTGGCTCTCCATCTACATTTCGCATTTTTTTGATTAAATTATGTAGTTGAAAAATTCATGAATATAATCTTGCAGTAGATTTAGTTCGGGTGCCAAAAAAATTTATTTTTTCATTGTGGCATTTTGCAATACGTTCGGAGGCCACATTACATAAACTATTAGTGTAGCACCCGGAAAGGAGGAGAAAAAAAAAAAAAAAAAAAAAAAAAAAAAAAAAAAAAAAAAAAGGGCGGCCACGTCAGCAGCCACGCCAGCAGGCCCGGTCAGCAGTCCCGGCCAACCAGGGCCTGCCACGTGGCAAGACCGCGTCACTCCAAAAGGAGCCACGTTGGCGATCCGCGTGGGTGCGATCCGACGGCCCAGATCAATCACGCGATCGGACGGCCCAGATTCAATCGCACGGACGGCCCAGATTCAATCGCACGGACGGCCCAGATTCAATCAAAAACGAACGGCCCAGATTAAAACAAAATGAACGGCTGTGATCAAAAGGCAAGGGGTTATAAATAGAACCTCCACACCAGACCACAAACCCTAGCCGCCAGCCGCTCGCCGGAGAAGACGAACCAGGGGCCGACCGCCGCCACCCGCCGCCACTCGCCGCCGCACCGGGGAAATTTCCGACCGCCGATCGAGGTAAATTTCATACCCCCGACTCGTTTTTCCCCACTGATTCCTCCTATGGCCAAATCGAAGCCGAAATCCCGGCCAAACGGCCGGAATACGCGGCCGAAGCCCAGCGGTACCGCCGCGCCCCCTCTCGGTTTTTGCCTCCGACGAGGCCCTTCCCGGCCTCCGTTCGATGCAATTTTTATATCATCGTGATCACCATTCTTTTCTCTACAGGTTGACCGAAGCCAAATTACCAAAACACGAACTTCGCCGGAGAGTCGCCGTACCCGAGAGCGCCGCCGCCGGTAAGCTCCGTTTTTCCGTGATTTTTTGGCCTCCCGAGGGCCCTAGGGTTGTTTTCTGACAAGGACCAATGCGAGTGTGGCCGAATTCGGCCAAAAACGGCCGAAAACAGTCAACCCGAGGCGACTCGCCGCCGCCAGCGGCGGCGCCGTCGCCGGAGCACGGCGGAGCCGCCGTGCCGGAGTTGCGATTTGGGCCGAAAGAGGCCCTGGGCCTAATTTGGATTTTTTTTGGAACCCGTGCAGGTACTGTTAGCGTGTTTCAGTTCCCCGGGAAAAATTCAGGGGAAAATTAGGGACAGCCTGCAGGCGCACTGTGAATCGTATTCGGATCCCGAAAACAAGTAAGGACCCCTCACCCTATTTCCTATCACGGTATTAAAGTTCAAAATGATAAAACAGTATTTCTTGAATTAACGCATGTGTGAAATTGCTTAAGGTTGCTAATGGAGCCCGAGTCTAGTGTGATTGATGATTTACTGTTATTTGGCCTGTTTACAGCTTTAAATGCAAAATGAGGTTTGATGTGTTCATTTTACAGATTTGTGTGCATGCACTACGTTTTTATTAATTATGGGTTGAATGACTGAAAAACTGATACTGTATGTTGTCTGTTTGGTATGAATTACGATTTGCTTGTTTAAATGTGAATTGATGATGCTGATTGAGGAAAAGGAAAAATGAAAGATTGTGTAAACTGATAATTGTATTATGGGGGTCAGCCTGACTAGATATCCTGGGAGATGGTGGACGGACCGGGTCCGTAGGGAACCCTACCGGGATTGTGGTCTCACATGCCGGACGGGGTATGGAGATCTTATGGTTTTGGCGCCCATACCGGACGGGGTATGGGGACGGCCCGTTTCACCCTCATACCGGACGGGGTATTGAGGTTTATGGTTTTGGCGCCCATACCGGACGGGGTATGGGGACGGCCCGTTTCACCCTCATACCGGACGGGGTATTGAGGTTCATGGTTTTGGCGCCCATACCGGACGGGGTATGGGGACGTCCCTGGAAACTGATTATGAATGTTAAAGGTTAACGGGTAGCGGAACCCCTATGGACCCCCACGGATACTAGTAGGCTGGTAAATGAGAAAAAAAGATATGTTGTACAATGATTGAATTACAAGAGGCGTGATAAGTGTTATGTTTTACAGCTTAAATTATTCAATGATTATGATAATGTTATTGTTTTTCTCATATTGTTTTCATAAATTCCACCAAGGTAAGTGGATGGTAAAAGATTTATTATTGATAAAAGGTTTTGTTGTTAATAAACGAGTTTATTGTAAATTATGCTCCATTGGTCTTTTTGTGGTTTTCTACCCACCTTTATCTCCGTGACGGTGAGATATCGTGATGTTCTTACTGGGCTAGTGTAGCTCACTCCTTAATTAACCATTTCAGATCAGGAAGACATGGTTCCCGAGCCCGTTCCGCAGGAGGACGACGAAGGGGATGCCTAGAGACTCTGTAGTCATACGCATAGTTTATTTTCGAGTTTTCTTTCTTAGTTAGTTTAACCTTTTATATTTTAAGTACGTTTGTTTGGTTTTTCATGTAAGGGATGTTAACTTTAAATTTTGATCTCGCTTCCGCATTCGATATATTTAAATACTCATTTCATTTTAATATTTTCCGGGGACGTTACAGTTGGTATCAGAGCCGCATTTCCTCGGACCCATCCCTTACACTATAGTCCTTTAAAGAAATACTCACCGATTGGTCGTTACTCAACCATTCCTTGTAAATGCAGGTACACAGAAATGAGGAGAGGAAGGCCCCCACTAAACCGAGCGGCCCAAGATAATTCGCTTCGGGAGGATTTGGACAGATTATATGAGATGGTGGAAGCTCTCGTAGCTGCTCAGCGAAGGCAAGAGGAGAGAAGGGAGTTACCCGGACCTCCTCCGCTAGCGCAGGTTGAGCCCCCGTTACAGCAGGCTGATCCCGAGCCACCCCGGCAGGAGCCTGTTCCTCCACAGTACCACCCGGCACCACAGCCGCGGTACGACCCGGTACCACAGCCACGGTACCAACAGGTACCGCCACAGCACATTCCAGTGCCCCCACCCCATCAGCAGGCGCCACCACAGGGTCCCCCAGTTCACCCTCAGCCGGCCCCAGTTCCTTTACCTCGTGACCCCGCTCCCTCCTTAATCGACCCTGGCTTCATAGAGAGGTACAGGAGACTGAACCCTTCTACTTTTTCGGGAGAATCCTCTTTTGAAGAGGCCCAATACTGGCTGGCGGAGACTGAGCGAGCCTTTGAGACCTTGGGAGTAATTCCTGAGCAGAGGGCTGCCATTGCCTCCTACATGCTGGTAGGGGAAGCAGTACGCTGGTGGGAGCTCAAGCGGGCCACCCTGCCTGTACCAGTTACTTGGGAGCAGTTCCTAGCGGCTTTCCATGCGGAGTATCTCCCTAAGCACATCCAACATTTAAAGGAAATTGAATTTGCTCAGTTGGTCTAGGGTAATATGACAGTGTCGGAGTATGCCCGCAAGTTCCTGGAGCTGGGCCGACATGCCCCGGAGACATTGTTGGATGAGGGCCGAAAGGCCAGGAAATTCCAGTGGGGTCTCCGCCCGGCGATCAGACAGCACTTGTTGGTGATAGAGCTCGAGACATATTCGGCAGTCCTAGCAAAGGCGCAGATCATAGAAAGGAGCTTCGACACCCGCCCTCAGCTAGCGGGAAGTTCCCGACCTTCAGCCCCGCTCCGCAGGCCAGCGCCTACCATGCCGGTCCAACCCAGCAAGAGACCCAGGCCTGCCGCTCAGGGCCCTCCTCAGGCTATGGGGGCAGCTCGTGGGAAGATCTGCCAGTACTGCGGCAGGGATCATGGGGACCGACCCTGCTACCGCCTCAACAACACCTGTCGCATATGCGGCAGTGCCCAGCACTATGCGAGGGAGTGTCCTAGGAACCAGAATCAAGGGAGGCCTCCAATCCAGGGCAGAGTTTACAACCTTACCCAGAAGGATGCCGATGCAGACCCGGACGTGGTACATGGTATGTATACTATCTCTGGCCACATTGCTCATATTTTGTTTGATACTGGTGCATCACATTCTTTTATTTCACATGTTCTTGCTTCCAAAATTTGTGTACCACCTGATAGACTTGATTCATTATTGTTTGTATCTACCGCTGGGGGGGAGACATTACTAGGAGAGGTTGTCTACAGGGCATGTGCCGTGGAGATAGCAGATAGGAAATTGAGGGTAGACCTGATAGGGTTGGACACAGGGGATTTTGATGTAATCCTAGGAATGGATTGGCTGGCGGCGTATCACGCCACCATAGACTGCTTCAATAAAAAGATTGTATTTAATCCTCCCAACGAGGAGCCATTTACAAGTTAATAAAATTATTCGGTACTGATTCTCCCTAATGACAAATTCTTTTCTTCTTAATTCCCAGTGCGTTGATATTGTATTTTCCCTAACTAGGTAAACCCAAGAAGGAAGTTTGTATCCAAGAGATTCCAGTAGTCCGAGACTTTCCAGACGTATTTCCGGATGAACTGCCCGGTCTACCAGGGGACAGAGAGGTCGAGTTCACCATAGACTTACAGCCAGGAACCCAACCCATCTCGGTAGCTCCTTACCTAATGAGCCGCATCGAGATGGAAGAGCTAAGGAAACAAATCACTGAGCTACAAAACAGTGGCTTCATTAGACACAGCATTTCCCCATGGGGTGCCGGGGTTACTTTTGCAAAGAAAGGAGATGGAACGTTGAGACTGTGTATTGATTATAGAAGGATAAACAAGGTAACAATTAAAAACAAGTACCCTCTCCCCCGGATTGATGACCTTTTCGATCAGTTGCAGGGTGCACAGGTCTTTTCTAAAATAGATCTACGATCAGGTTACCATCAGGTAAAAGTGAGAGCAGAAGACATCCCCAAGACGGCATTCCGAACCAGGTACGGACACTATGAGTTCCTGGTTATGCCGTTTGGGCTAACCAACGCCCCGGCCATCTTTATGGATCTAATGAACAGAATCTTCAGAGAGTTCTTGGATAAATTTGTCATCGTGTTCATCGATGATATCTTAGTCTACTCAAAAAGTAGAGAAGAACATGCTCATCATCTTGCCCAAGTCCTCCAGGTACTCAGGGAAAAGAAGTTGTATGCAAAGTTGAGCAAGTGTGGATTTTGGCTCGAGCAAACCGCCTTCCTAGGACATGTTATATCGAAGGAAGGGGTGTCGGTGAACCCCGAAAAGGTTGAAGCGGTACTTGGTTGGAAAAGGCTGACAACAGTTAAGGAAATTCGCAGTTTCCTAGGGATGGCGGGTTATTACCGCCGGTTTGTCGAAGGGTTCTCCAGTCTAGCGGCCCCTCTAACCCGACTCACAAAGAAGAATGCAAAGTTTGATTGGAATGAGAACTGCGAAAGGAGTTTTTCAGAATTGAAGAAGCGACTGACTACTGCACCCGTGCTGACTCTACCGAGTGGATCAGGAGGGTATACAGTTTATAGTGATGCCTCCTATCTGGGCCTGGGTTGTGTCCTGATGCAGCATGGAAAGGTTATAGCATATGGGTCTAGACAGCTAAAGAATCATGAGAAGAACTATCCTACCCATGATTTGGAGCTTGCCGCAATCATACACGCCTTGAAAATCTGGCGCCATTATTTGTATGGAGAGACCTTTCAGATCTACACCGATCATAAGAGCTTGAAGCACATCTTCACTCAGAAGGATCTCAACATGCGTCAGAGAAGGTGGATGGAACTCCTCAAGGACTATGATTGTGACATCCTATACCATCCAGGTAAGGGCAACGTAGTAGCCGATGCCCTCAGTAGGAAGAGTGCAGGCACCCTAGCCCATCTGATGGTTTCGGAATGCAGGTCCATTGGGGCTACGCAGCAGGTTCGACTGCAAGATCTGAAGAGGGCCACATGTTTGAGCCACCTAGCAGTCCAACCCGAGCTAATCCAAAGAATAAAGGAAGCCCAGTCAATCGACTCCGCCCTAGTAAACCGCAAGAAGGATGCAGAACAGGGAGTGAACTCAGAATTTCAGATCTCTGCCGACGGATTGATTCGTTTCAAGGACAGAATGTGTGTCCCAGACGACAATGAATTAAAAAGAGACATCATGACAGAGTCCCATAGTTCAAGGTTCGCCATGCATCTAGGAAGTACAAAAATGTACCAAACTATGCGACCCCGATTCTGGTGGAATGGGATGAAGAGAGATATAGCCGACTTTGTATCTAAATGCTTGGTATGTCAGCAGGTCAAAGCAGAACATCAACGCCCAGGGGGGTTGCTTCAGCCTTTACCGATTCCAGAATGGAAGTGGGAACACATCACCATGGACTTCGTATCGGGACTACCCAAGGCACGATCGGGACACGATGCCATATGGGTAATTGTTGACCGACTCACTAAGTCTTCCCACTTCCTGGCCATCAGAATGACTGATTCGTTGGACAAGTTGGCAAGAATGTATGTCCGGGAAATAGTCAGACTGCATGGGGTCCCAGTAACAGTGGTATCCGACAGGGATCCCAGATTCACTTCTCGGTTTTGGAATAGTTTCCAGCAAGCTATGGGAACAAAGCTGTCCCTCAGTACTGCCTTCCACCCCCAAACCGATGGACAATCAGAGAGGACAATCCGTACGCTGGAGGATATGCTCCGAGCTTGTGTCCTTGACTCCGGAGGCCATTGGGACGACCATCTACCCCTGATAGAGTTTGCCTACAACAACAGTTACCAAGCAAGCATCGGCATGGCCCCATACGAGGCGCTTTACGGGCGTCCGTGCAGGTCACCGATTTGTTGGGAGGAAGTGGGCGATAGAAGATTGTTTGGCCCGGATTTAGTGGAAGAAACCACGTCCAAGATAGTTAAGATCAAGAAGAACATCCAGACAGCTCAGAGTAGGCAAAAGAGCTATGCTGATACCCGAAGGAGGGACCTGGCCTTTGAGAAAGGTGACCGGGTGTTTCTTAAAGTCACCCCCTTCAAGGGAATTAGTAGGTTCGGCAGAAGGGGAAAATTAAACCCCAGATACATTGGACCCTTTGAAATCTTAGACAAGATTGGTACCACTGCCTACAGACTTGCACTGCCCCCTGAGCTCTCCCGGGTTCACAATGTGTTTCATGTATCTATGCTGCGCAAGTACAATCCGGACCCTTCTCATGTCGTGGCTCATGAACCGCTCTCACTCCGAGAGGACTTGTCTTATGAAGAAGTACCGGTCAGTATCACGGACCGAGAAAGCAGAATACTCCGTAACCGGGAAATATCATTTGTAAAAGTCTTGTGGCAGAACCACACGCCTAGGGAGGCGACTTGGGAGCTGGAATCAGAATTTAGGGCCCAATATCCTCATCTGTTTGATCAAGAGTAATGAGGCAAATTTGGGGACCAAATTTCTTTATGGGGGGGAGAGTTGTAGCACCCGGAAAGGAGGAGAAAAAAAAAAAAAAAAAAAAAAAAAAAAAAAAAGGGCGGCCACGTCAGCAGCCACGCCAGCAGGCCCGGTCAGCAGTCCCGGCCAACCAGGGCCTGCCACGTGGCAAGACCGCGTCACTCCAAAAGGAGCCACGTTGGCGATCCGCGTGGGTGCGATCCGACGGCCCAGATCAATCACGCGATCGGACGGCCCAGATTCAATCGCACGGACGGCCCAGATTCAATCAAAAACGAACGGCCCAGATTAAAACAAAATGAACGGCTGTGATCAAAAGGCAAGGGGTTATAAATAGAACCTCCACACCAGACCACAAACCCTAGCCGCCAGCCGCTCGCCGGAGAAGACGAACCAGGGGCCGACCGCCGCCACCCGCCGCCACTCGCCGCCGCACCGGGGAAATTTCCGACCGCCGATCGAGGTAAATTTCATACCCCCGACTCGTTTTTCCCCACTGATTCCTCCTATGGCCAAATCGAAGCCGAAATCCCGGCCAAACGGCCGGAATACGCGGCCGAAGCCCAGCGGCACCGCCGCGCCCCCTCTCGGTTTTTGCCTCCGACGAGGCCCTTCCCGGCCTCCGTTCGATGCAATTTTTATATCATCGTGATCACCATTCTTTTCTCTACAGGTTGACCGAAGCCAAATCACCAAAACACGAACTTCGCCGGAGAGTCGCCGTACCCGAGAGCGCCGCCGCCGGTAAGCTCCGTTTTTCCGTGATTTTTTGGCCCCCCGAGGGCCCTAGGGTTGTTTTCTGACAAGGACCAATGCGAGTGTGGCCGAATTCGGCCAAAAACGGCCGAAAACAGTCAACCCGAGGCGACTCGCCGCCGCCAGCGGCGGCGCCGTCGCCGGAGCACGGCGGAGCCGCCGTGCCGGAGTTGCGATTTGGGCCGAAAGAGGCCCTGGGCCTAATTTGGATTTTTTTTGGAACCCGTGCAGGTACTGTTAGCGTGTTTCAGTTCCCCGGGAAAAATTCAGGGGAAAATTAGGGACAGCCTGCAGGCGCACTGTGAATCGTATTCGGATCCCGAAAACAAGTAAGGACCCCTCACCCTATTTCCTATCACGGTATTAAAGTTCAAAATGATAAAACAGTATTTCTTGAATTAACGCATGTGTGAAATTGCTTAAGGTTGCTAATGGAGCCCGAGTCTAGTGTGATTGATGATTTACTGTTATTTGGCCTGTTTACAGCTTTAAATGCAAAATGAGGTTTGATGTGTTCATTTTACAGATTTGTGTGCATGCACTACGTTTTTATTAATTATGGGTTGAATGACTGAAAAACTGATACTGTATGTTGTCTGTTTGGTATGAATTACGATTTGCTTGTTTAAATGTGAATTGATGATGCTGATTGAGGAAAAGGAAAAATGAAAGATTGTGTAAACTGATAATTGTATTATGGGGGTCAGCCTGACTAGATATCCTGGGAGATGGTGGACGGACCGGGTCCGTAGGGAACCCTACCGGGATTGTGGTCTCACATGCCGGACGGGGTATGGAGATCTTATGGTTTTGGCGCCCATACCGGACGGGGTATGGGGACGGCCCGTTTCACCCTCATACCGGACGGGGTATTGAGGTTTATGGTTTTGGCGCCCATACCGGACGGGGTATGGGGACGGCCCGTTTCACCCTCATACCGGACGGGGTATTGAGGTTCATGGTTTTGGCGCCCATACCGGACGGGGTATGGGGACGTCCCTGGAAACTGATTATGAATGTTAAAGGTTAACGGGTAGCGGAACCCCTATGGACCCCCACGGATACTAGTAGGCTGGTAAATGAGAAAAAAAGATATGTTGTACAATGATTGAATTACAAGAGGCGTGATAAGTGTTATGTTTTACAGCTTAGATTATTCAATGATTATGATAATGTTATTGTTTTTCTCATATTGTTTTCATAAATTCCACCAAGGTAAGTGGATGGTAAAAGATTTATTATTGATAAAAGGTTTTGTTGTTAATAAACGAGTTTATTGTAAATTATGCTCCATTGGTCTTTTTGTGGTTTTCTACCCACCTTTATCTCCGTGACGGTGAGATATCGTGATGTTCTTACTGGGCTAGTGTAGCTCACTCCTTAATTAACCATTTCAGATCAGGAAGACATGGTTCCCGAGCCCGTTCCGCAGGAGGACGACGAAGGGGATGCCTAGAGACTCTGTAGTCATACGCATAGTTTATTTTCGAGTTTTCTTTCTTAGTTAGTTTAACCTTTTATATTTTAAGTACGTTTGTTTGGTTTTTCATGTAAGGGATGTTAACTTTAAATTTTGATCTCGCTTCCGCATTCGATATATTTAAATACTCATTTCATTTTAATATTTTCCGGGGACGTTACAATTAGGGTCTAATACACACACTTAATGCAGCAAATGAGTATATTTATCGCAAGGTATATTAACCTGCTGCCTAACTCCGATGCTCCAAACTCTTCTTCATGTTCTATTAGTGATGTCATCTTATAAACTACCTTTACTTGATACTTTTATTTACCAAACTTTTTTTCCAATTACAAATTACTTTAAATTGTTATTGTATTCAAACTATGTATTATCTTTTAGAACTAAATCCAAAAGAAAGTCACATACATATGCAATCTTTTTTTTCTTCTCTAGCTTGCCTTTGAAATGAAAATTTACCACTATCTTGGAGCTAAAATCAAACAAGAACTTACCTCCACAAACTTACTACTAACTACTCTATTCCTATTAGCTTCAATACATAAAAAATTAATCAGTGTCCACTTCCTAACATTACTCAACAATCCTAACCATCTAAGTTTAAATAAACCACAGTGGATGATACCACATAACAACCAACAACCACCATCTTTCTAACAACGGGTTATGACCAAAACAAAAAAAACGATAAACCATACAAAAAAAAGTCATCTACCTCCAAAAAAACTACAGAATAATTCAAATCATCTTAAAACATCATTTACATCAAATATCTTAGAACAATACTAACCGACTATTGTGTTAGAGCTAAAATCAAACAAAAACTTTCTTGGCTATCATTAATACTCAATACCTATGAGTTTTAGTACATAAAAGTCAATCAACATCAATTCTTAGTCTTATTTGAAAAAATCAATCCTAACTATCTAGTCTTGAATGCATCACTAGCTCGTCACTAAATACTCGATACCTATCAATTTTAATACAGAAAAGTTAATCAACATTCAATTCTTAATCTTATTTGAAAATAGCAATTCTAGCTATATAATTTTAAATATATGTCCAAGGATGATATCATCATATATTTGACAACAACCACAACTCATTCTGTCTACTAGCCATGATCCAAAGGAAAAACCAGCAGAGAAAAGTAAATTATCTTGAGAAAATTATTAGCTTTTTCAAGTTACCCTAAAAATACCAATTGCATTGCATTTCTTAAAAATAATATTGATCAACCATTATCTACGAGCTAAAGTCAAAGTTATAACGAGTGCATATTATTTTGCAAATAGTAAACAAGTTACTTTCAAGCAACTGACGTAATCATTCAATCGCATTCTACGATTGAAGATTAAGTTTAAGAATGATTAAAGAGAGAGAGAGAGAGAAGAGATACTGAGTGTTTCAGGAAGCCACCAACTGGAATTGAGCAAGTTCTCGGCTTCCCGTCTGCAGACATACCTTTCATGCTATTTCAGTGCCAAAGTTCACTAGCTCATGTCGACAGATGTGGAGGAAATATATTAGGATGATCACTGAATAGTGAAGGGAACATCTCATCATACTGAAAATGCAAATGTTGCAACAATTGAAAGCATAAATGAGAAGTATGCGACACTTTAGAAAATATTTCCAATTATGAAAATATTTAAAGGAAAGTTCACAAGATAAAATCGTTTCTTAAGAAGTTTTAAATTGTGAAAGAAATGATAAGTTAGAAGATTAAAAATGACTACATTTCCATCTATGCAAAAGAGCTCCAAATCCAATCGTTTTTCTTGCTTTTATTTTTAGTATATTTATTATTGCTATAATATTTTTACACTGTTAGTCTTCAAAAAAATCCCAGTACTCTGAATACATTGGGAGGGTAATCAATCAAGCAATTCTTCTTTTCGAAAGTTCCCTCAGTCGGAAAAGGGTAATATATTCATATAACTGTGGAATATCCACAGCATTAATATTCTATTCCCACAACCTACCTGGGGCTCAAAGGAACATGTTAAATGTATTTAGAAACAGAGACCAAAAGATCACCTTTGCAAACTCCATCAAAAACAGAACCTACTAAATCAAATTCCAGAAGAGAGTTTGTCTGCAAAATTATTGAAGCTAATCTGGAATATTTAAATGAAAAAACAAGAAACTGCTGCTATTTTTGAGTAAAATTCAAGTCTATAAATCATGGTAGAAAGGAATAAGAAAAACAACATCTCCACAAACTTACTACTAACTATTCTATTCCTATTAGCTTCAATAGATAAAAAATCAATCAGTGTCTAGTTCCTAACATTACTCAACAGCCCTAAACATTTAAGGTTAAATAAATCACTGTGAATGATACCACATAACAACTAACAACTACCATCTTTCCAACAACGGGCTTTGACCAAAACAAAAAAAATATTAAACCATACAAAAGAAAGTCATCTACCTTCAAAAAACTTTAAAATGATTCAAGTCATCTTAAAACACCAATTACATCGAATATCTTATAACAATACTAATCGATCATTGTGTAAGAGCTAAAATCAAACAAAAACTTTCTTGCCTATCACTAGTACTCTATACCTATCAGTTTTAGTACATAAAAGTCAATCAACATCAATTCTTAGTCTTATCTGAAAAAAGTAATCCTAACTATCTAGTTTTGAATGCATCACTATCTTATCACTAAATACTCGATACCTATCAGCTTTAGTACATAAAAGTTAATCAACATTTAATTTATAATCTTATTTAAAAATAGCAATTCTAGCTATATAATTTTAAATATATCTCCAAGGATGATATCATATATTTGCCAACAACCACAAGTCATTTTATCTACTAGCCATGATCCAAATGGAAAACCAGCAGACCATATAGAGAAAAGTAAATTATCTTAAGAAAATTATTAGCTTATTCAAGTTACCCTAAAAATACCAATTGCATTGCATTTCTTAAAAATAATATTGATCAACCATTATTTATGAGTTAAAGTCAAAGTTATAACGAGTGCATATTATTTTGCAAATAGTAAACAAGTTACTTTCAAGCAACTGACGAAATCATTCAATCGCATTCTAAGATTGAAGATTAAGTTTAAGAATGATTAGAGAGAGAGAGAGAGAGAAGAGATACTGAGTGTTTCAGGAAGCCACCAATTGGAATTGAGCAAGTTCTCAGCTTCCCGTCTGCGGACCTTTCATGCTATTTCAGTGCCAAAATTCACTAGCCCATATCGACAGGTGTGGAAGAAATATATTAGGATGATCACTGAATAGTGAAGGGAACATCTCATCATACTGAAAATGCAAATGTTGCAACAATTGAAAGCATAAATGAGAAGTATACGACACTTTAGAAAATATTTCTAATTATGAAAATATTTAAAGGAAAGTTCACAAGATAAAATAGTTTCTTAAGAAGTTTTAGATTGTGAAATAAATGATAAGTTAGAAGATTAAAAAAGACTAGATTACCATCTATGCAACAGAGCTCCAAATCCAATTGTTTTTCTTGCTTTTATTTTTAGTATATTTATTATTACTGTAACATTTTTACGCTGTTACTTTTCAAAAAAACCCGAATACTCTGAATACTTTGGGAGGGTAATCAATCAAGCAATTCTTCTTTTTGAAAGTTCCCTCAATCGGAAAAGGGTAATATGTTCATATTTGATTCATACATTAGCATATAACTATGGAATATCCACAGCATTAATATTCTATTCCCAACCCACCTGGGGCTCAAAGGAACATGTCAAATGTATTTAGAAACAGAGACCAAAAGATCAACTTTGCAAACTCCATAAAAAACAGAACCTACTAAATCAAATTCCAGAAGAGAGTTTGTTTGTCTGTAAAATTATTAAAGCTAATCTGGAATATTTAAATGAAAAAACAAGAAACTGCTGCTATCTTTGAGTAAAATTCAAGTCTGTAAATCATGGTAGAAAGGAATAAGAAAAACAACATCTCCCCAGTTAAGAAACCTGCTGCGATGTTTATAACAAGAAAGAACTCGAATTAATTTAGAAATATGTTATGTGTGAAATTTAGGAAGAGGGCTTTTAGGGTTTGGAATGTAGCAAACAAAGAGAGAAGTGCAGAGAGAGTGAGAAACAGACAAAGAGAGAAGAAAAGAGAGAAGAGAACACAGAGAGAGACAGAGAACCAATTCATTATTCCTCATTACAGATATAGTTGAAAATAACTGATGCTAAGAAACAATTAGTTAGTTAGTTAAGAACAGATGCTACACATAACAAAACAAATTTATGAAAACTAAAAACATTAAATAAGAAGAATAAATAAATAAGAAGACAGAAACTGTAAAAAGAAATTTAAAAAAAAAAAGATTTATGTAAACCCAGATTAAGAGAGACTAAATCACTTATGCCAACTTCATGAAAGGAGAACCAAATAAAAATAAACTCCATGAATGATCACCTACCAATATTAAGAGATAAGTAAAAATACCTCCGGCTACCGTTGGGTCTTTGAAGAGAAAGACATATCTCTTCTTTCGATCTTCTTCTTCCCTCTTTCTTTGCTCTTCTTTTCTTTCTCTATTCGGCTCTTTACTCCCAATAAACTGAAAAAGAAATAGAATGGAAGAAAGAGGACAGTTTAATTTGTTTTCTATCATCTTCTTCCTTACCTCTTTCTGATATTCTTTTCTTTCCGTCTCCACATTGAAGAGAATGGAGAGTCTCAGATCCATGTCTGCTCGTTCCTGATTTTTTCCCCTTTTTCTCTCTCCGTTATGCTCGTACTTCTCACCTTCTCTCTGGGCAAGGCTTGTGAACAAGAGAGATTGAAATTTAACAGAATGACTAAGTAGTGTTGGGTCTTTAAGAGAAACCCATCTATCTTCTTTTCGATCTTCTTCTTCCTTCTTTCTTTGTTCTTCTTTTCTTTCTCTATTTGATTCTTCGCTCTCAAGAAACTGAAGAAGAAAAAGAATGATAGGAGGAACCATTTTAATCTTGTTTTCTATCTTCTTCTTCCTCATCTCTTTCCGATATTCGCTTCTTTCCCTCCCGACATTGAAGAGAACGAAGAGTTTCAGACCCATGTCTGTTCTTTCCTATCTTTTTCCCCGTTCTCTCCCTCTGTTATGCTTGTATTTCTCTCCTCTCTGCCCATGGCTTGTGGGAAAGAGATTGAATCTTTCAATACTGTTGGGTCTTTAAGAGAAACCTATCTATCTTCTTTTCGATCTTCTTTTTTCCTTCTTTCTTTGTTCTTCTTTTCTTTCTCTGTTTGATTCTTTGCTCTCAAGAAACTGAAAAAGAAATAGAATGGTAGAAAGATGACCATTCTAATTTTTTTTCTATCATCTTCTTCCTTACCTCTTTCTGATATTCTTTTATTTCCCTCTCCACATTGAAGAGAATGGAGGGGTTTCAGATCCATGTCTGCTCGTTTCTGTCTTTTTCCCCTTTTTCTCTCTCTGCTATGCTCGTACTTCTCAACTTCTCTCTGGGCAAGGCTTGTGAACAAGAGAGATTGAAATTTAACAGAATGACCAAGTAGTGTTGGGTCTTTAAGAGAAACCCATCTATCTTCTTTTCGATCTTCTTCTTCCTTCTTTCTTTGTTCTTCTTTTCTTTCTCTATTTGGTTCTTTGCTCTCAAGAAACTGAAGAAGAAAAAGAATGGTAGAACGATGACCATTCTAATTTGTTTTCTATCATCTTCTTCCTTACCTCTTTCTGATATTCTTTTCTTTCCCTCTCCACATTGAAGAGAATGGGGGGGGTTTCAGATCCATGTCTGGTCGTTTCTGTCTTTTTCCTGTTTTTCTCTCTCTCTTTTGTGCTTGTATCTCTCTTCTTTTCTCTGGGCAAGGCCAGATCTGAAAACAAAGAACGTAGAAAACTTTTTGAAAGTAAAAGAAAGGAAGAAGGTGGTCTGAAGAGGAGAATCGCACGGTCAGTTTGCTTTTAAAGGGAAAATAAAGAAATGCAGACTGCGTTAAAATGACGCCGACAACGGTCAATTTGTTTTTTAAAAAACTTTTTAAAGAAAAGAAAAAGAAAGAAATAAGCAGCGTTAAAAAAGTTAAACTACACGGAGTCCAGGCTTAGGGTGTTGTTTTAAATTTTTGTTATATTTTATAAAAAATTAAAACATTTTTATGATAAAAAACTGTAATTATTAAGAGAGAGATAATAAATTAAAAGTTTTTTTTTAAGTAAAATATCATAAATAAGAATGTATGATAAACACTTATTAATTAATTCTAAAAAAATGTACATGATTATTTGACAGAAAAATGAAAAAGACTCCCTTGTAGATGATTTTTTTTATTAATTATTATTGAAAGAAAATAAAAATAAATAAATTTAAAGCAGATAAATATAATTTTACAATAAATTTTAATAATTTATGTTAGAATATAAATAATTAACTATATATATTTTGATTGTATTATATAATTGATTAACTATACATATAATTATGCTTCAAATGTAGATTATGAAATAATTCATAAAGTAAAATGTTTTTATTTAGTTTTAGAAAGTATGAAAATTTATGTATATTCAATGAAAGTTGGTGAGTTCCTCCGTATTACTTTAAAAAATTATTAAATTTTGGGTATTTATTATTCAACTTTTGTAAACAGTTGGCATTTAATTATGAAATAAATATTTTATGTAATAGTTATAAGCTAATGTTGTATTATATTTTATTTAACAACTATTCAACAAAACTATATAGAATATTAATTAATTATTTAAAAAATTATAAAAAAATATCATACTTTTTGGGTTCTCTATATGCATTAATTAAAGCAACAGTATCTCAACCACACATTTGGAAAAAAATAATATCTTTCGTGTATGATAAATACGGACACCAACCACTACATGTCAATTAAAAAGAGAACAAAAAAAAAGATAAAAATGCAGAGGAGCACAGACCATTCAAGTAACAAAACAATGTTATCTATAAAAGAATAAAAAATGCAAAACAAACAACTAGACTATTTTAAATTTTTTGCCTAAAGAGTCACATAATAACATGAGCAATTTATTTTAATTAGCTGAGCAAAAACAAAATATTGGGTACACGATTATTTACCTCATCTTTGGAGTTCGAAATCAACAATAAGCAAATAAAAGTGAGCAAATCAATTTGTAAATAACAAAGATTCGTCGATATTATAATTCAAAGAAGTAAAAAATCATTAGCAAATAAATAGAACATATGGATAATTTCCCATGGGAGCTACGCGTACCAAAATTGAAATATAAAAAAAAATCAACTAGAACCGGGAGTAACAAGCATTAAAAGAGAACAATAAACTTATTTTTTTATGAACAAATAAGATTTTTCTACATTGTAATTTAAATGAGAAGAGAACTAAGCAATTAAATGTAACATATGCATAGTTTGGCATGAAAAAACAGATATCAAAACTTCAAATTAAAAAAAGACTAAAACAAAGAACAAACATCAAAAGAGGACAATTTTATTACTCTCAGCATAATATTTAAAATTGCCTCCTTTTAAGTACTGCTATGTTAATGTACACATAAAAGAAATTCACTAAGCAAATAATGCTAATTTTATCAATTTATAATCATTTCAACTCATACAAATGTAAAAAAAATGACATGTTCGTTCTATAGGCTGATATTTGGGATTTATTGTTTTTTTATCCTTCACTTTTGTTTACTCATTTTTAGGCAATTAGTAGTCAAAATCCTAGATCACCTCAATTCTTAAAACAAACAATCATTGGATTCAAATATCAAATAGATATATTATAAATTTAAGTCAAAGTTATCCAATAGTCATCACTTGCAACTCTTCCAACAGTATTTTTGACATACAGCTAATGTTGTAAATTTACCAGACATTTCTTTTTCTTAAGCACCAATCCCTAAGTTCACTTTTCATAACTAGAAAACAATATTCTAATGGACATCCTTCAATAATTAGAATCATCCTCTATCTACTATATCAACTCGCAACACCTTGAACTATTTAATCCATGACTTTATCACTAAAATCTTCAAAATAAGAAAATGAACGATAATTCTAAATTATAGATTTCTAAAAATTAAACTCTTAAAATAAAATAATCCTCCAATCTAAATCTAAAGTAAAGTTAACATATGATAAATCTTTAAGTTAGAATTTCTTTGTCACTTACACCATAATAGTTTTTTAATGAAGTAAGAAAGCTTGGCTCTCCATCTACATTTCGTATTTTTTTATTAAATTATGTAGTTGAAAAATTCATAGATATAATCTTGCAGTAGATTTAGTTCGGGTGCCAAAAAAAATTATTTTTTCATTGCAAGTGCAGCATTTTGCAATACGTTCGGATGCCACATTACGTAAACTATTAGGGGTCCAATACACACTTAATGCAGCAAACGAGTATATTTATTGCGAGGTATATTAACCTGCTGCCTAACTCCGATGCTCCGAACTCTTCTTCATGTTCTACTAGTGATATCATCTTATAAACTATCTTTACTTGATACTTTTATTTGCCAAACTCTTTTTTCAATTACAAATTACATTTAACTCTTATTGTATTAAAACTATGTATTATCTTTTAGAATTAGATTCAAAAGAAAATCACATACATTTGCAATCTTCTTTTTCTTCTCTATCTTGCCTTGAAACGATAATTTACCACTATCTTGGAGCTAAAATCAAACAAGAACTTACCTCCACAAACTTACTACTAACTACTCTATTCATATTAGCTTCAAAACATAAAAAATCAATCAGTGTCCACTTCCTAACATTACTCAACAATCCTAACCATCTAAGTTTAAATAAACCACTGTGGATGATACCACATAACAACCAACAACCACCATCTTTCTAACAATGGTCTATGACCAAAATAAAAAAATATTAAACCATACAAAAGAAAGTAATCTACCTCCAAAAACCTACAAAATGATTCAAGTCATCTTAAAATACCAATTACATCGAATATCTTAGAACAATACTAACCAATCAGTGTGTTAGAGTTAAAATCAAACAAAGACTTTCTGGCCTATCACTAGTCCTCTATACCTATGCACTTTAGTACATAAAAGTCAATCAACATCAATTCCTAGTCTTATCTGAAAAAAGCAGTCCTAACTATCTAGTTTTGAATACATCACTAGCTTCTCACTAAATACTCGATACCTATCAGCTTTAATACATAAAAGTTAATCAACATTCAATTCCTAATCTTAGTTGAAAATAACAATTCTAACTATCTAATTTTAAATATATCTCTAAGGATGATATCATATATTTGCCAACCACAACTCATTCTGTCTACTAGCCATGATCCAAATGGAAAACCAGCAGACCATACAAAGAAAAGTAAAATATTTTGAGAAAATTATTAGCTTATTCAAGTTACCCTAAAAACACCAACTACGTTGTATTTCTTAAAAATAATATTGATCTACCACTATTTATGAGCTAAAGCCAAAGTTATAACGAGTGCATATTATTTTACAAATGGTAAACAAGTAACTTTCAAGCAACTGAAGAAATCATTCAATCCCATTTTAAGATTGAAGATTAAGTTTAAGAATGATTAAAGAAAGAGAGAGAGAGAGAGAGAGAGAGAGAGAGAGAGAGAGAGAGAGAGAGAAAGAGAGAGAGAGAGAGAGAGAGAGAGAGAGAGAGAGAGAAATACAAGAGATACTGAGTGTTTTAGGAAGCCACCAACCAGAATTGAGCAAGTTCTCAGCTTCTCGTTTGTGGACAGGTGTGGAGGAAATATATCAGGATGATCACTGAATAATGAAGGGAACATTTCATCATACTGAAGATGCAAATGTTGCAACAATTGAAAGAATAAATGAGAAGTATGCAACACAGATAATAAAATAATGAGGTAAAATTTCATACGCACTCTCTTCCTCTGCCGCTCTGGCTCTCTTATTCGCACACACTCTCCCTCTTTTGTTGCTCACAGACCGTAAAACATACAGCAGACTATACTCAGAACTTGCCAGCGTAAGTAAGAGAGCCAGTATTCTCATGTTTGCTACAACCAATCAACATGCAAAATAATTAAAATGAAATTTTAATTTTCACCACTTACAGCGCAATTTTGAAGAATGGTCAGGACCTCCGTCCTCTCGCCAACGAGCAAGAAAAATGACAAACATATCAAAACCCAAAAAATATAATGTGAAAGACAAGAAGAAAGAAATACCACATAAAACACAGTAGCTCTTCGTACCAATCGAAGAAGATGAGTGCCCACCATCACTAGTATCTACCATCAAATCGAACCACAGATCTTCTTTTCCACTAAAGTTATCATGGAGTAGATCTCCTCGTAGCTCCAAATGAAACCTTTTTAAAACTTACTGTGATAGATGATGCAGAAATAAATAACGTTGTAACTCTCTCTAACTCTATCAGAAAATTTTAAAAAATAAATTAGGACTAAAAAAAGCAAAACTAAACTGAAAAATACGATAAAAGAAGGAAGACAAACCTCTTATTTCATGGATGCCTCATAATTCACGTTTAAAAGAGTGTTACCAACAAAAAAGAATAAAACACAAGCGACACGCCTGGACCATCTTAAACTTTTTGCCTAAAGAGTTACACACTAACAAGTTTAAAAAATTTTATCTACCAAAAAGATAAAAAAAACATGTTTATTTATCTTAAAAGTGCTCATTAATATTTATAATAACCTTCGGTAATCCTACATTAAAGTAAACAAAAATAATATTGCTAAGTAAATATTTTTTTTTGAGATAAATATTGCAAGTAAATAATCATAAATAGAGAAGAAAATATGTAATAGAAAATAAATTTTATGTCATAAGCATAGGAAAATAAACTTTTTATTTTACGAATATCTTATAACCCAACATGTTTCAAGCAGTGTTACCCACAAAAGAGAACAAAACAGAGATAATATATGATTGGGCTCTCTTTTAACTTTTTGCCTAAAGATTTTCATAATAACAAAGAAAAAGAATTTTAACTAGTTATCAAAAAAATATAATATTAAATATGTATTTATTTACCTGATTTTTGACATTTGAAATCTACAACAACTACACAAAAATGAGCATATCAATTTATAAATGATCAAGACTCTTTTACCTTGTAATTAAAATAAGAAGAAAATCAATAGCAATTAAATGCAACATATGCACAGCTTGGCATGGACGTATATCAAAACTTTAAATTAAAAAAAAAAAAAAAGACGACTGAAATCAAGAAGAACAGAAATTAAAAGAGGACAATTTTGTTGTCATCAACATAACATTAAAAACAGCCTCAAGTATTGCTATATTAATGTACACATAAAGAAATTCACTGAGAAACTAATGCTAAGTTGTTTTAATTTTTAATCATTTCAACTCCTGCAAATGTTAAAAACGAGATACTCATTTTCAGGGCTGATAGTTGGATTTACTCTTTTTCCTTGTAGGTTTGTAAGGATAATTGTAATTTATTTGTTTCAATTTGTCATTATTGTGTTTGAGATATTTGTTTGCAGGAAAAGTTGAAGAGCCAAATGTAACTTTTCTTTTGGTTCACTTGACTTTGTGATTGTTTGAGTTTGTTTGTAAGGGTAGTTTGTAATTTGTATTTTGTAATTTGTCATTATTGTGTTTGAGATGTTTGTTTGCTAGGAAAGTTGAAAAGCTAAATGTAATTTTTGTTTTGGTTTACTTGAGTTTTTTTGTAAGGGTAGAAGTAATTTATTTGTTGTAGTTTCTCGTTATTGTGTTTGAGATGTTTGTTATCTGGGAAAGTTGAAGAACTAAATGTAATTATTGTTTTGGTTTACTTGAGTTTGTGATTGTATTTGAGTTTGTTTATAATTGTATTAGAATTTCAGTGCCTACTTGTTGTTGAAATTTGTTGTTTTAGTTTCTTATAATTTCACTCGAGTTAATTGTTTGTTTCATTTATTTGGTATTGAAAAAAAAAATCAATTGAATTTTTCTTTCAGTGTACTTGGATTTGTAACTGTATTTGAGTTTGTTTGTATTTTTGTTCCAATTTTGGTTTCTAAATATAATTTGTTTGTTTTGCATTGTTCATATCGATCTATCGTCACGTAGCTTTTTAGTATTCAAATCCATCCTTCAACTAGGTTATGGTAGCATAATTTAAAAATTTTTATTTGATTAGTTAGTAAAAAATAAAAATAATTGACTAATCAAATAATAAAATAATGAGGTAAAATTTCATACGAACTCGCTTCCTCTGTCGCTCTGGTTCTCTTCTTCGTACACACTCTCTCTCTTTTGTCGCTCACAGACCGTAAAGCACGCCACAGGCTATACAGAGAACCTGCCAGCGTAAGTAAGACAGCCACAATTCGCAGGTTTGCTATAACAAGTAATTATACAAAATCATTAAAATAAAAATTGAATTTTCATCACTTACAGCACAATTTTAAAGAATTGTCAGGATCTCCTTCCTTTTGCCAGTGACGCGAGAAAAAAGAAAAACATACCAAAACCCAGGAAATATAATGTGATAGACAAGAAGAAAGAGATACCTCATAAAACACAGCAGCTCATAGTACCAAACGACTGTATAATAGACCAGCTCAAATATCCTGATTACCAATTCAGTAAATGCAACCTTATTAGAAACATTAGAAAAATAAAAAAAAATCGCTGACCAAGTACTCCTGCAACCGAAGAAGACGAGTTTCCGCCATCACCAGTATCTGCCTTCAAATCGAACCACAGATCTTCTTTTCCACTAAAGTGATCATAGAGCAGATCTCTTTGTAGCTCCAAATGAAACCTTTTTAAAACTTAATGTGATAGATGATGCAGAAATAGATAGCGTTGCAACTCTCCCCAACTCCATCAAAAAATTTTAAAAAATAAATTAGGCTTAAAAAAAGTAAAACTAAACTGAAAAATATGATAAAAGAAGGAAGACAAACCTCTTATTCTACGGATACCTCATAATCCACGTCTAAAAGAGTGCTACCAACAAAAAAGAATAAAACACAAGTGACACGTCTGGACCATCTTAAACTTTTTGCCTAAAGAGTTACATACTAACAAAATATAAAAATTTTAACTACCCAAAAAAATAAAAACACATACTTATTTACCTTAAAAGTGCTCCCTAAGATTGATAATAACCTTCGGTAGTCCTACATTAAAGTAAACATAAAGAATATTACTAAATAAATTATTCTAAATAGAAAATAAAACTTATATTACAAGCAAAGCAAAATAAACATTTTGTTCCATGAATATCTTATAACCCAAAATATTTCCAGTAGTATTACCCACAAAAGAGAACAAAAAAGAGATAATATATTATTGAACTCTCTTTAACTTTTTACCTAAAGATCTTCATAGTATCAAAGAAAGAAAATTTTAACTAATTATAGAAAAAACATAATATTGAATATGTGTTTATTTACTTGATTTTTGGCGTTTGAAATCTACAACAATTACACAAAAGTGAGCATATAAATTTATAAATGATCAAGACTCTTTTACGTTGTAACTAAAATAAGAAGAAAACCAATAGCAATTAAATGTAACAAATGCAGGCATGGACGGATATCAAAACTTCAAATTAAAAAACACCGACTAAAATCAAGAAGAAAAGACATTAAAAGAGGACACTTCTGTTGTCTTCAGCATAACATTAAAAACAGCCTCATGTATTGCTATGTCAATGTACACATAAAGAAATTCACTAACGAAATAATGCTAAATTGTTTCTATTTGTAATCATTTCAACTCATGCAAATATAAAAAATGATATATTTGTTTTCAGAGCTGATACTTGGGTTTTGCTCTTTTTCCTCGTAAGTTTGTAAGGGTAGTTGTAATTTGTTTATTGTAGTTTGCTGTTATTGATTTTGAGATGTTTTTTTCTGGGCAAGTTGAAAAGTTAAATGTAATTTTTGTTTTGGTTTCTTGACTTTGTAATTGTATTTGAGTTTGTTTGTAAGGGTAGATGTAATTTGTTTGTTGGAGTTTATCGTTATTGTGTTTGAGAAGTTTGTTATCTGGGAAAGTTGAAGAGCTAAATGTAATTTTTGTTTTGGTCTACTTGAGTTTGTGATTGTATTTGAGTTTGTTTGTAATTGTACTAGAATTTCAGTGCCTACTTGTTGAAATTTGTTGTTTTAGTTTCTTGTAATTTCACTCGAGTTAGTTGTTTGTTTCATGTATTTGGAATTGAAAAAAAATCAATTGAATTTTTCTTTCGGTGTACTTGGATTTGTAACTGTATTTGAGTTTGTTTATATTTTTTTTTCCAATTTTAGTTTCTAATTATAATTTGTTTGCTTTGCATTGTTCATATCGATCTATCGTCATGTAGCTTTTTAGTGTTCAAATCCATGTAGCTTTGTAGCTTTTTAGTGTTAAACTAAGTTATGGTAGTATAATTTAAAAATTATTATTTGATTAATTAGTAAAAAATAAAAATAATTGACTAATCAGATAATAAAACAATGAGGTAAAATTTCATATGAACTCGCTTCCTCTGTCGCTCTGGTTCTCTTCTTCGTACACACTCTCCCTCTTTTGTCGCTCACAGACCGTAAAGCACGCCGATGGCTATACCGAGAACCTGCCAGCGTAAGTAAGATAGCCACTATTCGCAGGTTTGCTATAACAAGTAATTATATAAAATCATTAAAATAAAAATTGAATTTTCATCACTTACGGCACAATTTTGAAGAATGGTAAGGATATCCTTCCTTTCGCCAGGGACGCGAGAAAAAAGAAAAACATACCAAAACCCAAGAAATATAATGTGATAGACAAGAAGAAAGAGATACCTCATAAAACACAGCAGCTCATAGTACCAAACGACTGTATAATAGACCAGCTTAAATATCCTGATTACCAATTCAGTAAATGCAACCTTATTAGAAACATTAGAAAAAAAAAATCACTGACCAAGTACTCCTGCAACCGAAGAAGACGAGTTTCCGCCATCACCAGTATCTGCCTTCAAATCGAACCACAGATCTTCTTTTTCACTAAAGTGATCATAGAGCAGATCTCTTTGTAGCTCCAAATAAAACCTTTTTAAAACTTAATGTGATAGATGATGCAGAAATAGATAGCGTTGTAACTATCCCCAACTCCATCAATTGAATTTTAAAAAATAAATTAGGCTTAAATAAAGTAAAACTATACTGAAAAATATAATAAAATAAGAAAGGCAAACCTCTTATTCCACGGATACCTCATAATCCACGTCTAAAAGAGTGCTACCAACAAAAAAGAATAAAACACAAGTGACACGTCTGGACCATCTTAAACTTTTTGCCTAAAGAGTTACATACTAACAAAATATAAAAATTTTAACTACCCAAAAAAATAAAAACACATGCTTATTTACCTTAAAAGTGTTCCCTAAGATTGATAATAACCTTCGGTAGTCCTACATTAAAGTAAACATAAAGAATATTGCTAAATAAATGATTCTAAATAGAAAATAAAACTTATATCACAAGCAAAGGAAAATAAACATTTTGTTCCACGAATATCTTATAACCCAATATGTTTCCAGTAGTATTACCCACAAAAGAGAACAAAAAAGAGATAATATATGATTGGACTCTCTTTAACTTTTTGCCTAAAGATCTTCATAGTAACAAAGAAAAAAATTTTTAACTAGTTATAGAAAAGACATAATATTGAATACGTGTTTATTTACCTGATTTTTGGCGTTTGAAATCTACAACAATTACACAAAAGTGAGCATATCAATTTATAAATGATCAAGACCCTTTTAAAATCAGAAGAAAACCAATATCAATTAAATGTAACAAATGAAGGCATGGACGGATATAAAAACTTTAAATTAAAAAAAAATGACTAAAATTAAGAAGAACAGCCATTAAAAGAGGACAATTTTGTTGTCTTCTGCATAACATTAAGAACAGTCTCAAGTATTGTTATGTTAATGTACAAATAAAGAAATTCACTGATAAAATAATGCTAAATTTTTTCAATTTATAATAATTTCAACTCATGCAAATATTAAAACGAGATATTCGTTTTCAGGGCTGATACTTGGGTTTTACTCTTTTTTCTTGTCAGTTTGTAAGGGTAGTTTGTAATTTGTTTGCGGTAATTTGTCGCTATTGTGTTTGAGATGTTTGTTTGCAGGAAAAGTTGAAGAGCCAAATGTAATTTTTATTTTGGTTTACTTGACTTTGTAATTGTATTTGAGTTTGTTTGTAAAGGTAGATGTAATTTGTTTGTTGTAGTTTCTCGTTATTGTGTTTGAGATGTTTGTTATCTGGAAAAGTTGAAGAGCTAAATGTAATTTTTGTTTTGATGTACTTGAGTTTGTGATTGTATTTGAGTTTGTTTGTAATTGTATTAAAATTTCAGTGCCTACTTGTTGAAATTTGTTGTTTTAGTTTGTTGTAATTTCACTCGAGCTAGTTGTTTGTTTCATTTGTTTAGAATTGAAAAAAAAATCAATTGGATTTTTCTTTCAGTGTACTTGGATTTGTAACTGTATTTGAGTTTGTTTGTATTTTTTTTGCCAATTTCGGTTTCTAATTATAATTTGTTTGCTTTGCATTGTTCATATCGATCTATCGTCATGTAGGTTTTTAGTGTTCAAATTCATTCTTTAACTAAGTTATGGTAGTATAATTTAAAAATTATTGTTTGATTAGTTAGTAAAAAAATAAAAATAATTGACTAATCAAATAATAAAATAATGAGGTAAAATTTCATACGAACTCGCTTCCTCTGTTGCTCTGGTTCTTTTCTTCGTACACACTCTCCCTCTTTTGTCGCTCACAAACCGTAAAGCACGCCGTAGGCTATACCGAGAACCTGCCAGCGTAAATAAGACAGCCACTATTCGCAGGTTTGCTATAACAAGTAATTATACAAAATCATTAAAATAAAATTTGAATTTTTATCACTTACAGCACAATTTTGAAGAATGGTCAGGATCTCCTTCCTTTTGCCAGCGACGCAAGAAAAAAGACAAATATACCAAAACCCAGAAAATATAATGTGATAGACAAGAAAAAAGAGATACCTCATAAAACACAGCAGTTCATAGTACCAAACGACTGTATAATAGACCAGCTCAAATATCCTGATTACCAATTCAGTAAATGCAACCTTATTAGAAATATTAGAAAAATAAAAAAAATCACTGACCAAGTACTCCTGCAAACGAAGAAGACGAGTTTCCGCCATCACCAGTATCTGCCTTCAAATTGAACCACAGATCTTCTTTTTCACTAGAGTGATCATGGAGTAGATCTCTTTGTAGTTCCAAATGAAACTTTTTAAAACTTAATGTAATAGATGAAGCTGAAATAGATAGCGTTGTAACTCTCCCCAACTCCATCAAAAAAAATTAAAAAATAAATTTGGCTTAAAAAAAGTAAAACTAAACTGAAAAATATGATAAAAGAAGGAAGACAAACCTTTTATTCCACGAATATCTCATAATCCACGTCTAAAAAAGTGCTACTAACAAAAAAGAATAAAACACAAGTGATACGTCTGGACCATCTTATACTTTTTGCCTAAAGAGTTACATACTAACAAAATATAAAAATTTTAACTACCCAAAAAAATAAAACACATGCTTATTTACCTTAAAAGTGCTCCCTAAGATTGATAATAACCTTCGGTAGTCCTACATTAAAGTAAACATAAATAATATTGCTAAATAAATGATTCTAAATAGAAAATAAAACTTATATTACAAGCAAAGCAAAATAAACCTTTTGTTCTACGAATATCTTATAAACCAAAATATTTCCAGTAGTATTACCCACAAAAGAGAACAAAAAAGAGATAATATACGATTGAACTCTCTTTAACTTTTTACTTAAAGATCTTCATAGTAACAAAGAAAGAAAATTTTAACTAATTATAAAAAAATATATATAATATTAAATACGTGTTCATTTACATGATTTTTGGCGTTTGAAATCTACAACAATTACACAAAAATGAGCATATCAATTTATAAATGATCAAGACTCTTTTACGTTGTAACTAAAATAAGAAGAAATCCAATAGCAATTAAATATAACAAATGCAGGCATGGACAGATATCAAAACTTCAAATTTTAAAAAAAATGACTAAAATCAAGAAGAAAAAACATTAAAAGAGGACACTTTTGTTGTCTTCTGCATAACATTAAAAACAGCCTCATGTATTGCTATGTCAATGTACACATCAAGAAATTCACTAACGAAATAATGCTAAATTATTTCTATTTATAGTCATTTCAGCTTATGCAAATCTAAAAAATGATATATTTGTTTTCAGGACTGATACTTGGGTTTTGCTCTCTTTTAACTTTTTGCCTAAAGATTTTCATAACAACAAAGAAAAAGAATTTTAAGTAGTTACAGAAAAAATATAATATTAAATACGTGTTTATTTACCTGATTTTTACCCTTTGAAATCTACAACAACTATACAAAACTGAGCATATCAATTTATAAATGATCAAGACCTTTTTACGTTGTAATTAAAATAAGAAAAAAACCAATAGCAATTAAATGTAACATATGCACAACTTGGCATGGACGTATATCAAAACTTCAAATTAAACAAAAAAAGACGACTAAAATAAAGAAGAATAGACATTAAAAGAGGACAATTTTGTTGTCATCTACATAACATTAAAAACAGCCTCAAGTATTGCTATGTTAATGCACACATAAAGAAATTCACTGAGCAACTAATGCTAAACTATTTCAATTTATAATCATTTCAACTCATGCAAAAAAATAAAAATAATTGTTTGATTAGTTAGTAAAAAAATAAAAATAATTGACTAATCAGATAATAAAATCATGAGGTAAAATTTCATACGAACTCATTTCCTCTGTCGCTCTAGTTCTCTTCTTCGTACACACTCTCCCTCTTTTGTCTCTCACAGACCATAAAGCACGCCGTAGGCTATACCGAGAACCTGCCAACGTAAGTAAGACAGCCACTATTCGCAGGTTTGCTACAACAAGTAATTATGAAAAATTATTAAAATAAAAATTGAATTTTCATCACTTACAGCACAATTTTGAAGAATGGTCAGGACCTCCTTCCAGCGATGCGAGAAATAAGATAAACATACCAAAACCCAGGAAATAGAATGTGAAAGACAAGAAGAAAGAGATACCTCATAAAACACAGCAGCTCATAGTACCAAATGACTGTATAATAGACCAGCTCCAATATCCTGATTACCAATTCAGTAAATGCAATCTTATTATAAACATTAAAGAAACAAAAAAATACCGCCGACCAAGCACTCCTGCAACCAAAGAAGATGAGTTCCTGCCACCAAATCGAACCACATATATTCTTTTCCACTAAAGTGATCATAGAGTAGATCTCCTTGTAGCTCCAAATGAAACCTTTTTAAAACTTAATGTGATTGATGATGCAGAAATAGATAGCGTTGTAACTCTCTCTAACTCCATCAAAAAAATTTTAAAAATAAATTAGGCTTAAAAAAAGCAAAACTAAACTGAAAAATATGATAAAAGAAGAAAGACAAACCTCTTATTCCACGGATACCTCATAATCCACGTCTAAAAGAGTGCTACCAACAAAAGAAAATAAAATACAAGTGACACGCCTATACTATCTTAAACTTTTTATCTAAAGAGTTACATACTAACAAAATATAAAAATTTTAACTACCCAAAAAGATAAAAACACATGCTTATTTACCTTAAAAGTGCTCCCTAAGATTGATAATAACGTTCACTAGTCCTACATTAAAGTAAACATAAAGAATATTACTGAGTAAATAATTCTAAATAGAAAAAAATTATATATATATTAGAAAATAAAATTTATATCGTAAGTAAAGCAAAATAAACCTTTTGTTCCACGAATATCTTATAAACCAACATGTTTCTAGTAGTGTTACCCACAAAAGATAACAAAAAAAAGATAATATATGATTGGACTCTCTTTAACTTTTTGCCTAAAGATCTTTACAGTAACAAAGAAAGAAAATTTTAACTAGTTATAGAAAAAATATAATATTGAATACGTGTTTATTTACCTGATTTTGAGCGTTTGAAATCTACAACAATTACACAAATGTGAGTATATCAATTTATAAATGATCAAGACTCTTTTAAAATCAGAAGAAAACCAATAGCAACTAAATGTAACAAATGCAGGCATAGACAGATATCAAAACTTTAAATTAAAAAAAACGACTAAAATAAAAAAGAAAAGACATTAAAAGAGGACAATTTTGTTGTCTTCTGCATAACATTAAAAACAGCCTCAAGTATTACTATGTTAATGTACACATAAAGAAATTCACTGACAAAATAATGCTAAATTGTTTCAATTTATAATCATTTCTACTCACGCAAATATTAAAACGAGATATTCGTTTTCAGGGCTAATACTTGGGTTTTACCATTTTTCCTTGTCAGTTTGTAAGGGAAGTTGTAATTTGTTTGCGGTAATTTATCGTTATTGTGTTTGAGATGTTTGTTTGCAGGAAAAGTTGAAGAGTCAAATGTAGTTTTTGTTTTGGTTTACTTGACTTTGTAATTGTATTTGAGTTTGTTTGTAAGGGTAGATGTAATTTGTTTGTTATAGTTTCTCGTTATTGTGTTTGAGATTTTTGTTATCTGGAAAAGTTGAAGAGTTAAATGTAATTTTTGTTTTGGTTTACTTGAATTTGTGATTCTATTTGAGTTTGTTTGTAATTGTATTAGAATTTCAACGCCTACTTGTTGTTAAAATATGTCGTTTTAGTTTGTTGTAATTTCACTCAAGTTAGTTGTTTGTTTTATTTATTAGGAATTACAAGAAAATCAATCGGATTTTTCTTTCAGTGTACTTAGATTACTAACTGTGTTAAAACTAAACTTAAAAATATGATAAAAGAAGGAAGACAAACCTCTTATTCCACGGATATCTCATAATCCACGTCTAAAAGAGTGCTACCAACAAAAAAGAATAAAACACAAGTGACACGTCTGTACCATCTTAAACTTTTTGCCTAAAGAGTTACATACTAACAAAATATAAAAATTTTAATTACCTAAAAAGATAAAAACACATACTTATTTACCTTAAAAGTGCTCCTTAAGATTGATAATAACATTCGCTAGTCCTACATTAAAGTAAACATAGAGAATATTGTTAAGTAAATAATTCTAAATATAATATATATATATATATATATTAGAAAATAAAATTTGTATCGTAAGCAAAGTAAAATAAACCTTTTGTTTCACGAATATCTTATAACCCAACATGTTTTCAGCAGTGTTACCAACAAAAAAGAATAAAACACAAATGACACGCCTGGACCATCTTAAACTTTTTGCCTAAAGAGTTACACACAAAAAAGTTTAAAAAATTTTATCTACCAGAAAGTTAAAAAAAACATGTTTATTTACCTTAAAAGTGCTCACTAATATTTATAATAACCTTCGGTAATCCTACATTAAAGTAAACAAAAATAATATAGCTAAGTACATATTTTTTTTTGAGATAAATATTGCAAGTAAATAATCCTAAATAGAGAAGAAAATATGTAATAGAAAATAAATTTTATGTCATAAGCATAGGAAAATAAACTTTTTATTCTACGAATATCTTATAACCCAACATGTTTCAAGCAGTGTTACCCACAAAAGAGAACAAAACAGAGATAATATATGATTGGACTCCCTTTTAACTTTTTGCCTAAAGATTTTCATAATAACAAAGAAAAAGAATTTTAACTAGTTATAAAAAAAATAATATTAAATATGTATTTATTTACCTGATTTTTGCCGTTTGAAATCTACAACTACACAAAACTAAGCATATCAATTTATAAATGATCAAGACTTTTTTACCTTGTAATTAAAATAAGAAGAAAATCAATAGCAATTAAATGTAACATATGCACAGCTTGACAAGGACATATATCAAAACTTCAAATTAAAAAAAAGACGAATGAAATCAAGAAGAACAGACATTAAAAAGGACAATTTTGCTGTCATCAACATAACATTAAAAACAGCCTCAAGTATTGCTATGTTAATGTACACATAAAGAAATTCACTGAGAAACTAATGCTAATTCAGTAAATGCAACCTTATTAGAAAGATTAAAGAAACAAAAAAAAATCGCTGACCAAGTACTCCTGCAACCGAAGAAGACGAGTTCCCGCCATCACCAATATCTGCCATCAAATCGAACCACATATCTTCTTTTCCACTAAAGTGATCATAGAGTAGATCTCCTTGTAGCTCCAAATGAAACCTTTTTAAAACTCAATGTAATAGATGATGCACAAATAGATAGCGTTGTAACTCTTTCCAACTCCATCAAAAAATTTAAAAAATAAATTAGACTCAAAAAAAGCAAAACTAAATTGAAAAATATGATAAAAGAAGAAAGACAAACCTCTTATTCCACAGATACTTCATAATCTACAAACTAAAATACAGGTGACACTGCTGGACCATCTTAAACTTTTTGCCTAAAGAATTACATACTAACAAAATATAAAAATTTTGACCACCCAAAAAGATAAAAACACATGCTTATTTACCTTAAAAGTGCTCCATAAGATTGATAATAATCTTCGGTAGTCCTACATTAAAGTAAACATAAAGAATATTGCTAAATAAATAATTCTAAATATAAAAATATATGTATATAAATACAAAATAAAATTTGTATCGTAAGTAAAGTAAAATAAACCTTTTATTCCACGAATATCTTATAACCCAACATATTTCCAGCAGTGTTACCCACAAAAGAGAACAAAAAAAAAATGATCATAGAGTAGATCTCCTTGTAGCTCCAACTGAAGAAATCACATTTTAAGATTGAAGATTAAGTTTAAGAATGATTAAAGAAAGAGAGAGAGAGAGAGAGAGAGAGAAAGAGAAGAGATACTGAGTGTTTTAGGAAGCCACCAACCAGAATTGAGCAAGTTCTCAGCTTCCCGTATGTGGACAGGTGTGGAGGAAATATATCAGGATGATCACTAAATAGTGAAGGGAACATTTCATCATACTGAAGATGCAAATGTTGCAACAATTGAAAGAATAAATGAGAAGTATGCAACACAGATAATAAAATAATGAGGTAAAATTTCATACGCACTCTCTTCCTCTGCCGCTCTGGCTCTCTTCTTCGTACAAACTCTCCCTCTTTTGTCGCTCACAGACCGTAAAACATGCAGCAGACTATACTGAGAATTTGCCAGCGTAAGTAAGAGAGCCAATATTCTCATGTTTGCTACAACCAATCAACATACAAAATCATTAAAATGAAAATTTAATTTTCACCACTTACAGTGCAATTTTGAAGAATGGTTAGGACCTCCGTCATCTTGCCAACGAGTAAGAAAAAAGACAAACATATCAAAACCCAAAAAACATAATGTGAAAGACAAGAAGAAAGAAATACCACATAAAGCATAGTAGCTCTTCGTACCAATTTAGTAAATGCAACCTTGTTAAAAACATTGAAGAATTAAAAGAAACTATTGACCACTCCTGCAATCGAAGAAAATAAGTTCCCGCCATCACCAGTATATGCCATCAAATCGAACCACAGATCTACTTTTCGACATCATGCAGTAGATCTCCATTTTAAGCTCCATCAACTAACTTTTTAAAACTAAATGTGATAGATGATGCTAAAATAGATAGCGTTGTAATTCTCTCCAACTCCATCAAAAAAATTTAAAAAATAATTAGGCTAAAAAAGCAAAAAAATAGAAAAATATAATAAAAGAAGGAAGACAAACCTCTTATTCTATAGATACCTCATAATTCACATCTAAAAGAATGCCACCAACAAAAGAAAATAAAATACAAGTGACACATCTGGACCATCTTAAACGTTTTTCCTAAAGAGTTACACACAAACAAAATATATAAATTTTATCTACCCAAAAAGATAAAAATATATGCTTATTTACCTTAAAAGTGCTAACTAAGATTGATAATAACCTTTGGTAGTCCTATATTAAAGTAAACAAAATTAATATTGCTAAGTAAATAATCCTAAATAGAAAAGAAAATATGTAATAGAA
The DNA here is from genome assembly GCF_054855325.1 of Carica papaya. Taxonomy (NCBI): domain Eukaryota; kingdom Viridiplantae; phylum Streptophyta; class Magnoliopsida; order Brassicales; family Caricaceae; genus Carica; species Carica papaya. Next base: position 27,186,640 of record NC_142309.1, read on the forward strand.
AATAAAATTTATGTCATAAGCATAGGAAAATAAACCTATTATTCCATGTATATGTTATAACCCAATATGTTTCAAGCAGTGTTACCTAAAAAAAGAGAACAAAACAGAGATAATATATGATTGGTCTCTATTCAATATTTTGCCTAAAGATTTTCATAATAGCAAAGAAAGAAAATTTTAACTAGTTATAGAAAAAACATAATATTAAATACATGTTTATTTACCTGATTTTTGCCGTTTGAAATCTACAACAACTACACAAAAGTAAGCATATCAATTTATAAATGATCAAGGCCTTTTTACGTCGTAATTAAAATAAGAAGAAAACCAATAGCAATTAAATGTAACATATGTGCACAGCATGGCATGGACAGATATCAAAACTTCAAATTAAAAAAGAACGACTAAAATCAAGAAGAACAAATATTAAAAGAGGAAAATTTTGTTGTCTTCTGCACAATATTAAAAACAGCCTCAAGTATTGCTATGTTAATGTACACATAAAGAAATTCATTGGCGAAATAATGCTAAATTATTTCAATTTATAATCATTTAACCTCATGCAAATATTAAAATGAGATATTCGTTTTTAGGACTGATACTTGAGTTTTACTCTTTTTTCTTGTCAGTTTGTAAGGGTAATTGTAATTTTTTACCGGTATTTTGTCGTTATTATGTTTGAGATGTTTGTTTGTAGAGAAAGTTGAAGAGCTAAATGTAATTTTTGTTTTGGTTTACTTGAGTTTGTGATTGTATTTGAGTTTGTTTGTAATTGTATTAAAATTTAAGTGCCTACTTGTTGTTGTAATTTTGCTCGAGTTAGTTGTTTGCTTCATTTTTTTGGAATTGCGAAAAAAATCAATTGGATTTTTCTTTCAGTGTACTTAAATTTGTAATTATATTTGAGTTTGTTTGTATTTTTGTTCCAATTTCGGTTTCTAATTACAATTTGTTTGCTTTGCATGGTTGATATCGATCTATCGCATGTAGCTTTTTAGTGTTCAAATCCATCCTTTAACTAAGTTATAGTAGCATAATTTAAAAATTATTGTTTGATAAGTTAGTAAAAAAATAAAAATAATTGACTAATCAGATAATAAAACCATGAGGTAAAATTTCATACGAACTCGCTTCTTCTGTCGCTCTGGTTCTCTTCTTCGTACACACTCTCCCTCTTTTGTCGCTCACAGACCGTAAAGCATGCCGCAAGCTATACCGAGACCCTGCCAGCGTAAGTAAGACAGCCACTATTCGCAGGTTTGCTACAACAAGTAATTATGCAAAATCATTAAAACAAAAATTGAATTTTCATCACTTACAGCACAATTTTGAAGAATTGTCAGGACCTCCTTCCTTTTGTCAACGACGCGAGAAACAAGACAAAAATACCAAAACTCAGAAACTATAATGTGAAAGATAAGAAGAAAGAGATACCTCATAAAACACAGCAGCTCATAGTACCAAACAACTGTGTAACAGACCAGCTCCAATATCCTGATTACCAATTCAGTAAATGCAACCTTATTAGAAATATTAAAAAAATAAAAAATAACCGCTGACCAAGTACTCCTGCAACCGAAGAAGACGAGTTCCCGCCATCACCAGTATCTGCCATCAAATCGAACCACATATCTTCTTTTCCACTAAAGTGATCGTAGAGTAGATCTCCTTGTAGCTCCAAATAAAACTTTTTTAAAACAGAATGTGATAGATGATGCTGAAATAGATAGCGTTGTAACTCTCTCCAACTCCATCAAAAAAATTTAAAAAATAAATTAGGCTTTAAAAAATTAAAACTAAACTTAAAAATATGATAAAAGAAGGAAGACAAACCTCTTATTCCACGGATATCTCATAATCCACGTCTAAAAGAGTGCTACCAACAAAAAAGAATAAAACACAAGTGACACGTCTGTACCATCTTAAACTTTTTGCCTAAAGAGTTACATACTAACAAAATATAAAAATTTTAACTATCCAAAAAAATAAAAACACATGCTTATTTACCTTAAAAGTGCTCCCTAAGATTGATAATAACCTTCGGTAGTCCTACATTAAAGTAAACATAGAGAATATTGCTAAATAAATGATTCTAAAGAGAAAATAAAACTTATATCACAAGCAAAGCAAAATAAACATTTTGTTCCACGAATATCTTATAACCCAAGATGTTTCCAGTAGTATTACCCACAAAAGAGAACAAAAAAGAGATAATATATGATCGAACTCTCTTTAACTTTTTACCTAAAGATCATAGTATCAAAGAAAGAAAATTTTAACTAATTATAGAAAAAACATAATATTGAATACGTGATGGATGATGCTGAAATAGATAGCATTGTAACTATCCCCAACTCCATCAATTGAATTTTAAAAAATAAATTAGGCTTAAAAAAAGTAAAACTATACTGAAAAATATAATAAAATAAGGAAGGCAAACCTCTTATTCCACAGATACCTCATAATCCACGTCTAAAAGAGTGCTACCAACAAAAAAGAATAAAATACAAGTGACACGTCCGGACCATCTTAAACTTTTTGCCTAAAGAGTTACATACTAACAAAATATAAAAATTTTGACTACCCTAAAAGATAAAAACACATGCTTATTTACCTTAAAAGTGCTCCATAAGATTGATAATAACCTTCGGTAGTCCTACATTAAAGTAAACATAAAGAATATTGCTAAATAAATAATTCTAAATATAAAAATATATGTATATAAATACAAAATAAAATTTGTATCGTAAGTAAAGTAAAATAAACCTTTTATTCCACGAATATCTTATAACCCAACATATTTCCAGCAGTGTTACCCACAAAAGAGAACAAAAAAAAAAAAGATTGGACTCTCTTTAACTTTTTGCCTAAAGATCTTCATAGTAACAAAGAAAGAAAATTTTAACTAGTTATAGAAACAACATAATATTGAATACATGTTTATTCATCTGATTTTTGCCGTTTGAAATCTACAACAATTACACAAAAGTAAGCATATCAATTTATAAATGATCAAGACAGCCACTATTCGCACGTTTGCTACAACAAGTAATTATGCATAATCATTAAAATAAATATTTAATTTTCATCACTTACAGCACAATTTTAAAGAATCAAGACCTCCTTCCTTTTGCCAGCGATGCGAGAAACAAGACAAACATACCAAAATGCAGGAAATATAATGTGAAAGACAAGAAGAAAGAGATACCTCAAAAAACCTAGCGACTCATAGTACCAAACCACTATATAATAGACCAGCTCCAATATACTGATTACCAATTTAGTAAATGCAACCTTATTAGAAAGATAAAAGAAGCAAAAAAAACCGCTGACCAAGTATTCCTGCAACTGAAGAAAACGAGTTCCTGCCATCACCAGTATCTGCCATCAAATCGAACCACATATCTTCTTTTCCACTAAACTGATCATAGAGTAGATCTCCTTTTAGCTCCAAATGAAACCTTTTTAAAACTTAATGTGATAGATAATGCACAAATAAATAGCGTTGTAACCCTCTCCAACTCCATCAAAAAATTTTAAAAAATAAATTAGGCTAAAAAAAAACAAAACTAAACTGAAAAATATGATAAAAGAAGAAAGACAAATCTTTTATTCCACATATACTTCATAATCTACAAACAAAAGAAAATAAAACACATGTGACACTGCTGGACCATCTTAAACTTTTTGCCTAAAGAATTACATACTAACAAAATATAAAAATTTTGATTACCCAAAAAGATAAACACACATGTTTATTTACCTTATAAGTGCTCCATAAGATTAATAATAACTTTCGGTAGTCCTACATTAAAGTAAACATAAAGAATACTGCTAAATAAATAATTCTAAATAGAAAAAATATTTATATATATATAATAGAAAATAAAATTTATATCGTAAGTAAAGCAAAATAAACCTTTTGTTCCACGAATATCTTATAATCCAACATGTTTCCAGTAGTATTACCCACAAAAGAGAACAAAAAAGAGATAATATATGATTGGACTCTCTTAAACTTTTTGCATAAAGATCTTTATAATAACAAAGAAAGAAAATTTTAACTAGCTATAGAAAAAAATATAATATTGAATACGTGTTTATTTATCTGATTTTGGGCGTTTGAAATCTACAACAATTACACAAAAGTGAGTATATCAATTTATAAATGATCAAGACTCTTTTAAAATTAGAAGAAAACCAATAGCAATTAATTGTAACAAATGCAGGCATGGACAGATTTCAAAACTTTAAATTAAAAAAAACGACTAAAATAAAAAAGAAAAAATATTAAAAGAGGACAATTTTGTTGTCTTTTGCATAACATTAAAAACAATCTCAAGTATTACTATGTAATTTTTGTTTTAGTTTACTTGAGTTTATGATTATATTTGAGTTTATTTGTAATTGTATTAGAATTTCAGCGTCTACTTGTTTTAGTTTGTTGTACAATTTCACTCAAACTTAGTTGTTTGTTTCATTTTTGTGGAATTGCAAAAAAATCAATTGGATTTTTCTTTAAATATACTTGAATTTATTAATTTATTTGAATTTGTTTGTATTTTTATTCCAATTTCAGTTTCTTATTACAATTTGTTTGTTTTGCATTGTTCATATCGATCTAGCGTCATGTAGGTTTTTAGTGTTCAAATCCATCCTTCAACTAAGTTATGGTAGCATAATTTAAAAATTATTGTTTGATTAGTTAGTAAAAAATAAAAATAATTGATTAATCAGATAATAAAATCATGAGGTAAACTTTCATACGAACTCTCTTCCTCTGCCTTCCTGGTTCTCTTCTTCGTACACACTCTCCCTCTTTTGTTGCTCACATACCGTAAAGCACGCCGTAGGCTATACTGAGAGCCTGCCAGCGTAAGAGAGCCAGTATTCGCAGGTTTGCTACAATCAATAAATATGCAAAATCATTAAAATGAAATTTGAATTTTCATCACTTACAGCACAATTTTAAAGAATGCTCATGACCTCCGTTATCTTGCCAGCGACGCGAGAAACAAGACAAACATACCAAAATCTAAGAAATATAATGGGAAAGGCAAGAAGAAAGAGATACCTCCTAAAACACAGCAGCTCATAGTACCAAACCATTGTATGGTCTAGCTCCAAAATCCTAATTACCAATTCAGTAAATGCAACATTATTAGAAACAATGAAGAAACAAAAGAAACTGATGACCAAGTACTCCTACAACTGAAGAAGACGAATTTCCGCCAGTACCATTATCTGCCATCAAATCAAACCACAGATCTTTTTAACTAAAATGATCATGGAGAAGATCTCCTTATGAAGCTCCATCTAAAAACTTTTTAAAACTTAATGTGATAAATAATGCAGAAATAAATAACGTTGTAACTCTCTCCAACTCCATTAAAAAATATTAAAGAAAAAATTAGGATGAAAAAAAAAAAACAAAACAAAACTGAAAAACAGGATAAAAGAAGAAAGACAAACCTCTTATTCCGCTGGTTCCTCATAATCTATATCTAAAAGAGCGCTACGAACAAAAGAAAACAAAACACAAGTGACACGCCTGGACCATCTTAAACGTTTTGACAAAGAGTTACGCACTAACAAAATATAAAAATATTAGCTACCCAAAAAGATAAAAACACATGATTATTTACGTTAAAAGTATTCCTAAGATTGATAATAACCTTCGGTAGTCCTATATTAAAGTTACCAAAAAGAATATAGTTAAGTAAATAATTCTAAATACTAAAAAATATATGTAATAAAAAATAAAATTCATGTCATAAGCATTAAAAAATAAACCTTTTATTTCACAAATATATCATAACCCGACATTTTTCCAGCAATGTTACCCAGAAAAGAGAACAAAACAGAGATAATATATGATTAGATTCCTTTCAACTTTTTACCTCAAGATCTTCATAATAACAAAGAAATAAAATTTTAACTAGTTAAAGAAAAAACATACTATTGAATATATGTTTATTTACCTGATTTTTACCATTTGAAATCTAGAACAACTACACAAAAGTAAGCATATCAATTTATAAATGATCAAGACTCTTTTATGTTGTAATTCAAATCAGAAGAGAATCAATAGCAATTAAATATAACATATGCACAACTTGACATGGACATTAAAAACGACCATTAAAAGAGGACAATTTTGTTGTCCTCTGCATGACATTAAAAACAGCCTCAAGTATTGCTACATTAATGTACACACAAAGAAATTCATTGACGAAAAATACTAGATTGTTTTAATTTATAATCATTTCAACTCATGAAAATGTTAAAAACGAAATATTCAATTTTTGGGTTGATACTTGAAGTTTACTCTTTTTCCTTGTCAGTTTGTAAGGATAGTTGTAATTTATTTGTTGTAGTTTGTCGTTATTGTGTTTGAAATGCTTGTTTGCTAAAAAAGTTGAAGAGCTAAATGAAATTTTTGTTTTGGTTTAAAAGCTATTAGGTTTCTAAGATCTTCAAAATAAGAAAATGAACGATAACTCTAAATTATAAGTTTGTAAAAATTAAACTCTTAAAATAAAATAATCCTCCAATCTAAATCTAAAGTAAAGCTAACATGTGATAAATCTTTAAGTTAGAATTTTTCAGTCGCAGAATTTTATGTATTTTAAAAACTATTAATTTTTTAATGAAGTAAGGAAACTTAGCTCTCCATCTACATTTCGCATTTTTTTTATTAAATTATGTAGTTGAAAAATTCATTGATATAATCTTGCAGTAGATTTATTTTGGGTGCCAAAAAAAATTGTTTTTTCAGTGCAAGTGCAGCATTTTTGCAATACGTTCACAAGCCACATTACATAAACTATTAGGATCCAATACACACACTTAATGCAGCAAATAAGTATATTTATTTCGAGGTGTATTAACCTACTGCCTAACTCCGATGCTCCAAACTCTTCTTCATGTTCTACTAGTGATGTTATCTTATAAACTATCTTTACTTGATACTTTTATTTACCAAACTTTTCTTTCAATTACAAATTACTTTTAACTGTTATTGTATTCAAACTATGTATTATCTTTTAGAATTAGATTCAAAAGAAAGCCACCAACTGGAATTGAGCAAGTTCTCAGCTTCCCGTCTGCGGACATACCTTTCATGCTATTTCAGTGCCAAAGTTCACTAGCCCATGTCGACAGGTGTGGAGGAAATATATTAGGAAGATCACTGAATAGTGAAGGGAACATCTCATCATACTGAAAAAACAAATATTGCAACAATTGAAAGCATAAATGAAAAATATGCGACACTTTAGAAAATATTTCTAATTATGAAAATATTTAAAGGAAAGTTCACAAGATAAAATAGTTTTTTAAGAAGTTTTAGATTGTGAAAGAAATGATAAGTTAGAAAATTAAAAAAGACTAGATTACCATCTATGCAATAGAGCTCCAAATCCAATCGTTATTCTTGCTTTTATTTTTAATATATTTATTATTGCTGTAACATTTTTACGCTGTTAGTTTTCAAGAAAACCCGAATACTCTGAATACTTTGGGAGGGTAATCAATCAAGCAATTCTTCTTTTCGAAAGTTCCCTCAATCGGAAAAGGGTAATATGTTCATATTTGATTCATACATTAGCATATAACTATGGAATATCCACAGCATTAATATTCTATTCCCAACCTACCTGGGTCTCAAAGGAACGTGTCAAATGTACTTAGAAACAGAGACCAAAATATCAACTTTGCAAACTCCATAAAAAACAGAACCTACTAAATCAAATTCCAGAAGATAGTTTGTTTGTCTGTAAAATTATTAAAGCTAAATTGGAATATTTAAATGAAAAAACAAGAAACTGCTGCTATCTTTTGAGTAAATTTCAAGTCTATAAATCATGGTAAAAAGGAATAAGAAAAACAACATCTCCCCAGTTAAGAAACCTGCTGCAATGTTTATAACAAGAAAGAACTCGAATTAATTTAGAAATATGTTATGTGTGAAATTTAGGAAGAGGGCTTTTAGGGTTTGGAATGTAGCAAACAAAGAGAGAAGTGCAGAGAGAGTGAGAAACAGACAAAGAGAGAACAAAAGAGAGAAGAGAACACAGAGAGAGACAGAGAACCAATTCATTATTCCTCATTACAGATATAGTTGAAAATAACTGATGCTAAGAAACAATTAGTTAGTTAGTTAAGAACAGATGCTACACATAACAAAACAAATTTATGAAAACTAAAAACATTAAATAAGAAGAATAAATAAATAAGAAGACAAACTGTAAAAAGAAATTTAAAAAAAAAAAGATTTATGTAAACCCAGATTAAGAGAGACTAAATCACTTATGCCAACTTCATGAAAGGAGAACCAAATAAAAATAAACTCCATGAATGATCACCTACCAATATTAAGAGATAAGTAAAAATACCTCCGGCTACCGTTGGGTCTTTGAAGAGAAAGACATATCTCTTCTTTCGATCTTCTTCTTCCCTCTTTCTTTGCTCTTCTTTTCCTTCTCTATTTGGCTCTTTACTCCCAGTAAACTGAAAAAGAAATAGAATGTTAGAAAGAGGACAGTTCAATTTGTTTTCTATCATCTTCTTCCTTACCTCTTTCAGATATTCTTTTCTTTCCCTCTCCACATTGAAGAGAATTGGAGAGTTTCAGATCCATGTCTGCTCGTTCCTGTCTTTTTCCCCTTTTTCTCTCTCTGCTATGCTCGTACTTCTCACCTTCTCTCTGGGCAAGGCTTGTGAACAAGAGAGATCGAAATTTAACAGAATGAATAAGTAGTGTTGGGTCTTGAAGAGAAACCCATCGATCTTCTTTTCGATCTCCCTTGAAGAGAACGGAGAGTTTCAGATCCATGTCTGCTCGTTTCTGTCTTTTTCCCCTTTTTCTCTCTCAATTATGTTTGTATTTCTCACCTTCTCTCTGGGCAAGGCTTGTGAACAAGATAGATTGAAATTTAACAGAATGACTAGGCAGTGTTGGGTCTTTAAGAGAAACCTATCTATCTTCCTTTCGATCTTCTTTTTTCCTTCTTTCTTTGTTCTTCTTTTCTTTCTCTATTTGATTCTTTGCTCTCAAGAAACTGAAAAAGAAATAGAATGCTAGAAAGATGACCATTCTAATTTGTTTTCTATCATCTTCTTCCTTACCTCTTTCTGATATTCTTTTCTTTCCCTCTCCACATTGAAGAGAATGGAGGGGTTTCAGATCCATGTCTGGTCGTTTCTGTCTTTTTCCCCTTTTTCTCTCTCTTTTGTGCTTGTATCTCTCTCCTTCTCTCTGGGCAAGGCCAGATCTGGAAACAAAGAACGTCGAAAACTTTTTGGAAGTAAAAGAGAGGCAGAAGGTGGTCTGAAGAGGAGAATTGGAAAACTTTTGTGGGGTTTTAATCTAATCGCACGGTCAGTTTGCTTTTAAAGGGAAAATAAAGAAATTCAGACTGCGCACGCCGACAAGCATAACACAACGGTCAATTTGTTTTTTAAAAAACTTTTTAAAGAAAAGAAAAAGAAAGAAAAAAGCAACTATTGCAGATCCATGTCTGCTCGTTTCTGTCTTTTTCCCCTTTTTCTCTCTCTGCTATGCTCGTACTTCTCACCTTCTCTCTGGGCAAGGCTTGTGAACAAGAGAGATTGAAATTTAACAGAATGACTAAGTAGTGTTGGGTCTTTAAGAGAAACCCATATATCTTCTTTTCGATCTTCTTTTTTTTCCCCTTATTCTCTCTCTGCTATGCTCGTACTTCTCAACTTCTCTCTGGGCAAGGCTTGTGAGAACAAGAGAGATTGAAATTTAACAGAATGACTAGGCAGTGTTGGGTCTTTAAGAGAAACCTATCTATCTTCTTTTCGATCTTCTTTTTTTTTCCTTCTTTCTTTGTTCTTCTTTTCTTTCTCTATTTGATTCTTTGCTCTCAAGAAACTGAAAAAGAAATAGAATGCTAGAAAGATTACCATTCTAATTTGTTTTCTACCATCTTCTTCCTTACCTCTTTCTGATATTCTTTTCTTTCCCTCTCCACATTGAAGAGAATGGAGGGGTTTCAGACCTCGTTTCTGTCTTTTTCCCCTTTTTCTCTCTCTCTTTTGTGCTTGTATCTCTCTCCTTCTCTCTGGGCAAGGCCAGATCTGAAAACAAAGAACGTTGAAAACTTTTTGAAAGTAAAAGAAAGACGAAAGAAAGGAAGAAGGTGGTCTGAAGAGGAGAATTGGAAAACTTTTGTGGGGTTTTAATCTAATCGCACGGTCAGTTTGCTTTTAAAGGGGAGATAAAGAAATTCAGACTGCGTTAAAAGGACGCCGACAAGCATAACACAACGGTCAATTTGTTTTTTAAAAAACTTTTTAAAGAAAAGAAAAAGAAAAAAGCAACTACTGCGTTAAAAAAGTTAAACTACACGGAGCCCAGGCTTAGGGTGTTGTTTTAAATTTTGGTTATATTTTATAAAAAATTAAAATATCTTTATAATAGAAAACTGTAGTTATTAAGAAAGAGATAATAAATTAAAAAAAAAATTAAAGTAAAATAGCATAAATAAGAATGTGAAGAATGTGTGATAAACACTTAGTAATTAATTCTAAAAAAATGTGAGTGAATTTTACTGGGAAATAGAAAAAATTAAAAAAATTTGACAGAAAAATGAAAAAGACTCCCTTGTAGATGATTTTTTTTTATTAATTATTACTGAAAGAAAATAAAAATAAATAAATTTAAAGCGGATAAATATAATTTTGTAATAAATTTTAATAATTTATGTTAGAATATAAATAATTAACTATGATATTTTTTTACAATTTTTTAAATAATTAATTTAATCAATTATTTAATACAATCAAAACATATATACTTTTTTAGTTCTCTATATGCATTAAAGCAACAATATCTCAACCACACATTTGGAGAAAAGTAATATATTTCATATATGATAAATATGGACACCAACCACTGCATGCTAATTAAAAATAGGACAAAAAAAAAGATAAAAATGCAGAGGAGTCCAGACCACTCAAGTAACAAAACAATGATATCAATGAAATAAAAAAAAATGCAAAACAAACAACCGGACTATTTTAAATTTTTTGTCTAAAGAGTCACATAATAACAAGAGCTAATTGTTTTAACTAGCTAAGCAAAAACAAAATATTGGGTACATGATTATTTACCTCATCTTTGGAGTTTGAAATCAACAATAAGCAAATAAAAATGAGTAAATCAATTTGTAAATAACAAAGATTCGTTAATATTATAATTCAAAGAAGTAAAAAATCATTAACAAATAAATAGAACATATAGATAATTTTTCATGGGAACTACGCGTACCAAAATTGAAATATAAAAAAAAATCAACTAGAACCATGGGTAACAAGCATTAAAAGAGAACAATAAACATATCTTTTTATAAATAAATAAGATTTTTCTACATTATAATTTAAATAAGAAGAGAACCAAATAATTAAAAGTAACATATGCATAGTTTGGCATGAAAAAACGGATATTGAAACTTCAAAATTAAAAAAAACGACTAAAATAAAGAACAAACATCAAAAGATGACAATTTTATTATTCTCAGTATAATATTTAAAATCGTCTTTTGAGTACTACTACGTTAATGTACATATAAAAGAAATTCACTAAGCTAATAATACTAATTTTGTCGATTTATAATCATTTCAATTCATACGAATGTAAAAATGATATGTTCATTCTATAAGCTGATATTTAGGATTTATTGTCATTTTATCATTCACTTTTGTTTACTCATTTCTAAGCAATTAGTAGTCAAAATCCTAGATCATCTCAATTCATAAGACAAACATTCATTGGATTCAAATATCAAATAAATATACTATAAATTTAAATCAGAGTTCTCTAATAGTTATCACTTGCAACTCTTCCAACAGTATTTTTGACATATAGCTAATGTTGTAAATTTACCAAACATTTCTTTTTCTTAAGCACTAATCCCTAAGTTCACTTTTCATAACTGAAAAATAATATTCCAATGGACATCCTTCAAACATTCACTATGGATGATACCACATAATAACCAACAACCACCATCTTTCTAACAACACGCTATGAGCAAAACATTAAACCATATAAAAGAAAGTCATCTACCTCCAAAAACCTACAAAATGATTCAAGTCATCTTAAAACACCAATTACATCGAATATCTTAGAGCAATACTAACCGACCAATGTATTAGAGCTAAAATAAAACAAAGACTTTCTTGCCTATCACTAGTACTTTATAGATTTTTAAAAATTAAACTCTTAAAATAAAATAATCCTCCAATCTAAATATAAGTAAAGTTAACACGTGATAAATCTTTAATTTAAAATTTCTTTGTCACTTACACCGTAATAGTTTTTTAATGAAGTAAGAAAGCTTGGCTCTCCATCTACATTTTGTATTTTTTTATTAAATTAGGTAGTTGAAAAATTCATGGATATAATATTGCAGTAGATTTAGTTCGAGTGCCAAAAAAATTTATTTTTTCATTGCAAATGCAGCATTGTGCAATACTTTCGGAGGCCACATTACATAAACTATTAGGGTCCAATACACACACTTAATGCAGTAAATGAGTATATTTATTGCGAGGTATATTAAACTGCTGCCTAACTCCGATGTTACAAACTCTTTTTCATGTTCTATTAGTGATGTCATCTTATAAACTATTTTTACTTGATACTTTTATTTGTCAAATTTTTTTTCAATTACAAATTATTTTTAACTGTTATTGTATTCAAAATATGTATTATCTTTCAGAATTAGATCCAAAAGAAAGTCACTTACATATGCAATATTTTTTTTCTCCTCTAGCTTACCTTAAAACGATAATTTACCACTATCTTATAGCTAAAATCAAACAAGAACTTACCTCCACAAACTTACTAGTAGTTAATAACTTCAATACATAAAAAATCAATCAATGTCTAGTTCATAACATTACTCAACAATCCTAACCATCTAAGTTTAAATAAACCAATATGGATTATACCACATAACAACCCCATATGAAATTACAATAAGAATTTTTTACTTTTTATTATAAAGTACAGATGTAACATTATTTTCTGGCAATAAAATTATACAACCCTATATAGAATAGGCAAAAAAAATTTAAATATTTGGTTACACCTCATTTTGTACTGATCTTGAATTTGATAGAACAACTCTGCATCAGTACTCAAAAAGTCTTGGTTACAGTTGTAGCTTGGTCCAAAACAGGTTGTCTTGGGCCTCACCTAGCCCAAGGCCAAGCCTAATCTAGGCCCAGCTTGGTCCAAACCCAAGCTCAATTTGGTTCTTAAAGGACTTGATAAAACATAGTTTTACAATAAATTTTAATAATTTATGTTAAAATATAAATAATTAACTATGTTACTTATCTACAATTTTTTTTAATAATCAATTTAATCAATCATTTAATACAATCAAAACATATATACTTTTTGAGTTCTCTATATGTATTAAAACAACAATTCTCTATATGTATTAAAGCAGCAATATTTCATCCACACATTTGGAGAATAGTAATTATCTTTCATATATGCATCAAATTCCTAATGCATAAACATGCTTACAGAATATTGTATGTATTAGAATGCTAGTCTCTCAAAATGCTTACAAATGATTTTACTACATACTATAGCTCCAATGATGCATGCCAATTTGATACTTACCTACTTTATACTGTAAAATGAATCTTCAAAAGAAATATATGTCATCTAGTTATATGTACAAATTGGAACAGATCAAAGCCTAGTTGCACGAAGCCAGAAAGAGAAGTAAATTTCCTCCCTTGATTTGTTTGTTCATTTCTTCCCAGTAAAAAAAAAATGGTGAGGACTAAAATGAAGTTAAAATCGTGAGCATCCCGGATCAGCAAGTAACTGACCCATTACCAACTCCAGAATCAGGCTTATCTGTACGTGAAATCACAAAGCGATCAACAATTTTAACAGTGTTAACTGGGTCCTGCTGAGCAGCAGCTGCACTCCACTTGCTTGGGAATTTTCTTAGATGGCTCATCTGCTGTGGCTGTTTAGGTTCAGCATCCCAATCAGGATCCAACTTCCATTCCTTGGGCACCTGCATGTCAGACAGGATAAATAATATGTAGATACTAATATCTCGAACCCCAGCACTACTATGTCTAAAATTAACATAGAACCACTTTTCATGTATGTAAATCAGTCTTTTGATGCATACTATCGAGAAGAATCTAGGATTGCTGATAATCACTAATGGTCCGTTCCGTTCAATCTCCATTTAGTTTCTATTATATCCCATTTGATGAAGGATGAAGAATATTTGAGCATAATAGTAAGAGAAAATTTATCAAGAACCAAAATTTGAAATCTTACATCTCAATAATCAAATTAATAACTCAATTTTATATGATAAGTAAATGACTTGTCTACCAAATAACTAAACTAGAATCATCTACAAACAACTAAACTAGAGTTAAGCATCAAAATACAACCGAGGAAGGAATTTTTAAACCTAACTAGGAAATTTACTGAAAAAAAAATAAGCTAATTAATTGGATAGCTTATACCAGATAGCAACCAAAAATCCTAATTGAATATGAAATAATAAACTCACACCAAGAATAAGCCTATAAGCACAAAGTCCTAATAAACTTACTGCTATGAGCACCAAGAGGGTGCAACCCATGTACAAAAGTATTTACAAGTTAATCATCATCTCTATCAAATCACCAAAATCCTCCATAAAGTCTCACATATGCTAGGTTCTTGTATAACAAAAAATTCAAGATTTTCTCTGTTGTGCCTTTTAATCTTCTTCGAAACATATCAGTAAGGCTTCCACCTTTTAAAAGTAAGCCTCTCTTCCACCCTGCCTGACGATTTTTGAATATACCCATCACTTGGTTCCACTATGTATCTTTGAGTTTGGCACCAAGCAGAGGCCCAAGTACTTGATTTTCATATCGACATTCTTACAACCCATAATATTGGCCAAATACCCGGCTTTTTCGCCCAACTGGACTAATTCTATCTTAGCCATGTTGATATTTAAACTTGAGACGGCTTGGAAACACAACAAAACACGTTTAATATTGAAAATATTCCCGGGCTCAAATCCCGGAACAAAAGAATATAATCCACAAAGAATAGATGAGTTACCTTCACCTCTTCGGTTGCTTACCCACCTTCACTCCTGTGAAAAGATGAAGTTCTCTCGCCTTGAGCAATAGCTTGTTTAATGCCTTCTATGACAATAATGAAGAGCAAAATGGGCAAAGGATCTCCCTATCTAGGGCCCCTAGAAGCCTTAAAGAAAACGACAAATGGCCATTGACCAAAACTGCAAAAGCAGATGTGGTAATGCAGGTCTTCATCCAGGATCTTCACTTCACTTTGAAACCCAACCTCTCCATCATGTAAACTAGAAAATTCCATGAAACATAATCACACTTTCTCCATGTCAAGTTTACACAACATTCCCTGGTTTCCTTCTCTCAAAATGTTATCAACAATCTCTTTAACTGTAAGGGCAACATCCAAAATTTGTCTTCCCCTCACAAAAGCATGCTAGCATTTCCCACTACACTTCCAACCACCTTAGCTAATCTTATTACCAAGACTTAACCAATAATTCTGTAAACCCTGCTCACTAAACTAATAGACTTGAAGTCTCTAATATTGAAAACCTGTTAGATCTTCAGGATGAACAACCAAAAAGCTGAGTTCAATCTTTTTACTAACTACCCCATAGCGTGAAATTCCAACCACAAGATCATTCTTTAGAAGTTCTCAGTACTGCAGATAAAACTTCATGTTAGATCCATCCAGAACCAGAGCTTTGTCTCCCTTCCAACATGAAATACCTTCATAGATTTCCTCCTCAGAGAACACCTGTTCAAGATATATGCAATCTTACTACTCAACCTACTGAAGTTGAGGCCATCTAAGGTCGGTTTCCAACTCAAATTCTCAGTATATAACTCTAAAAAAGACTTGACATTCTCTCTCAATTCATCATTCCCTTTAACCACTCTTTTCCTACCTTTTAACTCCTCAATGTAATTACACTCTCTATTAAGATTTGCCATACAATGAAAGAATGTTATGTTTCTATCTCCTTCCTTGATCCATTTGGTTCTAAACTTCTGTTTCCAAGCAACCTCCTCCGTGAGGATTAAGTTGGCCCATACAAGCCTGATCCTCCGCTTCTTGACATCCTCCTCAGAAAGACCTCAATCCCCCCTCCAAGCCATCAAGGCTCTATAACTGCACAAGGAGTTCCTCCTTCCTACAATCCTAGCCTAACTCCTCCTTGTCCCGCCTCTTAAACTTGTCCTCAATCGAAGCAAGCTTCTTGACAACTCTAAATAGCAAAATCCTCCACCTTAAATTCTTCCCGCCACCCTTTGAGTTTATCATTGAAACCTGGGACTATAAGTCACTTTTTGTCAAACCTGTATGGGCATGGGCCCCAACTTCCGTTGTTCACCTTCAAGCTTTTGGGAAATTGATTAGTTTGGGCATTGCATATATTAGACAAAACAAGTACTATCCCTATATTATTAGATCCTCCACCTCCAATAATACTTTCCCATGTAAAACTTGTGCCATCCATACATTACTATATAAGCTATTTCCTAAATAAGTGTCATAGGGATCCTAAAGATAACTAGGTATTTATTGCTCTATAAAGAGAAATGTCATAACATTCTCTTCAATGAAATCCTTGGAGATGATATGGTTTTTTTCTTTTTTTTTTTTTGAAATAACAAGTATAAAGTATTCACTAATTACAAGAGGATGTCAACCTATGTACAAAAGATATTTACATGTCAATCAATCAATTGATAAAATTCCTATATCTTCATGGAATAAAAAAATTTTCCCCTAGTCAACTAACCCAAAAGTTTGACACCTAGCTCTAACCTGATCAGCATCATCTTCTACCCCTTGAAAAGCCCTTCTATTCATCTCTTTCCGTACTACATAAAAAATTGTAAGAGGAATAAAAGATAAACGACTTTTCCTACCACTAACGCTCTTCC
The DNA here is from genome assembly GCF_054855325.1 of Carica papaya. NCBI lineage: Eukaryota > Viridiplantae > Streptophyta > Magnoliopsida > Brassicales > Caricaceae > Carica > Carica papaya. Next base: position 27,203,665 of record NC_142309.1, read on the forward strand.
AAGCCCATAACATTTTTCTCACATCATCCACCATTACCCAACGGATGCCCAATGCCCTATATGCTTATACACTAGGGGCATTGTAGTAAAATATGGTCACAAGTCTCTTCTGCCCTCTTACCAAGATAGCAGCCGTTCATTAGGATCCTTCCCCTTTTCATCAATTTGTCGATGGTCAAAATAGATTTACGACCTACCTCTCATGCAAAAAAAGCGATTTTGGAAGGTACATTCACTTCTCATATCTACCAGAATGGGAACTTGTTCTCCTTCTATTCAACTTGAGATGGTATGGTATTGTCAATAGTTTTTTTAAAAAATAAAAATAAAAATAGTAAGATATGATTCATTCACAAGACTAAGAGGTTGCAAACCCGTGTATAAAAGAATGTACAAACCGATTAATGTCAATACAGTCCCCTAAATTCCTCCAGTGCAAGAAGAGGATAAACCCATAATCAAAAAATCAAGGGTCTGAAACCATCTATCTTTAACCTTATCTCATCTTCCACCCCCCTCAAAAGCTCTCATGTTTCTCTTTCTACACCACATGATAGTGAAGAAGGAAATGGAATTCCATCCCTAAGGAATTGAAACTAGAGGTAGAAAGGATGAGAACATGGAAACTATCATATATGTCTATATCAAATATGCTAATAATTAACAAAAAACAAACAATAGGAATAGGATAGAAATTAAAACAAATGAGACCGCTTGTTAAGGTTTCAACTGCATTACTACACAAGGAAATAAAAATGATTACATACATCAAGTGCAATTCTTCATTTTCGTGCAAAATAACTACTTATAAGTCCCATTGGCTATTTACAGTCCAAGAAGTTAGTTCCATAGAAAAAAAATTTAAGTGACAAAAATCTCAACATTCTTGTAAGTCCCATTAGATAGGTCGATATTATGTCCACACATGGAGTCTAGCATCCAAATAAGATTACCTAGCCCCTCAGTGATGTTTACACTTAGGATAGTGGAAAAAAAATAACATCTTATTTATGATATGTATGCATCAGTTGGAGGGTTGGCAAGGGAGACAAAATTAGATTTTGGCAGGATCCGTCGCTAAAAGGAGGAGCACTTAGAGATCAGTTTTCTCAGACTTTTACTATCACACAACACAAGTAACAGTCAGTGAATCATTCAGAGATATAAGAAGGAAGGGAGTGGCAGGTAAATATGCTGAGAAATCTCAATGATTGAGAGATTAACGAGTACGAGATGTTTCTAAATACTTTGTCTTTCATGTCAGCAAAATAATAGCAATAACCAACCAGTATTGAGTCTCAATGCCATCAGGTCTTTCTATAATTACCTGGCTAAGCATAATACTACAAAAACCAGGTTTCATTTTCAACAAATCTGGAAGGTCAAAGCCCCTCTCAGAGTAGCTTTCTTCACGTAGGAGGCCAATGGGGTGTATACTGACAATAGACAAATTGATGAGAAGGTAAACGATAATGATGAACAGTTGTTTTCTATGTAAAAGAGATGCAGAGACTTGTAATCATGTCTTGCTTTGGTGTCCGTTCGTATACAAGTTATGGACTATGGTTTATGGGTTGCTGGGGATTAGTCAAATGATGGCTGAGTAGGTAAGGAATGAGATCTGGGTCTGGAGGGGTATCAGTGGTGTTAACAAACATGTGGATCTCGTCCTTCTTGCTATATTTTAGGTAGTGTGGAAAGAGAGAAACATGAGAACTTTTGAGGTGGTAGATGAAGATATTGATAGGGTTATGAATAGATGGTTCCAGACCGTGAGTACTTTTGTTTTGGTCATTCTTTTTATTCAATCAAGGATTTTGGAGATCTTATTGATATCTTTATTGATATGTGAACACTTTGTACATGGGTTGGCACCTCCTTAGTGCTTGTGAATCAATTATACACACTATACTTTTTATTTCAAAAAAAAAAAAACACTCGACATTATATAAGGCAACTGCACATGGTTCTATGTTCTCACTTTTCTTAATATATCCTACACCAAGATATAAAAGGAAACAGTAACACTGCAATCTAAAAGGAAGTACAAGAGAAAATTAGTACTTGAAGAAATTACCGAAGCATATTTGATCAATTAAGACCCATAGATATGCCATTAAATGTTGACTAGTTTCTCACCTTATCAACTGCAAGTGTGAAAACTTCAAGGTCGCCATCAGGCTTTATGTGGAATCGTGTAAATGACTTGTAATTGGCAATTCGAAGAGAGGAGAAGGCTTCATCAAAGTGGATGTGAAGCCAGTTAATGCAGATATACAGGTAGCTGCCAAACACCAAGGAAACCACAGGGGTTGAAAAAACCCAAAAATAGAGGAAGACAGTAGCATAATAAATGACAGCACCCCCTCGAGAGAGTGACTGTATCCCATTCTTGCAAATATTGCTCCGTGTTACTGCCATTACCTATAAGATTTCTCCCAATAATTTAGAATATTATTTGGAACATTTATCACCAGAAGATGAGAGATATCTTACCTCTGGAACATCAAAAGCAGACATAAGATACTTGATACATGCTGGATAAAGACCAAACGTCCATTGTTCTATACGAGCTCGAAGGCCAGTAGGATCTGGAAAATGCTCACTTTCCACTGACCGATACCACTGATACAAAGAGTGGTAACCTGAAGAAAGAAAAATACTAACACATTACCTCAAAATGAATAGCGTTATTGTTTAAATGATAAAAACTATCATCTTAATATTCCTCATATTCATATTTTGATATATATATATATATATATATCAAATGTCAATCTTTGCCCTAACTTCAAGAGTTTCCTGGTCTACTTATCTTTTGTGAAAGAAGGCATTTAGGCCACACAAACCAGAAGATATTGAAGTAACACAGAAGTAAGGATCCGGGTGAATCCTATTAAAATAACATCTTTCTATAAGATTTTATTAAATAACAACATACAGCTAATAAACTAACCAGATGTTGCTAGCAGTTTATGCTGAATGCATGTCTCTACACCCAGTTCCAAAAGCAGCATAAGAATCAGAGCTGCTGCCAGGTGAGCAGAAACATGAAGGATTCCAATTATTACTCGTTTCTTCCGAGAAACTTTTGAAGGGACGAAAATAATTGCAGTTATCAGTAATACCACAGCACCAGCCAAGGACACATAAGAGTGCTCCAACACGTGCATAAAAGCATTCCACACTGTGCCAAAGAAACTCCTCAAGTGACCAGAAAATGAATCATCTTGCAAGATGTGATCAAGCTTACACTGAAGATTACAAGGAAAAATGAGTAATATTCCAGCTCCACAGCAATATTTACATGTTAAAACTATTTTTTTGCATAATCCTAATGGAGAAAGAGGACTCCACCAAGGTAAGTTTTAGCACCCTGCAAACTAGTACATATACAAAGAAGAAACTAAAGACATCCTAATTTTTATGGAAGGAGGATCCAAGGACATATAAAGTTAAACTAACAGGCATGGCTTTCTAGAACTGAAAAAAATTGAGCAGAAATTCACCTGTGGAAACATCGAAAAAACCAACACAAAGTATATAATGCCGCCAATGAAATCAAATTGCCAGTTCTTCTTTCGAAATTTTAGAATATTACCCAGTGCAATCTGCATGTAGTAGAAAATATGATACATATATGAAGCTGATAAAACAATTAAATATGTATAGACACAAAATTAAATTCAGGGATTACCCTGCTTGAATCATCAAAAGAAGGATAGGCTGCCTTGCTCTCGTATGCCGCTCCGTAAAATTTGGAAAAATTACTGAAGACATGGGTGGGGTGTAAAAAAGCTCCACCACAACCATTCACAAGTAAATGTTGTACGTACACAGGCTTATCTGACTGAACACATGAATGACGCATATAATGATGTAAGTCCCCTGCCAATCGAAGTTTACACCTTCCTTTTAAGTAATCACATATTAGGTGCTCGATATTCTTTCCAGAAACATCATTCCAGTACCAATCAAGAATCCAATTTGGTTCATGTGTCATAATGATCACAGAATCATCCTCACCAACCTGTATAAACAGTGCAACAAAGATTTTCCAAAATTGGCAAAAGTTTTGGAAGATAAATTAGATAACATATCACAAATTTAAAGCAACCAATGGCACCGAAACACAGTACCAGATATTATATATATATATATATATATATATATAATAGATGGTCAACTAACAATCCTCCTCTAGATGAAGAAGTAAATAATATAAGGAAGGTTTTGTTTCTCTTCCAAACAGATCACAGTTCAAACAATAATTAACATGGTTACAACAATTCTAAGTTGTTTTATCAGAGATAAACAGACTCGATCTTTTCAATCAGCTTGCTTTTCGAATAATTGATCAAAGAATTAATCATTTCATATGACATCAAAGCATGAGGACTAATGTAGGAATCCTAGTTGCTTCATTTCTATTCAATTTAATTTTGTATGAAGTACAAAGGACTCACATTTCCCAGAATCGCTTGACCCCTTGCAATTATCCCAAAATTTTGAATTTGGTCACAATAACACTTGGACTCATTTTGATTCTTAATCTGGATATACAATATTAGGAACCAGATTTGAGAAGAATTGTGGCAGCTTAAGAAAATTGGGTAGGATAAGATTCCAAAGGTCGTGGGAGAAAAAAAGTAGGAAAGGAGAATGAAGACTTTATGTCCTAAGGAACTTCTCAAGAAAGATTAGATGTCAAAGTAAACAGCAAGAATCCATCAATCAATATTTTTTTTCTGTGGGAATCAAATTATATTGATTATCTTCTCTAGACACTTCTAATATGTTAACTAAGTTCTTTTCAAGTTTGTAACATGAGCATCCATATCCTCATTATAGCAACGAAAAAGATTCAAATCCAAGGTCCTTTTCGCATAGAAAAATAATAAATAAACAGACAAGAAATGCATTACAAATAAATTACTTAGGATCCACATAATTAACCTAATAAGGGGTTCTATCAAACTTCGAACAACCACCCCTTCTAAGCCAAGTCTAGGTATTTCATACCTGTACCATATATTACAGTCTGGACATACTGTTGTTCAGGTAACTACTGGTAGACTTACACTTGATCCACGCTCTACTCAAAGGACGTGTGCTTGAAAATGGATGTCAAAGTAAAATATAGATTGAACAATTTCCTACCAGCTTATCTTTTTAGAATAATTGGTCACCCAATCAACTATTTTTATATGCCCTGTCCCTTTCCCTTCATCTTTTTGGTTGACAAAGTACGTAACATCCACAACAAACATTTTTTCATCTTTCTTTCATTTGGAAGGGGTAAAGAGAATAATTATCTGCCATGAGAAATTAACATAATGCTTTTCTAAACTAGAATTTGCCAATCAAGGTAGGAGATTTTGCAGCTTAGCCCAATTAAAAACATGTACCCACATATACCAATATATCAAGACAAGTTCCAACCTTCAAAGAATAAGTATTCACAGAAGTATTTATCAGGAAAAAAAAAAGCTGGTCATGGAAGCATCTCAGTTCCTCTTTACTCATGGTACATGAATAAGAGCCAGTTTTTTGGATTTTTGGTTACTGATACAATCTATGCTCAATGGAGGATTTTGGTAATCTTATCGAAGTCCTACTTGATGTTTAAATATTAGATTGATGATCATACATGAGAAACATAGATTCATTAATAATATATATATATATATGTATACTTGGTAAGTAATTAAAAGCTCGCGCTACTAGGGTTGACAAGAACATAATTGTTCCAAGTGTAATAACCAACAGTTGTCCCCATAGGTAATTGAGGAGACAAAATGATTTCAAAAGCATTTGAAATGGTTTATGTTCATGCATTGCTGCTCTATAAATACTCAGGCACAACACCTTTCAAACACATCACTCTTTACTCACTTAGCAAGCACTGAATTAACTTCTTGTTCTTCTTCTCCTTCCCTTTCTCTCTCTCTCTCATATACAAAAACACACATACACACATATTTACTTACATAAAATATAACATCTACTAACTTAGCAAGCACTGAATTAACTTCTTCTTCTTCTTTTTCTTCTTCTCCTTCCCTTTCTCTCTCTCTCTCTCATATACAAACACACACATACACACACATATGTGGGTGAAGAGAATAATTATCTGCCATAAGAAATTAACATAATGCTTTTCTAAACTAGAATTTGCCAATCAAGGTAGGAGATTTTGCAGCTTAGCCCAATTTAAAACATGTACCCACATATACCAGTATATCAAAACAAGTTCCAACCTTCAAAGAATAAGTAGTCACAGAAGTATTTATCAGGAAAAAAAAAAGCCGATCATGGAAGCATCTCAGTTCCTCTTTACTCATGGTACATGAATAAGAGCCAGTTTTTGGATTTTTGGATTTTTTGGTTACTGGTACAATCTATGCTCAATAGAGGATTTTGGTAATCTTATCGAAGTCCTAATTGATGTTTAAATATCTTTTGTACATGGGTCGGCATCCCTTTACTGCCTGTAACTAATAAATATACATTATACTTTTTATTTCAAAGTAAAAAAAAAAAGAATACCAAACAAGGGGAGCATACACAATTGTGCTTTTGGCATAGTTTTGGTTACATTTACTGAGGTCCAACAAAAGCTCCATCAACTATAATTGGAACAAACTACATATACTGGATCATTTTCCTCTTTTCACCCCACTTCAGGAATAGTCAACACAATAAAGATACCAATCCCCAAAAATTCAATTTTTCACAAAACAATGATATCCAATGGGCTCATAAATTGTCAATAAAGCATCACAGGGAGAGGAGAAAGTTGAAGTTACCTTGTTTTTAACCAGTTCAGAAAAGAATTTGAATTGGTATACATCAATATCCCCATGAAGAGCAAGGTCAAGACCGAATACCCACCATCTCTTTGGAAGTTGCAATGCAAAATAACTTTTCTTCTGAGGCATAAACCAACCCCCCAACCAACTCTTATGGCAAATGTACCTCATAAAAGTATGAAGTCCATCAAACCAATCTGTAAACAGTAGATGATCAGACAAGATCAGTGCAACACTTGGCAATGAAGAGACTTTCTCATGAAGATAAAATAGGATCTACTAAGAGATGATATCAATTGCTCAGGCTACATATAATCAGAGAAACAATATCAGAAACTTTTCTCTTTGCAGAAATAAATTGCTCGGAGGAAGCTCAAGCTGAATTAGAACCAACCGTGGTTTCCAGGAATCAGAAAGCATTGAGGCCCATCATATTGCTCCAGATCAGAAATCCCATCAGGCATTTCAGGCTTGTTTACGGCTATATGCCCTTGTTTATACCAAGGAGGAGGCTGCAGAGCATATTCAAAAGGACAAAAGAGGCGTCTTTCGTAGGTAAATGCGGAAGGATTCGGATATCTGTATAGAGCATTAATAATGGAAATTAAACAAATATGAAGTGTCTAAGCCTTCAGTTTAAGGATTAAAGATTCAACCAGGTCAAATACAAGTGCAAGCAATTTCAAGATTCTTGATATTATGTTAAGAATCCCCCTTCGAGATATGACCAACTTACGCAAGATCTCCTCCAATAAGAAGTAAGTCGCCACGTGGTAGAGTAAGCATGGAATCACCCTTAGTAAGTCGGATGAAAGGCTGAGCAAGTAGTCGTGCAACCGAATAAGACGAGTTCCCACCATCACCAGTATCTGCCATGAAATCAAACCATAGATCTTCTTTTCCACTAAAATGATCATAGAGAAGATCTCCTTGTTGAGCACCATCTTGAAACCTGCTCATTGCTGCCTGATAGCAGAAAAGGGAAAAGAGAAGAAATTCCATTAAGAAGTGTTTGCATGCCTCTTGCACAGGAGAATACGGTTTGTATGTTATTAAAGAAAAAAAGAAACAGAATTATGTTATGAAAAGCAACTATAACTTCACCTGCATCATGCGCATATCAAAGCGACCAACAAAAACAGTTACTGATACCAGGAGGTCAAAAACAGTCTTGAATAAATCAGCTGATGTTCTGCACAATATAGTCCACCAGAAAGGAAAGCCTTTCTTAGGAGAATAAGAAAGGAAAGCTAAACGAAACAATCCACCTTACAGAAATTTCTCCTTTTCCTCAGGAAATTACTACCCGCTTGAGGTAAGGGGGGCAGGCAGAAAGAAAAAGGTAACAACATCATCAACATACCCTGAATACCAAGGAACCATATCTAAGAAATCTGGCTTCATTTGCTGCTTTTTCAGTTTCTCATATTCTTCAACAGATAAGGGATGAGTAAGAGCCCACCTGATGATTGAAGCAAGAAAAAATGGTAAGGAAGAAAGAACACAGAAGGCAAAGTATAAGAAATGCAATTGATCCCAGTTTCTGAAGACACGAAAATGAAAAAAACTATTCTGAAAGTTGTTTTTTTCTCCAATATCCTTCAAAAGACAAAAAATCAACAAGCTAATAGAAACCATGATAATTGTAATGATTATTTTAAAAAAAAAAAGAAAAGCTTTTGGTGATAAAAAAGCTACACTAATTGGTAGGTTATGGGCTAAATCAGATATTAATGCATCTGATATGAAATGCGGATCATATGAAGACAATATCTGATATTATTTCTTAACGTAATCCTCATCTCGCCACCCCAAAAGAAAAAAAAAATCTGGAAAGAAAGCAACAAAAGAAGAAATGAAATGACAAAGCATAAAAGATGAAAGAAACATCAATCAAGGCAGTAGAGGCACATCACAATAAATGGCCGAGCATTAATATCCACACTTTGGACCAAACAAGTGCATCTGTCTCCACAATCTTGCAAACATTTGACAATCAACAATATATTACCCATTAAATTCGAGCCAGAAATCATCACTCACCCTGTTGACCTCTCCACTACATAATTTGCAATGTAAAGGCCAATAAATGTGGCCCATAACGAGTAAATGGGAGAAATTTCATCTGATGAATCTGGACATGAACCACTGCATGCCAACTGCAAATGGTGCAAAAAGAACAAAAAATGAAAACGTAGAGGGGGTGGAAACCATCTAAGTAACAGAATATTTATAGGATAATACCAGACAATATTAAAGTTATAAGCCCTTGGAGCCACACCTCCCCATAGATGACCCACTTGGATAGAAGCGGATAATCACTTGCAGACCCAACTGGAGCAAACCAAGATGAGCAGACTTGGTCTTTCAACTCATTCATTATGAGGAATTTTGCAAGCCATGGATTGTTATTATCCTCCTTTTTCCAAAAGGAAAACCAGCCATAGTTTTTTTGTTCAGGTCTTTGTCTCAGAATAGCACGGTTACCACAATGACTGTAAAACACGCAGCAGGCTATACTGAGAACCTGCCAGAGTAAGTAAGAGAACCAGTATTCACATGTTTGCTACTACAAGTAAATATGCAAGTCATAATAAAATGAAAATTAAATTTTCATCACTTACAGCACAATTTTGAAGAATGGTCAGGATCTCCGGCCTCTTGCCAGCAACACGAGAAACAAGACCAACATACCAAAGCCCAAGAAATATAACGTGAAAGACAAGAAGAAAGAGAATAGAAGACACATAAATTGTCAAAAACAAAGACAAGTTCATCCTCATATCCACTCCCATTGATTGAAAACTAGGAAGATGATACAGAGCTGCAACCAAAATCCAGGCTATGTACCTGCAGAAGTGATCTCACAAGGTTAAAACTGCGACTTATGCTAGCCATGTTCTAGCATAAAGAGCAATAAAATCAACCATTCAGATATACATTAAGAGTAAAGACTTACCATCTACTGAAATTTGAATAGCTTGGTTTGATGGTCTTCCCTATAAACGGAGATGAAAAGAAGTAGAAGAAGCCAAGCAAACAAACGTACATAGACCACCATTTGATATTATTATCCAACTTCTCTATCAGTGTATGAATGTTATCTGATGAAATGAAAAACAAACAACCAACGACTACAGCAATGATGGCATGACGTGAATGCTCGTGTGGATAAGGATAAGTATGTGTTAGAATTGTCCTGACCCTCTCCATTTTGAGAGTATCCAACAAACCAGCAGAATGTTTATCAGAGCCCATCACAGCAGCTTATAGTACTAAACCACTGTATAGACCAGCTCCAGAATCCTAATTACCAATTCAGTAAACGTAACCTTATTAGAAATATTGAAGAAACAAAAGAAGTGTGCATCATCAAGCGGATTAATTTCATAAAAACCTTACAAGAACATTGTAATCACTAAAACTTGTAATTAACTGTGATAAAAAAAGACTAAAGACTGTCATATATTATATTGATCTTTCATCTTCCTAGGTTCCCGATACTTTCTTCTTGTAAAATGTAAGAGAAGTTTATGATGTTTTCAAAAGCCTTCAAATCAGTAACTTCAGCTAATTTTATCAGCATATAGCTGCTGGTATCTTCAAAAGAAATTTTAATTAATTTATCTCGATGATGGTTTTGCCTATGCAAATCAATTCGCACAAATAAGGAAACAAATTAGAACATCATTAATATGGAGTAAAATGAAACTGTTACTTCAACGAAACATAAACACCGCATTAATAAAAAGTAGAAAGCAACTGCTACTTTAATGATTAAACAATTAACAGCATTCCTTTCGTTAAACTAACGATTCCTAATCATAGAACAGCACAAAGACACGGCTAATCATAGAACAGCGTAACGACTCGGCTAAGTTTGAATTATCGAAAAAACGAACTATCCACTTTCAGAAGGATGAGAAAATCCCAATTCATCGAAAGATGGAAGGAAATCTCGTGTGCTGTTAAACCTAGAGGGAGGCTAAATCATTTTAAACAGAAAACGCGCAGACATGTCAACTAATATATCTCCAATCAAACTCAATCAACTCGTAACTCTTCCATTTCCCATAGAATATAAGCAACCAAATAGAACAAAATGCTTTTTAACTCGTTTAAAGAAGCAGAATGAAACCAGTAAAAAGCCGACTCATGTGAAGTCAAGTAAAGTGAAATTATATGGACATTATTAGAAGAAAAACAAGTGATAAAGAACATAAATTGGTGCGAGAAATTGAGAGAGGAGAAGAGAAAGTACCTGAGACGAGGGGCGATGAGATGGACAAAGAATGCGTGCATGCTATGGATCAAAATAAAATAAAAAGGAAAGAAAAAAAGAATAGGCTCTGGCATTTGGCATCTGAGAATGTCTGAAAAGAACATAACAATCACATATTCTCTTTCAGATTCTTAACCGACCAAGCAACCCAGTCAGTCAAGGGGGGATGGATTAGGTGTTTTTTCCTTTTTTCCTTTGTATAGTTCCGTGTGCCTCTGATGCCCTAACCTGGTTCGTCGAAGGAAAATCGTATTATTCAATTTAATAGTATTAATAACTTTATATTAGATGTTTTTTGAGAATTAAACATCTTTAAATTTTTTGTCATTTGAAATTAAATGATTTCAAAAACATTAAACAAGAGAAGTCTAAACGTAAACATTTAGTTTGTTCTGGCATATTACCACATGGTTTAAGATCAACTGTCATCTTAGCATATGAAATCTTTTGCATATATCTTTAAGGCTTAAAATTGATAAAAAAAAATTACTAAATCTTTTGGTGATAGATTTTAAGTTTTTAGAACAAATTCGAGCAATAACTCTATTTAAATATATTTTTTTAAATTTTTAAATTTGATATTCATTAAAATTAATTATTTTTATTTTATTTAATAGTTTACACAAATTTTATTATAATTATAATTTTTTGTTAACTATAAATACATTTTTATTTTTTTTATTTTTTGCTCTTAAAATTATAATTAAAAATAAAAAGTTCTACCACAATTCTACGATCTTAATTGCTTTAAAATCATGACATGTAAATACTATGTAGTTTATCCAAATAAAGTATTTAAAGTTATTAAGTTATAAATCATATGTTCATTTATTATTTTATGATGTGAGGTAAATATTCAAAATTTCGAGAAATTTTTTTTTTACACGTTTTTGTTGCTTTTATGGTAATGTCTTATACTCCAGACTTATTAATTATTTTAGTAATATTTTAATGAATTATATAAATATATACTTATTTATATATACATATATATATATGTATGTTACATGCTATGTTTAAAGTTATGTCTAATGTTACTTATTGAATTACTAATATAATAAATGATTTTTTATGCATCTTAACTATGTACTAGTATCATATTTCAAATAAAAGATAAACAGTTCTTATAAAATTTAAAATATATTATTTTCTTAAAAATAAATTAAGATGATGACATAATGATTTTAATAAGTATTATCACAATTTATTATATTCACTATTTAACATATATAATTTCCTGTAATTTTTTGAAATTGTTGGTTAATTTAAAAACTCAAACTAAATGTTTGTAATAATTTATGGATCTAAATTTGTGGTTTTATCTTGGTGCATATTTATTAACCGTGTTCATAAACGGTCAGTAATAATTCAATTCTACGGCACATATGCTTAAGAAAAAAGTAAATTAAAATTTATAAAAATATAAAAAATGCAGATCGATATTATTATATGTATGTTAAAGTCAATTGTAAATGTTAGCATTAATTATTAATACACGAATTGAGACATAATGAATTGGTCAAACATTTTGTGTATAAACTCTGTAAATAAATTATTAATTGTTACGTAATGAGTAAGGTGGGTTGGTGGGAAGAGTAGTCCGGCCCAACCCAAAAGAAACAGAACACGTAACTGGGCTACTACTATTACGTTTGATTGACAAAAACAGAAGTCATGAGTACGATGTATCCACCCGTTTAATTTTTCAAACCACCATTGATGATCGTGCAACTCACTTTCTCTCCTTCATAAAAGATTCCTTGCCCAACTGGGGAGATCATATCATGTTTCAAATTTATCTCTATTTCGTGATGTTATTTTTTATAGGACAATAAATTATCTAATTTGATAAATTTTTTTTTTAAAAAAATATTTTATTCGACATCTATTAATGTTTTATATTGTGAATTTGAACTTAGTTGGTATTAATTATTTTTTATTATTTTGAATCTGATATGAAATTTTCTCATTCTGACGAGTTACGTACTTATCGTTAGTTCCCGCTAATATTATATTTATATGTGATATTTGATGTAATATTTTTATTAATGTTTTCATCGTTTATTTTATTTTTTTATTTTTGTCTTGATCTCCAATCTCTTTCTTTTTCGTTCTTTCGTTAGTATTCTTAATTTTTATTATTCGATCTATGATTCTCAACTCAGATTTCTCTTACTCTATATTAATCTCTCTTTAGATGATCTACACATCTTTTTCTTCTAAAAAAAAATCAACTTCCTTCTTGCTCTCCTTACCTTGCTTTCTTACTCTCAACATGATATGTATCTTTTACTTCCTCCAATATTGATCTATCTGTTTCACTCTTCTCCCTTTGATCTCTCCATTTTTCTTTTTTTTTTTTTGCTTCAACATCTATATTAGTAACTAAAAAAAAATTATTCAACATCATCATCATCATCGTATCAACCTTTTTTATTTGTATTATGGGCAATATCAATTGTCATATCATCATCGTTAATGTTGAAATCACCAGTTATCATTATCGCTTATTGATTATCATTTTTTATCGTTACTTCATTCTCGTTCTCTTATTATTTATAAATAAAAGAATATTTTTTTTTTATGTGTATAAACCTTTTAACTAAAATTGTTAACTTTAAACAAAATTTTTTGATAATATTTTATAAAACTTATCCAAAATATTTGAGAAAAATAAGAAAAATATCAAAAATAATATTATGTAAAAAAATATCACATGTGAACGTGATAAACAATATTAGTAGAAATTAACGACGAAATACTTATTTGAATTATTTCTTAAATTATATAATTGAACCATAAAAAATATAGAGGGTATCATTTCAACGTTGTGAAATATTACACGTGCCAATAAATTATTTTAAACAAATTATATATTATAATATAATTTCACCACTAAAACAATATGGTATATATCAATTAATATAGAGGGGTATGTATGGTAGAATCTTTAGTAGAAGTATCTTGTTGGTAGCAGTGAATCACACTAGTTGCTTGCAATAGTTGACCTAATGCTGGATATGAAATGGCACTTTGGGCAGAAAGTGAGTGGGGGGAGATAAGAAAATACTTCCCCAAGTTGAGGAGCCAACCAGGAAGCACAACCACGCAATGTAGAAAGTTGGTTATTGAAGCACAAAAACAATTTTATTTTTCAACATCAACATTTTTGCTTTGCTTTTCACTTTTGTAATTATGTCCATTGGGTAATTTTTTAGACATATATATATATATGTGTGTGTGTGGAATTTTTTTTTTGAATAATAACGGAAAAAGACTTAAATAATAATAATAATAATGGTAATAATAAATAGACTTAAATAATAATTTGTCTAGGATCCATAGAGTAGAATAGGATGCATATATATATATATATATGTGTGTGTGTGAGAGTAAACAAGTCATGAACGAGTTGGTGGATTTTGTAGGTGGGGTTGGAGAGGCCGAGACATTGCTTTTCTCGGCAAAACCTGTGAAAGTGTTAGGCGCACTAGTCACCATCACATTTGCAATTTTGGCAACGCATATCATAAGATTTGCTAATAAATCAAAAGGTCAACTTGTTTTGTAGCGCCCGGAAAGGAGGAGAAAAAAAAAAAAAAAAAAAAAAAAAAAAAAAAAAAAAAAAAAAAAGGGGGGGCCACGTCAGCAGCCACGTCAGCAGGCCCGGTCAGCAGTCCCGGCCAACCGGGCCTGCCACGTGGCAAGATCGCGTCACTCCGAAAGGAGCCACGTTGGCGATCCGCGTGGGTGCGATCCGACGGCCCAGATCAATCACGCGATCGGACGGCCCAGATTCAAACGCACGGACGGCCCAGATTCAATCAAAAACGAACGACCCAGATTAAAACGAAACGAACGGCTGTGATCAAAAGGTAAGGGGTTATAAATAGAACCCCCACACCAGACCAAAAACCCTAGCCGCCAGCCGCTCGCCGGAGAAGACGAACCAGAGGCCGACCGCCGCCACCCGCCGCCACTCGCCGCCGCACCGGGGAAATTTCCGACCGCCGATCGAGGTAAATTTCATACCCCCGACTCGTTTTTCCCCACTGATTCCTCCTATGGCCAAATCGAAGCCGAAATCCCGGCCAAACGGCCGGAATACGCGGCCGAAGCCCAGCGGCGCCGCCGCGCCCCCTCTCGGTTTTTGCCTCCGACGAGGCCCTTCCCGGCCTCCGTTCGATGCAATTTTTATATCACCGTGATCACCATTCTTTTCTCTACAGGTTGACCGAAGCCAAATCACCAAAACACGAACTTCGCCGGAGAGTCGCCGTACCCGAGAGCGCCGCCGCCGGTAAGCTCCGCTTTTCCGTGATTTTTTGGCCCCCCGAGGGCCCTAGGGTTGTTTTCTGACAAGGACCAATGCGAGTGTGGCCGAATTCGGCCAAAAACGGCCGAAAACAGTCAACCCGAGGCGACTCGCCGTCGCCGGAGCACGGCGGAGCCGCCGTGCCGGAGTTGCGATTTGGGCCGAAAGAGGCCCTGGGCCTAATTTGGAATTTTTTTGGAACCCGTGCAGGTACTGTTAGCGTGTTTCAGTTCCCCGGGAAAAATTCAGGGAAAATTAGGGACAGCCTGCAGGCGCATTGTGAATCGTATTCGGATCCCGAAAACAAGTAAGGACCCCTCACCCTATTTCCTATCACGGTATTAAAGTTCAAAATGATAAAACGGTATTTCTTGAATTAACGCATGTGTGAAATTGCTTAAGGTTGCTAATGGAGCCCGAGTCTAGTGTGATTGATGATTTACTGTTATTTGGCCTGTTTACAGCTTTAAATGCAAAATGAGGTTTGATGTGTTCATTTTACAGATTTGTGTGCATGTACTACGTTTTTATTAATTATGGGTTGAATGACTGAAAAACTGATACTGTATGTTGTCTGTTTGGTATGAATTACGATTTGCTTGTTTAAATGTGAATTGATGATGCTGATTGAGGAAAAGAAAAATGAAAGATTGTGTAGACTGATAATTGTATTATGGGGGTCAGCCTGACTAGATATCCTGGGAGATGGTGGACGGACCGGGTCCGTAGGGAACCCTACCGGGATTGTGGTCTCACATGCCGGACGGGGCATGGAGATCTTATGGTTTTGGCGCCCATACCGGACGGGGTATGGGGACGGCCCGTTTCACCCTCATACCGGACGGGGTATTGAGGTTTATGGTTTTGGCGCCCATACCGGACGGGGTATGGGGACGGCCCTGGAAACTGATTATGAATGTTAAAGGTTAACGGGTAGCGGGACCCCTAGGGACCCCCATGGATACTAGTAGGCTGGTAAATGAGAAAAGAATATGTTGTATAATGATTGAATTACAAAAGGCGTGATAAGTGCTATGTTTTACAGCTTATATTATTCCATGATTGTGATAATGTTATTATTTTTCTTATATTGTTTTCATAAATTCCACCGAGGTAAGTGGATGGTAAAGGTTTTCATGTTAATAAACGAGTTTATTGTAAATTATGCTCCATTGGTCTTTTTGTGGTTTTCTACCCACCTTTATCTCCGTGACGGTGAGATATCGTGATGTTCTTACTGGGCTAGTGTAGCTCACTCCTTAATTAACCATTTCAGATCAGGAAGACATGGTTCCCGAGCCCGTTCCGCAGGAGGACGACGAATGGGATGCCTAGAGACTCTGTAGTCATACGCATAGTTTATTTTCGAGTTTTCTTTCTTAGTTAGTTTAACCTTTTATATTTTAAGTACGTTTATTTGGTTTTTCGTGTAAGGGATGTTAACTAAAATTTTGATCTCGCTTCCGCATTCGATATATTTAAATACTCATTTCTTTTTTATATTTTCCGGGGCCGTTACACCGATCATAAGAGCTTGAAGCACATCTTCACTCAGAAGGATCTCAACATGCGTCAGAGAAGGTGGATGGAACTCCTCAAGGACTATGATTGTGACATCCTATACCATCCAGGTAAGGGCAACGTAGTAGCCGATGCCCTCAGTAGGAAGAGTGCAGGCACCCTAGCCCATCTGATGGTTTCGGAATGCAGGTCTATTGGGGCTACGCAGCAGGTTCGACTGCAAGATCTGAAGAGGGCCACATGTTTGAGCCACCTAGCAGTCCAACCCGAGCTAATCCAAAGAATAAAGGAAGCCCAGTCAATCGACCCCGCCCTAGTAAACCGCAAGAAGGATGCAGAACAGGGAGTGAACTCAGAATTTCAGATCTCTGCCGACGGATTGATTCGTTTCAAGGACAGAATGTGTGTCCCAGACGACAATGAATTAAAAAGAGACATCATGACAGAGTCCCATAGTTCAAGGTTCGTCATGCATCCAGGAAGTACAAAAATGTACCAAACTATGCGACCCCGATTCTGGTGGAATGGGATGAAGAGAGATATAGCCGACTTTGTATCTAAGTGCTTGGTATGTCAGCAGGTCAAAGCAGAACATCAACGCCCAGGGGGGTTGCTTCAGCCTTTACCGATTCCAGAATGGAAGTGGGAACACATCACCATGGACTTCGTATCGGGACTACCCAAGGCACGATCGGGACATGATGCCATATGGGTAATTGTTGACCGACTCACTAAGTCTTCCCACTTCCTGGCCATCAGAATGACTGATTCGTTGGACAAGTTGGCAAAAATGTATGTCCAGGAAATAGTCAGACTGCATGGGGTCCCAGTAACAGTGGTATCCGACAGGGATCCCAGATTCACTTCTCGATTTTGGAATAGTTTCCAGCAAGCTATGGGAACAAAGCTGTCCCTCAGTACTGCCTTCCACCCCCAAACCGATGGACAATCAGAGAGGACAATCCGTACGCTGGAGGATATGCTCCGAGCTTGTGTCCTTGACTCCGGAGGCCATTGGGACGACCATCTACCCCTGATAGAGTTTGCCTACAACAACAGTTACCAAGCAAGCATCGGCATGGCCCCATACGAGGCGCTATACGGGCGTCCGTGCAGGTCACCGATTTGTTGGGAGGAAGTGGGCGATAGAAGATTGTTTGGCCCGGATTTAGTGGAAGAAACCACGTCCAAGATAGTTAAGATCAAGAAGAACATCCAGACAGCTCAGAGTAGGCAAAAGAGCTATGCTGATACCCGAAGGAGGGACCTGGCCTTTGAGAAAGGTGACCGGGTGTTTCTTAAAGTCACCTCCTTCAAGGGAATTAGTAGGTTCGGCAGAAGGGGAAAATTAAACCCCAGATACATTGGACCCTTTGAAATCTTAGACAAGATTGGTACCACTGCCTACAGACTTGCACTGCCCCCTGAGCTCTCCCGGGTTCACAATGTGTTTCATGTATCTATGCTGCGCAAGTACAATCCGGACCCTTCTCATGTCGTGGCTCATGAGCCGCTCTCACTCCGAGAGGACTTGTCTTATGAAGAAGTACCGGTCAGTATCACGGACCGAGAAAGCAGAATACTCCGTAACCGGGAAATATCATTTGTAAAAGTCTTGTGGCAGAACCACACGCCTAGGGAGGCGACTTGGGAGCTGGAATCAGAATTTAGGGCCCAATATCCTCATCTGTTTGATCAAGAGTAATGAGGCAAATTTGGGGACCAAATTTCTTTATGGGGGGGAGAGTTGTAGCGCCCGGAAAGGAGGAGAAAAAAAAAAAAAAAAAAAAAAAAGAGGGGGGGGCCACGTCAGCAGCCACGTCAGCAGGCCCGGTCAGCAGTCCCGGCCAACCGGGGCCTGCCACGTGGCAAGATCGCGTCACTCCGAAAGGAGCCACGTTGGCGATCCGCGTGGGTGCGATCCGACGGCCCAGATCAATCACGCGATCGGACGGCCCAGATTCAAACGCACGGACGGCCCAGATTCAATCAAAAACGAACGGCCCAGATTAAAACGAAACGAACGGCTGTGATCAAAAGGCAAGGGGTTATAAATAGAACCCCCACACCAGACCAAAAACCCTAGCCGCCAGCCGCTCGCCGGAGAAGACGAACCAGAGGCCGACCGCCGCCACCCGCCGCCACTCGCCGCCGCACCGGGGAAATTTCCGACCGCCGATCGAGGTAAATTTCATACCCCCGACTCGTTTTTCCCCACTGATTCCTCCTATGGCCAAATCGAAGCCGAAATCCCGGCCAAACGGCCGGAATACGCGGCCGAAGCCCAGCGGCGCCGCCGCGTCCCCTCTCGGTTTTTGCCTCCGACGAGGCCCTTCCCGGCCTCCGTTCGATGCAATTTTTATATCACCGTGATCACCATTCTTTTCTCTACAGGTTGACCGAAGCCAAATCACCAAAACACGAACTTCGCCGGAGAGTCGCCGTACCCGAGAGCGCCGCCGCCGGTAAGCTCCGCTTTTCCGTGATTTTTTGGCCCCCCGAGGGCCCTAGGGTTGTTTTCTGACAAGGACCAATGCGAGTGTGGCCGAATTCGGCCAAAAACAGCCGAAAACAGTCAACCCGAGGCGACTCGCCGCCGCCAGCGGCGGCGCCGTCGCCGGAGCACGGCGGAGCCGCCGTGCCGGAGTTGCGATTTGGGCCGAAAGAGGCCCTGGGCCTAATTTGGAATTTTTTTGGAACCCGTGCAGGTACTGTTAGCGTGTTTCAGTTCCCCGGGAAAAATTCAGGGAAAATTAGGGACAGCCTGCAGGCGCACTGTGAATCGTATTCGGATCCCGAAAACAAGTAAGGACCCCTCACCCTATTTCCTATCACGGTATTAAAGTTCAAAATGATAAAACGGTATTTCTTGAATTAACGCATGTGTGAAATTGCTTAAGGTTGCTAATGGAGCCCGAGTCTAGTGTGATTGATGATTTACTGTTATTTGGCCTGTTTACAGCTTTAAATGCAAAATGAGGTTTGATGTGTTCATTTTACAGATTTGTGTGCATGTACTACGTTTTTATTAATTATGGGTTGAATGACTGAAAAACTGATACTGTATGTTGTCTGTTTGGTATGAATTACGATTTGCTTGTTTAAATGTGAATTGATGATGCTGATTGAGGAAAAGAAAAATGAAAGATTGTGTAGACTGATAATTGTATTATGGGGGTCAGCCTGACTAGATATCCTGGGAGATGGTGGACGGACCGGGTCCGTAGGGAACCCTACCGGGATTGTGGTCTCACATGCCGGACGGGGCATGGAGATCTTATGGTTTTGGCGCCCATACCGGACGGGGTATGGGGACGGCCCGTTTCACCCTCATACCGGACGGGGTATTGAGGTTTATGGTTTTGGCGCCCATACCGGACGGGGTATGGGGACGGCCCTGGAAACTGATTATGAATGTTAAAGGTTAACGGGTAGCGGGACCCCTAGGGACCCCCATGGATACTAGTAGGCTGGTAAATGAGAAAAGAATATGTTGTATAATGATTGAATTACAAAAGGCGTGATAAGTGCTATGTTTTACAGCTTATATTATTCCATGATTGTGATAATGTTATTATTTTTCTTATATTGTTTTCATAAATTCCACCGAGGTAAGTGGATGGTAAAGGTTTTCATGTTAATAAACGAGTTTATTGTAAATTATGCTCCATTGGTCTTTTTGTGGTTTTCTACCCACCTTTATCTCCGTGACGGTGAGATATCGTGATGTTCTTACTGGGCTAGTGTAGCTCACTCCTTAATTAACCATTTCAGATCAGGAAGACATGGTTCCCGAGCCCGTTCCGCAGGAGGACGACGAATGGGATGCCTAGAGACTCTGTAGTCATACGCATAGTTTATTTTCGAGTTTTCTTTCTTAGTTAGTTTAACCTTTTATATTTTAAGTACGTTTGTTTGGTTTTTCGTGTAAGGGATGTTAACTAAAATTTTGATCTCGCTTCCGCATTCGATATATTTAAATACTCATTTCTTTTTTATATTTTCCGGGGCCGTTACATGTTTTCTATATTGAAAAGTTAGGGTTCAATTTTTTCTAAATCCATTACACTCAGCTAGTGTGAATAATTTGTTTCTTTGTTTATATTAAATTTTATGTGAAATTAAAATAACCCATTACAGATTTTATGATTTTTTAGAGATTAGTGTATAAATTCATATAATATACAAAATGACAAAATTTCTAAATTGATTAAACATATAAGATTTTTTAGATTCAAAAAGATATATGTGGGATAAAATAAGAGAATCATGGCCAACCGTAGTGCTTGGCCATGTGACTGTTTTAACAGTGTGGTGGTCACATGGTAAGAAATGCTGTCAATCCGTATAAAGCCCCCACGAGATATTCTTTTTATCATAATAACCCATATATACATATATGCATGCGGCCACTTATTCGTACAAAATTCAGTACTTCATCAAAATATAGTCCCCCAAAACCCACGGATCAAAATAGGGTTTTGTGAAAATTTGATAATTATGGAATATTTGGCTTAAATATTTTGTTATTATGAAATAATTAAGGATGATATTTAAAAAAACTGACCTTTTCGTATAAAGATGCATGTTTATAGGGAAATAGGTGTGTGTGTGTGTGTGTGTGTGTGTGTGTGTGCATATATATATATATATATATATATATATGTATCAACAGTTATGACAACCAAAAATAAAGCCCAGCCATTGAAGGTTGGAGGGTAACAAGTCAAAGAGTCGAGAAATTTGAAGAAAAATTGAACGGAGCAAAAAAATGTGGGTAGAAAATTGTTGTGGGAGTTAAAAAGGCACATAAAAAATAAGCATCTAATTCAACTCCAAGAACTTTTGAGCCAATTAAGTCAAATGTTTATATGGGTTTGTACCAGAAAACACTTGGTTACTTTCTCATCACCATAAAACGTGTAATTAAATACCACATAAATACATCTATTTTCCACTAATTATAATGCCAAACAGGAATCGTCTCATCTTTTATATTTAAAGTATTTTTACTTGCTACATAAATTATACACACACACACACACACATATATATATATATATATATATCATTAAGTCCTTAGCGAGGAACTATTTTGATATATTTTGGAGGAAGGACTATATCTATCAACATTTAGGTATATCTGGGTAAAGTGCTAAAACCCATTCAAATATTTTAATTTTGTTTGTAATTAAATTTTTAATTCAAATATATATATATATATATATATTGTTAAACTAAAACATAACTAAATTTATGTAAAAAATTGGTAACATGCAGCGATAATACAAATTAATATAGAGATTGTAAAATTGAATTTAACATCATGGCATTTCAAATGGAACTAAAAATAGTATATGTACTTCTAATTTTATTATCTTAATGTGAATTTACAAATAAATTCCATGAAAATTTTAGCTTTCTTATGAGCATATAAGTCTATATGTTATGAAAAATTTATATTAGATTGATGATCGTACATGAGAAACATAGATTCATTTATTAATTAATTATATATATACATATATATACACTTGGTAAGTAATTAAAAGCTCACGCTACTAGGTTTGACAAGAACATAATGTGTTCCAAGTGTAATAACCAACAGTTGTCTCCATAGAAAAATTGAGGAGACAAAATGATTTCAAAAGCATTTGAAATGGTTTATGTTCATGCATTGCTGCTCTATAAATACCCAGGCACACCACCTTTCAAACACATCCCTCTTTACTTACTTAGCAAGCACTGAATTAACTTCTTCTTCTTTTTCTTCTCCTTCCCTTTCTCTCTCTCTCTCTCTCTCTCATATACAAACACACTCATAAACACATATATATTTACTTACATAAAATATAACATCTAGTAACAGATGGCTAGCTTGAAGAAGCTCATTTTAACTGGTATTTTTGTCATAATGATAATTGTTTCTTATGGATTAATTGTGTTGACAGAGGCAAGCAGACCTCTTTTGAAGGAAGGTGGCGAGCTTAATCATGTAAACTTGCGCCACAAAGCTGTGGGTGGACAAGCAGCTGCAACCTTCCCACGAACAATACATGCACCCGATGCGCCCTACGTTGCCGCTGAGACCGACGACCTCCGCCCAACCACTCCTGGGCATAGTCCCGGTGTTGGTCACTCTATCGGACCTTCAAGTCAGGGCCAAGACTAGATCCATCATCTCTCAAGTCAATACTCTTTATAGATTATATATATATCCATTATTATTAATTATCTGTGAAATAATTATTCTACGTAGGTACGTCTGAAATGTTTGATATATATATATATATGCGTATATACCTATGGATTGTGATAATGGTCAATCTAATTATGTGCCATAAAGTAATTTCAACTATTTAGTCGTGTCATGTACTAATTGTAATTTAGGAAATATAATGTAATCAATTATAAGTGGTTGTAAAATATAATGTAAATTGATAAACTATTACTTAATTAAATGATATCATCTTTTAAAAATATTACAAGTTTGAGTTAAATTATATTTTTATTTAAAAATTATGTTATTATAAGTGTTTATATATCATTTAATTAATAAATATATAAATTTTAACTAAAATAAGTATAATGAAATAATAGTTTAAATTATAGTTAAAAGCAAAATACTAAATTAATATCTTAAGTTTTACATTTGTTATAATTTAATTTTATTATAATTAATTTTTTTACGTTATTTATTTATTTCAAATATTTACTTATTTTTTATTTTCTAGCAAAACTTTAAATTAATTATATCATATTTGAGTACTTTAAAAATAGTTCAAAAGAATAAATTTTACTTAATAAATTAATAAAAGTATAAAGTTACTGTTACTATTAATTTATAATTAAATTAACTAGTCCAATAATTCGATTGAGCATTTAAAACAATCTACTAATTGAGCATTTAAAACAAATAAAAATTTAATGGTTTTGTAAATTATTTAAAAATTATCTACTTATTTTTAATTTTTTTTTATTATGATCCATAATTTTACTAAAAATCCGGTTCAACAAAAAACATAAATCCTCTCCCTGGACCCAGCTGCGGTGATGGTAATACAGCATCAGATGAGTCGCCTCAGCATTACGTTCCGCCGCCACCTCCGCACTAATTGCCCTACCACCAGTACCAGAACCACTCCCACACGGACAACACCCCCCAGCAGCACCAACAACAAGCAATTTTAGATGAGACTTCAAGTACTAATTTCTTGACATTTTATTCATTAAAAATGTTTGTTACACATATTCATTGACCTTATACATTGCTATAAATCTCGGCAATGATGCAAATATTCAATTGTAGAGTTTTATGAACACAAGTCTGTTGGAAATTAAATCGGTATGTATTTATTATCAGTAATAAATGTTTATGTTTGGGGTGATTATTTCACAATTTATTTACAAAGAATAAATTATATACTATACAATCAATGATATTTTTTTTTTTTTTTTTAAGATAGTGTAACTAAAAACAATCAACAATTGGTATAACCAATCCAAAAGACTTTCCATCTACATTGGTACAAGATGATTCAGCTGCTTCATCAAAATATGTCAATTTGACGTTTTGAACTCGTATGCCTGTACATGGATGAGAGGAGCTACAATCGAACATTATAGCTATTGGTGTTGTTGATGTTCCTTGAATATCTTGATACGTAACGTCTTTAATTTTTACGCCTGACACCTATTATAATAATTAAGAAAAATTATTAGAACTCTTTTTTAGCAATCAAATAAATATAAATAAATAGCTCTTAAACATTTGAAAAGCAATCATATGGTTAATTTTATTACCTGGTTGGGACAATTCTTATTGTGAGGGCAGTAATTTTGATCGATTATAATTGGATTTTCCACATTTTGCATTCTGCAGCTTAGAAATCGAATTCCCTGAACAAAGCCTGTACTGGGTCTGGCCCATGCTTTTATTCTCAGCCCATTTGTGGTACCAGCAAATACTGTCTGCTTCACTGTCACATTTTGAACTCCTTCCTCTTCAGCATCTTTGCCTAGACTTCCGATGCTGCACAATTATATTAATTTCACAATCAATAAATTTCCATTTTCATTTTCATTTTCTCATTATATAACGTAATAGAAACGTATAGATATCAGGGTAGTGTACCTAATTCCATGGCCAGGGCCGCATACTACTCGCTGAATCCATAGATTCTTGGTACCAGGACCGATGGAGATGCAATCATCACCAGTTTTTATGGTAGAGTTGAAAATGCCTACATCTGTTGATTGCTGGACGTGGATGCCGTCGGTGTTGGGGCTGTTTCCGGCCGCTATGACTTTCACTCCTTCAACTTTCACGTTTTGGCACTTGTTGATCACGATGTGGAACATCTGGCTGTTCAACGACATTAACCCTTTGATTCTAATGTTGTTGGAGTTTGTGAATCTCAGTGTCTACAATTCAACCATCCATTTCCAGTTAAATCATCTAATCACCCTTAAGTCATATGGGGTGTGTGTATATATATGTATATATATATATAGAAAATATATGTATTTATGCAATTACCGTGGCTCCCAGGTCAGAGCAGTTCCCACCCGCAGCCTTGCAAGCCCACAAGTCGGATCCTTTGGCATCGAGTTTTCCGCCGATGATTGAAACTCCGGTAACCTGATTGAAGCTGAGCCAGTTTTCAACCTGAAGAAGCACCCGGTAATCAGGTGGAACCATCAGCGTGCCATCAATTCTAAAAGTGATGTCATTTGTTTTGCAGTTTTCTCCTTTAAACTGCAGAGAACCCAGCAAGTACCTTCCTTTGGGGACGTATATCATGGCTGAATCTGAAGCTCCACATGCCGCATCCCATACCTCCATGAAAGCTTGAGTGGAGTCTGTTTTACCATCTGGCTTGGCCCCGAAGCTCAACACGTTAAGAGACGTTGTTGCAGATGATAGTAATGGTGGGTTCATGCACAAAACTAGAACAAGTAGAGTGATGAAGTTGTAAAGACAAGACGGAAACCATTCTGCCATTCTTGAATGTTATTATGGGTTAGCTAATAGGAATGAGTAAGATATATTAATATTGGAGAAATTAATTAAGGGAAGTTGAAGAGATGAAGGACGTTACAGTAAATGTTTATCGTCGCTGATGATGAGAACTAAGTTGAGTTGAATCTATATTTATAGAGGGTGTATAATGATAGAGGAACGAAATGAAAGAAAAGACTTAAGATGAAGAAGAGAAATACATGGATGGTGTAGGTTTTAAGAATGGCAGAGGATTATCAACGAAATGTAAAATGTAAAGAAAGCGGCGCGCCGTCTATTTGCATGCATGTACTACTTCGGTCATACTCAAACTAAATAGCCTACGTGTTGCGCCAACTCTATCTATATATATATATATATATATTATAGAATCGGGGGCATTTTACTTCTTTTATGCACTTCATATATACATAAAAAATTTAAGTTTGTTAAAAATTTTAAACAAATTACAACTAAAATAGTATTATTGCCTACACCATAACCTAATTTTAAATAAATTACAACTTAAATTATTTTGAACGAAAATATATTTTTTAAACTAATTTAACATAAGAGTCGATTTTAATAACATATAACCACTAGCTAATTCTTAAGAAATCAACAGAAAAAATAATTTTTATATAATCATAAATTAGTCTTAATTAACATGGTTACCATGTTAATTTTCTTTAAGACTAATTGATTATAAAGAAATAGTTTACTATTTAATTAAGAAGAAATATAACTTTTATGTCTTGATTAAACTTCTAAGAAACTCAAAACATACTCCTAAACATTGAACAAAGTCTAATGTACTGTCCTCTCCTCTCAATAAAACCATATATATATATAAATATTTAATTTTTAAAGAGAGAAAAAAAAAGATTAAGGAGGTAAACACAAGCTGTTAACGTAAAGATGGATTAATCACTTCAGGACTGAGTTGGATAGTGAAAAGAAATTGGGAATTACATCTATATATATATATATATATATTTGAACCATAGTTAAGCATGAATATAAAATAAGTATATATTTTAT
Organism: Carica papaya; assembly: GCF_054855325.1. NCBI lineage: Eukaryota > Viridiplantae > Streptophyta > Magnoliopsida > Brassicales > Caricaceae > Carica > Carica papaya. The sequence continues at coordinate 27,230,637 of NC_142309.1, forward strand.
ATTTGTTTGTCTTTTTGTCAGTACAAAATATAAATAAATAAAATTTTAAGTTAAAAATATTTTGGCAGATTTGCAAAAAACAAAATAGCAAAATTATATATTTTTTAGTTATTTTGATATGATTAAAATTTATAATTTATACCTTTAATAAATATGTAAATAAATTAATATAAATAAACTCATAGAATCTAATACTTCATGTGCAGTTAATTTAATACAAATTTCATTTAAAACCGCAACGAAAGTTCCAAAATTCTAAAAAAAAAAAATTCTTTTCTTAAATTATAACAATCTTGATAACCCCTAAAATATTTCAGTCTACGTAACTCTCGTAAATATAACATTTTAATTAATAAGGGAAGACTTCATGGATGGATTAATTATTAGTTCACAATTTAATAGCAACGCCGTACGGGGTTCCTCTTGCAAAATGAAGGCTCATCGTGTCTTATGTGTATACATATTATATATATATATATATATATATATATTGGAGGATAGTATTATAAATAGAAAATATTCAATTCAAACTCCCCTCCTAAAAGAAAGAAATGAAGTAAAAATTATAAGTTGGCGACCGCGTACGCTGTGAAGTAGGAAGAAAGTAATAGCCGCAGCTTTCTTCAGATTCCATTGCAGTCTCCATTCTCTCCCTCTAAAACCTTACTATCGTGCATGTATACATATATACATATTCAACTTATATAATTAATATGACTTCCGAAATTATATCTTCTTTTTGCAGTATCATTCACACCCTCCTCCTCCAACATGGCAGGGGGGTTTCTCTTATCTCTTCGCCCTCTCATTACTCCCATTTTCACTCTACTATTGTTGTGGATGAACCCACCATTACCATCATCTGCAACGTCGTCTTTTAACGTGTTGAGCTTCGGCGCCAAACCCGATGGTAAAACAGACTCAACTCCAGCTTTCATGGCGGCATGGGCGGCGGCGTGTGGCGTCTCAGATTCAGCCATGATATACGTCCCCAAATGATGGTACTTGCTGGGGCCTCCGGTGTTTACAGGAGACAAATGCAAAACCAATGACATCACTTTTAGAATTGATAGCACGCTGGTCGCTCCACCAGATTACCGCCTGCTTCTTCATTTGAAACTTGGCTCTATGAAGAACAACTAGCAAGAGTCGACTTAAGAAGACAAGTGTGCCAACTTGTCCAGGTCAGCGAAAAGTCTCAGTCTTCATGCCAACTCATCCCACAGCTCTTAGACAAACACGCATGGCCGACAACTGTTAACTTTGTATCAATCAAGACAATCTGTTTTCTTAACTAGGTATCAGAGCCAGAAAATGGTAAGAGAGAACAGCAACTCCTCAACCTTCAACCCATCACCTCAAAAAATTCAAACTTTGTCTATCAGTTCAATGAACTCTGTGTGTACTTTGAAACTCAATCATGATAACTACCTTCTCTGAAAAATTTTGGTACTTCCAATCATAAGAGTAAACAAACTCGAAGGTTTTCTCACTGGTGTCAAATCAAGTCCACCAGAATACACAGAAAGAATTGTAAAAGGAAGGATTGAAGTTGAAATCATAGTAAATCCAGAATTCAAAGACTGGTTTACACAAGATTAGATGCTACTAAATTGGCTTTACAGCTCGATTGAAACAAACATAGCCTCTGAACTGATGGGGCACTCAACATTAAAACTTCTATGGGATAAAATCCGAGATCTCTTTGCAGTAAAAACACGAGCAAATATAATTTATTACAAAAGAAAATTCATTAAAATGCAAAAAGGCAACTTGAAGATGGAAGAATACCTCAAATCCATCAAAGGAATTGCTGATAACCTTGCTCTAGCAGGACACCTTGTTACACTGGAAGATCTCACCTCTCAAGTTCTCGTTGGCTTAGATTCCTCTAAATACAACTCACTCATGTGCCAATCACGGAAAAAGAAAGCATAAGTTAGGTCAAATTTCAATCTCAACTGCTTAATTATGAAAGACAGTTGTAACAACTCAACATAACAACGACCGCTCTAAACCTCAAACGTCCCTCAGCACATTTCTCTAGCATCAGAAATAACAGAACTCATCTTCTCAATCGATTAACAGAGGAGAAAGACGCAACAGCCCCTTTAACAGAGGAAGTTGTCACAACATCAGAAGAGGAATAAGACTTAGTGGTAACTCCATACCAATATACCAAGTGTGTGGAAAAATTGGACACACTACCGCTCACTGCTATTATCGCTATGACAACAGCTACATGGGAACCATCCCAGAAAACTCCCTAAAGTCCTATCAAAGCTCAGCCTTTTCGGCCACTTCCGAAGACAACCTTGAAGATCCACTTTGGTATGTTGACAGTGATGTTAACAATAATGTAATTGAAGATGCAAACATACTGCAGTCAAAGCAACAATATGAAGAAAGTGAAAGTCTCATGATTGAAAATGGTGAGAAAATACCTATCAGATACATTGGTAAGACAAATATTTACACTCCCAGAAATAGAATTTTAACCTTAAACAAAGTGCTGCATGTACAAAAAATTAATAAAAATTTACTAAGTGTTTCTCAACTTACCTCCTCTAACAATGTTGAAATTATCTTTAACTTATCTCTTGTTTTGTGAAGGACAAGGCCACAGGTAAGGTGCTGCTGCTAAGGAAGCCTAAAGACGATTTATACTGCTTGGGCTCCTCAAGACCAACTTCTCTTTATCATCATTTCTGTCAAGCTTTCATCACTAGCAAAAACAACCAAACTTCTGAATCAAGAACACTGATGTGGCATAGAAGACTCAGACATCCATCTTCAAAAACCTTATCTGTCATCTTAAAAATATGTAAAGAACCATGTAAGTTCAATAAAAATATCTTTTGTGATGCGTGTCAACTGGGCAAGTCCCATCTTCTTCCTTATTCTCTATCTTTATCACATGCAAAAACACCCTTTAAAATTGTTCATACTAATGTCGGGGATCATCTGCTCTCTCTTCACCCTCAGGCCATAAGTATTATGTAATTTTCATTGATGATTATAGTCGGTTCACTGGGCTTTATCCACTGAAACAAAAATCAGAAGTTTTTCAGGCCTTTATTATGTTCAAACACCAAACAGAAACTTAGTTTGAAAAGAAAATAAAGTGTCTTCAATCAGACATGGGAGGAGAATTCACTAGCCTGGCCCAGACTCTTCAAAATAATAGAATTAAGATTAAATATTCATGTCCCTACTCATCAGCTCAAAACGGACGAGCTGAAAGAAAACATCGGCATATAACCGAAACCGATCTCACTCTCCTTACTAAGTTGGGTGTGCCATTGAAATATTGGCTTGATGCTTTTGAAACAACCGTATTCCTAATTAATAGAATGCCTAGACCAATCTTAAATAAGTCCTCGCCACTTGAAAGGTTTTACCACAAAAAACCTGACTACAAACAACTAAAAACTTTTGGGTGTGCCTATTTTCCTTGCCTACGACCATATCAGAATCACAAGCTCACCTTCCACTCAACAAAATATATTTTTCTTGGTTACAGTTCTCTACACAAAGGATACAAATATCTCAGCTCCACTGAAAAGACATATGTATCCATAAATGTTGTCTTCAATAAACTTGAATTCCCCTATCATCATGGTTTCGTGAAAACACATCAACCCGAAATTGTCTCTAGAGTCACATTACCTTCCTGCCTGAATATATCTTCCAACCCTACATTTCTTTTCCCAGAGAGTTCAAATAGATAAGTCGTTGAAGAAACTCTAGCACTAGCTTCCTCCCTTATGGTAGAGTCCTCACCGCAACACTCACCAAGAGATCCTCCGATCAGTGATAATTTATTGTAAAAAGAACCTATGTCTTCTCTCAGTCAGAGCGTAACACCATCAGATCAAGAAGAAGAGAAAGTACAAGCTGAAAATATCTTGACAGAAGCACCAAAACACCAGATGATGACCAAAGCTCAAGTTGGGATATTTAGACCGAGGAACCTGCCACAAGACTTCCAGTTATTCAAATCAGTCATCGTAAGAGATCTTACAACACCTACTTCGATCACTGAAGCAACCAGAATTCCCCACTAAAATTTGGCAATGGAAGAAGAAATATCTACCCTCATGAATAATTAGACATGGAAACTAGTTCATCATCATCCTGAAATGAACCTAGTTAGCAACAAATGGGTTTACAAAATCAAGACCAATGTCGATTGAAGCTTTTAACGGTGTAAAGCTAGACTAGTAGCAAAGGGTTTTCATCAAACACTTGGGATAGACTTCCATCAAACCTTTAGCCCAATAATTAAGTCATAAACCCTTCGAGTGATTCTAGTTTTAACAGTAACAAACGGGTGGAATATCAAATAGGTGGATGTGAACAATGCATTCCTAAATGGAGAATTAAGAGAGACAGTTTTCATGAAGCAACCTGAAGGCTTCGAAGATCCCAAATACCTTAACTATGTTTGTCAACTTAATAAAGCTCTCTATGGACTCAAGCAAACTCAAATAGCATGGTTTAGCAAGCTCAAAACCTCATTGTTCGAATGGGGCTCAAAAACTCACAAACAGATACGTCTCTCTTTTTCTTCCTTACAGAGATAACCAAACTCTTCATCCTAATCTATGTTGATGATATAATTGTTACAGGAAACAAACCAGAGATGATGCTAAGTGTCATCAACCAACTTCACAATTTATTTACACTCAAAGATCTTAGAGACATTCATCTCTTCCTCGGCATTGAAGCAATACGGGATGACACTGGCCTCTTCCTTACTCAAACAAAATACATTGAAGAACTTCTTAAAAGAAGCAACATACTCTTTGCTAAACCATGTCCGACACCGTCAGTAATCGGCAACAACTTATTCACCAGAGAAGAAGAAGAACTGAAAGATCAAACTCCCTATCGAAAAATGATAGGATCTATTCAATATCTAACTCACATAAGGCCGGGTATATCGTTCATTATCAACAAACTTAGCCAATTCATACAAAAACCAACTGATCTTCACATGAAAATCTTGAAAAGAGTTATCCGATATCTAAAAGGAATGACTGATGTCAGACTCCATATAAACCCAGTGACAGACTAAACATTGTTCGGTAATCGGATGCCGACTGGGCCTGCTCGAAGGATGATCGCCGCTCAACCTCGGGTTACTGCATCTATTTTAGAGAGAATTTGATCTCCTGGAGTTCAAAGAAGCAGAATGTTATATCAAGGTCAAATGATGAATCTGAGTACAAGGCCCTGGCTCATCTTGCTTGTGAAATCACCTGGCTGAAGTCCTTACTCAAAGAGATAAACATCACTGCTCCACAAACTCCGATAGCTTGGTGCGATAATATGAGTGCTACGGCTCTTGCAAGCAATCCTGTTTTTTATTCACGAATCAAACATATTGAAGTTGATTTTCACTTCGTTCGTGACCAAGTGACAAAAGGAGCTCTCGATATTAGATACGTGTCCTCATGTGATCAGACCGCCGATTGCTTCACCAAGGCCCTGTCACAAACACAGGTTAAGTATTTCAGGGAAAAACTTGGACTGGTTCATCGACTGCTTCCCTTGACAAGTTTGAGGGGGAATGTGAAGAACAACTAGCAACAGTAGACTCAAGTGTGCCAACTTTTCAAGATCAGCGAAAAGTCCCAATCAGCATACCAACTCATCTCACAGCTCCCACACAAACACGCATGGCCGAAAACTATAATACAATCAACCTCCTGATATAACAGAATCGTCCCTCACTGAAAACTGTTAAAGCTGCATATATTTTCTGGTTTCTTCCGCGTTAATTGACAGTGAAAGTTTGTTGTTTTTCTTGTGTTATTCTTATGTTCATCCTTGTTTCCCTATAAAGAGCTGTATAGCTCTATAAATGTATCACCACTGCTAACAAAATTGCCATGAATGAAAACCAAACTGATGTGAATTGTCCAACTTTTATATCAACCAAGACAATCTGTCTTCTTAACTGGCTCAGCTTCCATCAAGTTATCGGCGTTTCAATCATTAGCGAAAAATTTGATGTTAAAGGCTCCGACTTGTGGGCTTTCAAAACTGCACGAGGCAACTACTACGACCAGGGAGCCACGGTAATTACATACATACATATACTTTTTATTATATCATGTAACTCAAGGTGGGTAGATGAGTCGAGTTGAGTGAAAATGGTTGATCAATTATAAACTTTGAGCTTCACAAACTCCAAGAACATTAGAATGAAAAGAGTATTGTCATTGAACAACCAAATGTTCCATATTGTGATTAATTGATGCGAGAACGTGAAAATGGAAGAAGTGAAAATCATGGTTGCGGCGAACAGCCCAAATACTGATGGCATTCACGTCCAACAATAAAACAATGTAATCATCTTCAATGCTTCCATCAAAACCGGTGATGACTGCATCTCTATGGGCCCTGGCGCCAACAACTTATGGATTGCGCGAGTCACCTGTGGCCCTGGCCATGGTATTAAGTACCATCTCATCTCTTACCTCATGGTCTGATCGTAGTTATTAATAATCCGTACGAAAATGGTTTGTGGAATTAGTCAAAAATATCTTAGCTTTTTTAAAAGTAAGAGAAACAAAGTTAAACTTTAACTTAATTACAAGTGGTTCCGATGGTGCAGCATAGACAGCTTGGCGAAATATGCAGAAGAGGAAGGAGTAGAGAATGTAACAGTGAAGGGAACAGTTTTTGCGGGCACTACAAATGGGCTGAGAATTAAGTAATGGGCTAGGCCCAACACTGGTTTTATAAGAGAAGTCCATTTTACAAATGCCAGGATGCAATACGTCGAAAATCCTATTATCTTCTATCAAAATTACTGTCTTCATTACCTAACCCAGACAGGTACTATTTTATTATGAATATTAAAAAATATATTACATTTCTTACTCTATAAATTAATAAAAAAATTAATTAAAAAAATAATATTGATATTATGAATTATAATTTAGGGATCAAGTGTAAAAATCAGAGATATAACATAAAAAAAATTCGAGGAATATCAACAACGCCATTAGCTGTAACATTTAATTGTAGTCCGAGTTCTCCATGTAGAGGGATAAGAATGTAGAATATTAATTTGACATATTTTGATCAGATGGCTGAATCGTCATGTGCAAATCTAAATGGAAAAATATTTAGATTAGTTCTACCGATTGTTAATTGTTTATGATTAATTTAATATTATATTCTATTATGTTATAAGCAATTTTTTTATTTTTATTTTTAAATTAGTGATTATACAACAGTAAATATTAATCGGATTAAATGTATTGATTTAAAATTCAGAAATGTAATTTACACATGTTCAATTTAAACATTTTGATTTTTTTGAATATATAAATATTTCATTAATGTTAATAGTATGTAATTCAGATGCTTTTTAATATTTTGCCATCAAGTTGATAACTTAATTGAGTTCAAATTTATTCTTACGTCACTATTTCATTTAACATACCCACATATTGTTTGAAAATAAAAAGATTAGCTTTCCGTTGCCGGGACTTGAACCCGGGTCTCTCGGGTGAGAGCCGAGTATCCTAACCAACTAGACTACAACGGAATGTGATTAAAGAAGATATTATTTAAAGTAGGTTCTAGTTGCTAGTGATCCATAAATGAATACAAGAGGTTCGTTAATTTGTTTTATATAATTCTTAATTATTGGTGATGGAATTTAAAACAGGCATGTTCATTAAATCCTTTCGAGAGATCAATGAAAAAGTTCAATACTATTAATATCAAATACTCGTATCAGAATCTATAGTTAAATATCAAATACTATTAATCTGAAACAGTATATAACAAATATATAGACCCTTCACTTCTCTAATTTTTTTGCTGCATGGATCGTCCTGGAATGCAGCCATTGTTGTTGTAGTCTGCACCGTTTCGGATTACTAGAGAATGGGTTGTTGAGCTGCACATATGGGCCGACCTGGGTTTCATGTAAAGGGCTGCTTATGGGTCCAATGGGTCTCAGGCAAGTTTTGGGGTTTCCTATAATGATTTCAAAAATACAAATTTAAGGCATTAACTAATTTAAACAAAGATAAATAATAAAAATATTATTTTAACCTCATAATTTTTTGAGACGGTGGTCGTCATCTCGGTTCGGGTGTGGTTCAATATCGAGTTCCCGCGCTGCTGCCTCGCGTCATTTCTTTCTTCTCATTACTCTCTCTCATCTCCATCGGAAACAGTTTCAGTGCAGCAAGCAAGGTTGCGAGTTTCACAAAATTTCCTCCTTTACATCTTGATTCTTTCTACGATTAATACTTTTCTTTAGTAGGAGTACTCCATGGATGAACATTTGACAGTTCAAAACGGAAAACCAAAGTTTCTCACCATCTTGCAGTTAATCCAGGATGGCCGTGCTCTTACGGCCACATCATCTCTTCACTTCTCTCTCGGTCCTCATTTTCATCCATCGTCCTACAAATCAGTTCCTCGAGAACGGCAATCATGTCCCGGCCCCAGCAATGCAGGTCCTACCACCCCTCAAATCTTGGCCCCTTTGAACCAGCCGGCAATGTTAATCGGAATCCTAACACTCCCCACCCTGACCCTGAAATGCCCTAACAGAAGCTGCCTGCAGTTCTCGGACAATTCATCAACGATTTGCTGCGACATTATCGATTTCGACGCTCGCGTTATCGGTAAGAGAATTCGCGTACTGGCTTGGAATTTCATTCCCTCGAATCACCACGGTGGGTTCTTGGAGATCATCGAATGGAAATTACTAAATTCCGGAGTTGAACTTGGTAGGTCTTCGAGAGTAGAATCGTTCCCGCTATTGTCTGGTTCTTCCTGTGCGAGCGAATACAATTCCAAACACAGTTATTTTGTTCACGGCACCTTAGAATCAATCAGCCCTGTTTCGGTTGTTCCCTGTTCGTTCGGCAAGAGCAATAAAGTAGGGGATTCAAGTGCTCCGGTGAATATTCGAGGATTTCTAGTGAGAATTATTGCTTGTGAATGTAACTTATGTGCTTCAAGAGAGTTGATGGCGGTTTTGCATGACTCGACTTTCCGTCATTCGTTTACTAAACCATTGTTTATTTACTTTTGTGGTTCTGCTTCGTGTTGGCATCCTGTGATTACGAAGCTCGTTGGTGGTGTTGTTTCACTGTCTCGGTTGAAGAAAAAGTTGATCTTCATGGGAAAAGATGAGTCTCAATTGATGTTTGTAACTACGGAGAATTCTATTTTGCATCTGCCTAGTTCGTTTAAGAAACGGCTACCATACTTGGAAACTGTTGTTAAGGGGAAAGGTGAATCTAGTAACTACACTGGCATTATCAAAGGCGTGTACATGGAAGGCATGGTTATTGAATTGGATAAAGAGGCGTGGCTCTTACTGAGCGACAGGTTTCTTATACCACCGCATAGTCTCCGAGTGGGTGCTGTTGTAAGTACAATCGATTCTCTGTATTATTATTTTAGATAGTCGCAGATCATGATATAAATGGTTTTTGTTGCTTGGAATATAAGTGAAACGCTATCATTTTGAACTTTTTTCTGGTTTTCCTTTCTATTTTCTTAGGTATCTGTGAGAAATGTGCATTTTGTGAAACCTAAATTTTCTTGGACAAAAGTTCTTATACTCGGCGCTTGCTTCAGGACTAGTATAATGGTAGAATCATTCTCTCCTTTGGAGACAGAGTAAGGATTGCTGAAACTTTTTTCATGTTTCATATCCACTAGTATTTCCTAAATGCACGAGCTTACACTGAACTTTTGGATTTCTTATCCAAATTGAATTGCTCATTCCATTCTATACAATTGGGTGTACTTTGTGGACATGGCTGTTCCATGAAAAATGGAGCAAACTGGCCAATATTACTTATTGTGGTCATGAGCTGACTTTCTTTCCTTGTCCTTTTGAGTTTTGTTTAGAGTGCCATTAGAAACTTTCTTTCTTCAAGGCTGATCAACATGTCCTTTTATATAAGTTTCTCCTATTCAATATCACAGGCATTATATAGTTTCACAATCACAAGATTCGTTAGCAAAGTTCATCGAATCATTGGCTTTTCCTGCCAGATTTTGGTACGATATTATTATTCTAGTAAAAAGGCTTATGGTTCTCATTTGATTTTTATTCTCCTGTTGATTCACTTATCAGATGGTTGGCTTTCAGGGCACTGCTTGTCATTTCATGTTTCCGGAAAAAGTTTGCTGGTATCTTATCTGAGAAGGAGATCTTTGGATCAGAAAATGTGATTACCTGCTCTGGGTGTTGTATTGTGTTTCAAGTAGTTTGTTGTTTGTTCTTCTACCTTATAGCCTTTCTTTCTTGTCTGTTATCTTGTTGGTTCTTTTTTAACGTTATGTGGATATTGCAAGGTGTTATCAGAAGGAAGGACTGGCTAAGATGTATATTAACTCACATTTATCATCATCAATGTTTCAAGATCGGGTAAACTGTTAAGTAGGTGTTAGATAAATGATGGCAAATATATTCTGCTGATCTGGTAGTTATCCAGCCTAATGTGGTTTTTTTTAATTTCTTTGCAGCATGGAGTATTTGTAGAATTCTGCAGGCATGAATCATGTGGATGTAATAGTGAAATATATTGTTCAAACCTGAAATTGGTAAGCCTATGGTACGACTTCTTTCTTTCAGTGCAGTTAGATACACATGTTTTCTTAGTGGCTCCTCAATTTATGAATTTGGTGCCCTGTTGTATTCTTGGCAAATATCCCGAGTCATTTTGTTGTTTTCAGGTGGTACCTTTCTCGACTTTTATCCATCATGGTGAGGCTAAATGGATGAAAATGCTACTAAGATCTGAGAAAAATAATATATTTTGTGACAACAATTGCTCTAGGTTATTTTCATTAGAAGAGAAATCTTATAGCCCATCAAAAAGGAGGATTCTAATAAGTGAAGACCTTGGTTTCGTGTTACTTGGGCATTTAAAGGTTAGTAATTGTTAATTCCATTATTGTATCTTCAGTTTGGTTTTGGAATTTCTTTGTGCTGTTGTTACTCAATACCAGTTTGGTCAAACTCATATTTAGATTCACAGCCAAGTCTTGGCAGTCCATTTGTATGTTATTTTTTCACAGCTTTAAGAAATTGTAAACATGGAAAGGAGGGTGTCAGAGGGTATTTCTGAGTTTCTGGCTGTCACTACTTTTTCTGGATGAAGATATGATCTTTAAGATTTTAAGCATCGGTTTTATTGATTTAGTAGATTGCAGCTTCTGGAAGGCTGCAGTTGCTTGATGGGACTGGAAGCATTGATGTCATTATATCAGACCTTCGACCTGCTTGGGAGGAGAACAGCATTTATGAGGTTCTTTAACTCAAGTTTATTATCTGTTCACTAGCTGTTGCTGCTGGTGGAGTGGGATCACCTGCTATTAATATCTGTATATTCTTTTGCATATCTCTGGAATAATTGCCTTTTCTCTTGGCTTTCAGCTCCTTGACTATAGACTAATAGTTGACGGCATACCTGAACTGGTGGATCATTTGAAGTTGCTTCGAAAGTCGATCACTTGTAGGAGTGTCTTTCATTGCCTTCCCGTTACAAGAGAGAGGGCGGCCTCACCAATGTTCATTGATCTTTCCTTGAGGGGCTCAAAATGCAGGAATATTCCCTTCTATTCTTCTCTGGAATGGAAAAACGATTTATGTGAATTTGAAAGTGGAGCTTTTCATCTATTTTTGGTGACACACAAATTTCCAGCTCTTCTCAATGTATGTTAAACCTCAGAAATCAGTAACATTCACAAGATGCTTCAAATGATTTATGTTTAACTTATCACATTGACCATAAAAATACTAACTACATTTAGAAGCTGAGAAGTTTTTGTTTAAATAGGATTGCCACCTTTTACTTTCACTTGTTATTGATTGTTCAAATTTGTTTTCCCACTTTCAGAGTGGTCAAATGAGATCAAACATATCTAGTACATTTGTCGAGGCCATTATCTTGCCATGGGATCTCACTCTAGCTGGGAAAGATGGAGCTGTGCATTTAGCCAAGTTTTCAAGGAACCAGATAAGTGAACAAATGGAACATTATGCAATTGAAAGTAATGAACATGCTCCCATTAAGAAGCAAAGAACTTCTAACTTGACTGATAAAGAGTTAACTTCAGGTTTCTTGAATGATAATCTTGGGAGTGAGTTTAAGACCTCATGCTCTTATGGAGATGATACTCAAACGCATGGATGTGGAAACTTAAGTAATTCTCGTGAAATACGATGCATGGCCACTGTCAGATGTGTTAATAACAGTAATCTGGTAACTTCAGGAATTTTATATCATGCAAAGCTGAGTGCTAAGGTTAATGTTAATGGTAAACCACATGCAGAGAAGGTTTTGCTGCAATTCCAGTCTGAAAGTTCTGCTAAATATCATGTATGCTGGTTTGGTCTTCTTTCCCCCTTTGGTTGCTCCATCTATTATAAATCTCTTCAATGAAAGAGTAACGATTCTATAGTGTGTTTGAAGAGACAACCTAAAATTACTTTTGTTCTTAAGCATCTAATTTCCAGTGGTTGCAGATTGGAGGTTATTACATCATGAAGCACCACATAGAAGATTCTTTTTGTAAGGTCAAAAAAATTTATGAAGTCAACAGTGCTAGAGTTCTCAGTTCCACATCACGTATCTGGAGCCTTTGTTTATCTTTTGATTATGCGTTTACCAGTAACAAGTCCATACATGATACTGTAATGGGAGATTCTTCATTCAACAGGAATGATATTCTGCTGGCAGAACAAGATGAACTGCTTCTGCAAGGAGCTCCTGGAAGTTCTCCAGGAACTTTTTCAGATGTTTCACTTCATCTTCCTTCTGATGCCATTGACATCTTGCATGTAAAACTTAAGGAACTAGAAGAAAATCTTATTAAGCCAGCAATAAAACCAGAAGAGGCTTACAATTTTTTGTCCAGCAGAACACATTTGCACAGTATGCCTTCTGGGTCTTATTCCAACTGCCTGTTTCCTGAGGGAAATTTAGTATCTCTGAATGGCGATGTGATTGCTATTCATGGTCTTGGCTTCTGTACTCCGAGTGTTCAATCAAACTGTGAAGATCCTAATAATGTTCTTCAGCTGAGATTCCTTCAGGGACATGGAAGCAGTTGTATTCACGTTATGGTGGACCATCAAACTGTTAGTGACTATTACACTTTTTTCTTCCTTTCATTTAAATAAGTGAATGGCGTATCTTATTGTACTGACTTGATGACCAGGTGAAGATCTCTGGTTTCTTAAGTAGACACACATATCTTACTGGATTTGGGCCTGGTACAAATGCAACATTTCACCGAATTCTTGAAGTGGGGTATGCAAAAGGAAAAGTTAATTTGTCGTTTCCTTAAGACATTTGGCATCTCTTTTCAATGTTAATGCAAATTTTACAATCATGTATTTTCTGTAAAAATTCTAGGATGAGTGGGTTTATTTATCTGATTTAGAATATTAATTGGTGGGCAATTACAGAAACTTAGTCTTCTTATTTTTCCTTGAGTGTTGAAAGGTAATCACATAATTTCAAATTTATATACCAGGAAAAGGAGAATTAAGTTATTGCTTAACTGCTATGATACAACCAGTTCATCTCACCAACTTAATTTCTTTTCAGTTTCAGTTCCCTCTCAGCAACTCAGTTTCTTTTTTTGTTCTTTTCCAGTAAGTTATTTTCAGTTTTCCATGTTATATTTCAGGTTTTTACTCTTTAAAATTGTCGGTGGTTATTATTTGGTAGTGTGTTGTATATGGTTCTCCTTTGAGGTGGCTGTTGGAATAGTGTAGTGGTTTCATTTGGTGGGACAAATGTTTCCATTGCCTGCATGGGAATGAAAGTTTATGCAGAATTTGTCAAGAAAAGTAGAGTTTAATTATAAAGTCAAGAAATCATAGAGTTCTCTCTAACGATTCCTTACCCACTTTCAAAATGAATAAGAAGAAGGAAAAAAGCTGCCAAGTTCTCTAACCCTCTTTCTAAATTACCCACTCTCTAGGCCCGTAACCTGATAATTCACCTGGGACCCTAAACCTTGTAGAGAAGTTGCAGTTATGGCCAAGGATGACAAGGGAGTTAGCATTGGTTATTATCCAATTAGTTTTAGTCAATATCTCTTCCCTGTACAACTTCCTGTTCAGGTTGAGTAAATAAAGAAAAGTTAGTGGTATAGGGTTCATTTGTAAAGACTGCCATTTTACTGATACTCAGCACCTTGGTGTAAGAAGTAACCACCAGGTAGACTCAGCTTGTGCTACTTCCACTCCACAACCGAGATTCAAGCACTTCTAACCATTGCTTTGAGGGAGTTGATCTGGGAGGCATACTGCATCATTGGTTTCCTAGTGGCTCCACAGGCCAGATACTTTCCCTAGAAGGGTCAGATTCATAAGTCAGCTATCATGTTGGGAAGTATAGATGAATGACAACAACGTTTCACTTGCTCCACAGTTAATATATTTCACCACCATTGCTAGCATCAGTCAGTAATTTTCTCAAAGTTCCAGTGGCAAGTGGAAACAACATTGAACAATTCTGAGCTATACCAATCAATAGTGTAATTACAAAATTGTGGCATAGTCCGTAGGTCATTTCCTTTCTTTGATCCTTGGATAAATTACTGATTTTTGAATGATAAAAAGAAAAAGTAGGAAAGGGAACAAAGAGGTCAAACTGGTATGGCGAGAACCGGAAACTTGTTGCCTTTGGCTTTGCTGGAATTCTGGGAGTCTCTAAGCATCCAGTTCAGGTGGTGGGCAGAAGCACTAAAATATCACAGATCAAGATCTGTTGACAAGCCAAGAATTTAACTAGGCATCTTTTACAAATTCAGCAATATGTTTATCTACAAATATAAACATAGGATCCCGCTATAACCAGAACAAAGCAGATGACCCCTCATCAGACAACTCAGGATTTGGAACCAAGTGTCTTTAAATTTGTCAAAATTAACATCCTCAAAAGCCCTTCTGTTCCTTTCTTTCAATATGACTCAAAAGATGGCCAAAGGAATAAGGAACATAGGCATCTGTTGACTATTTGTTTATCAATTCAGCAATCGATCTCTCATGGACTCACTCAACCTCAACCGTAAGAATTTCTCATCACTCTCCCGATTCTCTCAACCACATATCTAGTAATTTTAAACAGAGAAAGATAAAATAGGGGAATCCTATATTGGATAGAAGTACCCACTACCAAAGGGTGAAAATAGCACTCTTTCAGCAATCTAGATGCTTAGAGACTCCACTCACAATGGGATTCCAAAAGGAGGCAACCCGAGTACTGTCTTCCTCTTACTGAAAGGCCGCTTTGAAAAGCCGCACCCAAATGACTCAGCCAGACCTCTCAAACTTCATTGTTAGCACTAAGACATGCAAGATTGCTCTTCCTAAGGCTGATCTGCAAACCTGAGATGGCCTGGTAGATATGCAGGATGCCAAGGACTGCACAGGTCTTAAAGGGGAAAATTACTGTATCATTCACAAACTGGAGATGGGAAACTTCCGATCTATCATGACCAATCCTAAAGCCCTCAAACATACCTCAATCACTACCACTAGAAAGCACATGTCCCAAGAAGTTAATATTGATAGTGAAAGGGAAAGGGACAAGGGGTTCCCTTGTCTCAAACCATGCTGCCATTCAAAATTGAGGTTAGTAATGGTGTAGATGTAAGTGAAGATAAAGAGTGCATTAAACATGTTTTCTTCTTGGAACTTGAGTTCAATTGATTATCCTTTCAGTTCTTTAGAAATTAGCAACATTAATAATAAAATTCTTGTTGTAGCTATAAGGATTTAAATCCTTGACTTTTTAGTGTAGAAAAAGAATAAGAACCAATAGAGCAAGAATACATTACCAAACTACTACTTACAATCCAAATAATGGACCTAATGAGTGGTTCAATTGAACTTTGGACCAAAATAACATACCAAGTAACCGTTCCCTCCTTTTGAATCTAAAAGTAGCCTCTACCATATTCCATGTGTCCCCGTACCGTAAACCAGACATGCCATGTTTCTAACTATTGTTTTATCATCCACTATTACTAAACCCTACTTAAAAATTTGCACCAAAACCATCTATGTCCTAGATTGCTTTGCTATTTAATCATGCAAGCATGGCAAAAAATGTGTTAATATTGTGTCTCTCATATAAGTACTTACATTTATTGTTATTGTTTATACTCCCTCTTCACTCTTGTTTCCTGCATTGCTTTCTTTGGAGTGAATAAGACAAATAACATGTCCTAATTTAACTGCTGCTACCTGCTTTTCCAGGGGTCAAGATAGATTGATGCTGACACCCATATCATTTATTGTGATAAATTCCTTAAGGGTAGTTGATGATCTATACAGTGAGAGGTGGTCCAGTTTTCCTGCCTCAGCTGTTCATGGCACATCATCTGTGGAAACTATTTCTTTTGGTTTGATTTCTGAACTGATACCAAAATGCATGGATTACAAACCCGTAAGGTTCCTCTGTAAGGTGAGGTGTATTAATCTATGAAACTTCTTTTTCTATCAATTTATGTCATCTCTATATGTATCCTTTCTCGTAGAAACTTTCATCTGTATCTTTGTTGTTGTGACAGGTTATTGCCATCAATCTCCTGGTTCTGGAGAAGTTTGAGAAATATGATAATTCAAAATCTAGTATTCAATCCAGGCCAGTTCCCATTGACATTCCACTTGCGGGTTTTGTGCTAGGTAATTTACTTGTCCAAAAAATATTGATGTGATAGGTAACTCTAACTATCTGAAAGAACTGTCAACAGAGGAAGGTCAAAAGAATTTTCCTTATTTTTTAGTAATTTATTCTGCAAAGACCTAACTCTTTCAAATTTGATTCATAATTGGAAGTTTCTATGACTTAATGTGAATATAGAAGTGACTTTTGGAAAAAGGGTGAATATTTTACTGCTGCTTGGTGCCAAAAAAACCTGCCTTGATCTTATGCTAATGCAAAATTTCATTATTCTTTCCACATAGCATTGCCAGTTCAAATTCTTTCATTAAATAATGAGCATTACCTCAAGTGCATGCTACAGTTCTTATATTTCTAAGTTTTTTTGGCCGTATGACAGTTTTAGCCTGATAATCTTCTTCTCTCTTCTCCTTGTTTGGTTTTGCTTTTGTTTCCGTTTCTCTTTCTCATTCTATCCTGCTTTGTCTTCAGTTGTCTCTCTGTACTTTTGCGGTTGAGCACAGGGAATTTTCTTACTTTATTGCTTGTTTTAATGATACTTTTATAGAACTGGTACTTGAAACAAATTGTTTTTTCCTATAAACTCCTTGATCTTGTTTTCAAATTAAACAATGATGTTAAGTTCTTTAACTCTACTCTCAAGAGTTTTGAAGTGTTTTGAAGCGATATAGTATTGATCTGTGAACATTTTAGGCCTATTTGTTTCAGTCGAAGGTATGCACCCCTTCACTATCTTTGGCCATAATCATGATTTATGATAAAAGTACTTATGTAATTGGTTGAAGGTCCTGTAGGTAGTACCATGGATTCCAAGAACATTGTAAGTCCAAGATTAGAAAAAAGTTTTAAGAATAAAAATTGATTACAAAATGTGACAAAAGATACAGATTAATAGTATAATATCAAAATTAATAAGATATGATAAAGATAATACAAATTTTAACAACAAGAGTTGTCATAACTACAATTGTAGGATAGTCACGACCATAATCATGAAGTTGTAACAAGAACAACCATAGAATACTTAATTAATGGTAGAGTATTTCCAAAAACTTTTATTCAGAAGCAGTTTGAATATGATGAATAATAATAGAGTATCAACCATTTGTGTTTAGGGTGTGTAAACATCCTAAACTATCTAAGATATTAAATAGAAAACAACTAACAAACTAAGATTCTTAACTGAAACTGAAATAATAGACCTACTAAAAAGACAATCCCGAATCAGTATCAAAATGCAGTTATTTGCATAAGAAATTACTGTGGTGCCTCAAGTCAAGGACTAGTCTAGGATTTTTCACTTGACTCGCAATAAAAGCTCCATACAATAAATCCTTTCTATATAATAAACTTGTTCTTCCAGTGAATACCTAAATTACTGTAGTGGCACTCACAAATGACTTAATAAGATCGGTCAACTTTTGTAAGTTGGCATAATGGATCCTGGCCTACTTGGATCAATAACACTCCCATTATTGATCTGTGACTGCAAATATATATAATAATGTTCATATCATTATGACCTCATCACAATGTAATGATCAGTGTATTACTAAAGAGGATTTTATTATGTTATTGAAATAAGTTTAATCTAGATAAAACAAAAAGTACACACATCAAATAATATTTGTTAAATAATATGTTTTAATAGAACTATTATAATAAAGTGTCTATTGCATTCCATTATACATATGATTGACTTGTAGATACAAATTTTTCTTTCAATATTGTGCAGGTTTATAATTTTTTGTGACATTTAGAATTTCTTGATATGAAATCTCAGATTTTGCTTCTATTCCGTGTTTTATAATTATGATTCTTGTTCCTGTAAATTATTTGGGCATTCCTGATGTTTTTATTTTAGATGATGGGTCGTCCACTTGTTTTTGCTGGGCTAATGCTGAAAGAGCAGCTACCTTGCTAAGGCTGCGTGAAGAACTTCCACAAACGGTTCTTGAATACTGTGGCTGCACATTAAAGTGGGTTGGTATTGACAAAACTGCAAGGGGCTCCATTATGTATCATCTTGGAAGAATTTTGGAGAAGCACAAAAGAATTACAGTAAAAACCCATGGATCAATGGCTGATTCCTCTTTTCCAGAGCTTACTGTCTTTGCCTCTTCTGATAATAAGCTCACCAGCTCAGATGAGAACCTCCTTAAGTTCATAGTCTTACATGCTTGCTTTTGTATCTCTTGGGTGAGTTTAGATTCATTATTGAAGATTCTGTGGAGTAAATTTATTGTCTTCAAATGCATAGAAGCAAAATTTTGCATTAAGACGGTTGGTGACGGTGTAAAAATCAAATGGATAAATTGAATTTAGTTTTGGAGTCTTGAAATTTGTTAGTTGTATTAAAGCTTTTGGTCAATATTCTGAACAGTGATTTGAATTCTTTTATTAATTGATCCTCTTTTCCTGCATTAAGAACCTAAGCTGAATGATTTTATATGCTTGCATGATTCTGTCTGAATCCCTTGCAAACAAGACAATTTTGAGCTCAACTTGCTTCATCTTATTTCCTTCCTGATGTTTCCTTTGTTGATACAAAATTTTTCACTCCTCCATAGGGTATACTTGCTCCTTGCTTCAGTTTGAAAAATAAACTTCTTTCTACCCTCCCGCAGTGTATTATCATCTGTTCTTACATGCTAAATGTTAAATAGATGAGGTGTTTTTCTTTCAGACTGTTGTTGCTTGCATGATGGATCCTGATGCAGTTAGGCACTTGGAGAGAGAGCACCTTGTAGAAGTGAAAACAGTGCATTCCGTGAAAAATATGTGGGCCAGAGAAGTCTGTCATACAAATTCTCTCACAGAGGCCAGGAACATCATCCAAGAATTATTGAACAGGTAAGCATTTGCATCGTTTGAGTTTGGTGCACATCATCTGCTGCCACATTGTACAACCATAAAAGTTATCCTGCACTGAACTGCTGGGAGTAGCTGTAAATGTTATAGCTTTAGGTAATCTTTTCCAACAACACGTTGACTTCTAAACATTGACTTGTTTCAACCACATGTTTAGACGGTTTGCTTTTGCTTAATTTATTCAAGTCATGGTTTTGCCGTTTAGTCTTTTGTTGTCTTCTTTGGTTTCTCAATAAATTGACATATATTTTTTAGTTATAGCTTAGGGCTATATGGAAGAAATGAACTTTGTTTGTGGAATTTATTTAGAAATCAATACTTAATTCTATGGACGGATGATAATCTCTTCCAAAAGGATGAAAATTGTGTTTGCAATTGGTCAAGTTTCCAATCAGTTTCCAAACCAATTTCTAGTTCTAATTCTCATATAAAGCAACATGATTTGTTGTGGTTGAATTACTGTTAAATTTAGTTCTAAACTTAATAATTAAGAAATTAAGTGTATAATAATTAATGACATTAAGAGGAGTTTTCCTGTTTAATCTTTAAAAAATAAGATAAATTATAACAAAAATTCAGGAATATTTTTACAATTTACCCTGATACTCAATAATAACGTCTGTTTTGAAACAAGAGTGATGTTTAGGCGGGTTTGGCGTAGCAATTGTAATTCATGAGTAATAACCCTGTCGTTGACTTCTTGTATTTTCCTGGTTAAGGTAGGTGTCCATGGCAGGCACTTGCCGTTAGGCAGAGTCCAACAGTAATATTAATTAATTATTTTTTATCGTTATTATTGGAGAAGAGAAAAAAAAGACTGCAAAAACCTGTCGATGATTCTGAAAAAGGCTTCTGCATCTGTGGTAAAGACTTTGGACTTTTACCCACCCCACCCTTTTTAGATTCCCTCCCTCTGTGCTTACTTGTTTCTTTTGCAGTCTCTATTTTCGTGTTTTTACTTTTTACGGCCCCTACTTTATTTTAACTTACTATTGTTAGTTCCTACTTCACGAGCAAACAAATAAAACAAGTTGGAGTTGAAGGAATACATATTCATCAAATTAGTAGGTGTATAAGAATACATGCCCAGATGGTTTTCTGTCTAAATTTTTACTTATCTCCTCTTCACAAAATCTCAGCATAAGAAACCCAGTTGCTTTCTTTCTTCCTTCTTCATCTCAGTACTTAACCTTCCCAATTCTGCTCCAAATAGATTTGATTTTCAGTTATTTCCTTTAACAATTCACCTCTCTCTGCTGCTGTCTAAAATTTTACTCATCTCCTCTTCCCTAAATCTCAAAGTGAGAAACCCAGTTGCTTTCTTTCTTCCTTCTTCATCTCAATACTTAACCCTTTCCAATTCTGTTCCAGAAAGAATTGATTTTCAGCATTTCCTTGAACAATTCACCTCTCTCTGCTTCTGAATCTGACCTTCCCCAAACCCATTCCTCGCCCCTTTATTCTTTAAAAGTGGTGAAGATGTCAATGCCACCACCATTGACAGTAACCCAGCAATCTTACAACGCTCCTCACTCTCCCCAGGCCTCCATCGGTCCAGTCATCGGAGTTCTGGTTGTGATCATGATCTTAGGCATGGTAGCTGTCATGGTCGGACGGCTCTGCGCAGGAAGGCTCATCATGGGCTATGATATTGAGAGATGGGCGGAGGCAAAATGTTCATCCTGCATTGATGGAACTATCAACTCCTCTCCGCAATCAGTCTCACTCCAACAGCTTAAGCAAGGAGATAATCTATCTTCTTCACCTGCATCTGCGCACTGACACCCACTGCTTACCTTCTAACAAAGTACGAATATCAGTCTTCTCCGCTGTCTGCCCATGTAGAAAGCAGTATCTTTGAAAGCATTTCCAATCGGGTAGTTGTTTCAAACTTCAAATTTAAATTTGGTATTTAATTAGTTTAATTGTTTATCGTCATTTAGCAATTTGAGAAACGAAGATATGAACGGATGAAATTTAACTTACCAACATGATAAGCCCAACCTAGCTGTGCTTTCTGCTGCTTCGTACTCTCATCTCATCTAATATTTTCCTTATCGCTATTGCTTACGATGTGATACGTTATGCCATTCAAGTTCTCTTTTTTTTTTTTTTTTTTTTCTCTCTGAAATAGCGATAAAATAATAAATATTAAATTCTATATGCACGCATAGGTACACGTATCTATGTATTTATATGTGCACATGCAGCAGCGCTGACACCCTTGAAACTCAGATTAGTAGAGAAACTTTGGCGCTTTTGAAAAAATTGCAAATTGAAAATCACGCTTTAGCTATATTGAATATTGAAAGTATCTTCAAGCCAAGATCAAAGTTTTTTTTTTTTTTTCTAATTACCCACCAATGCATATTCTGGATCATCAATATTGAATGGCATAGCAGGATATATATCTATTCAGCTGAATAAATATAATTACAACCTTCTCCAGCCATGGAATACTATTAATAAACTTCTTTCAAATGCGACAACTAAAAAAGAATTTGTTCACAGAACTATCTGATTTGTCTGAGAATGAAGGAGGAATATTTCCATTTACGAATATGGTAGAATAAAACAGAAATTTTGTTGGAAAACACTATCTATACATACTATGTTCAGAGGAAATATTCAAGATAATAATGTATTTTTTTCTTCTATGATATGAAGATCAATACACTCTAAATTTTCTATTCCTTTAAAAGTTAAAAATATTGCATGGCATCATTATTATGTAAATTCCATTAAATAACATTAATGAATTTGATTTTGTGTATGGATAATTGATCATTGTTAAAATACTGCATGGAATACTGAAACATGAAGGGTCCTCAACATTTTCAAGAATGCATTATTTTTTTCCCACTTTTGTCAAAAAAAAAAAGAAAGAAAAAACCCAACGGCTACCTATTTTCTTTACTATGGAATAATGAAAAAAAAAATTATTTAACCTAGCTCTGATACCTGCAGAACAAAATTTAATGCGGACAACATAAAAGATGTTTATGTAAGATTCTTACTCTAAGCCACATTTTGATGTTTAAAAAACAAATATTAAAATTTCATGCTATAGATTTGATCATTTTGATTTTCATAATGATACAAGATTAATGGTCAATTATTTAGGGATTTAAGGAGATCAAACAGTCTCACCAGGACATGCCTCTTTGTTTATTTAATCCTCATGCAATAAAAAAGTAAAATGATTATTTGGAAATTTGAGAAAATCACGGTTGTTTGTGTAATCTTATTTTGAACACTCCCAACTCAATCAGAGAATCATTAAGTTTTAACCTAACCTTGACTAATGTAAAAGTAATAAAATATTTTTTGTTTGGTTTAATTTACTCCTAATTTTTTAAAATAAAAATATCACGGGTACAACAATGATGACATAAATTATTGTCAATAATACATTGAAACGTACTAAGCCCATAACCTCCATAGAAAGATGGAAGTATTAACCAGTCAATCAAGAAATAAATGATGAGTTTGTTCACCCCAATTTGAAGAGACGAGTGAAGAGAAAGAAAAACACTTCAAAAATTTTCTGTGAGAAATTTCTTAATTAATTCTAAGTCACCAGTCTCTAAATAAGATGTATTATTTTCTTAGAAGAGAACAAGAAGTGTTACTGACCTTCCTTTTCCTCCATTTCTCTCAATCCAGACATAATGAAACTCTTGTTATTATTTTTCCAACTAATTTAAACTTATGAAATGCTTTTTTCTCTTCAAACGAAATTGAAATTGTCCTGGTAACACATTTTCTCTATGTTTGATCCTGCATTCTGACAAAATCCATACGGAACTCACTTATCAGTTGATTCAAAATATTAAATCACATCAATCTCGCTACTTATTTTAGCTTCTTGTGGGAATTTCATTATTCAAATTTAAACATTAAGAATTTAAATAAACGCAAGCTTCAAGCTTTTTATTTTTGTCTATGTATGTGTGTACGCACACATATATATATTTACTGCATTCACCAAAATTGACGTTAGTTATACCCCTTATAATTAGACCATTCCCCACCTGCAACTTTCATTAACTTGGTTACGTGTTCAAACAAGGCCCGCATGGACCACAAACAATTTACATTAAATTTTGCAGGTACTCACCTCATAAAGATGCACATGCTCTTCTCTTCCACGCTGGATCACTGACGTGCACTAAGAGTTCAACAAATAAACAACTGATTCCACAGCCTACTACTGCAAATGAGTCAGTGTTAATGCAGTGGACTCCAGAGGATGGAATCAAGAAAATATCAACTGCTTATTTACTCTCGGTGGGACGCTTCAGCTTGAGAACATGAGAAAGCCCTGCGACTACATGTAGCCGACTGCTTGGAACACCTGTTTTTGCCAATGCCTTCCCTTTTTTGTCCAACAATACAAAGCAAGGTACGTAAGTGATGTCATAATGGAGAAGCTGCATTGTCAATAATGTAACGAATTTAGCCATATCATCATGTCAAACTTGATCCAGAATGAAAAAAGAATGTCAACACAAGGGTGCTAAAATGGTAAAAACATCATACAATTAGAAAATTAAGCATTGATACCTCAGGCAGCCATTTCTCATTCTCTGCATCTGCCATGACAACGTTGAGCCAGCCCAAATTCCTACCCTCCACCTCCATTACAAAGTTAACCAATGAATTGCACAGCCTACACTTTGGTGAGTAGAACTCTATCACTGTAGCCTCTTTCCCGCTTGCAAGTGCTGCTGCAAATGCTCTCTGCTCTGCCTCCCCTTGCTCATCAGGAGTCAACATCTTTTTGTTCAACTTAAAATTATAATTTGGACTGCTTCCAGCAGTCAGCTGGAAGGAATTGAAGTTAGTGATCCACAAATGTGAGGATCCAGCAAATGAGTTAAAGGAATTCATAGCAATGGATCCCAGATTTTTTAAAGTCTTGAAAAGCCACGGACCCTCATATGTACAAGCATTTGGAGTTCTAGGATGTTGATCAACATTCCATGGCCATTTTAGGCAAAGAAAAGGTTGTTTCGGATCAGAAGCCATATTCTTGCTTAACGAATATCCAATCTGTAGAAGCCCTTGGTACAGATTAAGCCATGTGAAGCGAGTCCCTACAATGTAAACGAAGAGTACCATAGAGATGTGAAAGACAAACATTTTTTTAGTAAAACAGAACACAGAATAACTTATATTAAAAAAAAAAAAAAAAACCCTCCCAAAAAAAAAAGAACACTGCAGAAATCATGACCAGATAAATTGATGTTATCCTCAATATTTTGTTCCATCAGAACAATATTTAAAACTAGTGTTCACGCTCAAGTATTCTAAAGACTTTTACTCGAGGTCTTACTTTTTCATAAAGTAAAGACATTATAAGCAGGAAGGAAAATTCTACCTTCACCTCTATCCAAAAATGTGGTAAGTTCATATTTGAGGTCTTTAACTCTTGCTTATATTATGCATAAACTTTTCATTATACTAAAAAGCTATGTACTAACCTTATGTTGCTAGAAACATAGGCTGTTGAATGGTACTAGATTTATAAAAAAATAACTCATATCTGATCAAACATATTATGGTACAACTCAGCTTAAAAAAGTATTAAACGTGAATGAAGAAATTAAGATCACTTTATGTTCAGATAAGACTTATAATCAAGAAGACAAACACGGAATCAGATTTATGTGCACTAAGAATATTTCAATTTCAAAAAATAAATTCCAACAGTTGAGCATACAAATATATTGAAATATATCTAGCGAGGAAGATCGATCTTATATGAGAAAATGAGGAAATGTTTCTCCAAAAGTAAAATCAGAGGGCCAGTAAAACCTGAATACAGGCCAACTATAATCATTTATAATCCCGTTGTAAATTACTAGACCACAAAATCTAGCTTTCCTCTAGAATCTTCATATAAATCACCCACCTATACAAAAGCTAATGACATCAAAATTGTGTAATATATTCTCTAAAAAATGCCAGAGAAGAATACAGATTGAGGTAACATACTGACAAACCTTCTTCTCTCAATATTTTCCAGTATATACATTAATGGCCAAGATATGTTTGCTTGGACCAAAGCCCATAAATTGTATTTATGGTTAAAAAGAAGAAAAAAAAAACTAACTAACTTTCAGAAAAGCAAGACAGGTGGCCTTAAGAATCTAAACAAATGCATGCAAGAACCATGAAAGGATACATGCACGAGGGTTTGTTTCATCCCATGAAGAGTTATTTATATGCTAGAAGAACAATTAGAGCAAGAGATCAGACTGAATGGAAGGAAGGAAGGAAGTAGCAAAAGCTTTCTGTCTTCTCCATTTTAAAAGCTTCCTGGCATTTATTTATAGTGGAATAACAGGCAGTTTTCAACTTAAGTGCATATGGAACAGTCCTAGTCTCCTTCAAAATGATGCCAATATCAGAATCAATATTCTTGTTTGATTTTAAACATATGGTTAAATTGATGGACCATGGATAACCTACTGATCATAGTCTTGATGAAATGATTCAGTGACAGATTTTCAGCACAAAATAACAATGATCACTTAATTCCAAGCAAATTGCAGAAGGAATGGATGTTTCACATGAATCTGACGTGAAAAGAAGTTTATCACTATGTTACAATTCTATTTACTACAAATTACTTAAGGAAAACATAGACATATATTAAGAACACTTGAAGTAGGTGAATATTGCAAAATCATGGCCTCAAACCCAACGAGTTACCAAAAAAAAAAAAAAGCGGAGGACAAAAAAAGCAAGCAACATTTGTTAAATTTCTAATATTTCCTCAGTTTATTGTTCGAGTAAATACATATCAATTTAATCCACAATGTCGAAATACCGCAAAAAGAAAACATTTATGCAACACAAAATCAGATCCAAAATAAAAAATTTCCAGAGCTCAGGTTATAATGCTGATAGAACGCTTCCTTGCTACAGTGAGAAGAAAAACAGAAAAAATAAAGACCCGGACCTTCTATCCTTAACGATCGGATCTCCCTCTCTAATGCGTATACCTACAAATCAAAGAGAAAAAGACATAAATATAAAGAAAAGAGTAACCACTGTGACGCTAAACAGATGGAAAATGAGAAATAAATAAACTGGAAATGCTAAAAACGGATTTAGGGTTTCATTATACATTCGAGAAAAAAGAAGAAAGAAGAGCGACAGAAAGATGTTAGAAAGCATACGGACATCTGTGTACTTCATATAGAGGCATTTAAAGAAGAAGAAGAAGAAGAAGCAACAAGACCACTGTATATTGTGAAGATTACTGAGAGCGGCAAGTTGAAGCAAGCGAGAAATACGAAAAGGAATTTGCGAAGAATTCATCGATCATAAAATAGGAGAACAGAAAAGAAAAGAGCTTAACCTTGAATAGGCAGATTAGCCGGGAAGAAAACTGATTTCCTTTGCTTCGATAAAACAGCCGGGGATTTCAAAAGGAAGCTGATTGTGCTGAGGCAGGAAAACTGGAAAACGAAGCCGGGGGGGTAGAGTCCTGTTTGTTTTTGTTATTTTATTATTTTCCAAATTAGAGCTACCGTTTGTGTTATAAAATTTTGGTAATACTTATTTAATTTTAAAAATTATATATATATATATATATTGAAGGTTGAATTATTGTAGTCGTATACAGCTAGTAGAGAATATTAGTGAACAAAAAGTACGATAAAATGTAAATTGGTAATTGGTATTAGGAGCCAGCTGGTGTGATCCTTAAAATCTTTTTTTGCTTTTTCTAATTTGACAAAACCTAACCTAATTTTCCACATGTATAAAATGGTACGACGAGCCCATTGAATTCCCTTTGAAAATACCTTTTCAAACACACTTTTGTGTCCTCGTATCGTTGCCTTGCATTAATTTTATTTATAAAATTTAAATAAAAAGTATATCTATCTACAAGGGAAATAAATGCAAGAAGGTAGAGGTGTTTATCCTCTATTGTCAATAGTCTTATATTTTAAAAAATAAATAAATAAATTATATAATAATTACATCGTAAATTTTATTTTGAATATTACGTATTATATAACTTACTAAATTTAGTTACGATTTCGTTATAAATAAACATAAATATTTTTTTATTTATTTAGGTAAGTTATATTGATAGATTTTGATGTGGTATGAGATAAAATTTTATAAAAAATGATATTTGTAACGTTTTAAAAAAAGTTTTACGCAAATAATATTCAACTTTTAATTTAAGTAGTTATACGAAATTATTGTAAATTTAAAAAAAAAAAAAAGTTAAATATTTATTTTTAAAAAAAAGAAATTATAAAAACTCTTTTAATTTCTTTACTTTTTCTCAATAGCCAATAATAAAAAGTTTATTGTTTCACTTGAAGTTAAATGAATTAAGCATTATAAAGTGAGTAGAATCTCAAACTCGGGTAATTTTAAACACATCACATCAACTTTTTGTATTTGATTTCCAACAATTAGCTACTTTTTTCCTTCCGTCAAAATATATCTAAACCAGCAATTTCCATACGGGTGAAGAAAGCTAATCTAGGATATTAATTGGAATATCCCCCCGATATATTGATGGAGGATGAGGATATTATTAGTTCACCTTTTAATAAAGGACTATATTCATGTGTGTGTATGTATACATATATATATCTATGTAACTTTAGAAAAAGGATAGAAATGGAAAATAGAATATGGTATTGTAAAAGAAGAAAAAAATACATACATGTGTTTGAGTGGTAAGCAAAATATATGTTGTATAAAAGTGCCATAATGTATTTGAGGCGCCATTTAAGGTAATTAAATGATAAATTAAACCATAATGACTTGTGGTTTTTTCTTTTCATTTCATCAACTAAAGTAATTAATTATTAACGAATAATTCATTGAAGTTAACCAATGAAACTTTAGATTTTTACTTGTTTTGAAGGATGAGTTTTTGATAAGATAATGTTTTAATTAATATTAAGACTAGTTTTTTTTTTTTTTTCTTTTCCCGGGTTGTTTAATTATTATTGTAAACTATACTACTATATAACAACTGTAAATATATATATATATATATATCTATCTAATTTGATAAGTGACAGAGAAAGAAACTAAATTTGTTTTTGGGTATGTCAGAATGTCTGGAGCTCAACCAGTACTCATAACCTTACAATTTAGCTTCCTCGAAAAGTGAATCCCCAAAAGGGAAAACCACCGTATTAACACCAAATAAATTTCGGAAACTAATTAATGTTTTTAGAACATAACACGCTGAAGAAAAGGGCGTGTTTAATTTTAATTTTAATAATAATAAATGGTCAATGCGATTTTGAAGAATCAGTCAACGAGGATGTCACATAATCCCTCACCTCCCTAGCAATCACATCCCTCATCGCATCCCAAAACCCAGCCGGAAAGTTCTCCCTCCTCCTCTCCTCCTCTTCCTCCACCACCAACCCCCCGCCGCATCCCCTCCTACCCGGCGGCGCCAGAGTCAACGCTGTCAGCTCTTCCTCCTCCATCGATCCCCCCGTCATTACTTGCTGCCGTTGCTGAGGTAATAACTCTCTTGCTCTTCTCTTCAACGTAGAGTTCCAGTGGTTCTTGACAGCATTATCGGTACGACCGGGGAGTAGGCGGGCAATGGTGGCCCATCGATTGCCGTAGCGGGCGTGGGCGGCGAGGATGGTTTCGTCTTCGGCTGGAGAGAAGGGGCGGTGTTGAACATTGGGACTGAGCTGGTTGCACCACCTGAGCCTGCAAGACTTTCCGGAACGACCCTTGATGTATCGGCTAATGAGAGACCAATTCCTGGGACCGTACCGGTCGACGAGTCGTGTAAGAATCCGATCCTCTTCGGCGCTCCAAGGACCCTTGATCCTGTCGGAGTTGGTTGGGTCTCTGGGCGACTTGGAGGAGAAGGAAGAGTCCGAAGAAGAAGAGTCTGAAGATGATGTAGAAGGAAAGCAGGTGTAGTTAATTGGTTCCATAGTTTACAGCGGTAGTACTGCGAGTAGTGAATGAATGGAAATAGTAGAAGATATGATAGGGGTTTTATATGTAGAGAAAGAGAAACGAGGGTACTTCCTGGAAACAGGCCTTTCGTATAGTTGGTAGGGGGTCTATGGATAGATGTACTGCACCTCCTCCCCTAATTCTTTTTAATTTTAAACAATTTCTCCATTCTGGATCTCTAATATTCTATTTCCTTTTCATTTTCTTTTGTAATGAGATATATATATATATATATTATTATTATAGTAGTTGTTTATTAATAATGCATCTGGAAGAAGGTTTCATTTTTGGTAAAACAAAAAGGAGAGACAAGGGGGTTCTCGGCAGCCAACCATTTAGTGTGTTAATTGCCAGGAGACATCCTGCGCACATAAATGGTTCTTGGGTACAACTTATTCTTTCATGCTAGAAATCAATGTGCAGCATTGAAATCAATACTACCTATATATATATATATATATATACACACACACACATACGTAATGGTTATTCAACTTTGTACCATAATTTGGGGGGAAGAACTGGCATGATATACGTATAAATTTAGATTAAAAAAAATATCAGAATGTGAAAATTTTATTCAAAAGAGTAAAATAAAATTTTAATAAAAATTTATTTGGTAGTTAATCATTAATAAAGAAAGTACAAGAAGACTTTAAATCTATTGATTAGAGAGAGTAAATTAGAATATGAATTTTATTAATTAGAAAAAACAAATTTAGCTCGTAGCAAATTAAGTATATATTATATATAGATTAAGGTATATATTTAAAATATTTAACTTTGAAAATAGATATAAAGATTGAATTTCTAACGAATTTTTTTATTTATTTCTTAAAAATGTCACTCAATAATAACATAATAGAATATTTTACACGAAATCCAACTTAATCATTGTATTACTATCAAATTAACAAATTTTATATTTTCAATAAAATTTAAATTCATAACATTAAATTATAATATAAGAATTTTAATTATTAGATTATCGTATAATTTGTAACTTTAATAAAAATAATTCGGATTTTAACTTGTTGTCATTATTACAACTATCAAAATTTAGTTATCTCATAATATTTATTTCGTTCATAAATATAATAGATTTGCTGATATTAAATTTAATTTAATTACCTTAATTTACCACCGTATTATTAAGATAAATTCATGATTGTATTTAATTAATAAGTTACTAATATTAACGCATGATATACTCATAAATTAGCAAACTCTATATTCTCTATGAAATTCGAATGCATGACTTTCAAATATAATATAAGAATATTGAAAATTAAACTGTTGTATTATTTTTAACTCTAACAAAATTTTATTTCAATACATAGTTACATATGCAAGTCTTGTTATAAACAAGAGTTCAAACTTTAATTTTTATCTTAAATTAATACTAAAATAATTATAAAAATAAAATTTGTTGGTTACTCTTAACAAAATTTTGTAGTTATAACAATAAAATTTGAAGTTATAATGAAGAAAATAATTTTAAAAAGAGAATACGATCAATTTAACATGGCGCAAAATTTACATATATTATCTTATGCTAAAAAAAAAATCTGACCCTTTAGTTTAATTGAATAAAAATATACATAGGGATAAAAATAGAATTAGCATATAAAATAAAATAAAATCATTCTCGTACCCATGCAATGGTGTTTAAAACATGACAGGAAAGGCCGTGCTGTGGATCACATTAAATGCGAATAACAAAAATGTTTTAAAACGGAAAGTGGGGCCAACCCCTTTTTGACTAACCCGGATTTACAGCTGTAAGTCCAAATCCGTAGCCTCAGTCCATCC
This sequence comes from Carica papaya, assembly GCF_054855325.1. Taxonomy (NCBI): domain Eukaryota; kingdom Viridiplantae; phylum Streptophyta; class Magnoliopsida; order Brassicales; family Caricaceae; genus Carica; species Carica papaya. The sequence continues at coordinate 27,262,007 of NC_142309.1, forward strand.
AATCAACGGCCAGTAATTCACTTAAAAAAACTAGTTCGAAGATGACTTCAACGTCTTCCATGTAGGACGGGCCCACTCCCAGGCTGTAAGAATCTCACGTGATTCGTAGTTGAATCCCCTTGACTTTGTAACACCACCAGCCGCTCCACTCGTCTTTTAGGAGCGTGTGTCTCACCATTATACTGCTGCTTGTCCCCTCAATTGGTTAATTAATTAATTACAAGACCTTCACTGTTTTTGGGACAACAAATCAATTCATTTTTCAAGAAAAATATTCCATCAATGATGGCATGTCTAAAAATTATATTTTAAGATTGTTAATTTATTTACGATAATCCACCGTCTGGAGAGCACGCGCTTTGTATAAGCCGGTTGCCGTGGATAAATAAGAACGGACGGTTATCATCAATGCATCCTAGCCGTCCACGTGTCAGTATTTATGTAATTTGGAGGCTTATGGTGGACCCGTGATGTAACTTTAGCAAGAAGCAGTTAGGCAGTTGACACCACACAGCTGGCATCAAAACCCCGTTCACATAAAATAAAAAAAATAAATAAATAAATAAAACCATCACCGACTGGAAAGGAAGAAAGAAGTCTTAAGTGGGTGTGGTAAGCGAGGACCGATAATAATTGTCTACTGACGGTTACATTGTCAAAGTGTGGGGACCGTGTTCAGTTCGCAGATTTTAATTGGCGATCAAATGGACTATTAGCCGTTTGATTCAGGTAGAGGGACCCGCACTGCTCCCTTCCTACCCGTTTGCCGGTCGGTTTGGCTGTATCAGGAAAAGGGGGAGTTGTTTAAGCTAAAACCGTGTGGGAACAGGGTTAGTTTGTCGTTTGTCTACTGGTTGGGTTGGTTAAGATTTTTTGTTCCTTCTCCTTCTGCCTCTCATAAATTATTCATTTCCATTTTTTGACCTTATCTTTCATAAAAGATTTTTGGTTTTTAGTTTTTGGGACTACCTTGAAATGTATTTAGTATGTGGGTAGAAGGTGTTTGTGATAGGCTAATAAAGATATATATATTTACCCACTAAGAAGTCTATAAAATTATTATGAAGTATATGAAATAATTATATTTCGTAATGACCTAAGTCTATCTTTTTCAAAATTTTCACTTTGACTGATTAGTTGACCAGCAAATAAATTCAAAATAATTAAAAAGTTCATATAAAAGGAAAATCCACTTTAACATTTTAATAAATATGCGTGCTTTCTTTTGGGGTATTTATTATTTTAAATAAAATAATATTTGTTATAAATACGACTTTTTTTTTATTTACATATCTTATTTATTTTCTTTTAATTCATTTTCTCACTTATTTTTTCCAGTCACAAATTCATATCATCTTCATATTTTGAACAAAATTATATTAACTAATTAGTGATCTTATTTAAAACATGTGAACAAATATGGTAACAATCAACTTAAGTACGAAATATATATTTAAATTTTTTTTACGAAAAATAAAATTTATTATCTTAGTTCATCATTTTTTTTTTTAATAGAACCCAAATAAATTTATGATTTTCCCAAATTTTGGCCTTTTAAACTTTGTTAAGCGGACCATCAACTTGAAATCAAACCTCTTAATCATGTATTTATGCCATCTCCCAAAAAAGAGTGTTATTGAAAACGTGAAATAAATTGTCTTGTACTAGATACTAACTTTGTAACATCTTATATTTCTTTTTCTTTTTTGGAAAAAAGTTAAGGCTTGAATAAATAATAACAAAAAGACATTATTATTATTATTTTTTATATAAAAAATTTAGATTGATTTATATATAAATGTACTTATCTGGACGTGCTTCAAACAATATTAATATAATGTAATAAATTATTTTGTACTAAAAATAAAAATTATATTAATTGAGTTATTTGAAAATGAAATGCAACAATAAAATATTTGATAAAGTAAATTTAATATGTAGTGTGACTGTACCAAACTTGACTTATGAAAGCAAGCAAGGATTGACATATGAGAATGAATACAAATAAATATGAACATGTGAGATTGAGAGTACATGTTGATCGATGAAAGTGAGTGTCGACAAAACCATATATTTCGATCTGTTCAATGAACAAACAATAATTTTTATATTTTATTCCAATGATAACACTCTAACATTTAAATCAATAAAAATAATAAATTAAAAAAAATTATTTTATTTTTTTTTATAGATAGTTAAGAGTATATAAACTAGTTTTATTAATTTCTTTAGTCCATAATGTGCTATTTCAAGAGGATGCTATTATGACATGATTATGATAAGGGCATAAAACAAGAGTTAGGACATGATAACAAACTTTATCTTTAATGTTTAAAGTCGTAATAATAAAGTATGATTATTCTTATAGTTGTAAGGTTCTGACGTAATTATTAGATATATTCACTTAACTGTCAAGTATTCTAACTTAATTCTCAAATATTTTTAAATTTAGTTACCAATTGTTCTTAACTTAGTCGCATATGTTTTCCACTTACTTATTTTTCATGTGTATTGACTTAGTTGCCAAGTGTCTTATCCCCTACTAACTGTCATGCCATCTACATTATACTCTACCGCATGTTAATGCTACATATATTTTCATTTTTAGATATATCAATACTATTTTCAGAATCATAAGATTATACAATTTAATTTGATTTAATATTAAAAATGATTGAATACATTAGGAGAATTAGTAATGTGTCAAAAAAAATCGGTACGAGAAGCTATAGATACACTTCTTTATAATGAAATATGTGGACAACCAATAAGCCATGATCATAATAAGGTTTATAAGTCATTTTCAGATGTAACTGAAAGAAAAGAGAAAAAATTTCGTGAGACTTTGCCTGACAAATGGGTTGATTATTCGGGGTGTTCTGTCATTATTATTGATTTTTCACTTTCATTACATCGTTGTGATTTATTTTGTGAAATAACAATAGAATTTTTTCAAATATTTATAATTTGTAATCTAATTAGACAACATCTTATTTTTTGGTAAATTCATAATTTTTTTTATCAAGAATTGTATATGAATCATGCTAATCGAATTAATCGTGCATTTCCCTTTATTTTTGTTGAAGTTGGGTTTAGAGCATATATAGTTGGAATTAGGAAATGAAAAATAAAATAAAATAAAATAAAATATTATTTTTTAAAAAAGTTCTATATAAAAACTGAAAAAGATTAATATATTTTTTTAATTAAAAGACTTTCTATTTTTTCCTCAACTTCTCAGACTTATTATTATTTTTTTTCTAAGAGAAGAACTTTATATGTATATTTACATGCTTTATTTGTATTGATTTAAAAATTATATCGAAAATGTTACCATTCTTTTATCTTCTACACTTTTTATAAAAAATAAAAAAATAAAACTCAATTCACAAGGAGAAAATAGTTTAAAAGGACCAACAAGGAAAGGGCAATGGATATGATTGACTCGATGGACACGAACAGACACCAAAACTATGCACTAAAAATTAGATTAATTGCATAGAAAATCTCTCAATCCCACGTGATTACGAACCATTAAAACAAATATATTTGTGAAAATTTTCAAGATAACTTTAGAATTATATATCAAATATGTAAGTTTTACTCGTATTTTCAACGATCAAATTAATTGAATCAAATAAGATTAGACCAAATTCTAAATGAATATATGTATATTTACATGCTTTATTTGTATTGATTTAAAAATTATATCGGAAATGTTACCATTATTTTCTCTCCTACACTTTTTATTAAAAAAAAAATTAAGACTCAATTCACAAGGAGAAAATGGTTTAGAAGAACCATCGAGGAAAGGGCAATGGATATAATTGTCTCCATAGATACGAACAGACACCAAAACTATGCACTAAAAATTAAATTAATTGCATAGAAAATCTCTCCATCTCACGTGATTGCGAACCATTAAAACAAATATATTTGTGAAATTTTTCAAGATGACTTTAAAATTATATATCAAATACGTAAGTTTTACTCGTATTTTCAAGGATCAAATTAATCGAATCAAATAAGATTAGACCAAATTCTAAATAAATAAAAGGAAGTCCAAGAGTGTTAGCATTTTATTTATGGGCTTTTTGAATGAGGCCGCAGACCCACTAAACCTCTCTGCCACCTGTCTTTTAATTAATTTCAACAGAAAAATAAAGACTCCTTTAATAATTAAAACTGATCACCCATACCCTCATTTAATATAATAATTGAAATAAATTTTTATATTTTACTTAAAAATTATATTTAAAATATAAAACTCACTACTTTATAAGTATATTATTAATATATGGATAAGTAAGATAATTAAGTTGAGTTTAATTCTAATAAACTATGAAGTATTTAAAAAAAAAAAAAACATTTTATACCAACTATATTTAGCTATTTGAAGTCATAATCCGATCTTACTTATTTTATTTTTTTTTTTTAATTCGCATTTAAAACATTAGTAATCGGGTTAAACCCACAAATTATACGACCTTAGTTACATTGAGAATTTTATGTTCTCGACTAAACTAAAATAAAGTGTATGGGTTTTAATTGCATAAATATACGAATGTTGGGCTCTTATATGAACAATTAATTATAAAATTTACAAATAAGTTCTACAACATCTCTAGATTTTTCTTCCAAATAAACCCTTAAAAGCATTACTTAATTTTTACATATCAAACTAAAGTAACCTTAGATTTGGCTTACATACAATTCTCCAAGAACAAATGGCATGAATCCTTTTCCAAGTATGAGTAAGTGGCTTAACCCTTTCTCACTATAATTTATTATGCAACTCTTAAAGTAATTAATTTGCACAAAACCTTGGAACTAGGCTTATATATTTATATATATATATATATATAGCAAAGAAGATGACTGTCTCTTTTTAAAATTTTAATTTTAATAATTTACAAGCAAAAACCTTGAGAAATTAACACAATCTATGAGAAAAAGAAAAAACAAAAAGCATGAGGAAAAAATATGTTTTAGTACTACTCTACAATATAGTATTGAAGGCTGAGTGTTGCAGAAAGTAATTAGCTAATGAGTCCTAACAAAGAAAATACTCAATTCTGGTCCCTGTGCACCATCTGGGTTTATCATGTATAAAGCTTCAGAGTCTTTAGACCCAATCACCCTCTCAAATCTTGCTCTCATGTAAGTCAACTCTCCATCTGCCGTTTCTTTCTGGTCATTTGGGCCTGGAAGCACTCCTGCTCCCATTGAAACTCCCCTCAAGACCTGCATAACATGAAGCTCATCATCCGACATTTGCTTTCTCCGGATCGAGTACCCAACTTTTCTTCCATTGCAATAAACTGCCCATACGAACTCCTCCAGCAGTTTCTTCCTATGCGTCTTTGTTTCGCTCTCCAGCGCAATCCTGACAATGTCCGACGCCATTTCCTTCTGAAGTGCAGTGGTGAGCATCGGCAGCTCTATCACGAACATAGGCACGCAATGAGGATCTTCTTGAATTGCTAGACAAACTCGGCCTTTGCGGTAGCCGAAAATTGTACCGGTTGTGGCATTGTCTTTGAGCATAGGCTTTCTGGGTCTGCCTAACAAAGCAACCATCTTGCACCCTGAGGTTAACATGGGGAATAGCTTGAACATCTTGAGTAACCCACCGGAGGACTTGGACGCCCGCTTCTCTCCTGGACCATGGCGGAGGAGAGACAGAATTGCCGGGTTGTCCATTTGGAAAAATGGACTGGAATGGACAGACGGCATTTTGGGTACTCCGGTTTTCTTCCTTGGTAAAGGTTTAAGTTGAAGAAGCAAAAGGGTTATTGAAATTTGATTGAAGGAATCAAAAGATCAAATTCAGAGTGTAAAAAAATGATGAAGAAACAAGGGCAGATTGGCGTTTTAAAGGGTGTAAGAGGAGATAGATATAGAAGTTGTAGGAGGTTAAAAATGGAAAAAGGGAAGGTGGTTGTGTTGTCCTTGGAATCTTTTGAAGTGGGGAATTGAAGAAAGAGAGAGAGAGAGAGAGAGAGAGTGTGAACAAGTTGGTTAAGAGAAAACAGAGAATGAGATTGATAAAGACCATGTTTAGTGATGAGATAAGGGAGAAGGGTCACACCACAAGTTGTGGGGGAAGGAGGAGGGAAGGGGGAGAAAAAAATAGCTCAAAAAGATTAAAAAAAAAAAAAGAGAGAAAAAAAAAGTTAAGTGGTAATGTTTGGTTTAGCATGTGCAACTCTGATCATCACATACCGCATCAACATCATTTGCTTTATACTTTTCCAAAAAACCCATCACAACTCCTCACTAATTATTGAAGGTGCACTTCATCTCTCCCTCAAAACATCTCCTGTTCATCCATCCATGCATCCTCTTTTTTTTTCCTTTTGCTTTTGCTTCTCAAACTCTCTCTCTTTGCGCCTCCATAGTTCAGAGTAATTGTCATGTGTTCTAAAATCATTAAGAGATTTTGTTAACTAATCTATGTTGTTGAGGTACCTAGATAGATTCATCTAACTTTCTTTCTTTTAAATCTGTGAGCCCATTTTGCTTTGTTGGAGTGAAGGCAACAGACAAGTGCATGTATTTCTATATTTCTTTGTTGTTTGTTGATTTATCAATCTTGAGTTTGGTTTATAATTGGGGGGGGGGGGGGGGGGGGGGTTCCTTGTCTTTTCATGTTTTCAACTGTGAGTCCCTCCAGTTACTGATTTCTGGTCTAAATACTCTCAAGCAGTCACTTTTCATGCCAGTTTAATTACAAGGATGTGCAAACAAAACAGGTCAATTTTTTCCATGTTGACAAGACTAATTTAAAAGGGAAAAAGCATTGTCGGCATTCTCACACAACACTCTTTCAATTCTACTCTCACCCATTTTCTTAAAACCAGTTTCTATGTAATTTGAAACACAATTCATTACAAAAAATTAGTACCCACATCAAAAGTCTACCTTCAACTCTCAAATCTGGTAAGACTAACCATGTTCATGATTTTTATATTATAAAAAAAAAAGAACCCAATGCTAATCAGCCTTTTAAGTTACCATGGGTGAAAATGTATTTTGCTTTACCATTTTAGAGGAGGGTGAATGAGTATTTCACTTACAATAATTGAGTAAAGTAAAGTGTACTTGTAAAGAAAACACAACTGCAATAAATGATTGATGATAACACAAATAGCTGTCCCAGAAATACAAGTGATTGGACGTGATTTGGAACTTTGAAAATCATCCTAACCATTCTACTTTTCACCTGCAGGCCCCCCCCTCTCCCTTCCTCCTGACCAAACATGTTGAATCACCAAGCCCATCTCAATAAATATATAATTAATTATATGTCAATTCTTCACCCTCTTCTCAACTCTTCCATTTAGGCTGTTTGGCGGCCTATGGTTTTTAGCTACATAATTATTTTTTAAGAGTAAATTTGCTTTTCAATCACTAATGGGAATTTGATACTTTTAAGCTTTGAAAATACGAAGATAGAAACTTTTCCATATAATTTATTGCATTCTTTTGGATTGCTTTTTTAGCCTTTAGCATAAGCTGAGTTTGACATTATAATAATTAAAATTAAATCAAGGGGTTAAGTATGGTCTAAATGATTATTTAAGCTTAAACTGGTTTTTTGCTTCCTTCTAACCATTGTCCGTATATTATTATTGGGATTGCGGCCTCATAGTTGTTGATTTATCTACAATTACAAATGGGATTTAGGGGGGAAAAAAAAGGGAAGAAAAAGAGATTAAGTATCATTAAGCCATGATTAATTAAATATAAAAAAATCACAGAAAAAGCTCAACCATGTTTCTTAGATGCTGACCCTACATTTGATGAGTTAAGTTCAAATGATCAAGTATAAAATACTCTTATTCCTTCTTAAATATAAAAGATGGATATGCTAATATAATCTTACATCAGGCTGACTGTCCAGATTAAAATAATCCAATTAAGTACGATAATTAAACTTTAATTAAAACCCTGCTAAACAAATTTAAAAGAACATTGAAAAGTGGGTCAGCTTGTATATATAATATACACATGCTAAAATAATGATTTGGTTGATATATTATTAACTTTTATTCAAAATTTAGTGTATACTTGAATCTGTTACTGTAACTTTGATAATTTTCTCACGCTATAAAAAATGTGCTCTGCACAAACACCTGCATGTTCGTGAAATTAATTAATCACGTAATTTACTATTGTAACTATTTTCACCACTGATTATATATAGACCTGGTGGCCGAAGCAAATCCCAAGAACTTGCTTCTCCACGGTTTCTAGGACTTGGAGGAGAAAATAGAGTTTGAGAATCTGGCAATCGTTGGTATAGGTGTTTTGAGGGCTGCCGCTAACGACGAAGCCGTCGTAATTATGGAGTTCATTCATGTCGGATAACTCTCCTTCTACCATTCTGAGCATTTTCCACTTTTCTCCTTCCCAAATGCTCCCCGAAGATGTTCAAATAACCCCCACATACTTTCTTCACGTAATCTGAATCCAGAAGCCTGAATCGTCTCTAATATATTGATTCTCGTCGATGAAAATAGCGCAGGCCGTCGTGATACACTGCTTTCCAGAGAAGGGTCTCGTGGATTAATCTGAAGACGAGAAAATTACAGGAGAAGGAGCATTTCCAGAGGATGTAGGAGATGAGTTTGAGCTTGATGTATGCCATGGGGGAGGTGAGAGAAGTAAGAGAAAGAAGAACGGTCGGGAAACTTGTTTTGGGGATTTGGAAAATTAAAAGTGTATTAAATTTAATTGATTTTTTTTTTTTAAATTTGTGAATTAGTTTAAGCTAATTTACATATAAAATTTTTAAATATCACACTTCAGATATTAGACTAAATAATTTTTTTTTTTTAAATATAATGATTAAATTAATTAAAAATTAAAAAAGAGATTAATTTATACAAAACTTAATAATACAAGTATCATATCATCATTTTAGTGTGTGTATATATATATATTTCAACCAAAAAGCGTGCTAATGAATTTGATATTCCAGCATGGCTACTAATAAAACAATAGTGAAAGAATTGGTTTCACATTTAGATGTTTATCTCGTAGACATTGAAGGTGTCTTCTTCTTCTAACTCATGTGCATTGATTTTTATAATTATGAATTCTCTTTCTTTCTTTTTTTTCTTTCACAAAAATTTGTGTATCTACTTTTTTTTTTAAAAAAAAAAACAATAATTATAATATGTATTTAGATCACTTTTGATACATAAATAGTATTATAAATTGGGTCCAACAAGATCAAAGTAAGATTTTTATTATATTATACATTTTGAATGATTAAATAAATAAATTAATAGTTTAATATTAAAATTATACTACTATTGTTTTAAAATTCGTATCCACAAATTATAATTATGGTAATAGTGTGGTAATAGTAACAATAACAATTGTAAAAACATCAATATAGATACTTACTACTATAGTAATAGTGGTTGTGACCATTGTAATAATAGTAACAATAGTTACAACAACTCTTACAATCGTTATATTTATAATTCCAACAACAGTGACAAAAAAAATAATAACAAAAATAAAAATATTAATATTTTAAACGATATTAAGAATATAAAAAATGATAGTGACGATGAAAGTGGTAGAATAAAAGTGAATGTAGCAGTGATATGATAATAATGATAATAATAATAAGAAATTTGTAACAACTGTGCAACAAGAACGATCAATAATAGCAAATGTGGAGGAAGTAACTGTATTAACAACAATACTAATAGGCGTATCAGTGTAACTGGGTCAGTTAAAGTAGTAAGGCGATAGTAATAACAATTTTAAAAGTACGTGACAATGATAAAAAAATTGACAACGAAAATAATAAAAATAATACGATGACAGAGGTAAAAAGGTAAAAAAGTGATGATGACATGTAATCATTTATAATATTTTGTCATGAATAGATATATAGAAAAAATATACATAATCATTTTAGTACTTTTTTGAAGTAACATGCATGTAGACATTAGGGGTGATGGAATGAATAATACTACTTACGGCAGGTAGTGTTCTACCTCACCAAAATGAATGACTGAAAACAAAATTTACCAAAAACCAAAATACTAAACTGAATTGAAATGGTATAATTGTGATTTTTACCAACATTATATATATATATATATATTTTTGGTTGAAAATGAAGATAAAATAATAAAACAAAAATTAGTTCAGTATAATTATTTTAATTTGTAAAAACTATAAATATTAACTATTAATTCTAAATACGTATTATTTTTTAGTATGTAACTTATTAGTGTGTGTTTTATCACTGAAATTTTATTTTATTTTTATAAAAAGAAAGTATGTAAATTTATTTCATTTTCATTTAGACCCATTTAAAAAGCATAGACAGAGCCCATTACAAGTTTTTAAAATCCATTTTCATGGAAAGACTTCTTCACCCTAACCCAGCCCATATTTTCCTCCTGAATTTGTTGCGGGTATAACCCAAATAAAGTATTAGAGAAAATCCCATTTTCAACTTAAAATTATGATATAATTCTTTATAACTAATTATTTTAAAACCAATTATTTAAGACTAGAATACCAGTAGGAGACTAATTAATAATGGCCATTAAGCGACCCCTAAATTGTCTATACCGATGAACCACATCCGCTTATGGAATGAAGTTGACACTCATTTTTAATAGCCGACAATTCCTATTTTACTGACAAACCTTGTTAATATAATTAAAAACATAAAACAAAATACATTTTTCAGGTTTAATTCGATGGAAGTAGCATTTCGTGTGCCTATATATATATATATATTTATATATGTTCGCTCCACACGTGGTTGCATGTGTTGTTTTTTTTTTCAGACTTTAAAATATTTTTGGTTAACCATCAGGTATTTTGAAGGTTGAAAAGTCTTACGTTGCATTTAAGTTCAACAAAAATTCTTACTTTTAACTTTTACAAATGCTAATAATTAATTATGAAAACATGATTAATTAAACAAATGAGCGAGGGAGAAGAGACAAGTTTATAAATCCCTTGATTGATGTAAGTTGACAAAAGACAGCACGGACGGCTATAATTACTTGTTTGTATATCCAGCTATATATATATATAGTTAATAAACATACACAAGACAATAATCGTGTACGTTGAATTACAAAAATTAATCGAATTGCCTTCAATTTCTTACATTTGAAAAAAAGAAAAAAAAAAAAAGAAAACACAGATGATTTATCAGGCAGGATTCAGGAACGTCAACGTGTAAATGATCCAAACCTAAGCGCATGAAGAGAGGGACTGAAAGCAAAGCGCCCCAGAATACCCTGTTTGTATGGCAAGAATGTTTTCTTCTTCAAATCCTCCGATGCTGCTTTGTTCGCTGTGTAATGCAACTCATGAGCTGAAACTCGGCCTCTTCTTTTTGACCCGGAGGCGGATGCAGAGTTCTCCGTCGACCGGAAGCTGGTATTCTTGGCATCTTCAGGTCTCCTCAGGAAACTCGATGAATACTTCCTCAATGGATCTTTACCTGCTGCTCTTCCCTCAGATGCACTCCGAAACAGCAAGAAATCTTTAAATCTCCATTTTCTTGAAGAAGAAGAAGCCTTTGAGGAGGAAGTTGATGAAAGCGAATTGGAGGGTACGGATTGTTTGGTGGGTTGTTGTTGAATCTGCTTATAATCTTCTTCTTCCTCCCATGGATATGCAGAGACTCGAAAAGGAGAGAGTGATCTTGTATGTCTACGGCTTGAACTAGTTGTCAAACCTTGACTACCTCTATCTCTCCCTCTTTCTCGCGTTGCTCTGTTTCGAGTACTATTTTCGACGGCAGCAGCAAATGGGTCGATGTCTTTCTTCTTTCTCGGTGAAAAAGCTTCGCGAATCATCTTCCTACCCTGAGAGAGAGGGGATCTTGGAGAAGTTATTGGTGATGGAATAAGAGGGGTGGGCATGTCGATTTGGAGCCGCGGCGGGGGTTTCAAGGGTCGGATTTTGCCTCCATCAAAAAGCTCCTCCGCCGAGAGAGACGCCTTCTGTAGCTCCCCGCTAATATCAAAAGCGAAATCATCTTCTTTGGGTGATTTCGGAGTGCCTGGTTTGTCCTCCCAATCAAAAGGTACAGAAACATATGAGTTCTTGTCTGTCTCGTCGATCATGGAGAAGTTGTCGAAGTGGCGATAGAACTCGGACAGGCGGGTCGGACTGGTTGGGGCGCTGAAAAAGCAGTCGCCATAGCCTCTGGGAGTTGGGGGAGCAGTCAAGTATGAAGGCGATCTGGGTGTGTTGAAATCCAACTCCATTTTCTCCTGCGCTAAAACCATCACCTCCATTTTGGTTGGTAAGGAAAAGCGAAAAGGAGAAGGAATATATATAAGGAGAGAAAATTAGAAAGAGAGAGGAAGGAGGGAGAGAAAGCGAGGGTGAGGTAGAGATTGTTGACCAGTAAGTCGTGGCTTGGTAGCCGCCATTTAATACCTTCACATAAATAATAAGCTATTGGGAGTCATATGTGGGGTATTCCTGTCATGGTCACCCACTCGGGTGTAGAATTTGACATGAAAATTAATTCATGTCATCATCAAAGTTTAATTTAATAAAATTTGTTTTTATGTGTGGCTTACTCCCCAAATATTACTTTTTAATAATGTCGAAATTTTGCACGTGAATATAAAGGCTAAACCCTTTTTTGTTCCTGAACCCGGAAAGTAACAAATGGAGGCATGACAAATTGGAAAATATTTAAAACGAAAAATATAAAGCACATGATGAAAAAACATAAAGGAGAAAGTTCTTTCATTAGGTAACTTGCGTCTTTTATATAATTTTAATTTTCGTAATTAAATTCTTTAAATATATACAAAATTTTTAAAATATCAAAGTATGAATATTTGACTATTAAAATGCTAAAATCACAATTCAAAATACACACAACACACCGTGCATTCTCTCTATCCATGTGTTTTCACTCTCATGTTTAATTAGACATATGTATAAGCATATATATATATAATATGCAGCTCTGCAGGTGGCAACTTTTGCATGGAGTTTTATTTTTCACGAAAAGAGAAGCAAATAAACTAATTGCAACAAAGATAAAAGAAAATAGGCAATGGAGAGGACGGATTTAACCCAAAACCTATACAATACGAACAAAACACTATTTCTATTAATTTACCTTAGTATCTATCTTGGGGTAGGTCTGGTTTTTTGTGTTGATAATATCATGAGTATAATAAATTGGGTGTGTGTCTGTATAATTTAAAACATACTCATCAAAGGACTTGGTTTGAAAGATTTGAGTAACTTTTGAAAAGCAAATCCCTCTCGTGATATCAATTTCATTAAATATCAACATCTATCAAAAACTTAGTGGGAAATGAAATTTCATGCTTCATTTGTTCAAAGAGTAAGGTAAATTCATATTAAAGTCTTTATAATGCTAGCTCTTTTAATGGTTGTGTACGTGCGTGCGTGTGTATATATATATATATATATATATATATATATATATAGTATTTATTGGAAGAGTTGAAAGTTTTCAGCAAAGATTTGTTTGTCTTATTATTATTATGAATATAATATTTGGTTCCTTTCTTCTTACACAAGAACCTTCAAAATTGATAACTTCCATTTATTATATTCACAATTTGTTCTCCCTTTCTGATAATAACTATTAAATTACATATTTAATTGATTGTGTTAACTTTTATTATACACACACACACACACGTAAGGGTGATTTTGAGTGAATACTAATTTAAAGGCGAGTACTAAATTAGTAGTCAATTTGGTTATGGGTTTAGTATAAGGTAAGACGTGCGAGAAAATCATACTGGGACTAATTCATGACTTCTAGATGATTAAGACTTTTGGTAAAGCACAACCATAACCTTTTTAATTTCTTGTATCATCAATCAGACTGTTGGGCAGCTAATCTAACGTCAAAAATTTAATGCTGTTTAATTATTGTTTTTCCTGCATATTACATCATGAAGATAAACCAGCCTTTTGATGGCATAGTTGATATGTCCAACATCTCTTAGAGGATGTGGGTTTGAATTCTATTTTATGTGTTTCTTGGGTTATGCAAATATATTGAGAGTCGGAAACCAATCATAAAAGCTTTATTTGCCGAAATTAGGAAATGAGCCGGCAGATCCAGTTACTCGGCATTGATTAGCGGCGTGTGAATTGCTCCCTCTCTCTCTCTCTCTCTCTCTCTTATAAAAAGAAATTGGACCACAAGCTCTGAAGTTTTCACACCAATAACTTGAATTTCAGCCTCACCACCTTCATTACTTCACTTGGAACTCTAACCCTCTTTCTTCTCTTTATAGCCAATGCTCATGAATTACCCACCACCTCTGTACAATTCCGGACAGAGTAATCACACCTAATTTTCTTTTACTCATACTTCCACTACTTCCCTCTACTATCATCATCACTCCACTCTATTGATGACAAGCGATGTTTTAATGCATGGTAAACTTATATCTCCTATAATGGGTATCCACATGATTTGATGGGGAGTATGCTGCTTATGTTGCTTGATCGATAGATAAATCGGATATATGTAATCTTGATTTGTATTCTATTGCTGTATACAACACCCTCGACTCCAAACATAACGATGCAAAAAAAAGCAAAAATAAACTATGTGCACAGAAGGTACCTAAAGCTAAATTCATATGGCATAATTTGGACAAACTGGGATGGAAACTCACTATTACCCTTTTCTACACACTTAATGGCCTCTTTGGCTAGATCACTTGGTAACTGAAGGCAGATCCAATCAAGCAAAGAATCCAAGTCCTTTGCAAAGTCAAGTAAATACCAATCCAACAGCTTTGGGATTGCAAATTTCTTCGACGAAATTCCAACAGCAGCCTGTAAGTACTCTCTTTTTGCCACCTCCAGTTCATTCTCGACCTGTGCTGATGTATACACTCGTACCTTCATTTGACAGTATTCAAGAATCAGTAGCTACATAATCATAGTTTTGTCGGACATTAATTAACTATACGTACTAACTAATTAATTGGTACCACCAATAGTTTGGAGTTCTTGATTTCAATCAAAAAATTATTAATATAAAGAGGTGGAAGATTAATATTGCACCGAATTTGGGACCACCATGTTACGGTTATTCATGAATGAAGATGAGGCTAAGGACAAAGATAAAATCAAGCCTATCGGATTTATATGCATCAACTTACAGCAGGTGAGGACCAACTTCCACAGGAGAGGGCAAATGTTACCAATGGTTCAGATAATTCCAATCCAAACTTGCTCCTTGCTGTCATTTCGTCGTTTTTCATCCCTTTTTGGAAGGGCTGTCAAGCACTCAGGAGTAAGAACTAGCCGAAGAAAGACTAGAGAAGACTTTGACAAGAAGCTAAAGCGACTGAACTTACAAATTTTGAGTGATAAGGCAATCTGAGGATGAAATGTTCGATGGTTATTGCATTTAGCAAGTGTCCACCAACGTTTATCATGGCCTGAGGAACAAGAAATGGATAATTATTGATTATTCATGCGGGGTTACAATTTTCATGTTAATACATATTTTTGACGAGGGAGTTTGCCAAGTTACAATCTTCATGTTAATACATATTTCCAATGAGGGAGTTTGCCAAGTTAGCCAAGTTCTCATAGATGTCTTACATCTCACACTTATAAGAGAAAATTTGTGAGTAGTCCTTACCTTTCGCATCAATGTCATCACCACCTCAGGACTCTCCGGTACTCCATTTTCTAGGATTGCCTGCATAACATCAATGGCTCAATTCTCTAAGAATTGATTGGTATCCAGGATACATGAATCAAACAAGATATGGAGAGAAAATTGTTCAAAAGATAGATGAAGCTAACATACATTCATCATGCAGGAATTGTATACATTTATCCAGAAAGCGAGCTTCTCCTGATGAGTGAGGTTCTGTAAGTTAACACAAGCAAGTTTGCCTAGTAGAAGCCTGAGGAATCAGAATATTAAATGATCACAGGTTTTTTCAATAACAAGAGGACAATTGAGACAAAAATGGAACTTCAGTTGCAGAAAACATACTTCAATCTGTGTAATAGAAACAAAGAATTTGATGTTCGGTTTGGATTGATTGAACCAGCTTCAAGTGCAAGCAAATGCTTATATGGACCAATATTTCTCCTTCCAAATTCTGAACAAATTCCATAAGGATCTTTATATTCTGTTTCGTCAACATGTTCTTGAGACACTAATGCTGACAAGTAGGATATATTTTCGATAGTGCCTCTATTCTTCATTGAGCTCATTCTTAAGAAAATACTTGACAAACATTTCACTATGTCCTCAGAAACTTTATTTGGGCTATCTGGTGACATTTTATCATCCGAAACACTAACAGCCGTTGTTTCTGCACTATCTTGATCGCGTAGACGTTTTTCTTGCTGGAAATTCTATAAAAATCATATTCAGTTCATTGTCATTGAGGAAAAGTATTATAATAAATGCACTACTACATACCTGTAATTTCTGAGAATCTAAACGCTTCTCCACTGGTTTCCTGTCAAGAGCAGGTTTTCTCACCGGTGTTCTGATTGTTTGGGGTTTATCTGATTCCTTGTTGCTCTTCAAAGACTGGGCACTTGACTGGGTCTCTTTACCCCTCCCATCATCTCAAGAAGAAATTTTTTTACAACATTTTTAGAATCCATACCCATAAATAGAAGCGTGTTGTTTTTGAGAACAGAAAAACCTTACCAGAAAAAGAATGCAATTGGGTTGTTGCAGAATCACCCACATTTCCAGCTAAAGACTTGGGTTGCTCTGCTCTTGAATTGTTATTCACAGACGGATCATGGAAGTCAGCTGAAGTTTCCATGTTCTTCTTGGAGGAGGATATATACACTGCTTCCTGATATAGATCCTGCCTAAAATGTACAACCTGTTCTTCAAGCCGAACAACCTCCTCTTCCAAAACAGCCACTTCCGCAAGAAGCTCTAGTGTCTACAAGAATCAGGTTACAGCTGCTTAACAAAATTTCTTCATCTAATTCTGAAACTTTCAGCCATTGATCACAGAAAAAGAAATAAATTAAGAGGAAGAGAAGGGAACGGTGAATTACTAACAGAAGGTGGGAGATAAGGAGGAAGGCGAGGGAGAGTTCCCAAAGGTCGAGTGAAAGCTCTCTGCAACGCCCTATGGACATTCTCTTCATGTCTAAGCTTCTGCTTCAACTTATCCACCTTCATAACAATTAGAATTTTGAATAGAATGATCAGTAAACTAAACCCTTAATCCTATATTTGGCATTCAATCAGTGCATTATTGAAGTATAAAAAGTAAGATCCATACATCTTGAAGCAGAGCCATTTTCCTCTCCTTGTTAGCAGCTCGACGATTTATAATGCCTTTTGCACCATCTCTTAACTTGTTTCCCTGCATTTGCACCTTCTCCTTTGAATTGAAACAGAGCAGTTAGTATGAAGAAACAAAAGAGGTAAGACCCAGAAAGAAAAACAAAATAAAAACACAGAAAAAAGGTGTCTTCAGAGAATTTTCAAGGAGAATACATAAAAAAGAGTGAAGTTTGAGATATACTAGGAAAACCCATATAGGATTCTCGTTAAAGAAACATACTTTTTTTCTAGAAATTGTTGGAGCCTTCAGTTTCTGGAGCGTCTCCATCGAAACTGAAGCCAGAGGTTTTGTTTTTTCCTTTTGGTTTCTTTCGGTGAAAACTTAATAAAATTACACCGAATAGCACAGTAAAAACTGTTTTTTCAAAAACATAAACTAAAACTGTTTATAGCTTTTTACTTTTTGAGGCGTCACTGGAGTTTTCATTGACCGCTTAGACGTCCTCTCTCTGGTATTCATCCTGTCATCAACCTGGAAATCAAATTCAATCATCTCAATACAATTATATGAACAAATGAAACAAAACTCAAACTAAAAGATTTGAGATTGTACTAAAAGACAGACTACCGGATTCAAGCCTTTACAGATGAGATTTCATTATGAAGAGTAGAACCGACAGCGAAGTGAAACAAATTCTAAATTCTCAATGCCTCTGACGTTTCCGGGTAAACAAACAAGACAATATAACGAGTGGATTTGGGTTTTAAATTGATCAAAAGAAACTCAAAATTTTCCGCACAGACATCAACACGGGAGATGCTGGTTCTAAGATTATTTAAAGCAGAGAAATAGAGTGAAGAAGCCGAAGAAGAAGAAGAGAAAACTGGATTGATGTTAAGAGTGTTTTTTAAATAAAAAAGCAAAAAAAAAAAAAGCAGGATTTGAAAGAAAAAGGCAAATGCGCACCTTGGCGCAAGATAGCTGCATACGCAAGCCACTATCCCCTTGCTTCTTCACAATCATTAATAAACGTGCGCGCTCCATTTCCTACTCGTTCACACATTCCCAATTTATTATTCCCAAAGTGCCCCCTTTATGTCCTCCAAATTACGGGATTTCCCACAAGTTTCATCCACGTTCGTAAGCCTAAAATTAACCTCCAATTTGATTTTCCATAATGAGTTGACTCGGCAAATAATCAAAGAATTGGTTATTCCCTAACGAGGTGAGTAGACGAAGATTAACTTTTTTAGTTTATAGTTTTAAGAGGCAAAAGCTGCATTAATCACATGTTTGCCAACTAATTAAATGTAATTACTGGAAAATTCAAAACAATAATTAATAGTGTTTGGATATTAAATAAGTTTTCATAATTTCCATACATTGCCAACTCAATTTGCAAATTATGGCTGTCTATTAATTCAAAATTTGACCAAATACGAGAAATTCTATCCTATTATATATTTATGTATTTTCTTTTTCTTAAAAAGTATTTCCTTTTTCAGAAGCAGACATATATATATATATATATATATGTACTTATATACTCAAACAATTATTTACATATACGAAATGGGTTTTCTGTATAATTAATTTATTATCACCCTAAATGACAGGTGTATTGCATGATAAGGTAAAAAAAAAATATGAATGTTAATATATATCCTGTCCTAAGAAAACACTAATATGAGAAGTGAGAATAATCTTCCTTAATTAGAATGTAATTAATTAATTCTTACGAGTTAAAGATTTATAATTAATTTATACACTTAATTTTTTATTTAGATGGTACTTTTTTAATTTTCATAAAAATAAAAATTAGATGTTAGAATTATTGTCTTTTAAAAATTAAACCAGTCATTGAATTGAGTTAAAATAAAATTTAATTAATTATAGAAATAAAAAAAAAATAAACGTTAAAAGTAACGGTAACGGTCTTGATCCGGCACACTATAAACCCCTCGCCGCATGCACTGTCTTGCGTTCTTCTTAAGCTTTCGTCTATTATACTTTATTCCTTAATTTTTTTTAATTAATAATTAATTTTCTCTTTTTAATGATGACATCTGCTAAATATTCACTATACAAATTTAGTATATTATTATTTTAATTAAAAATACGGTGACACCTGTTAAATATTAATTTTATATATTTACTATATATGTATATATTAGCTCTTGCCCTCTTGAGACGGCCATCATGTTATATATATCTATATATATATATAATATGTATTTATATTATAGATACACACGGATTGTGATGGGGCCAGAGCGAAGGGGTAGAGGTTATCATGATGAGCGGTGTCAGATCCTTTGAGTAACAAATATGAAATGGACGCACCATGCATGCCTCCACGTGACAGCATCCTAACTCTTTTACACCCCTGCCAATTATATATTTATATATATATATATATATATATATACACACGCACACGCACACACACACACACACATACATGTATGCCGATAAATATTAATACCCCGTGTTTTTTAATCATAATTAAAATTTTACAATAATCCCTATTAATTAGCACCACCCATGCTTGATTATGATCTAATCACTCTCTACACAACAAACAAGTCTCAACTTTATTAATGATGGGTTTAATTAATTTTATGATCGAAAGCATGACAAGTACCCATTAAATGATTAACACATGAAAAGACGTTACCCATTTTATAATTAAAATAATAATATTTTAGATTTGGATTAACAACTCGATTGACTAATTAACGTACTAATTACTCCAACATCGAATGATAATTTACTTTTGACCACTATAGGAGCTCTACTAAGAGTTTGAATTATCTTAAACTTTTGCATATAATAAAATATGAATTATCAATTTACTCCTATAGGGTAATAAAATATGTGAATTTTAAAAAATTATATCCAGTCATTATAAATTAATTCTTTTTACTCTATTTTTTTTTATTACGTTAAAAATTATCTAAAATGTTAATTTATGGATTAGACCATAATGTTTTCTTAATTAAAACTATTTAAAAATATCTATGTATATATTGAGATGCATCATCTAATCTTTAATTTAATCCACTTTTGTTTCTCTAAACATGCGTGTAAGAAATTATGTATGTTTAATCATGTTAATTTTATTATATATAAGAATCGAAATTTGAATCTTTTTATTAAAATTAAAACTCAGATAATTGAATAATGTTTATTGTATCTTAATTGCACCTAATGTTTTGTATAGACAAACCGACCATACGTACTTATATACCAAAATATAAGTACATATAGAATTATATATACATATATGTATATGTGGTAATTAAAGAGATTTTAGGAGACCAAATTGATGTACGTAAAATGACCTTTTGTGTGTCTACTGCTTCAAATTAAAGTTTAGATTTTATGTTGAATAAAGGTGAGATTTTGGATGTGGGGTGGAAATTTTTTTTTTTAAAAAATTACATAAAATAATTTTACCCTCTTTACCTAAAGCTGATCTAAGGTAACACTTTCTTCCTTTTTCTTTATTTCACCTTCTTTTTTGTTTTCTTTTTGTTGAACTACCTTATTGACAATTTTACAAAATGATGAAAATAATAAAAATACAAATGTTCATAAATTGGGTTCATAAACATCGTAAAATAATTTGATCCATATTTTATGAAGACATTAAAGCATTGAAAATACTTTTTTCTATTACAAGATGACAGAGAAGAATGCATATCTAGTATATTATTTATTGTACTCACGATAAACACTGAGTAAATAAATATATATTAGATATATTACTAATAAAACATTTAAATTACTAGTAAGTTGACCTCAATATATTTCGATTTCTACAGAGACTCTAGTAGTACAGTCAAGACAGTAATAAATTCTCTGTCTTTTTATGAAGAATGAATGATAAAAATTTTGAGAATTCAAGATAAGGTCATGATCCATTTATCGTTACGATAGATGTCAAGTGAAAGAGTGATAATGTATGAAGCTGAGATATTTTAACAGACCGGTTCTAAACAAATAAAAAATAATTAAATCAAAAAATTATTAGGGGACTCAAACTATTTAGTTTAAAATTAGGTAATTAAAGATTTAATGTAATAAAAAGATAAAAAAAATCAATATTTATAAACAAACGTTTTAAGAGATTCGGATTGATATTAGATGAATTATTATTATTATTTCATTAATTATAATTTTTGTAAGTAATTATAGTTTATAGATTTATGATTTATATTAATGTTTGTTGATTTTATTAATTGTTTTTAATTAAAAGATTATTTAATTGATTAAATAATCCCAGTTGAGATGAATGAAGGGTACACATTTAATGGATTTGAGGTGGAGGAGGAAAAAAAAGTGTGTGATAAAAGGGCAAAGGTGGTGCCCTGCTAAAAGGTTTATATATTTGAGGCATCAAAAGCCACTTTGGGTTTGATGTAAAATTTTCCTTTTTTTTTTTTTTTTTTTTTTCTTTTTATAAAGGTTGTTGCTTACCATCCTATGGTCCCCATTTGCAATACCAATCTCTCAATTTGATGTCAAAGAAAAGAAACAATTTGGCGAAGAGGAAGTTAGGTGGACAGCTGGCCATTATCTTCCTCGGGGGACTTGTCTCTAAATCACAAGACACCAGATCCATGGCTATAAAATCCTTCCAAACAACTCATACTTGGTCTCAGAATAAATATAAACCATTCACTCACTCACTCACTCCTACCCTTTCATTATGCCTAGAAACTATGAGGTAGAATCCACAAATGGTAATTTTTTTCATCATAATCTTTTGTACTTTTCATCAGAAAAGAAAACTTCTCGTCCTAATTTATTTTATCTCCAAATTCTTGCTTCAATTTCTTATTCATTCAATTGAAACCCCTTCTAAATGCACAAAAGAAACAAAGATTGTGGACTTTTTATATTATAATAAAAAGTCTTGTACATCAACAAACAAGAGCCCCTTCTCCTTGTTTGTTCAACGAATAAAAACCTTAGCACTACATTCCAAATATGGTTATAAATAATAAAAAAGTACAAATGAAAACAAATAAAATAACATGTTTCATGTTTAATCTCTGAAGCCAGTCGTGTCATTAAATTTTTGTGATATTTGGTGGGTCCAATTCATCCACATGTCTTAACCAAGTCTCTAAAATATTTGAAATAAATAATTTTTTGAGTTCAGTTCAACATCCTTTTATTTCTTAGTTTTTGTTCGTATCAAATTATTGTAAGATATTTAATTACAAAAGAGGAAGTCGTTAGTTCTTCCGTAAATGACGTAAAAGTAATTCGTAAAATTTAAAAAAGATAAAACTTGTTTTTTTATCCCTTCTTTTTCTTTCTTTTGGGCCTTTCCCTCTCATGTGAAATAATGATTGTTACCCCTACCTCTTAACCCAAAAAAACTAAAAGTGTTAAATTATATACATATGTACAGTTCCACTACCGTATATATTAGCTGGATGAACCACTGAACCCTTGACACTTTTTTAACAGCAAACTTGATTACTATCCTTCTATATATATATATAGACATATACACACACACACACACACACACAATATTGTTCATCACCAGAGTGATATTAGCTGGATGAACTGCTTAACTTTTAACCTCATTAATCATTATTTATACGGCAAACGAAATTTGGAATAGACATGTATATCCATATAATATGATAGGGAGCGGTATATATATTCCCACTCTATAAATGCCCAGCTCATCACTCGGGACAATTTGAGTACTATTGAGAAACCCTTCGAGTTTCCCTAATCTACCCCAACCAAACTGGCATGTGAATTAGAGAAACTGGAAAGTAATTGGGCTTAACATTTCTAGCATATCATTTTGTTGAGCGACCTACCCTAAAATACTTAAATGAGAAGCTCAATTAGGCGAATTACTAATGGTGATATTGTTTTAATTACCTGTGTACATATGTATATCTACGTATGGTCTTAATCAAAATCTAACTAGCTAAACATCAATCAAAACAATATTAAGATGAATCTCACACAGCTTTTGCCGCTCTTCCTGTGCTTCCCCTATCTGTGTCCTGATGAAATCCCAGCGAGACCAATCAAGCCAACAATCATTACATATAAAAAATCTAGAAAATCCAACAACCCCCATCGCCCAGAATCATGGACAGACACAGACAAATATGTTGTAGTTTATACTGGATCACATGAAGGCCAATTGAAGCTGATAAGATTTATGCACTGCCAGGACAACCTGGAGTTGATTTTAGTCAGTATGCAGGCTATATGACTGTAGACGCTGAAGTTGGAAGGGCGCTGTTCTATTATTTTGTGGAGTCACCTCATAATTCTCCCACCAAGCCTCTGCTCTTATGGCTCAATGGGAAGTAAGCAACTATAACATGATTTTACAGAACTTAAAACACACACACACACACACACACACATATATATATATATATATATATCAATTAGCATTGCTGACCATCTGCTACCATACATGTATTAACTCCTAAAAGCATGAAGAAGGATGCCAAGCTTCAGGTATAATAATACTAATCTCCTATAGTTTCCTATTTATCGTAAATTGCATAAACACCCATGCATACAATTCTTATTATATTGATATACTGTATGCATGCAGGCACACAAGAAATATATATGTATCCAAAGTTTTTAATTATTTACTATCCATTTTCATGTCAGTTTAGATGATAGACTCCGGAGATTTTTTTATGAAAAAGATTAAAGAAAAAGAAAAAGAAAAAGAAAAAGTTTATATGAGTATTCAGTTTTTTATAGGAAAAAGAGTAAATTGACTCCAGAAATATAAAAGTAGCTCAGAATACCACAAAGGAATCTCCCAAAATTTCCAGCTATCACTAACCCAAAATGTTCGTGACTAAACTTGACGTGTCCCCCCCTATGATTCCAAATTATGATACCAAAAGTGAATATGTAAAAGCCCACTGGCTAAATTATGATTTTTGTTGTTCGCAATATGCAATAAGAGAACTATAAAAATTAGGCATACGTTAGCAAATTCCATGAATGTGATTGGTCCACTTTAAATTTAGTTTTCATTTTATGTTAACATATTTAAAAGAAACCAATAATATGATCTACCAACTAATTTAGGTTCCCAGACTACCTAATAGTTACTAAAAGATAGCAGATCAATGTTTACATAAAAACCAAAACTAAAATCCTTAAAAGAATCCATTAGCCTTGGTCAATATGGAAGTAAGAAATGGTACTTTATTCCAAAGAACCAAAAACGTCATTCCTAGTTCGAAAAATATCTAGCACTTCATGTCAACTAAATCACCCGTAACAACAAAGACAACTCGCTGTAAACTCATACTCCATCATCAGGCCCAGTGATGTCGAACAGAGAAAACTCACCCCATTAAGGTTTAAGGTGATGCCCAAGAAAAGGTATATTCAAGATAAGGAGATAGTGAGTCAAGAATCATGTTGTCGCTAAACAACATAACCTTGTTAATAATATAATCAATCATAAGCCAATTATGAGACAAACATTATACAAACAGATGACAAGTGTGAGGCCCAGCAAGTAATTACAAGTCAACAATAGGGCCCACTACTACCCACAATGCCATTTTATTTTGCATTTCATGTCACCCAAAAGAAGAAATTTGCATTCGCTTTCACTCCTCAAATAATCAATTCCGTAGGCTACCCTTTTAACCAAACTTAACCAAACAACACTACAGAATATTGTTCACTGGCCTCGATCATATCTGTGCCGTTTCTTTTTTGCTTAGAACCATCATCACAAAGAAGAAATTTGCATTCGCTTTCACTCCTCAAATAATCAATTCCGTAGGCTACCCTTTTAACCAAACTTAACCAAACAACACTACAGAATATTGTTCACTGGCCTCGACCAGATCTGTGCCATTTCTTTTTTTCTTAGAACCATCATCACCCTCAACCAGGCAGGCCTTCCTATATCAGTGTAGCCATTGATCCTTCCAACATTTTCCATTTTTCAGTAATACATTAGTAGTGTTACCAAGCCATTATACATACACGTGAAAATGCATGAGTATATCCGGTTACATCTATCTAGTTACGTCAAAAGCTCCAATTGCTTTACACACAGACTTTGGTCAACTGTTATATGTTTTTACCTCTTTCAAGGAGGTTAAGAGTGTCAAAAGTTGAAGATTTAAAGAAAAAAAAAGGCTCCAATTGCTTTGAAATAACTTAGTAATAATGGACTCCCCTTATTTATGGTGATATATCTTTGCTTTTTCTGAACTTCTGCTTAATGAACAGAAGTAGACAATACAGTTATTAAATAAATTAATAACCAAAACAGGCCTGGGCTCCTAGCCTAAATGAATCAAATTTAACTGATGACGAGCAGCATCCAGCTCAGGACTTTTACAGGACACAAGAAGATAAATGTTTGAAAAGAGTGAAAAATAATTAGAATTATTAAATAAATTAACTGGACAGCCTGTCTTGAGCAGGATGTTGGTCTCATGGTTATGGAGCCATGGAAGAACTAGGACCATTCAGGGTAAACAAGGATGGAAAAACTCTCTACAGAAATCCCTACAAATCGAACAATGGTAAGCTAGATTCTTGTTTCTTTCCTCCCTCAAATCTTTTTCTCTTCTAATTGTTGGCATTACACAACCTCCAATGGTATCAAAACTAATTGACAAATGTGATATTCTTGGAGTCGCCAGCAGGCATTGAGTTCTCATATTCAAACACTTCCTCGAACTACATAAACACCAGTGACAAGAGCACAGCCCATGATTCCTACACCTCTCTTGTAAACTACTTTGGGAGGTTCCGTCACTTCAAAACCCGAGATTCTTTAGAGTTTTGCTGGTCATTGTGTACCTCAACTTGCTACCGCTATTTTCTCCAAGGTCAAAATCATACTCACTCCAAGCCACCAAATGATACTTCCTGCTATCACTCGTGTCGCCCTAAAGGAATCTAGATAGCTTCCAATTTCTTAGCCACACCTCTCAAATGATCATCATGGACATGTAGTAAATAAGTAGATTACTCAAAGTGCTCTTAATATTTCTTCGTCAATCCCTCTTGATCCAAGCCACCAAATGATACTTCCTGCTATCACTCGTGTCGCCCTAAAGGAATCTAGATAGCTTCCAATTTCTTAGCCACACCTCTCAAATGATCATCATGGACATGTAGTAAATAAGTAGATTACTCAAAGTGCTCTTAATATTTCTTCGTCAATCCCTCTTGATCCCCTTCCGAACCCAGTCTCACTATACCCAACTTGGCAAAATTGATGTTGAGTCTTGAAACTGTTTGAAAACCTATCAAGATACATCCAATATTCAAAAAAGCTTCCATCTCTAGTCCACATAAAAGCATAGTATTATCACAAAAAATAGATGAGTTATCTCCTCAACCTTATCACCCATCCCCACTCTCAAGTCTCTGAATAAACCGCATTTCCTGGCCCTTGTGAGTATAGTGTTCAAAACTTTCATAACCACAATGAAGAGCAGTGGAGATAGTGTTCAAAACTTCCTGGCCCTACTTTAGACCATGAGAAACTTAAAAATTGATGAAGGGTCTCCAATAACAAGAACTGCAAAAGTAGTAGTGATGCATACCTTCATCCAATGCCTCCATTTCGTCCAAAACCCATCCTCCCTAGCATATAATCCACAAAACACTAATGATGTGCACATTATCCATATCTAGCTTACAAAACATTCCTTTCCTTCTTCTATAAATTAGTTCATCAACCACTTCTTAGCAATTAAGACTACATCCAAGATTTGTCTCCCACCCATAAAAGCGTGTTGGCATTTCACTATTACCTTGTCTATGACCTTTGCCAACCTCTTTGCAAGGACCTTAGCTATGAGCTTATATAGATGCATCCAACAAGGCTAATAGGTTTAAAGTTTTTTATGTTACAAACCCCTCCAAACTTAGCAATGAGAACCAAGAAAGTAGTATTAACAAAAGACCTGCCTTCATGCAAATCCTGAAAGAAGTCCACTATGTCTTTATTCATTATATGCCAAAATTCCTGAAAAGAAACTATGTTGAACCCATCTGGGCCAGGTGTCTTATCTCTTCTACGTGACCAGAGATCATCAAAGATCCTTGAGTATACTGGCTTCATCCAATGTCCTGAATTCCATCCCATCCAGTTTTGGTCTTCACCCCACCTCTTCTTTGCAAAGTCTACAAAAATAGCCCCTAGTCTCCCAATGGTTGTCATATTTGAGGCGCTATTGGATCTGGAAAGCACCGGCACATTATCCTTCCACTGAAGAGAGGGACGTCTTCCCTGATCCATGTCCAGCCTCAAATGCTATCCTATTTTACGAAAACAGGCTCAAATTCTAGTAAAGCATATTTTGCTCCAAAGCTAAATTTCAGTAAAGCTTATGACTATGTAACTTTTGGCTCTTTTTTTTTTTTGAAATTTCAGGGTGTTCATGTTAAAGTTGGGTTCCATCATTCTTTTGTGTTATTGATTATGAAATTTTTATTTCATACTCCAGTGAATGGACAACAATCAATTTCTAGGACAGCGACTATTGGCTTTTTATTTTTTGTGAGAAAGTTCTCCATAATGCTTCAAAAGGTAGAATAGGAAAGAAGAACCATGCTGTCATACTGACTATTTGCAAATGATAGCCTTGTCTTTGATAGGGTAAAAGATAATGATGTGCGGGATTTAAAACAGATCCTGAAAGACTATGAGAGAACATCTGGTTAAACAATAAATCTGGAAAAATTGTTAATAGCTTTTTTCAAGGTAGTGGGCAACGCACATGACAATGGCTGCATCAACTACTTGCCATTGCTCATGTAAATACACATAATCAATGCCTTGGCTTACCTACTGTGATGGGAAGATCATTGACCACAACATTCAAGTTTCTGGTTGGAAAAATAGCAAAAAAAAATTCAAAGCTGGCAGATGAAGTTGTCAAGAGCATGTAGGGAGATCGCGTTAAAGGTTATAGCTCACTTGGAAAGCATTGTCTCCAGATTCTGGTGAGGATAAGAAGGAAAAATTAAAAGAAATCATTGCGTGAGATGAGCAATCCTTTGTGCTGCTAAAGAGACGGATAGATTGGGGTTTTTAGAGATTCTATGCGTTTTAATCTTGCAATGCTTGCAAAACAGGCTTGGAGGATACTACAAGCTCCGAACACCCTGGTGGCACAATTGTTAAAAGCAAGGTATTTCAAGGATGGTAGGATTCCAGCTGCATTTTTGGTCTATAGACCAAGTTACTCATAGAGGAGTATTCTAGTTGGGAGGAATTTGCCGCAAGAAGGATTATGGTGGTCTGTTGGAGATGATCGGTCTATAAACATTTGGCAGAATAAGTGGTTTCCGCTACAATTGGGGTATAGGATATAGACACCAAAGGCTGATGATAATACAGTGATGAACATATAAAATTTGATTATTCCGCAAGGAATGGGGTAGGGTAAGCAAACTAGTTGAACAAATATTTAGTACTCAGGATGCAAAATATATCTCGGGTATCTGATTAGCAAAATATTGCAATTGAATCAATTAATATAGTCTTACACTAACGGTTGGAATTACTTGGTGAAATCAAGATATCATCTTGCTTGGGACTATGTAAATAGCACATCATGAAGGCTCAACTACATCATACTTGAATTTCCCGTGGAAGAAGGTTTTGCATGCTCTCTTGCTCCTTAAAACTAAACACTTTTTGTGGAGAATGAGCATAGATAGCTTCCCAGTTCAAAGTCCCCTTGCTCAAAAAGGTATTTTCCTAGACACTAGATGCCTTATGAGTAGACACTAGATGCCTTATGAGTAGTGAATGCGATGCATCTTTAGAGCATCTGGCCCGTGAATGTCAATATGCAAAAGTAGTTTGGAAATTGAGACATGAAGTTGATCACACGATGTACTTTTTGCAACGATTTATGTCGATCTTACCGGGATTTGGAATACTCAAAACAAATAGGTGCATAAACAAACCTGGATGGTCCTTTCAGTTCTAATTAAACATCTCCAAAATTGGTTTGATGGAAATTCAAACATCTAAGGTCGATGATAGCTTAGCTATTTTGACATCATCTCACACATTTGAGGTTCCAAATGTAGAGGCCAGTCACTGTCTCGAAGAGGTTTTATCAAAGTAAATTCAGATACTTCAATTTGTGGAGAGGGGTAGACAGAAATTGCTTCTATTTATAAAGAAGCGTCAGGTAAGATGGTTGCCATTGAGATAAGGAAACTCTATTGATATGCAGAAAATCATGCCAAACAGGCTACAAGTTATTCATCAATTCTATCACCTTTCCATTTCTCTTACGGGTTTCAGATTGGCTGATGATTCTCGCATTTCTGCTAGGAAGGTAACTAGATTAGTGATTGCCCCCTTGCCATTCATTTTCCTCATCTCTTTAACTTTTCCTCATGCCACAATGCTCCTATCTGCAACTTCATCAATTATTTTGAGTGGCGTATGTTGTGGAATTTGCATTTTTTTCTGAAATCTAAATGATCAGAAGTCTATTCATTAATATGCTTGCTATGCTTAACCTTTTTTTCTTTTAAATAAGCTTTCCATGCGTCACTTACTTGAGCTTTGCCATATTTACTCCCATTCTAATAGCAAAGTTCGGATTTTGGGCCCCTTTGTTGTTTATAAGTAAAAGTTCCTCTCTCAGCCACATCACTCACTAACCTAGTTGCTAGAATAAGACTTTGACAAGCATTTTTGGCAAGGGTTATCATACCTCAAAAATAAAGATTTTTGCTTAGACTGCTGCTCTCAACAGAATTAACCCAAATGTGCTTTTGGACATGCTTTTTGATACTTTCAGCATGACGTGGGTATCCCCCTCTTTTCTCTTGAGTGTTTTTTATTTCTTAATCTAAGGGGGTTGGGTTGAAGAAGGAAGCTAGAAGTTTTTTTTCTAGTTTATGGTTTCTTCTGTGAGAGCAAAATGATAGAATCTTCCATGCTCGTTATTTTCCTCCTCCATTTTTGTCAGACCAAATAAATTTCCTGGCATCTTCATGGGCCAAGGAACACGAGTTTTTTACAGATACCTCTTTGTCCTTGCTACTGAGGAATCTGGGTGCCATTCTGTACCGAGTTATTTCCTTCACTTCATTTCCCTCCTATTCTTTTTAGAGGTTCTTCTGGGGATTCCTTATCCTTTTTTGCTTGTGTTCTCTATTTTCTAATATTAATTATTTTTTATTAAAGAAAAGCGTTAGAACAATCACATAAAAAAAGAGAAGAGAAAAAAAAAGGAAATACCCCTTTAGGATCACCAGAATCAGCAATTGTTGAAATATGCCCAGTCAAAGAATTAATAATCACTCAATTGCAAAAAAATGCCTACTTGTATGCATAAGTTATCTTCAAACAATGATAGAGCACTGGACACCTACTTATAGGTTTTCTAAGTATCCTATTATAAGTGCCCAATAAGAAATAGCAATAAATAGGAAATCTAACTAATAATAGTGCTAAGAGCGTATTCCTACCCCCTACAAGAACAGATATCTCCAAATCTTATAGAAGGTGCTACATCAAAAACTTACATGGAGAAAGATGCATATACAAGCTGAGAAGCTGTCTTTTGCAAGACCAACTAAACCAGCCTCTTCACTAGCCCCGAGGGAGACTTTTGCCAGCTGGACATGATATGACCAAGATGACAAAACTTTTCGTACCTTTCCGGTCTTGCATTTGCAACATTATCATCCTTTTGCTGAGTCGAGTATTTCCCTCTTATTGCAGCTTTTTGAGGCAGAGTATCACCATATCTTCTGCATTTCTAGCACGAACTCATTCTTGCACCTTTTAGCACTTCATCATCCTACCAACTTCTAGAAGGAAATTAGAGAAAACAAGTGAATTATGAATTATTACAAATAAATTAGACAAGTCACATACTTAAAGTGAATGGTAGGGAGGACAAAAGGCTACTTGAATTATTTCAGCTCCTACAACTGGTCATGTGCTCTTAAGGCTTCAAGAATGCTAGCAACCCACCTGCCAACCAAAAGCAATATCACCACCTCAATTTATTCAATAGAAATTCCACAAGTTAACAACTGAAAAAAGGAGGTTAGGACTTGCTTCTAAAGCGTAAAAGGCAAATAGCTCTTGGAATTTAACCTTCAATGAAAAGAATAGATCTAGAAGATATGAATAGTGTTGCATAAATTCATCACTCAGTCTATTAGAATGTATATAGAAAAGTCAGGAAATTTTTCTAGTAACTTAAGCTTATGAGATAGATTTGCAACTCCACTAATTATTTAACTTGACATCAAAGTTTCAGATCCTTGGCTCAACCTTACTGCCCCAACCAAGAGTGACAGAGGAATAATTACTTCAATTTCCCAAATAGAAAGCAGCCAACTAACAGGAACTATCAAATAGAAAGTTAACAAGCTAACAGCTAAAAGAATCAGCAGTGAAGAACTTGCTTCCAAAGCCTAATAAAGGCCAAAAAACATTGGATTATAACAGAAAACAAATAAAATAGATATCTAAACAGACAATCAAAGTCACAGAAATCCATAATAAAGTGGCTATTCTTCATGCACAAAATTCGCACATAGCTATCTGGTTATACATGAGTAAACTGCTAATTAAAAGAGGAAACAGAAGAAATGGAAAAAGATGCTCACCTTAAGAAACTTTAGCAAACCAGACATAATACTTCATGACAGAAGCTTAAAGCCTTATGATAATAGAAAAAGCCCCACTTTTTTTTCTTTTGAGATAAGAAAAAACCCAACTTTATAACTTATATATTGGTACTTTCCCTCATATGGAGATAAGATAACAAGCTTATACTTGTAAACCCTCAAAATGGAAGCAAAGCAAAGAGAGATTAACAGGCTTTGCATGCAGACCCAATTATAGGCAACAAACAAGTGAATAATATCTCCCTTGACTTAAACATAGGACCTAAGCTCCAAAAACTCATACTAAATAATCAATTGAGCAACCAGTTTTCCTAAAACTTCAGTGACAGAAAATAACAGAACATTAATATTTATATGCTATCAGTGACAAATACCAAATAGATTCTATATTTAATCACAGGTATCTTCACATTACATTGGCCTGCCACTAAAATAAATAGATGCAACCATATCCATCATATTCGAATAATTGTCTGGCACATAGCCACCAAAACAGGATGTAAACATAATGAAACAAAAATTACAATATCAAAATAAAATATTAGGGAAATCATACAATAATAAGCATTCTATCAAACAAAAACTCAGCTACAAAAGCATTAGGGAAATTATATTTTAGAGACAGTGCATTTCCACAATACAGTTTATAATGGCATAAAAGTTGTGCACATAACAAAGTGATGACACAACTAGAACCATGCTGGTAGCACCCAGATTAGGATTCATTGTATGTACCATAAACATTGCCATGAGAAGAAACTTCCAAAAAGAGTAAGTTACCCTTCAAAACCAGGTTGCATTGGGTAGTACACATTTTTCAACCCTAATCTTTTTGCAGCTGAAGCAGTTGTCTCGCCAATACAGGCAACTGAATTGTTCCATCCCTTTGATGCTGAAATAAGCTTGAACCAAGCCCTGTAGCAGCAGGGGAGCATCCAATTAGAATTATGTCCTTCCCATGACTATTATTCCATCAAAATGAATGAAGAAGGATTGAGGACCATCATCATCAACCACGGTAGGTAGCAAAAGATAAATGATTAATTGCATAGACCAAGGAGTGATTCAAGGTCAAGATTGTCGGGAAAGTTAGATTAAGTCCTGCTCCACTGCCTCACTATCACCAAACAACATTTTGTTGGCACATTTACTGATGATTGATTAAGTTAGCAGACTGGTGAACTAATCTAGAATGCTGTAATTGAAAGATATGAGACCTTCTAGTACAGTACATGTTTCAGAAATTCAAAAGACTGCTTACCGGACTGCAGAAGGTGAAGCAACTGCAACAACAGGTACAGAAAGTGCCTCCTGAAAAACTATCTGATCCACATGATGAACAGGAACCTGAAAAGAAATGGTAAAGGTTATGGACTGACTGCTGTGACTACTGTAATTACCCAGAGTCCAACATCCTGCTCAACTAGCAGTTAAACATACAAGCCTAAAATTACAACTGCAGTAGATTATGTAGTGTTAGAGACCAAATATGAGAACCTAATCTTCAAATGTGAAACACTCAAGGGTGCATGAACAGGGCAAGATGTAGAACAATGAAACTAGAGCATTGTGAGATAAAGCAAGGAAAAGAAGTGGAGTCACCTAAGATCATCAACCTCATCACAACCATACAAAAGTCTTCCGCACACAACTTTGATATTGGAAAAAAAAAACAACACTTACAGTTGTATATGTGTTAAGCCTGACAACCTCAAATCCACGAGTTGATAGACCTTCCTCTGCGGCAAATATCCCAAAATTCAAAGGTAAGATTATTTCTGAGATTTTCTCATGCATAGGGAGATTTAGATGTCAAGCACTACCAAAAGTGATGAAAAACATATTTTACAAGGGTTGGCTGGCACCAACAAAATGAAAAGTGACAGAGATGCATTATAACAGTTGGCTAAATGTCAAAGCTAAAAGGTATCCCTGTTTCATCAGACAATGAAGACACTAAACTAGAGTTATACAACTGAGAAGAATGGATCATAGAATTAACAAAATTTCAGGTGTTTGCAGTTCATGTACCAAACAAGCTTCCTGACTCCAAGCACAATGATTAAAAAAGTGCAAAAGCAATATGCCTCTGATATTTTGAATGAATAAGTTTACATACTATAGAACTTTGGAATACAAGTGGGCGGGGAAGCCAAATATAGATTCTCTAGAAGGTTATTCAGCCTCATTCTATAAATAATTACTACAGCCACTTGACCAGATATGAGCCTTGAAAGCACTAAGACGCGTGAAACAAAATGTTTATCAAGGAAATCAAAATGATGCCATTCACATACCAATCTCATTACTTGCTTTCAGAGAAGCAGGATATAGAACAGTGCATCTTTTATTCCCTTTCTTTGGAAGCTCTGAAGCCAAAACTTGACCTGTTGCTGAATAATAGAAAAAGAAAATTAACATAACGATAGATGTCTTAAGAACCAACAGCTACAACCATGATATTTACTAAAACAATAACTCAGTTGCCTAGTAGAATACTTATTTTGCAAACATCAAAGTGCAAATTCATCTGCAAAAATAAAGCAACTTCAAAAGCATATTCCAAAAACCAAGGGGCAGATTGATTGTGTTGATGCAACTGGACTTGACTTTTGCAGTCTGAACTAGAAATCAGGAATGTACTTTAGAAATGTCTAAACAAAAGAATAATAATGAATTTATTGTCTCTTCTCCATTTCATTGGCAAGAAGAACTCTCAAACATCAGAGTCCAAAGATTTCAGTGTAAGATAAAGGGAAACAGGCAAAACAAAATGCTGTGATCAGTATAAACTCTACTGGCATACGCATGCATGGTAACAAACAAGTACCTTTTGATGGGACAAAGGCCAGATCAAGTGATTGCCTTGATTGCATTACTTCCTCAAAAATGCATGCTGTACCAGCTCCCACGACACCAACCTTAACATTTGGGGTTCCAGCTGCCCTAAGAACCAAAATTAACGAGAAAATTTTATTATATAAAGCAAAAGTAATGATTTAGGGCCAGAAAAGGCAGACCATAAACCTCTTTCACTAAGTAGACAACAAATTTATGAAGTCAAAAGTTGAATTTCACATTCAGAAGAAACAAACCGTTAATCATAATTATAGTCAAGCTCAGGCATAGAAAACTTCTCAAAGCAAAAACAGAAAAGTCTGGAAAGCACTAGAGTCCAGATAGAAAAATATTCCACGTAAAAAGGTGTTCCAGACGTTTTTAAATGAAGATGATCATGCAGGACTTGAAAAAGAAGACCTTTTTCTTAATTAAATGGCAACCAAAAACACGCGAGAAAATACTTTGGCTGAAACAGCAGAGACCACTCAATGTACAGAAATGAGAACCGATTCATGCGAGATAGCTTTAACCCTTACTTCCATGCTTCCAGAAAAACTGTCCCCGCTTCAGGGGATGTTATGATAATCCAGTCAAATGCAGTATCTGCTGCCATGTCCAGAAAACAACAAGTAGAAATTAAGTTAAAAAAATTCTTACTTGTAGTCTAGAGCTCAATTGCAAAAGAAACATTAATTACATTAACAAACATGATCTGACTACAATAATCATGTACAAAGGGTCTATATTATTTCATAATATATGGAAAAAGTGATTTTTACCATGTATGAAAATCACTTTTGCAAAATCAAATTAATGTAGGAGATATGACAAAAAAAAGGCATGCACAATAACGGTATGATGATTCAAATACAAGGTCATCATCTGGACTGCCTGGACCTATTGTGATTTAAAATAAGTCTAATCCAAATATAAAAAATTGGTCAATTAGAGTTCCTTAGCCAACAGTGAACAAGGCTTGACAAGCAAGCAAAAGATTAACATCTTTTGAAGAAATTAAAAGGGACTGTCTGGCAAGGCTTATGCGATCCCAGCAATATATATGTGTTCAAATGAGAATTTACTGCAATGACGGATGCCCGGGGTCCGTCCATGCTACCTTAATTATGACAGAATATAACTGTCTACATGCACATTAAGTGATTTCTCACTCTTATCAAGTTAATCCACAAAGTTCTGGAATTTACCACTTCTGTGTCATATTGGAAACTCACCATTTAATACGGAAGAAAGCCGATGCAAATCAGGACCCTGTGCATGCTGAATTAGGGGAAGTTCCAAACAGGTTATCCCATGCTTGGCCTGCATTCAAAGTTAGAATTCCATCTGAGCTGCAGATACTTTTGAGCTGCAAATTCATGTTCCGGACTTTTTTTTTATTAAGTTGAAGAAGACAGACCAAGGCAGGAGCCTAAAGGGTATATTTGGAATCATATCAACTGAATGCACAAGCAATGATGGGTACGCTGGAAACAAGATCATGTAAAAATATAACAGTACATGTAGAAATTTTCACAAACAGCATAGACCTGAAAACATGCACTAAATGATTATAAAATTTTAAGCTCTATAGTATTTGCCTACTTAACAAACCCCTGCAAAACTTTTGAATAATATAACCACCCTAATAATTTCCATTACAATTATTAGTTTCCAAATGCTGATACAAACCACAAAAAGAAAAACGTTACGCAACACAAGGAGACGCATGAGCAGCACTGGAAAAATAGTGTATGCTGAGATTAAATATAGGCAGGTGAGAAGATTGTAAAGATGTGGTGGCTACAAATACAAGAAAAAATAGCAGAAGCAATCAGGGCATTAGGGGAGATGCAACTGCATGGATTATGCTCCATTGAAATCTTTAATGGTCCATGACAAGGTAGAAATTGTTCTGTCTTGTGAATTGTACATGGAAAATTAATCGTTCTTCATGGAGTCATATACTAAACGGAAGCCTTTTATGCATCTTATGAAGGGAGTTAGAGATGACCGCATTTGATTGGGTTACAAAAACAGAGTCCCGCACTGCAACATTCGACCATCATTTACATCATATAATACGAACCGATTCATCTTAGACAAAGTAAATGACATTGAACAATACCTCCAAAGAGACCTCATAAAACCTAAACTACTTCATCGGACACACTATTGTTAAAAATAATTCTGAAGCAGATAAGACACAGCATGCCCTTCAGCCACAAAAAAGTAAATTATCAACCCGAGAATCATTAACCACAAAATATCAACTACAAAATCCAACATAGAGCTATTTATGTCCTTTTATATGGCATATAAAACAACTAATCTCCACCATGTCAGTGACAGACTCAAATTTCTCCAGTTAAAAGAAAAATCCTGAAAAAGCTAGACAGAGAGGCCAATAGATGTTTATTCTAGCTTGACAAAAGCAATGTGTGAATGAGTAACGAAATGGATGTTGTTTTTGTTTCAAAAATAGATGCTTCTAGCGTTATGTTTTTTTTTGGTTCGTACAAAAGACCATAAACTTCGAGATGACAGAATCTTATACAGACTAATCGTGCAAAATCCAACATGAGAGAGCGATTAAATTTAGGGAAAAAGAAACGAACGTACAGATATAAATACGGAAATGCAGCATTAGCTTTTGCATTTAATCAAACAAGTGATGTTAAACATCAATCTTTCGCCAAATTCGGAACCATAAGAAAGATGCGATAATGGAAATCCTACGTACAACTCCAGAAGATTCACCGCAAAACAAGAAAAACAAGAAAACCTTTCAAGGTCGAACTCAGATTGTAGAAAGCAAAACCAAAACAAAACGGCATAGCAGAGTTTTGAAATTGAAAAAAAGAAGCAAATGCCTTCATATTTCAATGAAGAGGGGAGGAAAAAGAGAAGAAAAAAGGCAGAGAGCGAAAATGAGTACCAGAGCCTCGACCAGTTTTCCATTCTTGCCTCGTTCTCTAGTCACAACGACCTTGGGATTCGAATTCAAAGCGGAAGCCGCTCGAATTCCAAGACGAGAGGGAAAAAAAAATTTCGTGCGAAGTTGGGGGGAAGGAAGTAAGAAAGAAAGAGGGGAGAGAGAGGGGAGTGCCATGGAAACGTGTTGGGCACAGATGAGAGAAGAATGATCCAGCTGTTACCAAATGGATCTAAACAATTAATTAATTATTTTTAAAGGGCAAATATCTAAAGTGACATTAAAAAACGACTATAATGAAATAACCGCTGCTGCGTTGCTCCCGCCAAACGTCACAGTAGGTACACCTGTAGAAGCTCCTAGAAGACACGTGGCTCTTCACTATTCCTGCAATTACGACCTTACCGTGTTGCTCGCCGACAGTGCAGCATCACTCGTTTTGCCCGTTAAAGAGAGAGAATTCTATACTAAAAACACCGTACACCCAAATTGATTTGACGAGAATCCAAGGGCTGATATTTTGTGAAACGGAGTTGATGAAAGATCAAACGGCTGAGGGAGAGATTGAAGCAGTGTGGCGAGAGCAGGGGATTGAATTCTGAGGACGTAGACGTAATGTATGTGGCCACGTGTTGATGCGTGTTGTGGACATTATTTATACATACCGGTTTTACTTTTGTTAGGAACTTTGTTCCGTTCGGGGGAACCGAAAGGCCATAAAGTCGCATAGTTTTGTATCCGTATGAAACGGAGTCATCATCATACGCCGCTCTCTCCCATTATTCACGGCATAAAATAGAGATTTAGCGAGTGGATAAAAATTAACAGTTTTTTTTTTATATTTTTAAAAAGGCAAACTTCATTAATATTTTAAAATTTTATATTGTGATACTAACGATAGACCAATTAAATTTCACAATTTTTCTAATATATTAAACTAATAATTTATCATACCAATTATTGTAATTTTTTCACCTTGTATTAATAATTATTTTCAAAATATTTTTAATAATTATGCAGTAATGTAATTAAGGTTATTGGTAGAATTATTTCCAAATATGAATCTGGTTTTGCTGAAGATGAGACCGATTAATCTAATTTTCTCCGAAAAATATTTGTAAAACCTGAAATGTCATTACAGGAAGTAAAGACTACCAAATTCCACGAATGAATAAAAAGATCAACCAGTCATACTATATAATTTTTTTTTTTAATTTTCTAAGTAGTTGCAAGATTTTCCAAAATCTTCTATGTAGGGTTTGATCAAACAGCTTGAAGATAATAAAAAAATTTATTATAATTTTAATTTGTTTAAAAATTAAATTGTAATTAAAAAATATTTTTAAAAACTAAATTATAAAATTGAGGAACATTTTGAATTTTGAATTTTAAATTTTAAATTTTAAACTTATTCAACATATAAAAAGAATTACATCTAGTCAACTTAAAATGTTAAGTATTTTATTTTATACTTTATATTTAAGATAATTTCAATAATTGTTTTGATACTTTCTTAAAATAATTTTTTTTATAAAAAAAGTTGGAGGTAATTTTTGAACTCCAACATCATTCAATTTTTGGGTCTCCACGTGATAATAAACATGAACGTGTATAATTATGATAACAAAGGCATTGCTCACAGGAAGCTAATTAAAAAGAAAGAATGTAGGAAGCTTTATATATATAAGCATTCCAGCAGCATAATTCATGTCTGCAATAACCTCAGCATTTAACACAAAAATCCTACAGAACGAGCATCTTTTATTCGCGAAGCACACACCACAGACAGTGAGATACCAGCAAAATCGTGCATTCCAATAGTTAAAGGTTCCTCAAATCACGTAAAATTAAACAAATAATCAATCAAATCCCTAAAAACTACCTCAGGTCGTCAAAATTCAGTTCCATCCACAGCTGGAGGGATTTATAAGAATTCTACAGAACCAAGAAATGGAGCCGATTTGCTCCCTCTAGCATTATATCGTCTAATTACTAGACTTACGACTTCGGAACATTCATTCAGCTTACTTGTTGTTGATGGCTACCATACACAGGATAAGCCCCATAAGCTGCAGCATACATGGTTGGGTCAGGAGGTGGCGCCAGAGCATAGCCATAACCATCATAGATCTGCCCCCCGTAGTATGCCCCAGTCCACTGGTTGCCAAAGTCTCCCCTAAACTGCCACACCATAAAGTGCTGATTAAGCAAAACAGGGTAGCATAGCAAAATTATGCCAGCTCAAATTCTTCAGATGAAGTCATCGCAAAAGTTCAATTAAACTTTCAATAGGTATTCACATGTATAGGGGCTATTACTAGATTTCCAATTTTAGGAAGAGTGGAGAGGAGGAAAACCTGCTTATTTGCTGGATTCCGACCCCAAGAAAGGCGAACTGTTTGCTTCCCAATAACAGTCCCGTTCAACTTCTGCAATGCCTCCTCAGCATTATTTCTGCCAAGAAAAGTCAGATGGTTATAGCAGAATCAGAGCAAACCATTACTTCAGAGAAAAGAAATAAAGCCAGTAAGTATTACTTGTTGGCAAATTGTACAAAGCCGCATCCTTTTCCTACTGGTATCTTAACTGAGACTATTTCACCATACTGCACAAAAGCTTGCCTCAGATCTTCATCGGTGACATTAGGGTCAAGGCCACCAACAAATATCTACAACAAAAACATATTGTAAATGCATAAAAGTAAAGCACTTACATGATGTTTGATTCATATCTCATTCAATCCCAATTAATTTCTAGTTCTAATTCTAGTATTGATGTTAACATGTATAATTTAAACACAGTTCCACGTGCTTGGGTTACTATCATCTCCACATCGAATTTTTTATATGGACATTCAACCCCCACTTAAAAAGGTAAGGATTACATTCTTACCATCAGGGAATTCAAGGAGGTGGCGATAAATCAAACACAATAGTTTAGAAATTTCCTAGTTATGCATATTAAGCTTGATATGAAAATCAAAACTATGAATTGAATGGAAATGAACCAAAAGCAACCTTAATGTTAAAACCACAAACTTAATTCGAGCTTACTGTTGTGTTTGAAGAATCTCCATCAGATTGGCCTGAGGTGCCATTTAATCCACCAGCTGAAAGAAAGCAAAGCAACAAAATACCAATTTAGAACAATCTATGTTATACGTTGCATGGACAAACCACCTTCACTTTTCAAGAATGTAAAAGACACGTCTTGTGAGGTTTATCGCCTCCAAAACCACAAAAATAAGCAAATATAGGTATTGTCATAAAAAAGT
Organism: Carica papaya; assembly: GCF_054855325.1. Taxonomy (NCBI): domain Eukaryota; kingdom Viridiplantae; phylum Streptophyta; class Magnoliopsida; order Brassicales; family Caricaceae; genus Carica; species Carica papaya. Next base: position 27,303,045 of record NC_142309.1, read on the forward strand.
ATATATCCTACATAAGTAGCCAGACTCAAAATCCTGCCAGTCACCAAACCTTGTGAAGGTCGGAAAAGAGGAGGAAGGCAAGAATAACATTGTTGGTATATGAAAGGTTCCTCTATCCCCTATTGATTAGAGTTGAGAGAATTCCATACTTATAGGAGACATTCCTCAATCCACGTTAAATCATGTTTTCAAAGAAAAACCCCAAGACTAGAATACCCATGGCTTGGCTCAAAGTTGGCTACATCATCAGTAGCTACCCTGTTTTGTAACTGCAGACAACATGCTCTGCTCATAGGATTCCCATCCAGAACACTATATTAAACCTTATAGATTCTCTCATTCAAGAGCCGCGTTGCTGTACAAAATTCTAATATTATACTCAGCTTGCCCAAACTCTGGATAGATTACATACAGAGCAATATGGAACACTAAACAAATCAGAACTTCTTTTCTTGCGTCCCCAAACAGAGATTATAAGTTACAGTTGAAAAACAGCCAGGGAAATGCTTTTAACCCATATCCCTAAGTTCTGCACACTAATTGAAATGGACATAAAGCTGCAACCTCCAAAATTCTGCACACTAATGCATACAACTCCGTCAACATGAAAAGCATGGCCTAAGCGACATTGCAGAAAGCTTCAAGTGTTAAAGATACAGAAACAGTCTCCTTTCATACAAAATATCTGTACAAGTGGAATCAATATATCCTAGAATACATGCTTAGCATAAGCCACTGACACATCAATCATGCATTCAAAAAGAGAGGCAATGATAGAGCTCAATCATTTCCATGCATGAAAGCAGAGAAAGAACCATAAAGATGTAGGAATCGTTGGGGAAATGCTTGCCCACTTCGGGATTAGTATAAACTTAGATATCACAAGAAGGGTCTACGTAATTAAGGGGTTCTTAAGCATCACATATTAGACATGATTGCATCAGGCAATCTGGATATTGAGAAAATGCTCACAAAAATCCCTTCAATAAAGGCTTGATCGGTGATGGCAAAAGTTTGGGCTTGGGGTGGGATTCACTATACAAAGAATATTGTAAAGATTATTCCTTTGACTATTTTTTGGGTCATTTGAAAAGAGATAAATTTTAGAGTTTTTGAGGGTACAGAAGTTGAAAAATACAAACTTAGAGATAGGTGGTTTAAATATTTTGGGTCTTGTATACTGGGCATGACATCACTAGTGATGAAGATTTTGGGGATGTCATTCATACCCTTACGTCTCCGTAAATTCTTTTGTATACAGGCGGGTACTCCTTTTGGTGCCATTCTAATTTATTTTAACTTTTTCTTTAAAAAAAAAAAAGGCTTGATCGTAGGACTAAAAGTAAGAAGGTTATAATGTCTAAATATAAAAATCGTGATTGAACTATAATTAAAGAATCCTAACAGAAAATTTAAAACTTTGAAAAATTGGAAGTATAAATAATATTCTAATATTACAAAACTATAAAAAGACTCCTAAGTAAGACAACAATTCTAGATCTAAAAGAAAAATAATTACAAAGGATAAATCCATTCTGCGTAAAAAATCATCATGAATGTTTTTGGGCACACATGAAAGCATGAGATAGAAAAGGACTGAGAAATTCCTTTTCTGTTCTTTATGTTTGAGAACAAAATGAGCAGTAGATTCCAAATGCATGCATATGGTAACACTATCAGAGAAGAAACTGTGTTATTATATGAGAATTAAAAAAAAAAAAATTGGAAGCAACAATATTAGCAATCATCCAGAAAAAAAGATTATCAAAACAAGTGGAATAATCAATACTTTGTGAAGAAAATGGTTGCTGATATCCTGTTGATTTCCTGGGAGTTGCAGCACCAATACGCATAGGCCTGCTCGAACAATATATACCATTCATTTCAGTCATGGCCTTTGCTCTTTCATTATCATCTCCAAATCTCACAAAACCATAACCTTTTGATCGACCAGTATTGGCATCAAAGACAACTTTGGCAGCTTTAACTGAAGTATATCTACTAGCAAAAGTTTCATGCAATAAGCTATCGGTAACATCTGCAGCAAGATCTCCTACAAAAATAGAAAGATCGGGGCCATTATCTGAGCGCTTGTCAACCGTGCTAAATGTTGCCCAGTTCAGACGAAAAGGCTGTTCTGTATTAGGCATCAAAATGCCAGCATAGTTTTGTAGAACTTTCTCAGCTGTTGCATGCGAAAAAAATTCCACAAACCCATAGCCCTCTGATAAACCAGTCTGTTTATTTCGAATAACCTTAATAGAGGCAATCTGGATAATGTCAGAGCAGAAGATGTTAGAGGAAATATATCACAGTATCCATATATGGCTGTAAATTATATACAATCAGACTGTTTAAAATCAAGATTTAAATATATCTCCACATAAGCAAAGGTAGTATTTCTTCATAAGCATTACTGCATTTCAATATCTATAACAAGAAAATGGAAACATTTACATATACACGTATATCTTTTCCAAAATAATCTTTTCGGAGTTTATCTTCCTTAAAAATATAAACCTAGGTATGATTAAGATATCTTGATGTCAAAGCATAAATACGAGTATCATGTTGTTGTTTGTCGAGGGAAATGTTCCATCCTGGGCTCTTGGAACTCTGATCTACATTCAATAAATGCAGTAGAAGAAATGCTAGTTTATATATGCAAGCAACAACAATCCCCCCGGATATGTCTTGCTTTCTCAACTCTTATCCATTACTTAACTCATCCTTATGTCTATAGGTGCATTAATCTGAAACGAATAATGAGTCCCACACACAAACTGGAAAAAGGAAAAGACTCTTTACTCTCATTTACACTGAAAGCTTCAAAAAAACCACCTATAGAATATAACAACGAAAGGTAAGTTCATATTAGGTCCTATTTGGTTAGAATTTTAGCTTTGACTTTTGCGTTTCAAAAGCACTTCTGCAACTAAACAAGTAAAGTTCAAATGTTTTGGCAAAAGTCAAAATCAGAATCTATTTTTTAACAGTTTTGGAACAAAATCTACAATATTTAGGTTTTAGAAAATGTTTCTGGGTTTTATTAAAAGTTTACACTTAAAATCTCAAAAGGAATTTTCACTAGGCACAGATTTTTTGTTTTTCAAAGTAACAATTTATTTCAACCAAACACCAAATAGCTTTTAACTAAAGACACCTTTTATGAATTCAACAATACTTTAAAACTCATAGCACAAATTAGAAAGTAGAATAGAAACCCCAAGCTTATCGAGATAATCTGCAGCTTTGCTTGGAAATTTTACAAAAAAATAACTTCTTTTTTCAACTTTCCAATCCCATACAACTCAAAACTGTTAGTAAGAATTCTTTCCAAACATTCTGAATGTATACCATTCCAAACTCATATACAGCATAGGAACTGCGTCTATAATAATAATACAATACCCTACGCTCAGAAAGTTAAGAACTAAGTTGTTAAGATAAAATCCCAACCTGTCAATGAAAACCTCACACAGTTCACGTGAGAGAAACAATTGCCAATAACAATATCATGAGATTAATAATTGGCTCATCAATGCACGCAAATATAAAAACACATAAATATCATGTATACCACATGTATTACTAATAGGTAATCAAGGGAGAGAAGAGAAGTGCTTGGACCTCGCCAGTGGAAACAAAGCAGGAGTGGAGATAATTCTCGTCCATCCAGTGATGCAAATCGCCGACCCAAACGGTCTTATTTTCGCCGCTAGATCCTTGATGCTGTTGATGCTGCTGGGGGTGTTGTACGTGCGGGAGAGAAGGCGGATGATGCTGGTACTGGTGGTAGGGCAAGTAGTGCGGAGGTGGCGGCGGCGCGTAATGCTGAGGCGGCATCATCTGATGCTGCATTACCATCGCCGCAGCAGGGTACTGCATCGCCATCCACTGCTGCTGTTGCGGCTGCGCTTGTTGTTGCCTTTGATTCTGCTCCTGCCCCTGTCCCTGCTGCGAATCAGAGCCGTTGGTTTGCATCTTATCTACAATATATTCCTTTGTTTATCCCTTCCAAATCTTTGTTTGTTTTTATTAGCTTCACTCCCTCAGGAAAGCAATAAATACGGATTTTAAAGGAATTGAAATAAGAAAAGGAAAAGAAATTTGAATGTTTGGCGTTTGGCTGGTAAGAGAGAGAGAGAGAGAGAGAGAGCGTGAATCTGAGTTTTCCTGAGTTGTATTGAGAGAGAAAGAGAGGACAGGGCTAGGGTCCAGGAAAGAGTATTTATGTTTTTGAGGATGATGGGTGGGATTTGTAGACGCGTTGATTCTCTAGCCGTTGGATTGTGAGGCGGGGTTCAATCCTGGCCGTTGTTTTCAATCGTGCGCATGTGATACTCCTTCCACTCTCTCTCCTGGATCCGCCGCCAGCTGCCTGGGTTTGCTTTTTTGGGCTCTTGTAGATATTTCTCAGATTTTGCATTTGTTTTTTTTCAACAAAAAAAAAAAAAAAGAAAAGTTCTAAGAAACTATACAAATTGCAATGCTGTCTCTTACCAGTTCATATCTTTTTATATTTACTTAATCATCATTACGGTGACTTGTCAAGATACAATCAAACAATGAAAACAACAAACTTTGTATTAAATGTCGGTACATAATTAATATTTCAGTTTGATTGCCAAGAAAAGTTTATAGTTTTACCATACTGGGAAATTGTTCTTTTTATTAGGTTTTGGCAGCCCAATCCGTCCACTACAAGTCATAGATCGAGCCAGCCCGATCCACCATTTTGATACCAATAATTTTATGTATATAATATAATATAATATATTAATTTTGTCCAAATTAAATTGTATTATTTTGAATTAGTATTCATTCATTATTTCTATTATCATATTGAAATGTCCAATTTTATCTATAAAAAATTCTCGTATTATTTTATCTATAATAACGAGATAAATAATTAAAGACAAATTTAAATTTTTCGTATGTATCAAATTTTTTTAAAAAATGTATTATATATAAATAAAACTAAGAAATATATTATATATTTTAATTAAAAAAATGAATATAATATAATATATATGTACATATATAACTAGATTGGATTTGAGCAATTTTTTGTAAACTAAATCTTACTTGATCTAGCATTATGTTTTCTTTGTCATCCCTAATTATGTCCGCTTGGTAAAGTCTTGCATTTTTCATTATCAAGAATGCTAAAATTAGCAAAAGATAAGCTAAAGGAAGAACATCTATTATCCTAGTGGATTAATTATAGGGTAAATTATCAAATTACATTTTGAAATTTAGTACTTGGTATTTAATATTTTTTTTTATTACAACTTAATTTTTATATTTTTTATTTGTTTTAAATACTTAAATTTTTTTTCATCTCTTAACAGAAAGGATTAAAATAGTTATATCATATTTGAATGATTTAAAAATAATTTAAGCGAATGATTTTGACTAATTAATTTAATTATAAATTAATAATAATATTAGGTTCTTTTATTATTATTAACTAAATTAATTAGTTAAGTTCATTTTTTGAAGTTATTTTTCAAAATATAAAGACAGGATCTAATTGTTTAAAAAAAAAATTATTAGGAAGTAGTAAAAAAAAAGTTAGACAGTTTGAAACAAATAAAGAATTTCAGAGACTAAATCGTAACAAAAAAAAAAATCATGAACTAAATTATAATAAGTATAAAATTTGAGAAACTAATTTAGTAATTTGCTTTAAATATGTACATATATAGTCCAGAATTAGAAGGAAACGGTTTAAAAGTTTAATTTATATCACTATATGGAATACTAGTAATTTATATAATATTTTTTTAGTTGAATTTTATGAATTTATCAATTAGATGATGCATAAATAATAAACATAACACAATCTTTAAATGAAAATATATAAAAATAAAATCTAACAAAAACTTATAATATTTTATAAATGAAGAGAAAATACCAACCATTTCACTGAATAATAATTGATTAATTTATATTACATTTTTAAATTACAATAAATACACGAGACGTTTAAATAGTTAAAATTATTTTGTAAAAACATAATTAGATCAATCATTATCATAATCCATGGATGTAGAATTTTTTTTTTGGCAGATAATTAATAATAATGGATATATATATAATCTATAAAGAGTAGTGACTTGAAGATCCGACAGTGTGACCAACACCTGGACTGTGGCCAGGAGTAGTTGGGCGGAAGTTGTCGGTCTCAGCGGCAATGTAGGGCGCATCGGGTGCATGCATCGTTTGTGGGAAGGTCGCAGCTGCTCGTCCACCCACAGCTTTGCGGCTCAGGTTTGCATGATTAAGCTCCCTACCTTCCTTCAAAAGAGGTCTGCTTGCCTCTGTCGACACAATTAATCCATAAGAAACAATTATCATTATGACAAAAGTACCAGTTAAAATGAGCTTCTTCAAGCTAGCCATCTGTTACTAGATGTTATATTTTATGTAAGTAAATATATATGTGTTTATGTGTGTGTTTGTATATGAGAGAGAGAGAGAGAGAGAGAGAGAGAGAGAGAAAGGGAAGGAGAAGAAGAAGAAGAAGAAGAAGAAGAAGTTAATTCAGTGCTTGCTAAGTAAAGAGGGATGTGTTTGAAAGGTGGTGTGCCTGGGTATTTATAGAGCAGCAATGCATGAACATAAACCATTTCAAATGCTTTTGAAATCATTTTCTCTCCTCAAATTTTCTGCGGGAGCAACTGTTGATTATTACACTTGAAACACATTGTGTTCTTGTCAACCATAGTAGCGTGAGTTTCTAATTACTTACCAAGTGCATATATATATATATATATATGTATACATATGTTTAACGAATTTGTGTTTCTCATGTATGATGATCAATTTAATATTAATCTTTCAGTTCGTTGCATATTATATAGAATTATATGTTTATAAGACAACTAAAATTTTTATGAAATTTATTTGTAAGTTCACATATTTGGTGTAATGCATTCAAATTGAAGAAATTTGAAATTCATATATTATTTTTGGTTCCATGTGAAATTTCATTATGTTAAATTGAATTTTACCGTTTCTATATAAATTTATATTTTTTCTAATTAAAATAAATTTATATTTACTAAATTTATTACAAGAATGACCATAGTGCAAAGTTAAAAACACACAACTAATTATAATTAGGACTGATAGTTTAGCATGGATTATGTATTATCATATATATATATATATATATATATATATTATCTTAGATAGTCACATGCTCTTTTGATAATGTATGATCATTTTTATTATATAAGTTGTTATTTATGATTTTTTTTAACTATTTCTTTTTTTATAAATATGATTTGTGATTATCATTGCATGTTACAATTGTTATACCGATTTAGTTATTTTTAAATTTAACCAATATATATATATACACAGAATCAAAGTCAAATTAATGTATAAAAATATATAAATATTTTTATCTGAAAATATATGTAAATTTTAAAAACAAAAATTAGAAAGTTATTTTATATATAAAATAGAACCTTGCTGTTTGGCATTATAATTAAAGTAAAATAGATGTATTTATGTGGTATTTAATTACACGTTTATGGTAAGTAACAAGTGTTTTCTGGTACAAACCCATATAAATATTTGACTTAATTGGCTCAAAAGTTTGTGGAGTTGCTTATTGTTCATGTGCTTTTTTTATTCCCACAACAATTTTTTTTAGCAAATTTTCTTCAATTCCAATGGTTCCTTCAGTCGACCCTTTGACTTGTTACCCTCCCACGTTTAACGGCCGGGCTTTATTTATGGTTGTCATAACTGCATATATATATATATAAATACACATCTATTTCCCTATACATATGCATCTTTATACGAAAATGTCAATCTTTTTTTAATAACTCTCCTTAGTTATTTTATAGCAAGAAAACATCAAAGCCAAATATTCCATAATTATCAAATTTTTACATATAATTAAAATTGGTACTTACAATAATCTGGCAACCATGCATTCTGCACAAAAAAAAAAAAACCCCATTTGGATCCTTGGGTTTGGGAGGGGGGGGGGATAGATTTTGATGTACTGAATTTTGTACCAAAAGTGGTCGTATATACATATATATGTTATATATGTAAGAGTGGTGTACAAGTGGTGGGTGTTTCAAGTAAAAGCTTGATAAAAGATTGAGGTCCTTGAGCTTCCATAGTTTGGTGTACGAGGATCCTCATTCTCTTGGTTTTATACACGAGAAAAGGGTAAGAAGACAAACAAAAAAAAAAAAGAGGGAAAATACATAAAACAAGACTTATATTTAAATAAATTAAAGTCGTCTCGGTAAGCACAATCCGTTGTAGTCTAGTTGGTTAGGATACTCGGCTCTCACCCGAGAGACCCGGGTTCAAGTCCCGGCAACGGAAAGCAGTATTTTTATTTTCAATCAATATGTGGAAACGACATCGTATGTTAAATGAAATAGTGACGTAAGAATAAATTTGAACTCAATTAAGTTATCAACTTGATGGCAAGAATATTAAAAAGCATCCGAATTACATACTATTAACATTAATGAAATATTTATATATTCAAAAAAATCAAAATATTTAAATTGAACAAGTGTAAAGTACATTTTTGAATTTTAAATCAAGACATTCAGAATTATGATTAACATCATCTATTGCTGCATAATCACTAATTTAATAATAAAAATTAAAAAATTACTTATAACATAATAGAATATAATATTAAATTAATCATAAACAATTAACAATCAGTAGAACTAATCCAAATATTTTTTCATTTAGATTTGCACATGATGATTCAGCCATCTGATCAAATTAATATTCTGCATTCTTATCCCTGTACATGGAGAACTCGGACTGCAATTAAATGTTACAGCTAATGGCGTTGTTGATATTCCTCGAATATTTTTGTATGTTATATCTCTGATTTTTACATTTGATCCCTAAATTATAATTTATAATATCACATAATAAAATAGTACCTGTTTGGGACAATTTAGGTAATGAGGACAGTAATTTTGATCGATGATAATAGGGTTTTTGACGTATTGCATCCTAGCATCTGTAAAACGGATTCCTCTTACAAAACCAGTGCTGGGCCTGGCCCATGACTTAATTCTCAGCCCATTTGTAGTGCCCGCAAAAACTGTTCCCTTCACTGTTACATTCTCTACTCCTTCCTCTTCTGCATATTTCGCCAAGCTGCCTATGCTGCACCATTGGAACCACTTGTAATTAAATTAAAATTTAACTTTGTTTCTCTTACTTTTAAAAAAGCTAAAATATTTTTGACTAATTCCACAAACCATTTTCGTACGGATTAAACTACGACCAGACCATGACATAAGAGATGAGACGGTACCTAATACCATGTCCAGGGCCACAGGTGACTCGCTCAATCCACAAGCTGTTGGCACCAGGGCCCATGGAGATGCAGTCATCACCGGTTTTGATGGAAGCGTTGAAGATGATTACATTTTTTGATTGTTGGACGTGAATGCCGTCGGTATTTGGGCTGTTCGCCGCAGCTATGATTTTCACTTCTTCCACTTTCACGTTCTCGCATCGATTAATCACAATGTGGAACATTTGGCTGTTCAATGACAGTACTCCTTTCATTCTAATGTTCTTGGAGTTTGTGAAGCTCAAAGTCTACAATTGATCAACCATTTTCACTCAACTCGACTCATCTACCCACCTTGAGTTATATGATATAATAAAAAGTATATGTATGCATGCAATTACCGTGGCTCCCTGATCGTAGCAGTTGCCTCGTGCAGTTTTGCAAGCCCACAAGTCGGAGCCTTTAGCGTCGAATTTTCCGCCGACGATTGAAACGCCGGTAACCTGATGGAAGCTGAGCCAAGTTTCAGACTGAAGAAGCAGGCGGTAATCTGGTGGAGCGACCAGCGTGCCATCAATTCTAAAAGTGATGTCATTGGTTTTGCATTTGTCTCGTGTAAACTCCAGAGGCCCCAGCAAGTACCTTCCTTTGGGGACGTATATCACGCCGCCTCCCATACCGCCGTGAAAGCTGGAGTTGAGTCTGTTTTACCATCGGGTTTGGCGCCGAAGCTCAACACGTTAAAAGACGACGTTGCAGATGATGGTAATGGTGGGTTCATCCACAACAACAGTAGAGTGAAAATGGGAGTAATGAAAGGGCGAAGAGATAAGAGAAACCCTTCTGCCATGTTGGAGGAGGAGGGTGTAAATGATACTGCAACAAGAAGATATAATTTCGGAAGTCATATTAATTATATAAGTTGAATATGGACAAGCCAAGATATATATACATATATATATGTATGTATGTATATATGTATACATACACGATAGTAAGGTTTTAGAGGGAGAGAATGGAGACTGCAATGGAATCTGAAGAAAGCTGCGGCTGTTACTTTCTTCCTACTTCAGAGCGTACGCGGTCGCCAACTTATAATTTTTACTTCATTTCTTTCTTTTAGGAGGGGAGTTTGAATTGAATATTTTCTATTTATAATACTATCCTCCAAACTGAACACATACGTACATATATATATATATAATATGTATACACATAAGACACGATGAGCCTTCATTTTGCAAGAGGAACCCCGTACGGCGTTGCTATTAAATTGTGAACTAATAATTAATCCATCCATGAAGTCTTCCCTTATTAATTAAAATGTTATATTTACGAGAGTTACGTAGACTGAAATATTTTAGGGGTTATCAAGATTGTTATAATTTAAGAAAAGAATTTTTTTTTTTTAGAATTTTGGAACTTTCGTTGCGGTTTTAAATGAAATTTGTATTAAATTAACTGCACATGAAGTATTAGATTCTAGTATATATATATATATAGTACTACCAAAATATATGTAATATTAGATGTAATATATATATATATATATATATATAGTACTACCACAATATATGTAATATTAGATGTAAGGGATAATTAGGGGGGGGGGGGGGGGGGAACGTGATATAGGATTTAATGATGTTTGGCTAACATGAGTTTATTTATATTAATTTATTTACATATTTATTAAAGGTATAAATTATAAATTTTAATCATATCAAAATAACTAAAAAATATATAATTTTGCTATTTTGTTTTTTGCAAATCTGCCAAAATATTTTTAACTTAAAATTTTATTTATTTATATTTTGTACTGACAAAAAGACAAACAAATATAAAATATATACTTATTTTATATTCATGCTTAACTATGGTTCAAATATATATATATATATATATAGATGTAATTCCCAATTTCTTTTCACTATCCAACTCAGTCCTGAAGTGATTAATCCATCTTTACGTTAACAGCTTGTGTTTACCTCCTTAATCTTTTTTTTTTCTCTCTTTAAAAATTAAATATATATATATATATGTTTTTATTGAGAGGAGAGGACAGTACATTAAACTTTGTTCAATGTTTAGGAGTATGTTTTGAGTTTCTTAGAAGTTTAATCAAGACATAAAAGTTATATTTCTTCTTAATTAAATAGTAAACTATTTCTTTATAATCAATTAGTCTTAAATAAAATTAACATGGTAACCGTGTTAATTAAGACTAATTTATGATTATATAAAAATTATTTTTTCTGTTGATTTCTTAAGAATTAGCTAGTGGTTATATGTTATTAAGATCGACTCTTATGTTAAATTAGTTTAAAAAATATATTTTCGTTCAAAATAATTTAAGTTGTAATTTGTTTAAAATTAGGTTATGGTGTAGGCAATAATACTATTTTAGTTGTAATTTGTTTAAAATTTTTAATAAATTTAAATTTTTTATGTATATATGAAGTGCATAAAAGAAGTCAAATGCCCCCGATTTTATAATATATATATATATATATATTAAAAGTTGGCGCAACACGTAGGCTATCTAGTTTGAGTATGACCGAAGTAGTACATGCATGCAAATAGACGGCGCGCCGCTTTCTTTACATTTTACATTTCGTTGATAATCCTCTGCCATTCTTAAAACCTACACCATCCATGTATTTCTCTTCTTCATCTTAAGTCTTTTCTTTCATTTCGTTCCTCTATCATTATACACCCTCTATAAATATAGATTCAACTCAACTTAGTTCTCATCATCAGCGACGATAAACATTTACTGTAACGTCCTTCATCTCTTCAACTTCCCTTACTTAATTTCTCCAATATTAATATATCTTACTCATTCCTATTAGCTAACCCATAATAACATTCAAGAATGGCAGAATGGTTTCCGTCTTGTCTTTACAACTTCATCACTCTACTTGTTCTAGTTTTGTGCATGAACCCACCATTACTACCATCTGCAACAACGTCTCTTAACGTGTTGAGCTTCGGGGCCAAGCCAGATGGTAAAACAGACTCCACTCAAGCTTTCATGGAGGTATGGGATGCGGCATGTGGAGCTTCAGATTCAGCCATGATATACGTCCCCAAAGGAAGGTACTTGCTGGGTTCTCTGCAGTTTAAAGGAGAAAACTGCAAAACAAATGACATCACTTTTAGAATTGATGGCACGCTGATGGCTCCACCTGATTACCGGGTGCTTCTTCAGGTTGAAAACTGGCTCAGCTTCAATCAGGTTACCGGAGTTTCAATCATCGGCGGAAAACTCGATGCCAAAGGATCCGACTTGTGGGCTTGCAAGGCTGCGGGTGGGAACTGCTCTGACCTGGGAGCCACGGTAATTGCATAAATACATATATTTTCTATATATATATTTTTACATATACACACACACCATATGACTTAAGGGTGATTAGATGATTTAACTGGAAATGAATGGTTGAATTGTAGACATTGAGATTCACAAACTCCAACAACATTAGAATCAAAGGGTTAATGTCGTTGAACAGCCAGATGTTCCACATCGTGATCAACAAGTGCCAAAACGTGAAAGTTGAAGGAGTGAAAGTCATAGCGGCCGGAAACAGCCCGAACACCGACGGCATCCACGTCCAGCAATCAACAGATGTAGGCATTTTCAACTCTACCATAAAAACTGGTGATGATTGCATCTCCATCGGTCCTGGTACCAAGAATCTATGGATTCAGCGAGTCGCATGCGGCCCTGGCCATGGAATTAGGTACACTACCCTGATATCTATACTTTTCTATTACGTTATATAATGAGAAAATGAAAATGAAAATGGAAATTTATTGATTGTGAAATTAATATAATTGTGCAGCATCGGAAGTCTAGGCAAAGATGCTGAAGAGGAAGGAGTTCAAAATGTGACAGTGAAGCAGACAGTATTTGCTGGTACCACAAATGGGCTGAGAATAAAAGCATGGGCCAGACCCAGTACAGGCTTTGTTCAGGGAATTCGGTTTCTAAGCTGCAGAATGCAAAATGTGGAAAATCCAATTATAATCGATCAAAATTACTGCCCTCACAATAAGAATTGTCCCAACCAGGTAATAAAATTAACCATAAGATTGCTTTTCAAATGTTTAAGAGCTATTTATTTATATTTATTTGATTGTTAAAAAAGAGTTCTAATAATTTTTTTTAATTATTATAATAGGTATCAGGCGTAAAAATTAGAGACATTACGTATCAAGATATTCAAGGAACATCAGCAACACCAATAGCTATAAAGTTCGATTGTAGTTCCTCTCATCCATGCACAGGCATACGAGTTCAAAACGTCAAGTTGACATATTTTGATGAAGCAGCTGAATCATCTTGTACCAATGTAGATGGAAAGTCTTTTGGATTGGTTATACCAATTGTTGATTGTTTCTAATTACACTATTTTAGAAAAAAAATATATATATATCATTGATTGTATAGTATATAATTTATTCTTTGTAAATAAATTGTGAAATAATCACCCCAAACATAAACATTTATTACTGATAATAAATACATACCGATTTAATTTCCAACAGACTTGTGTTCATAAAACTCTACAATTGAATATTTGCATCATTGCCGAGATTTATAGCAATGTATAAGGTCAATGAATCTTATATACCGAGCAAAAAAAAAAAGAAGAAATCATGATATGTATAACAAACATTTTTAATGAATAAAATGTCAAGAAATTAGTACTTGAAGTCTCATCTAAAATTGCTAGCTCTAAAAAAAAGTTCAAATATGGTGATTAAAGTTTGACATTTTTGCTGTCAAACTCATAGTTCTATGTTTTATCCTTTAGGCTCATGGTTTCATGTTTCAATTCTACAATTGGTTGTCTCGGAGAATGTTCAACGAGAAAATAGTAGAAAAAGCGGGGGAATCTACCTGACTACAACAAATAGGAGCTGCAACAATCATTGGTTTTGCGAGAGGAGAATATTTTCATAAAAATTTAGGAACCACCATCAAACTAAATGCAACTGAAATTCAATACTTCCGTCAATAATTGCTAGGCAACCAAAAGCGACATCAAAAAAGAAAAAACAAAAGACACAGAACCCTCAAAATATACATCCTAGTAAATTCTATAACTCTTTACCTTCCCATTATCAACCTATTGACTAACTCAAGGTTGAAAACACGCCATGTGCTTTTTGAGCCGCCATACAACAAATACTACACACTATATTAACACAAAGAATGCCATGGCATTAACTCACAAAGACCTTTGGGACCAGGGAAAGTCTTCAGATTTCCACTATCAGGCATGTAGTAGTTGTGTAATTAATCTTAGTAACCAAATCCGCCAAAGAAGTGTCACCCATTGAGCTTGAGAGGGGAAAGTGTCCCACACACCCTATTTACAGTTTGTTCGACTCATAAAGACCTTTCCCGGTCATAATGGGACAGTTTTGGAACCAAGGACATTTTCGGGTTCCCACTATCAGAAATGTAGTAGTAGTTGTGATTAATCCTAGTAACCAAATCAGCCAAATGAGGAAAGTTTCCCACATTGAGCTTGAAAGAGAGAACCTGCACGATCAAGGCACGACGTTTCATTAGCAATGAAGTTAATGCATGCTGTATTTGGACATAAATGCATATTTTATTGACCATTTGAGAACGCTACACTATGCCCATGCTAAATATTAACCCCTGAATACAGTTTGAACACAAGGATTCAAAGAAAAATAGATGTTGGAAAGATACTCTGAGGAGGAAAGCAATGCAATCATCAAATTGTTTCTCAATCCGATCCACTTCCATTTCACATCTAGCCTTGGTTGCTGAAACTGCTCCGTCGCTACCTAGCATATGCTGTATGGAATAAAAATCCAAAGCCAATCCAAGAATGCTGTTAATCCGGTTTGCAATCAGTGCCCACTGAACACAAAAAAAGATTGTTTGGATAATGGTTAGCCAGAAAGAAAACCAAAGCATTTAATCAAATCGAAAAAACACAGAAAGGTTGATAATCAACCAGCTTGTCTGGAACAACAAAGCACTGGCGCTGGATTGATAGTAAATACGCCTCATGCACTTCTATGACCTCATCCAGAGATCCAGCTGCTGCCATACCTTCACACAGTTCACGCCATGCAGTATGATACACCTGCTTACAAAATCCCAATCAATGATCCAACGAAGCCATATTTTTTCAATTAAAAAGCATGATACAGGTATTGCATGACCAGTTAAGCATGGTTCATTTCGATAAAAAAGAGGTCTTGGGCCATTCATGCACCATAATCATTCATCTCCAGTTTGCTTCCTAAAGTAAAACTGATGTTTGCTGTGCCAGAAACTAGGAACTTTGGCAAAGACCAGATAATTTCTATTTGTTTCAAAACATTTGATTTCTTCAATCGTGGGTCTAGCTCAGAGGTACCATTTTTCAACTTGGACAAAGACTCATATTCAAGTCTCTCCTCACCCACATTATTGATTTTCCACCATTTTAGCTATCTTGTTCCTGTCTATCTAGCAGTCGGTACCAACCCAACAGAACTGTTCCAAGTCAAATCAATTCTTTATCTGGTAGGAATGCAAGATTCATGTAACATCCAGCCTAAAGTAAATAAAAGAAATGTAAATGGAAGGGTTTTAAAAATTTGGAGTTTATTTAATTTCAAGTATTTAAATGAAAATAAATAGGAAAAAATAGGTTGAAAATATAAATAAGTGGAAGTGGAAGGGGACAAAAAGAAATCAGGGAACGGACTGTCCTAATCAAACCATCTGAAAAGATCAAAAGCTGAGATTTTATGAAAAATGAATGGCCCAGATCGAATTTGTGAGATCCAACGGCTGGGGGAATGGGTATAAAAAGAAAAAATTTAGGGTTTTTCTTCATTTGGGAGAGTAGCCGAAAAAGAGAGAGGAGGAGAGAGGAGCCGATCGGGTGAGAGGGAAGAGAGGAGATCCATCGAGCGGGGGAGTCGAGAGGAAGAAAGAAAGAAAAGAAAAGAAGAGGGAGGCTGGAGAAGAAGGGAGAGGAGGAAAAAGAGTGGCCGAACGGGAGAGTGAAGGGGGAGCTAAGAACGGCTGCCACAAGGGAAGAAAAGGAAAGAAGAGAGAGGCGGAGGCGGGGGAGTGGTGGAGGCCGAGCCAAAAAGGAGGAGGAAGAGGAATCAGCTCGAGACGCTGTGCAACGGTGGAGACCGACGTAAGCAAGGTAAGAAGGTTTTGTTTTTCATTTTTGTTCCCCTATTCCTTTTCAATCCTTTTCTATTTTACATTAATCGGTTTGCAGGCTTAAAACTCATCATTCCAATCGCAAGTAAGCAAGGGAGCCGCGGGGTGGCCGAGAGGGAACCATGCGGAGCCAAACCGAGGCCGAATCGCACCATGCCAGGAAGGTAAACTTCTTTTTGTGTTTTGGTTGGTTGTTGAGCAACGAGGAGCGGTGGTCGGTGTCGGGTAGGCCGCGCGAGCTCAGCCTGGCCACCTACCCGGTCGAGAACCGAGGAGCCTTCCGCGAGAGTGGAAAACCGGCCCACCATTGGAAGCCGAGGGGCCTTCCTCAGAAATGGGGGCCCAATTCATCGATTCGGGAATCCGATCCACCAAACGGAAAGCCGAAAGATCTTTCTCGGGTACGGAACCCAATGTTCTGGGTTTGAGAACCGGGATCGTAAAAGCGCAAATTGCTCACCCTTACGCCGCGAACTGGGTATTCTGTCGGATTGTCATTGAAACCCGTAATTTTGATTAAATTAGTTTTTGTTTAGTATTTAAATTATATTAATTAATTGATGTCGTGCGCGTACAGAGAATTAGGATGTTCGGGCGGATCCAGGAAGATTGTTGCGTAGGAGTGTAAGTATTTCTGATTCTGAATCTAGATTAGAATTTTTGGAATTTTGCATGTATTTTATTAATTTCGTGTATTTTAAAATTAGAACGGATACTGATCCAAATTTCGATGAACAAAAGAACCCGAATCTATAATAAGTGAATCCTAAACTATGAGAATTTATGATGAGATGGAACCAGAAAACAAACCCAAAAACTGAGGAATACCTGAAATGTGATGAAAAATGAATTTAAACTTAAAAGAAATTTCGAATTAAATGGACGGGTAAAAAAGAAAAGAAAATAATATAAACAAATAAAAATAAAAATGAAAAGGAATAGTTATGATTGTGGAACGATCAATTTAAATAAAATTTAAGATAAAAATAGAATATGAGGAAAGCAAATAAGGAAATGGAAACGAGAAGATGCAAGTGATTAGAGTATGGATCCTGAATACTCTTTTCATTTAGTCTGAATCGAGAAGGGGAATGTGTGTGTGTGGTTGAAATTCAGCGGGCATGGTGAACCTGCACATAAATAGAGTTTGAAACCTAATTCAAACGTGAATAGATATTTGTGAGTGTGAGCCACCTAACAAACATACCTGCTGTGGCCATTGTGAGATTTGTGTGTGTGTGCTATCTATATAATGAGAGGATCCATTTCGCCTCTTCTCGATGATGACATAAACGACATCGCGCGATGAAAATCTTAAAAATGACATTTCGAGTGTATATGTGATCTTTCGTGTGTATGTGGTTATATTTTGATATTATAATTGATATTTGAGAGTATATATGTGTTCTTTAAGGAGTATGTGGATATACATTCGAGAATTGTAAATGATATTCGAGAGAAATTCAAAAATCCGATCAGAAACATGTAAAATGGTGAAAATAATAAATGAATTTTACATTGAAACATCACTACTGCATTGTTTTATATTGTGTGTTTTGCAAGAAATCTTATCTGGTTTGAAAGGATGGAAATACTAATTAAGTTGGTGAAACTCATTAAATTTCACCCTGATATTTTTCAGATGAGAAAGAAGAGTTAGATCTGTTGTCAGACGAGTAAAATCTCTAAAAAGATTTTTGATTATGTACATTTATTCATATTCTAGAAATTTTCATTTTATTTTATTAAACTCTAGATTTTGATCTCATGTTCTGTATATATAGTTACTGTATATATCGCATGACATTTTAACTTGTATGATAAATTTTTGAGTTATGCATATGTATATTTTGTGGGGCCATTATATGAAACTAACATGAATAGCAATTGTGTCTCATATCGAGTTTGGGGTGTTACAATTCACATGTGATCAATTCACCAAAACAGGTATTTCACATGTGATAAAATCAATTCTTTATCTGATAGGAAAAACAGGCTAAATAATTTCTCATTGTTTGACCTTTTTTCCTAACCATCTAGCAATATGTGGTAACCATATACAGCTGTCTAAGTCAAATCTAATCAACAATCACAAATGTCTTTTTTTTAAAAAAAAAAAAGTGAGTAGTATTGATATGATGATGCCAAGGGAGCACCACTCGTTACAGAAGATTTACAGATCAATGACTATATCTACAATGTAGCCAAAATCTTCAAAGCTATTAATGGAGTTCCCCAAAATAATTGAACCGAAAACATGGGACCATTTATCCTTTGATAGATACAAAATCAGACTCTTTTCTTTCAAAAACTCTTTTGTTCCTTTCCTTCCATGTGATCCAGAAAATAGTCAACGGAGCTAAACCAAGCTGTCTTTTCCTGCTGACAAATATTTCCAGGCAAGGATTTCATTGGACACAGAACCAGCCATGATCCAAGAGATACCAAGCAGCCCAAAAACCATGGACCAAAGATTAGAAGTAAATGGGCACCAGCACAAACAATGGTTGATGTTTCTTGGCAATTTTTACATAGAAAACATCTGCTAGCTAACTGAAAACCCCTCTTCATAAGGTTGTCAAGGGTGAGGATGCGTTCCTTTATGGCATTCCAGGCGAAAAAAGCAGCGGGGTTCCTTTGGGAGGGGGCTGGGTTTTCCAGATGAGCTTTGTGGGGAATTTGGCGGTTTTTGGGAGCAGAGGAGTTGCAGAAGAAGTCGTACAGTGAGCGAACACTGAAAATATCATTCTTTGTGTGATTCCAGCTCAGTTTGTCCTCCCCATTATTTGGAAGATGGGAAGCAATGGTTTGAAGCAATTTTTCATATTCCTCAATCTCCCAATCCTGCAAGTATCTAGTGACTTCAATGTTCCAGGTCCTGCCATCTTCAGAAGCTTGCCTAACCGTAATATATTTGTCTTTGGAAATGGCAAAAATGAGAGGAAAGCTATTTTGTAATACAGTGGTACCACACCAAAGATCTTTTCAGAACCTGATTTTGGAGCCATTCCCAATTTTCCAAGTAGAACAGTGAAGAACAAGATGGTTGTGCTTCCAAATGCTTTTCCACAGGCTCAAACCATAAGTGCTCTTCTCAATGAAAGAATGGTTGGTGATAGTCAACGCGAAACCATTTACACAAGAAAACCCTCTTCCATAAACAATCAGCCACATTCCAGAATTGCCAAATCCATTTACACAGTAGAGCATTGTTTAGCTCTCTAAAGGAATGCAGCCCCAGCCTACCATCATTGAAAGGTCCCTTTGGCTGTGGCTTTGCAGCTCCAAGGGTCTTTTGGTTTATGTGATGGGAATTTAGGATTTTAGAAATTGGACAAGAATTAAGAACGGTAGCACCACGAATAAAATGACTATCAATTGACCTAGAATGAGAAATAAACCAAAAAACTTGAAAATTTTAATAGGGGTGAGCATCAGTCTGGAACCAAGCCGGATTGAAACGAAATCAAACAGAAAAAATTTCCAACACTAAATATCGGACTGATGTAACTTCAACTCGAATCGGACCGGACTGAAAATTTTCAGATCAGTCTGGTCCTTGGACCAAAGTGAACTGAAATTTGTCCAAAACATTTTATTTTTTAAATATGTTATTTATATACTAATATTTTACTTTTAAATGTTAAACGAAATATATATTATTTATACATTTAATATTTTAATATTTTATTTACATAATACATAAAATATACATATATTATTTATATATTTATTATTTTAATTTTTAATATTAAAATATATAAATTGGTCTGGACCGGACCGAAATAGAATGAAAGTTTCAATCAAAACATTTTGACTGGAAACTGTACCGAACATTATTCGATCCAGGTTTGAGTAAGAAATAAAATGGATTGTCCAAGTGATAGAAATTAGTTATGTATTGCTTTTTCTATTATAACCATTTTATTGTATTTAGATTTTCTTGTCAGAGTCTTGCATAGGAATATATTAGCTATGTCGCCTGATTTCTCAGGTATGATGAATGTTATCAGAAATTTATTTAATTCATCAGCTCTTGTCAAATTTCTATCTTTCATTCTCTCCACTTACTTCTTATCTCTCTTTCTGCTCTCTATTCCTCTCATCTATTTTTTCATCTCTTCTCATAACCTAAATTGTTACTGGTATACATGCCAAAGGCTCCAGACAACTTGTCAAAAAAGTCCATTCAAAAGAGTCAGAAAAAAAAAATGCGAACACTACCCATGTGGGAACGAGAGTCAAGCCTCTGATTTGGACTTAAGACTCACAGGATTGAAAGTCTTCCAAAAGCTGAAGAAATAATTCTTCTCTCTTTTCATTTTTTCTTATTTTTTTTCACAAACATTCTATTTGGATGGAGACACATTTTGTACACTTCAGATTCACCTTTTTTGATGTCAATACAATCTTAATTCTACTGATGTCAAAATAGAGGCATAACTTGAAAGTTCAATACTTATTTTGTCAGCCAATTGAAGCATGCACCAACTAAGATTAAAAAAACATGAACTACTTTAGCACACAACATAAAAGGGAGGGGCTAGGTGAGGAATCATGAACACTATAAGTGAACTCAAATGCTTACAGGTCAAGAAATGGACAGGCATATAATGTCAAATGAGAAAAGAGCAGAATTGGAAAGATAAAACATAAATATGAAAAATAGAGGAAGAAAAAAGCATGTACTCACCTGTACCCCAATGCAAAGTATAACATTTACAAAATAAAAGCACAACATTTTGAAATATTCAAATGAGAAACAGGTAAATCTTACTCTGTCCATCACATATTGATGAAAAGCATCCACAAAGTGTAGGAGTTTCTGCTCCACTAACCAATGGTGTTTTCGGTTCGGTGTTGCAGAGCCTTTAGCCTGGAAAGGGGAAGTATGGATCAAATTAGAAGTATATGGTCTTGATAGGCCCTAAACTATCTGATTCTCAAAATTTTTCGGGCAGTCACCCCATTCTCCAAATATATAGCATGTGAGGGACAAAACAGAACAAAGGCAAAAAGCCTGGACTTCCACATCAGATATCTGTCTCCTTTGCAACAATGTGAACTTTCTGAAGAGAAGTCTGTTTACATGCAATAAAAAAAGGAATGAGGGAAAAAGTAAACCTTCCACATCCACCTTCGAGCTTTATCAAGAACAAATTTTGCATGCTTGACCTTCAATAAGAAAGTCATCACCTACAAATTACACAGAACAATTAAAGAAAGAGTAAAAAACAGATAAAAAATTGCTTAATTATGACCAACCTAGAAATAAAATACCTGATTATACTTCTTAATAGCCTCTGTATTAGCAATGAGTTCAAGTGGCCAAGGAACCTGCTAAATGCAATATGTGCAAAACTGAAATGATAGAGGAGCGTTTGAATAAAAAAATACTAGACATATATTTATAAAAGACCTTGTATGTAAACTTCAATAAATCAAGGCCATCAATTCCAAAGCCGTGTCCACGACTTTTACGAGGAGTTGTAGGCACAGGAGCTATATTGGGCTGCTCCTCAGTGTCCAGACCTTCACCTTTGATAATAGACACCACTAATGAATCTGGAGCTCTTAAAAGCATTCCATCGGCAGAGTTTCTAATGGATTCCTGTAGTCAACAGGTTCACATCATTATTATGGTATGTTTTTTTTTATTTAGAGAACATATTGTGATAGATTTATGAGGCAAGTGAAATTAGAAAAAAAAAACACTTCATGCTGATTGATTTTGTGTTATATTTTCAGGGCAAGAGAAATGAAAGACACTTAATGTGGGCTGTTATCGCATGTTGAGAGTACAAAAGCATGCAAGTAATTAAATGCAGATCCATTATTATAGCAAAATTATTGGCACAGAAAAATTTAAAAACACTTAAATAATTTTGCAGATCCATTTTCAACTCAAAATGGATAAGGCAGTCCGTGATTATTGGAGGCTAAAGAAGAGATGAGAATTGTTGAATTAAGCCACCTGTAAAATAGTGTTCAACTCAAAATCATCGTCCCAAGTTTCTCCCTTATCTAGCTTATTGAAAATCACAGTTAAAAAGTGCTGCAGCAGATCACCTGAAGACAACCAGATATCAAAAGAAAAATTCTAGAGAAGCTATATCTACCAAAATAACAGAAACTAGAAGTTAAAAATGCAGGAAAAAGTACCTGACCCTAACAAGTATATGGCACGCAGCACTGCAAGCTCATCCATCAATCTCCAATCGTTCATTAGCTTTGATAAAATAACTCTGCCTACATAGTGCACCTACTCATGTTGTACTTAAAGTGTTAAACACAGTAAATCACCATTATCCCTCTGAACCTCGAAAAACTCCAGAAAAGGCTCCACCACCTTACCTGCCTCCTAATGTAGATTGTAAGGCATTCCTGCATGACAACAACAGGAAGTGGAGTAGCTGCTGGTTCGATGTTTTGAATCCAGCTTAGAACTCTTGATGGAAGGGTGCTGTTCTTCTGGAAAGGTAAGAGTTCTGACATATGGAGATCATCCTGTTTCCAAATTGCAGTTAAGCATTAGGATGCTCTGAGTAAATTTTATAGAAGCTGGAAGTACAAAATTGTTCATAGAACTATCAGTCTACCAGTACCTGAAAACAAGGAAGAATGGTAGGAAAGGGTAACAAGGCTTCCAACAGTTTTGTGTCATCCTGAGAACGAAGATGCTCAGATTCACAAAATTGGAAACCGAATGTATAGTTTGTACCCCTACATACAGAAGGTGGTCCACTCTTGTCCCCAAAAATAGCCTTTCGTAGAACCTCATCATTTAAAGGGGGTAGATCAAATTTTCGAGATAGATTGAGTGCTTCCCAAGTATCCCTATTCTTGTCAAGGAATGTCCGAGAGATGGAAATGATTGGATTTTCTGAACAGAATGGTGTCAGCAGTGCATTTCTAAAACCTGTAGCTGTTGTCCCTTCTTTCCCACAAGGAAAATCACTACAATTCTCATATCCAGATTCTAAGCCTAGCACTTTTTTCTTTTCAAGTGCATCAATCAGGAACTTATACCAAATCTTTTCTGAATATGCTAAGACCGATAAAGTTTCGCCATTCCCATTGTTAATCACTGGGGATATCTCCAACTTGCCTCCATCAATTTTCCACAAGTATTTAGAGATGTGATCACCATGGCCAATAAGACCCGCTAGTGAGACACAAAAAGCCTCAGATAGGGACAACCCAACAATGCTCTTATAGTGATGAGCATATCTTGGGTTGTCATGACCATTAGGATCACTATAACTATCCTTCCTAGATGCTGTCAACAATGTTGAAGGCAGATGTTGGATCAGTTGCAATGATTTTCCAGCAGAAACAATTGACCTAGCTATGTCCTTAATAAATAGAGGGCAAACTAGAATTTCTTTATTTTTATGCTCTTTTCCTTTCAGATGACTCGTAGAAGAAATAGACTCCCTTTCAGCCATTTCTTTCTTGTCATTTGATTGACCTATATGGTCATGGGTAGGGAGCTTGACATTTAATTTCTGACTTTGCACTGGTCTCAAGAGGTAGCTCTTCTCCCAGAATTGTGGCTCATCAACTGAGATAGCCCTGCTGGCATAAAAGAACATCTGCAGAAGAAAAGAATACATCACCATCACATATGGAGAAGACATGCTGATCATCAGAAAACCTTCCAATAATCTGACTGTTTTGATGAAGTCCGCATATTTCCAGTAATTTATAAACACAAAGATTTCACATGTACAGTTTAGGTGGCACAATATTGGGTTGTATCACTTACCTCCTCGAAAGGATCATCAAGAGTCCCTTCAAAAAGCCAAGAATCAAGACACTCAATATAGGGCAATAAACTTCCAACAAATATATGCAGCAGCATCCAATATGCGTTATCCTGAAAGGCACATCTCCAAAATTTGAATTGAGTAAGCCAGGAAACCCAGAAGAAGTTGGAAGAAGACACTATTAAACAGTTACAGAATAAGTGATTACAACCTCACCACCTTGGACAAGACATATTTGATCTAACTTCTTGTAAAGATAGTCAAGAACATGAACAATAATATCAGCATGAGGAATGGATGAAGTTGACTCGAAGTATACTTGAGGGATGGCTCCACGCACTAATTGCAACAAATGTTCAGCACCTGAGCAAAGGCTAATATGAATGAAAGGGTAACAGTAAGTAGAATTCCAAGAATAAACAAGAGTACATAGAACTTGGTTCCTAGTGCATTCTGAAATAGACATCCACAAAACATCATATTCATGATTTTCCTTTGGTTGAGGGAGAGTGGGTTAACAGAATTTATTGGGAAAACCATACAACAAGATAAGTAAGATGTCTTTAATGTCTAGAATGCAACAGAAGATAAAAAAACACAGGCAAACTTCTTTAGGAAAGAGAAGGGACAGCTATACAGTTTTTTGAAGTGACTACAGAAAACCTGAACGATATTACTAGGCAATAGAATCATTAATTATTAGCATTCAGATTAATAAGATTTTAAATGTAACATAAAGAAACCTTGATAAGGAACTTGCCAATCCCAACAGGGTTGGTGTTACTTCAGTGTCAGAGTTTTTCATCTTCATTTCTTCCTTTAGAGCAATATTCCTCAGTCTCTGGTACAGAGGCAAGTCAACTCAGTCTTCACAAAAAGTATATATAAGAGAATAAGAAAAAATATCATCCAAAATTTATATAAGAGACAAATGCTTGCCTTAAGCCATGCAGAAACTGAACATGAAAATGCCCTTAAGGTAGGAGGCAATTTCACAGAAGTCTCCATTCTATTCACTAGAGCATCTACAAGTTTCAGACATGTTGCAGCATACATAAATTGACTGAGAAGGACATGCAGTCCTGTATGGGATAGATGAGTCAAGTAGATTCCTTTTTTGGCACAAAACATCTGTCTACTCAGATCCCAGTAAAACAGGGGACTAGATAAACCTTGCAAGGCTCGTAAAACACCTTGTACCTACCCCAACAATAAAAATGAATAATGAAGATGTTAACTACAAATTATGATGCAGATGAGCTTGTGAGGAAGCATATGAGTTATAAAGTGCATACCAAATCCACTTCATTTGTCCTCAGGGAGGATATTGGTTTCACGAAATGTATGCCATCAGAAAAGGAACTGCACAGCTTATTAATTAAGCTTTCACAAACTTCCCTCTTTACCCCATCTGCTGGAGAAAAGGACATGATATTTTTTTAATTAAAAAAAAAAAGAAAAAAAAAAGAAAGAAAGAAAAGGACATAATATTTACCAACCTCACTGATATAACAATTTGTATAAATAATACAACTCATATTAGTTCAATGGAGTCTCCACCAATCCGAATAATGGCAGGGTTAGAATGCCAATATACACTGATCTAACAGAGATATGTATAAGGAAAATGGATAAGGAAAGATAAATATGATGGAAGGTGGTAGGCACCCCTTCTATGGTGATAGCTAACTAATCAGGGCAATGGTCTGAGCATGTGGAATCCACGGAATTAAACTCAGAGGAAAATATGAAGATGCAAAAATATTTACAAACTATAACTGCAAAGGGAGATCTAATACATCCTAAAAAAAATTAAAGGATTCAAGAACCTACTTGCCGAAAAATTTGTGGAAAAGGACCTAGGGGGCCTGAAATACTTCCTTGGAATTGAAGTAGCCCAATCAAGGAAGGGAATTACTGTGTCCCAGAAGAAATATATACTTGATCTACTTGTTGAGACTGGAATGCTTGGATTTTTTTTTTAATTAAGGCTGGAATGCTTGGATATAAACCAACTGAGACACCCATGGAGCAAAATATTATATTCGGACCACAAAAAAGGAGTTCACCAGTAAATAAAGGGCAATACTAAAGATTGTTGGCAAAACTAAACTATCTCCGCACACAAGATTAAATATGGGCTTTGCCATAACTGTGGTTAATCGGTTCATGAATAATCCAAATGAAGAGCATTTAGGAACGGTCAATCGAATTCTAAGATACCTCAAGATGACTCTTCACATGGATTTATACTTTGGAAAAGACACAAAAAGAGATGTTGAAGTGCTCACTGATGCTGATTGGGTAGGTTCAGTCACCCATAGAAGATCTACTTCTGAATGTTGTACTTTTCTCTGGGAAAATCTAGACCTGGCAAAGAAAGAAGCAACCAATTGTATCTAAAAGCAGTACTGAAGCTGAATTCAGGGCCATGGCTCTAAGGATTAATGAAGCAATGTGGCTAAATCAGGTTTTACAAGAGTTAAACATCGAAAATTCATCTCCAATAAAAGTAGTTTGTGAAAATCTATCGCCCATACACATTGCCAAGAATCACATTTATCATTGACCGTACAAAGTATAATGAAATAGAATGTCATTTTATCAAAGAAAATATTGAACGCGAAATAATCAAGGTAGTAGATATCCACACAAGCCAACAAATTGCAGATATCTTTATCAAGGCTTTGCCAAGGAAGAATTTTGAACACTAAGTTCCAAGCTTGGCATGATTAACATCTATGCTAGCTTGAAGGGAAGTTTAGAACTGTGAGGATAATTAAGTAATTCTCATTGTTACTATTTATGTTTCTGAGGTAGTAGTACATTTATGTTAGGATACAGAATTGATTATGGAGTCTTAAAATAGGCAGTGTCCTTATTAGGCTAGAATTCCTTTTTCTGTTTTTGTTTCCTAGTGTAAGGATTTCCTTCTTTATGTATAGGCTGTAACTTTTGGTTTCAATATAACATAGCATAATAACTTTTCCTACAAACAAACACTCAACAACTAACCTGTCAGATATGAACATTTTAGACATAAAACCCCAGAGAATGATAGATAACCAACCCCAGTTCTAAAATCACAAGGCAGATATCACAACTCCTGTAAAGCATAACACCTATAATTTACATATTCACCACAAATAAACTGATGATATATCAAACAAATCCATTCAGTAAAATTGAGTTAAGGTAGAAGAAAATTATTTTGAAATCAAATGAG
Organism: Carica papaya; assembly: GCF_054855325.1. Lineage (NCBI taxonomy): Eukaryota > Viridiplantae > Streptophyta > Magnoliopsida > Brassicales > Caricaceae > Carica > Carica papaya. The sequence continues at coordinate 27,330,563 of NC_142309.1, forward strand.
GTTAAACTTCTCACTTCTACCTAACCCCAATTATAAAATGGCATACTTTACCATCAAATATCTAATAATAGCAAATCTACTCAAAGCCAAATTACTGAAAATATGAGAACGAATCAAGAATCCTTTAAACCGGGATTATTAAACAACGTCTGACTCACCATTTTTCAAAAATTTAAAAGCCATTGAGCTTATAAACTCTCTAGAAGTGTAAACTAATATAATTTTTTAGAAAATAGATTGTTGAAGTAACTGGATAAAATAAACTTATAAATTATATCTGTTCATTTATGTTTTTGGTCAAGATATACATCCTAAACTGTTAGTTCAATCAAAATGAAAAAATAAATAATTTCATTATTTTTAATAAATGCAACGATTAGAATTTAGTATTTTCATCCATTCAATTATTTATACTTTTTAGTTAAATCACTATAAACTCGGAGTGAAATATAATTTTGAAACTGATTTCTGATTCTTAATTTACCTTGATATTTAATTTATTTAACTCAACTTAATTACTGTGTCAATAATAATTTGAGAAATATACATTATTGTAAGATAAGATTATAACTATATTAGTTATTAATTAATAAAGTTATAATTAAGCTTATAGTTGAGAAGTTGAAGAATATATAAAAACACTAGGGAATTGTGATTGTAAGTGATATATGCTACGACTAAATCAACATATTACAATAGCTGCAAATCTAAACTTCATTGCACATAAGCTTTTGTCAAAGACCCATAACCACCATCATGTAACCAAGGAAAGAAATAAAATCAAACCAACCATTTTATTAATATAAGACAACTAACCAAACTCCTAATTGTCTTTCATTCAAACTCAGACTAATATACGTCTGAGTGTTCACCTAAATTTTCAGATTAATACCAAAACAAGATTACCACTCCCTCAAAAGAAATTTCCATTTGAAAGGCTATCAAAACATCTATAAACTCGTGCAAACTGAGAAGGAGATTTTACCTATCTCGGAACTGTCACAAGGACCTGATAGGAAGATAGTGAAGTCCCCAGGTTTCTGCTCCATAACTGCTTATTGCCGATGAAGAGAGACAGGAGTTGCAGCATGAAGATGGCCGTAGTGAGTGCCAGCCATTACTGTTGAAGACGCCGAGAAAGAGAAAGGCAACGAAGAGCAGAGAAATGGATGGTAATGTCAGCGTCGGTCTTCAGAGTAAAAGGAGCAAAGACGAGCGATTCGGGTATCTCGGTGGTTGCGGATTCAGGTGAAAAAGTAAGAAAAATAAGACAATTGGAAAAGGAGTTTTGGCTAACTGGTTTTGCTGAGACCGAACGATGAGAATGGCTGGATCTGGCTGTGAATACAAGGATGAAAGGGAGAAGAAATAGAGAGAAGAGAAGGGGTTTAGATGGCTTGGGTTACTGAAAGCAGAGAAGAAATTAAAGATATTAAGCCTAACGGCTAAGGCTTGGGTACCGATTCCAGGTAAAAAAAATGATTTTGAAACGGGCGCTCTTCATTTTCACCTGTCTTTTTTTTTTTTTTTTTAATCTAAATTTTAATATTCTTTTTATTTTTTATAACAAAATAATGGAAAATTATTATAAATTTAAAAATAAAGTAAAATTCCTAAAATTATTAACGGAATACATAATAAAATTACTTTAAAAAAAAAACAATTTTCAAAAAGAAAAAGAGATGATAATATTCTGTGAAGGCATGAGGTTGATTAATGTAATCTCCAACTAGCCACTGAATTTATTGTTGGTGATGGACCTTCGTACATGTATTAAGGGGTACGTAGTATATCTGTATAGCGTGTAGATGTATATATGTTCCAAAAGCTTAAGCTTAAGCTTATACAATGTGTATACTCCATAGGTCTTGTTGGTATTTCTGATGGGCAGTTGTGTTTTTAGACATTTTAAGCGCCTTGGTAAGTATTAGGTGCAGGAAAGCAAGCATTTATGACCATTTCGGCAGATGCATTTCCAGTAATCTCAAGCATATGAGTGGTTTTAGGCGCATTTGGACTACGCGGCATGTTTATAATACTTACCAACATACGACCAAAATTTTTGTTTAAATAATCTTATAATTGGTAAAGATGTAAAAACACAATTTTCTATCTTTGCCACCAAACAATTAAGAATTGCAAACCATTATCTCCCATTTAATTTCTTCTCCTTCATTAGCATCCAAACAAGAGAGAGGAGAGTAGATTACTTGGACTTTCTTCCCTCCCCTCTATTTCTTTTCCCTTAGCTCCCGTTCCCACTCCAAAATATAGTTCGACGTACAAACACCATCATTTAGTTTCTCTACCCTGAATTCCCATATGTAAAGATTAAACCTCCAAGATAATGAATGCGTTCAACACCAGCAAATGCTTGGAAGAGCACAACTTCCCTTCCATAAGTCCTTAAAACAGCAAAAGGACGGTTGTCGAAAGCACCGAGGGGCATGTTGTTAGAAACATTCATGAGAGGATTGAACCATGAATCATTTGTGTTCCGGATGAACCACGCACGACTTCAAGAGAGTGGTGAGAAGCTGCTGAGCATTTAACAGTTTTAGCATAGCATGCTTAATAGTTATCAAAGAAATAAAAGAAAAACCAAACAACACAAAAGACTGGTAACTAATTTTAAGCAGATGCAGTGGCCATGGAGAAATGCAATTATTCTTCAACAGAAAACCGTTTTGAGCAAAAATCTGGTTGCTGTGGCAAGAATATGCACCTCTTACATGACGGCTTCTAATTTGAAACTGGCCTTCCAGGAGAGGTAGGCAAAAAATCATTTTTCTGCACATTGCAGTTTCTTGGACTTTGTGATTTATCCTAAGATAAAAGATGATCACATCCTAAAGTCAAAATGAAGTAAGTCATCTTTGAGATTATTAATAGCTGAGAAGCAGGTCGTAAAGCTCACCATTTTGTTTGGACTTCTAAAATGATCACCTGAATTTCGGACAAAGGGATGCTTAAGCAGCATATCAGCTGATGGCCGATCGGCAGGATTTCTACGAAAGCAACAACAAAGGAAGTCCTTTCCTTCTGGAGATAATGTTTCTGGTATAGGTGGGGTTCTATTCAGAACCTTGCACATTGCTTGAGGCTGCAGAAAAAAAAAAAAAAAGAATCAGTGACTAAATGAGGAACATTTATGCATTCCCTTACAATCACCCAAGACCAGGGCCCAAACGCCTCATTCTCTTTGGAAAAAGCAATCTAAGTAAATAAGCAAACAAAGGGTTGGGTCAAGTTGCCACAGTGATGGAGTTTTTGCTGAAGAAAGAAAACCATATAACCAGAGATCATCTTTGATGCTTTAAAAAGCTAAGAGATTTCAAGGATTCAGCAAAGCACTCTAGAGTTTGTATATGAAGGAAATGAAGAACTGTGAAGAAAAGGATGGCTTATGCTACTACAATGTTGATTAAAATTATTGCAATCACATTTGATGATTTAATGCCACTAGACCAGTATTTTAACAACTAAAAGCCATGTCAAAAACCAGTAGGAAATGATAACTGGTGGACAGATGTCTACCTACTTTTGCATGTGTTCTGTGGACGTTGTACCCCCAAATCATATTTGAGAAGTATAAAAAGAAAAGTAGCAGAAGATAATCACACAAGATAAAATTTCTGGATATACTTGTAAAACTGAGAAATATCTTCATGGCATTGGAGATGCATTGGCAATCTTTATTCTGACGAAATGAAAGCTATTGAGTGCAACTGAAGACTCACCCCCTCAAGCTCGCTCCAAGGAGGTTTACCATTATACATTTCAATGATAGTACAACCCAAGCTCCAAATGTCAACAGCCAAAGCAAGATCAGGATCGTCATCTTTTTTTATCACAGCCATCATGACCTGCACAGAATTAACATGTAAATAAAATGCAGAAACTATATACAAGGAAATTAATATATCAAAGCATTGGGAAACACCTCTGGAGCCATCCAGTATGGACTGCCCTTCAGAGAGAGCTCATACGATAGACCTGTAAGCTGAATATAAACAACAGTTAAAATATTAAAGTAAAGGCATTATGGGAGCTTAATGACAGTATAACTACATTACTGGAGTTTCACTAACAGCTTAACCACGTAAGCAATCTATCTTAAAGAAAAGGGGTGGGGTTGAGGGGAAAACAATGCATACAACAGGCCATATCAGCTAATTACTAATCCAAGGGACAATAACAAACTTCACCATTTGACCAAAGTGATATAGTAAAAACAGCGAACGAGCAAGTAACCTTGCATATGTATCTTAAATGCAGGCGATGCAAACTGCATCAACAAGAATTCATAATCCTAAATTATTGATCATTCAAGAAACATTCAAGTTGCAGAAAGAAATTGTTCCTCAAGAAAAAAAGATGCACTAAGAAATTCAGTACTTACGTGTTTTGCCATACCAAAGTCTGCAAGCTTCACAATGCCAGATGCGTCAACAAGCAAATTAGCACATTTGATATCTCTATAACGCATAATCAATCATGTCAAAGAAAACTCCAGATCAAGAAGAAACAAAGAAATTTGGAACCTATAAATGCTTTACACTCTCCCAACTACTTTTTCACTTGAAATGTTCTGCAGTAGAATTATGTCTGTCTCCTCAGATGTTTGAACCAACAACAACTAGCATCTTAAATTTTAGGGACAATTTCCATTTAGTCTTTGAACTATGTACCATGTTTTATTTAGTTATAAAAGTTCTTTTAAGTTAGAATTTGGTTCTCAAACTCACAATTTTTTTTTAAAAAAAATTCAACAATGATTTTATATAACCGTGAAGATCTTGACAGAAATATTTTATGTTTTCCTTATATTATTTTGTTTTAAATAGAGTTTGAAAGTTGTAAAAACTAAAGATTAACCTTAACAAACCTAATAAGAACAATTAATTTATTTTATTTAAGCAATTGAGTTTTTCAATAATAGACATTAAGAAAGAAGAAGAGGTCTACAATGACTATCTTTTGAATACTTTTTTAATTTCTTGTCCTACACAGAAGGATTATATTTCTTATATCGTGTTTTAGGTTACCCAAAGATTACAGAAAGAACTTTTACTATTAAACAAATTCATCAACAGTTATATTTGAGATACTTTTGTAAGTTTAGCGGCTAAATTGTAACAAAAAGAATTAACCTCTAAATTGCAAAATAGCCCCATAGTTAAGTACTAAATTAGCAATTTATCTTACAATTTATTATCAGATAATTTCCCTGTCTGCCATTTATTGGAATATTGCAAGTTATGTAATTGTCTAAAAGTTAAAGTTCAATTCAATCCCATCATGACTCTTTTGCTCCCTTCTAATTATGCATGTTCTCACCTGTGGATTGTCTTCCTACCATGCAAGTAGGCCAGCCCAGAGAGAATATGACGAGTGAAATTGCGAACTATAGCTTCTGTTATGGCTCCATGATGTTCACGGATGTATTTATTAACTGATCCAGGATGAACATACTCCAAGTATATATAAAAATGATCATCAACCTGCAAAATCAGAAACAAATTTTGGATAAATCAAATTTTAAGTTGCAAAAATCTGAAATAGTGAAAATGAATTGATAGAATGTAGGATTCTTACTCTTTCACTGCCATAATACTGCACTATATTTGGATGCTTTAGATCACGAAGAACTTTAATTTCCTGCAACAAGTACTGGAAGTATGAAAAGATACACTTATAAAGACAAAGGGAAATTTCAATGATATAACTGCATTGCCAGAGTCATTTGATGGATGCATAGTATCTAGCATATATTTCAGAGACATGATTGACAATTTGGAGACAATCATCTCTAAATCCTGACAGTTCCAATCCACATAATTTATGAAATTAACCATTCCAGGAAGAGAGCCTGCAGAAACTATCCCATTATTAGTTGTCTTAGCTGTTTGGCACCAAAAAAAGAAAGTAAATGGCTTTAGGTATTACCACTTAAGCTATCAAATCGAAAAAAAGAATGACCTTGACTAGTAATCCATCATGGCTAGTTTTCTTTGCATTTAGTTAATGACAAAAACCTGCCCTAATCAAAATATTTGACCCACAGATACTTCCGTGAGTTCTTTGCGTGAGTGATGCCCCGATGGATCTGCTTGATGAAGATATCATCTATTATCCAGATTATAGTTTGAACAAGAGTGCCCAATGGATGCCATTTTAACCATGTTCCTACAAATGCAATTCTAGAAGCATAAAGTTATGGAGAATCGATATGAACTAGAATTTCTAAGTAGATTAGAAGTTGTATTTCTACCTAATCTACTAGTTATTGTAAGAATTAGGATAAGTTAGGTTTTTAGTAGCTTTTGGGATTTTATTTATAGTTTAAATTCTTTTAAGTTGTTAAGTTTTCAATTAGGATTCTTCAATTATAGTTAGATTAAGATTTCATTTTTAACCATTATAAAGCCTTGCCTAATCTCACTTTTCGAGATGAAGCAGTGAATTCGTAAATTATTCCGATAGCTTTTTTAACACCAGTCATGTGATACAATGACATCTTTAGTGTACTGCTTGAGAACCTACCAAAGATGAGATGCATGACAGATTCTAAGGTCCTGGTTATTTTTCTTTTATGTGCTCGTTCTTAGGTGTGATATTTATGTTTATAAAAAATTTCCAACTACTCAAATTTTCTCTAATTAGTCCTGCATCAAAAAATAAATAAAAAACATGTCTATTTAAAAATAAATAAATAACATACCCAAACATATCCTATCCATCTGGAACAAGAAAAAACAAATCATCAAACAAAAATTTTAACTGTATCAGCTTCCCAGATCACTAACCCCTCGCAGTATTCAACACAGCCGCTACCAGTGACAACAGATACGATAAGCATGCTCCAGAGTCCCACCTCAAGAAACTATATAGCAACACATCACTTGCCGCTGAAGCTCAGACGCCACTGCTCCACCACATTGCCACCATCGCAGTTATGATACCTCAAATTGGCTCCCAATCTACAAGACAGCCAGAATCCTAACATCCTATGTGACTGGAGACTGAAACTTAGATTTCATACATGTGTGACTCGAGAATGGACTTCTCCAGAATGTGCTTTGTTTAATTGATTTATCCAGAATGTCCTACCTCAGCCTCCTCTAAACCAGCGTTCCATGAATTCTTTTTGGCATGCTTTCTTCATGGTTACAGCTGGTTTCATCATATTCCAACTCTACAATCCTCTTCTGAACAAAATCTAGAAAATCTGTGTATGTGGAATATTGGGGGAAATTGAGCAATCTTCCTCAAAGGATACTTATCTTTTTGCTGTAATAAGCATATTAATCAGTTAAAAGGAAAAAAGACTGAAGTATTCTCCAACACTTCAAATCTCAGTTAATTTGAGGATAAGAAGCTTCTCGTTCACAATGATTGTCACATGAACCTTGTTTCAACCTCTACAGAGATCTTTCAATACAACCATATCTACAGACATATGAAGTAGCATGGTTAGAGATAATGAATATCCCAGTACCTCAAAAATGTCTTCTTTCTATTCATTATGATGCTTATAATGAATATCCTGTTTATGTATTTTCTCTTAAAATTGCATATATTCTTCTAGCCTAAACTTGGATTTCTAAACGACTTCAGCATGACATATTATTAGTACTTATGATTTTATGCATGGTGTGAAGAATGTAGTTTTGGTGTCCTATGACTATGAAAAGATGCATAAAAATTGACTCCCACCAGAGTCAACAATCAATAAAGAAGATAAAAGACGAAAAACACACTTGAATAGTTAGAACCAATTTAAACTTTTATCTGTTTGCTGGAATGGAGGAACAAAAAAAAAAAATCCCCCACTTTCAAATGGCTCAAGATCTTTCACCTAAAAGATTTTTGTAAAAGTACAAAACAATTGAGTTTACTGATAATTAACTCAAGAATGAACAAGAAGCACAAACTTGTCAATATATTGATTTCTCCTATTGCCAAGGTTTCACATTCTCAAATAATTGTCTGTTCATTGTTTTTGACAAGGACGAGTAAATGAAAGGTGTTAATTTGGAAGCTACAAGATTGAGGATTTTACATCATTTGCCACTTAAAAATTTATGGATGAATTTTCTCCAACCTGGTGGAGAATGTTGAAGAATAGTGGACTAGAACTTCTAAACAGATTAGTAGTTGTATTTCTAGCAAAGCTGCAATTTATTGTAAGAGCATGGGCAATGTTAGGGTAGCTCTCAAACTTTATTTATAGTTTAAGCTCTTCTAAGTTATAAGTTCTTAAGTATGATTCGTAAGTATAGGTAGATTAGAATTTTATGTTTAAGCATTATAAGTTCCTACGTGATCTCATAACTGAGATGCATTTGTTGAACTAATAAATTATTTTGAGACTACTCTCAATATTAGTTGTGTGATACAATCATATGTTTGATGATTAAGAACCCACTTTAGCGATGATGCTTGAGGAATCCTTGGTGTGACTCCTAGTTATTTTTTTGTTTTCTAGACTAATTCCAAATGTCTCATACTTATTTGAACTGAGGGGAGGAGAAAAAGGAAATAAAAGAAAAGGATGCGTACTCACCATCCTTTTACTTGTTTGGATAAAAAATAACAATTAGTGAAGGGAGTGGTGTAAGCATCACTGATATGGTAATTTAACTCTAATTTGTAATATCATAAACTTTTTCTCCTAACAAGAAAATAATAATAATTGTGTAGAAAACGAAGCCACATTGACTGGTCATAATGACAGCCGTCATTCATAGTTGGCAGAAAATACCACAGAGATCGATCCTATTTGATTATTCACAAGTTAAACTTCATTGCTTTCACATTTTAAGGGAGGTGGAGAAACAGAGGTGGGTAAGAATTGGAGAAATTCTGTAATGGAATAGCGCCTAAGCAATTTAGGGTTTTTACAAGCACTTACTACACACGTTTAAAATGTCGAGAAGCCAACAAACAGATTGCAGAACAAATAGCAAATATACTATATATTGGTTCTTTAAAGGAGTTCAATAAAGAAAATGGAAAGAAACCTGCTCCAACTGTTTTATACATTCAGCAGACTTGGGATCATCAGGGATTACATCAACTTCCTTCATTGCACATAGAGCTCCAGTCTCCCTGCTCATGAAAGAGGAGAAGTAAGATCTGCCACAAAAGGAAAAAAAAAAAACAAGAACTTGCCAAGAGAGATAATTCCAGAATACATGCTTACCTGTTGGTTCCAACATATACGCTTCCAAATGTACCACGACCAATAAGTTTTCCTTTTTGCCATTGACTTTTAGTTGATGATGCAGCTAACCTTTCTGCTGGTTGATGAATGACAACTGTTTGTGATGGAATTGATGATTGAGTTTGTCCTAAAGCTCCTGGAGGAAGAGGCAGCGGATGTGCATTGGCAGGGCCATTACTTTCAAGCCACTCCTTAGAATTCTCAAGAAGCAAGTTATGATGCATTAGAAAGGGAAATGGACTCCTGGGGTTGATGTGTGGGCTTAGTGGGCTAGGGCTATAAGGAGGAGAATGATCAGGAGTGTGTAGCCTGTTTACATCCGGAGTCTCTGAAGCCAACCAACTCTGAAATTCTTGAGGAGTCCAAAAAGGAGATTGGGAAAATTCCCCCCTCTTTGATCTTTGAGGACTGACATCAGGACTTGAGAATGCACTTGTCGGAGCACTCCCAGGAAGGACATTCAATCTCAAATTGTAACTATGGTCCTTAATTTCCAGTTCATGGGAGAATGCTCTATGCAGATTTCTTAACGATTTATTTGAGTCCACTATATCATGAGAAGGAAAAGAGTCCAGAGTCTTTGATCTTTGTGGACCAACAGTGTGATGTGTGCTCTTTGCAGGGGCCCTTGCTCTAAAGTCACTAGTAACGTTTCCAATATTTACGTCTTGAGAGCATCCTCTATGACTATTGGCTGAAGATTTGACTGATTTTTTGAGAATATAATCTGTGTTCTGCCTGGTATTTTGTGGATAAAAATCAGCAAGTAATTAATTAGCCATGTTTTCCATAGTTCAGGTACATAGTTATCTGGCTAATATGGTTTACAAGCACAAGATCATCACCTCATGGCCTACATGGAATGCCAAAATTAACTTATTAAGGAATATAGCATTTTTTCCCTATTAAAGAACTTACATTCTCAGAGGACTGGATTAAAGTCTAATTCTTGACATTTCCTTTCAGGTGCAAACAAATCCAACGAATAAAACTATGAAATTCATCTTTCCAGAAATCTTAGGTTTGAAATTCGGTCCATTATAAGCAATCGCTGTGAATCCCTTAAGGAGAAACAAAAAGCATTCATCCAAATAATGTGAAACAAAATCTACCAAACTACATGTTTTTCACAAGTCTAATTACTTCAAAGATTCCCAATTTTAAAAACTAAGGACAACTCTTGAAACAATAAGCATTCATTTGAGTACAAGATTAACTAATTTAATATAGTAAAATAAAACAAGTTTAATTACCTAGCCAACACACCCCCCGGGCCTTCTCCGGGCGAATTGGAGCCCAACGAATTCGGTTTCCGGAGCGAAGATGAAGCAGGAAGAGGCAGTGGCTTTGGGACGGCGGAAGAAGACCAGTGGTCGGAGACAGTCGGAGAGGGAGATTTGCGAGTCAACTCGGGGGAAGCCGACAATTTATAAGGGAAGTCAGAGAATTGCAGGCCGAGATCGTCGATGGAAACATGCCTGAGCTTTCTCTGGCGGGTGAGCTTCCTAACAGTAAAAGAATGGGGCGTAGTTTTGGCGGGAGTTAAAGCTTCTGCAACATTGGGAGAGGAGGGTGGAGAGGAAGAAGAAGGCATTTGGAGTATTGAGAAAGCAAGAAGGAAGTGGTATGGGAGATCCCGTCATGTGAAAAGAGGAAGATTAGACACAAATTTTGTAGAATTGACGCTGATTGGAGAAGACCAGAGAGAGCTGAGTGTTAAACTCGACAGTTCACGCAAATGTTGGAGATATGAGTCAACAACACGTACAAGACTCTTAACCATTGACAATTTCTTTCTGCTCAATATTTTTATGTTTGTCAACCATCAGAGCGCGTGATTTCACTTGATATTTTATATTTCAAATTTATTTTTTTTAATTAATTTAGCAATAAATTAAAGATTTAGAAATTATAGTAAAATAAAATTAATGCAACAATACCCAATTTCCCCGCAATCGGCGGGAATAACACAAACTAAAAACTGAAACCCCCCGCCAAATTCCTCGTCTTCAAACAGAACGTCACCGGACTGTCAATCATTCACCACCTTCATTTCATCTCACGCACTGAGATTCTGCTTAGATGAAAGCATATCGTATCAGTACCCTCATTAAGCGGAACGCTTCTGCATTTTCCCTCTTTAATATCGTTCCCTTCTCTTCGTCCTCTGCTGCAAACCCTAGATTCTCCTTCTTCTCCGACGACAACGAAGAAGGCAGTGCCGTTTATCGTCACGTGCTCAAATTCCAGCGCCCAACCACTGTAGACCTGCTTCCTCACTTGGTGAACTCCGTCAGCCTTATTGGCTCGGTAGATCGGCCTCTTCAAGAATTTAAAATCAAAGGTGTTAATTTTGGGGTTTACACACACCTTCGAGTTAAAGATTCGCGTAATCCGAACCGTACGTTTAGGTCAGCGCTGTTTTGACTGTTTAGTAACTTGTTCGTAATCGTAGTTATTATCAATATCTATTCGCTATTTTCTATATGTAAAATTCTAAAATCAACGCGATGAATATGCTTAAATTAATGTTAGTCCGTCTTCTCCCAAAAGTCATACTGCCCATTTTGCCTTAATTGTTCGATTCTATTTTATCCCCGGGACATGTCGTAATAATGGTGAAAGCGCTGGATTTAAGTTCTATGCTTATATATGTAACAAAGAGTATCGCCTATATCTATGCTTCAATATTTCTGCTTAATGTCTACTTACATTTGTTGTTAAACAACGGTATTTATTAAATAGGATACTGCTAAATATGTGGAACGAGATGGCAGAAAAGTGTTTTACACACCTGAAGGCAGATGATTTTATATTCGTGTCCGGTCCATTGGTGTGTTTCACCAATCTTGACGCGAGCGGAAACCAGAGCTTCCACTACAAGGTTTGAGGAATGAATTTGTTTTTACCATATTTATAGTCAAAAACTTGGCAAAGAGAAAGGATCTTGCTTTCCCAAAGTTGTGGTAATTACAATATTTGTCGTTATGTTGGGTTGTGTATTCCTCTGCATTCCCAGGTTAAGGTTAATGCTGGGCAAGGTATGATCAGAAATGTCCTTCAACATTGCTTGTAACTAACTATCTCTGAGGATTTCAACCAGTTCCCAAAATTTATATTTCATTGCTTTACATCCGTATCATTTTATTTCATGTACTTTAAGCTTTCATTCTGAAATACTATATTTATTTATCCGGTTTCATAGGTAAATGTAAAGGAGCTCAATTATGTTGCGCATCCTAGCCTGGGCTCAGTCTTCCAAAAATCCAAGGGATCACAAGTAGGAGCAGGTGTTTGTTTTCTAATAGCTGTTAAATAGTGGATCCACCTTGCAATAAATGAGTTTTTTTTTCTTTTTTTTCTGTTCTTTTAATTGGTCCCTGGTGTAATCATCACTGCAAGCAAGTTCAAAATATTTAAAAGGATAACCAATTGCAGATAACCAATTGCAGGCTATCACTTTGAATAGGGTAGAACATTAATATAGATCTTGTATTGATAACATGGATAAAAATTCTGGGTTATTGCTGTAGGAGCTGGTAAGTGATAAACTTGGAACTTAGCATCTCATGAAAATTTTCATTAGCTATAGCTGCATGGTAATCTTATTTTATAGAACAAGCCCAAACAGAGGTAATAGGAACTGACACAGGATGGTGATTTGTTAGTTGAGCTGAGGTCCATCTAGTCCTTCAAGGCACTAACCAAACTATGTTGAAAAGGAGTGTCTTCGGTTAGTTGATTTACTGTAATTTTCATGAGACCTTTTGAACTGCTTTTGTAGCTTTTTTACTCGAGTTTATTTATGTTTCTGTCCTTTTGCACGTAATAGATGTTGATGAAGATTGCATGAGTAAGTACAAAAGCCAACTACACCTGTGGCAAGTATTCTTTGCAAGCCCATACGAGTGGTGGGATAATAGGAGACGGAAGCAAAATTCAAGGGAACCTGATTTCAGACACAAGGATACTGGTGAAGCACTCTGGCTTCATTCAAGTGATCCTCCATGGATTAAAAGGCAGCTCCAATTGCTTGATTCAAAAATGGAGGAACAAGGCCTTGGGGAAGAAGAAAGATCTAAGTCTCGTTCTCGTGTTTGTAATTGGGTTTACAATGAGTAGCAGACTCAGGAAAGGACTCTATATAGTGTTTGGATTTGGCCATAGAAGAGTTACTGCTTGCATTTCAGGTTTTGCTTCTAAAGTTGCAATCTTTTACATGTTCGTGATATGTAGATTTTAAGATGTCTTAATTCTGGAATAGGAGGTCTGGTTTGTATCAAATTCTAATTCTATGAAAATGGAACGGCAATATAATGCAAGTGTAGTATAAATGTAAATGAAACATAAAATCCATTGAGATACAAAATCCATGCTTGCGAAATTAAAAATATAATTTGATATGTTAGAATTTGGTTTAAGATTTTTAATTTAATATTGATATGGTGAATAAAAAAATAATAAAAAATAAATAAAAAGGTTGAATATAAATAGGATTTAATTGTCGAGATGTATTAGATTGACCAAGGATTGCGATGTATACCCACTCTGTGGACGTAGAAGAGCAATATTTCCAATAGGCTGTCTGTCTGTCTCAACCAAAAAAGCCGAAGGCACCTTCAAGGTTGAAAGTCTTGCCTATTACTTTACAGACTTGCTTTTGGACATTAGCTAGCTCTGTTAAAAACTTTGGATTTAATACGGTTATTAAGTACTACTAATACGTTTAACTTAAAATTCATTTAATCACTTCTTAATTTTGATTTTGGTTCTTAAAACAATTTAATATATTTTTTTTTTTTAAAAAATTATTTAATGTCTGTTTTGTACTAAATTATGTAAGAAAATATAGACAAAATGGGTACTGTAAATGGGCTCCGATAATTAATAGGTAGTGATTGATAAAAATAAACAAATAAAAATAGTTTAAAATTATAATATTTTAAAAAATAGCTGAAATAAATATTTAATGAAAATTTTTATTTTCACAACTAATCTAATGTATGAGTTTTATTTTAAAAATAATTTTTTTTTTACAAAAACCGGGAAATGTTGACTTTAAAAATTATAATGTTCATTTTTTCTCCACTGCCACAATTGATCAATACGAGAGAGAGAAAATAAAGAAAAAGAGAGTAAGTAAATCAATTAAATTTGCTTAGCTTCTATCGTTATTAGCAATCACCAATTAGACTACATCCACCGTTGATCAGGCTAAAATGGAGATGAACTCAGACCATATTATTCCAGCTCCTCTCTTTCCACTAAAGTTTCAGATCAACACCTCCTCGTCTTAGCTTTAAACTATGTTTTATGCATGGTTATCTTTTTATATTCAATTTTTTAAAAGTATTACGCTACATAATTAGTGTGTAGTCAAAATTCATTAATATATATATATATATTTACCTTCAATATAATGAAATTTGTTACTTTGAAGCAGTCTTTGATTATTTTTTAAAAAGGGTTAAATTTATTTTTTTACTAAAAATTTTTAGAAGTAATTAGAGAATAAATTTTCAAATAAAATTGCGGTTTGAACAAAAAAAAAAAAAAGACGTAAGAAAAGGTTCGACAAAGATAATAATATTGTCTATATTTAATGATATAAAAAAGTAAAATTTATTATTATATAATATTTAATTTAAAAAATAGTAAATTTAATTTATTAATATACTTATAAGGTTATAAAGGTTAAATTAAATTTTTAGTAAAATTTTTTAAATAAAATTATTATAACGGATTAAAAAATAAATTATTGACGTACTTTTTAATTAACAATCAAATTAACGTAATTTTATATTAGCTATCTTTCGTAGGGTAAATTTAATTATGAATAAAAATAAATTATACTTTTATATATTTCTTATGATTTTTAAATTACAGATCACGCGTTAAAATTCTGGATATTTTTATAGTATTCCCATTTTAAAAAGCCCAAAAAAAAAAAAAAAAAAAAACCCTTTTATTACTTTCAGCGGTCAACGACTTAACAGTCAACCCAACCCAACCCAACCCAGTGCCCAAAAGAAATAACGAGGGGCATTTACAAGATTCTTCTATTGCCAGTTACTTTAAACCAACTCTAGTTCTGAGGTCGTACTCACCTGGAAAACAAGCCAGCAATAATGGGGGTGTCCGACTTCTTCGTGGGGGAGATCGCAGCGGAGCTTCTCAAGCAACTCTTCACCATCTCCCGCAAGTCCTGCTTATGCAAGTCCAGCGCCGCCCAGCTCATCACTTACATCGAAGAGCTGCTTCCCATTATTCAAGAGATCAAGTACTCTGGTGTGGAGCTCTCCGCTTTCCGTCAATCGCAGCTCGACCGCCTGTCCGGGACGCTCAACCAGGGCCGGGAGCTGGCCAATAAGGTGCTCACATCCCCCCGCTGGAACGTCTATAAGAACCTCCAGCTCGCCCGCAAGATGGAGAGACTCGAGAAGACCGTCTCCAGATTCTTGCAGGGCCCCATGCAGGCGCACATGGTCGCTGACGTTCATCACATGAGGTTCGAGACGGACGAGCGCTTCGATCGGCTCGAGGGGACGGCGCGACGGATTGAGCAGGGTCTGGAGCAGCGGCTCTGCGCTATGAAGATTGGTATGGTAGGCGACGGATGGGGCGGAGGGTGGGAGAAGCACGCGGTCAGGAGAGAGGAGGAATTGATGCCAATGGAGACTTTTTTTGAGAATTCTTTAATGGGGTTGGAATTGGGGAAGAAGAAGGTGAAGGAGATGCTGATTGGAAGGCACGAGAATGGAGGAGTTGTTGCAATTTCTGGGATGGGTGGGTCTGGCAAGACGACTCTCGCTACTGAGCTTTGCAGAGATGAGGAAGTTCGGAGTAAGTGGTTTTCGGCTCTTTGTTCTATTCTTCTGTTTTAAGTTCTGGGTATATGAAAATTTGTTATTATTTTCGATTAGTTATGCCTTCTATTTATTATGTTTGGTTGCTGAGAAAATACAGAAAGGGAGAGAGAAAAGTAGGAAGGTTGTTTATTTCATGCATTTTCCGTTGGCTGGCCTTATATAACTGTATGATTTCAGGCTCAAATGCATTCCCAAAAAGCTTATTGTAGAGAAAAATGTAAAAGAACCTTTTATCTTGGTTGATGAATCTGAAAACTTAGAATGGAATACCGGGAGGGTATTACTGTGTCACTTACTTGGATTCCTTACTTTTAGGGATTCTAACAAACTCTTTGAATCAGGCCCTCTAAAGTATTATCGCCAAAAGTTTATCTGGAAGAATATTGTTTGTGGAGTTATATCCTCAACTGTCCTTTGGTGTAAGCATTCTAATATATTCCCCTAACTACTTTTGCAGACTACTATAAGAACAGGATTTTGTTCCTGACAGTCTCGCAGTCCCCAAATGTGGAGCAGTTGAGAGCAAAAATTTCTAGATTTCTATTTGGGAACGAGGCCATTGGTTCTCTTTATGCAGTTCCTCAGTGGAATGTTCAGTTGACTTCCTCAAATGGATCACGAAATCTGGTAGTCTTAGATGATGTATGGTCACCCTTGGTTCTTGAACAACTGATTTTTAAAACAACTGGGTGCAAAACCCTTTTCGTTTCCCGATTCAAATTCCCAACAATTGTTAACGACGCCACATATGAGGTGGAGTTGTTGGGAGATGATTATGCCATTTCTCTGTTCTGTCTTTCTGCTTTTGGGCAGAAGTTCATCCCTCCTGCTGCTAATGAGAGTTTGGTCAAACAGGTAAGCTCTAAACCTTTGCGGTATTTCCTTGACACGTGAATTATTACGTGCAAGTATTGATCTATGAAAGTCAACATTTGATAGCTCATTGTTTGCTGATGCTACTGGATGAAATGTGTTTGACAGATTGTTGATGAGTGTAAGGGTCTTCCTTTGGCTCTTAAAGTAATTGGAGCTTCACTACATGGAAAGCCTGAACAATGTTGGGAGAGTGCAAGAAAAAAGTTGTTAAGAGGGGAAGCCATCTGCGGAGTGCATGAGAGCAAATTACTTGAGAGAATGGCAATAAGTGTTGAACATCTAAAGGACAAGGTTAGAGAATGCTTCTTGGATTTGGGATCTTTTCCAGAAGACAAGAAAATTCCTCTTGATGTTCTCATCAACATGTGGTCGGAGTTACATGACCTTGATGGAGAAGATGCTTTCACTACTCTTCTTGAGCTCTCAGAGAAGAATCTACTTACCATTGTGAAAGATTCAAGGTATGCCAGTAAAGCATTTTATTTTGTTCTTGAGCAGGTTGCTAGATTTCTTTTATATTTTGTTGTGATTACCTCTAAATGTTTTACTATGTTAATGTTCAGAGCTGGGGATCTGTATACGGGCTACCATGAGATTTTTGTTACTCAACATGATGTGTTGAGGGACCTTGCTATTTACCTGAGCAACCATGGGAACATAAATGAACGTAAACGACTGCTTATGTGTAAGAGAGACAAGGCCCTCCCGAAAGAATGGGAGAGACATGCTGATAGCCCCTTCAATGCTCGGATTGTTTCAGTTTACACCGGTACTACTTCCATTCTCTCGCTACCTTGATTGCAGATTGTCAATTTACCAATTCAATTTGTTGTTGCAAGATTCAAATATTGTCTACCTAAATCATTTTAACTTCTCTTACAGAAGAGATGAAGGAAATGGACTGGTTTCCCATGGAATTTCCCAAGGCAGAAGTGTTGATCCTGAACTTTTCTTCCAAGGAATACTTCTTGCCTCCCTTCCTTGATTATATGCCGAAGCTTAAGGCACTTATAATAATAAATCATGGCACATTAAATTCATCGCTCGGTAACTGTTCAGTTTTTTCTAATTTGCTCAAGCTGAGGAGTCTGTGGCTTGAAAAAGTTTGGGTCCCCCAGTTTTCATCCTCCCCCTTAAGAAACTTGCGCAAGATATCTCTAATCCTCTGCAAGCTCAATAACAGCTTTGATCAGTCAGTAGAGGAGCTGCCCTGTATTTTCCCTTGCCTTGAAGAGCTGACAATTGACCATTGTGACGATTTAGTTGAGCTGCCTTCAAGCATCTGTGATATGTCCTCTCTCGACTGTCTAAGCATCAGCAATTGTCACAACCTCCGTGAATTGCCTTCCAATATAGGCAAGCTGAAGCGTGTAGAGATTCTGCGGCTATATGCTTGCCCAACACTGAAAGCTATTCCCGAAGGGATTCGAGAGCTAGTTCTGTTGAAATACCTTGACGTCTCTCAATGCATTAACTTGGCACATCTTCCTGAAGATATTGGATGTCTAACACGACTAGAGAAGATTGATATGAGGGAATGTCCGCAAATTCAGAGACTACCAAGGTCTGCTGCCTTGCTGCAGTCTCTAAGACGGGTGATTTGTGACGATGGGGTATCATGGCTGTGGAAGGATTTGGAGAAGACAATACGAGGTTTTCATGTTCAAATTGCCGAGAAATGCTTCAGTCTAGACTGGCTTGATGAATGATTTATCTCAGTGTTATTTAGTCACGTGTAAATAATTTTTGAATTATGTTTCCCCTTCTCACACCTTTGTACACTTACATATTGCAAGTGAAATTTTAGCTTTTAACTACCCGTACCATCTTGTCTTCCCTCTGTACAAGTGCAAAGTCTCATTTTTGTATCACAATTCAATTCGGCTGATTTTTATCTTATTCTGTCCATCTTAATATATTCTTGATTTTATAGTTTAAGTTATTTAATTTTTAGAAAGATCTATTTATACAAATAAAATATGGTTAATATTTATTTCAAAAATAATTTTTTTTAAAAAAAAAAATTATAAATTCTGATTTAACTAATTTGAAATTAATTATTATAAAAAAGTTTAATTATTTAAGTTTTATATATTTTTTAATTATAAATTAAAAAAAAAAATCAAGTAATCTACTACAAGGAGATAATGATTAAATTTTCCATATAAAGTCACTCGTGCTTTGACTAAATTTTTTTTAATGAATATAGAAAATATAGTGTAAGGCTTTATCATTATCCCCCAATAAATAAATCAATCATGACATTGAAACGAAAAAAAGTAAAGAGTCATGGGGGGATGCACCAAGAAAATATATTTCATTTGAAAAGAAAAAAGAAAGAAAGGCAGAAGTTCCATATAGGTCTTTCACGAGGGCGATATAATCACGTACTATTTATATTCTCAGAAAATTTATTGAACTTGTAAAAATAGTAGTTTAAATAACTATCATATAAATTAATTAATAATATTGTATTATATTGTTTATAATTTTTGTGTTACGTTAAAAAATTATAAATTTAAATTTTATTAAAAATATATAATTTATTATTTTATAAATTATTTATTATTAGTTATAATAGAAAAATTTATTTAATTGTAATTAGCCTATTATATTTTTATTAAAAAAAAAAGTTTTTTCTATTAAAATAATCACAGATAAAATATTTTAAGAGAGAGTTAAATGTAATATATTTTTATATTATTTATTTGGATAAAAAAAAAGCAAAACTAAAAAATATTTTTTAATTAATCATGTTTAGATATTCTTAAAATAGTTTAAAATATTAAATAAAATATATTAATATATGTAATAAAAAAATTTAATAATATAATTAATTTTTATCTAGCAACAATATATTTTGAAATTTTAATTTTAACTTATAAATTAATATTGACATAAAATTTAATATTTTTTTAAAGTATTTTATGGATTCAGAATAATAACTTTATAATATATGATTATGTAAATTTAAAATTTAAAATTATTAATATATTAGGAAGATTTTAATAATTAAGCTGAGTTTATTCTTGTTAAACTATTATAAATTTATCAAAAAAATGTTTTATAGTTACTAATTTGTTTATTTGTGATAATCACAATTAAATAGTATCTATTTTTAAATTAAAAAATATATTGATTTAAAAGAAAAAATATTTGCAACAGTTTCAAAGTAAAAGACCAAATTAAAATAAAAAGTGAAAATTTATTATTTCGTAATTAAGGCTTTTTAAAGTTTTATTATATATATAAAATAAAAAATAAAGAAAGAGGAAGAGGGTGTTGCGTGGAAAACGCGGTAAGAGCAGCCCACCAGATTCCCCTCCCGCTACCCGCCACTTGCTGATGGTCCAGTGTCTGGTACGTTGGAGTCGATGGGGTCCACCAAATCTCATTAATGATCACGCCTGGGATACCTTCATATTCATAATTATTATTTTTTAATTGTAATAAATTATTTAGTGATATAAAATTTTACATTTTCCATTATTAATTATTTATTTTTACTTTATCCAAATTTTTTATAAAAATTATATTTATTACATCATAAACAACAAAAATGTTGTGTAATAATTAAAACTAGAAAACCATATATACGAGCAGCTTCCTGGAAAAAAGGTTGTCCCTTTTAAGAATAATATAATTTTTTAAAAAATTTTGCTAATATAATATATTGTGTATATAAATATTTATGTAAATAATTTACAAAATAAAAAATAATATATATATATATATTGTAACGGTCCCGGAAATTTAAAATGAAATGTATATTAAAAATATCAAATGCGGAAGCGAAGTCAAAAATTCGATTAACATCCCTTACACTAAAACCAAAAACATGCTCACAATATAAAAGATCAAACTACCTAAATGAGAAACTTGAAAGTAAAAGCTACGAATATGACTATGGAGTCTTTAGGCATCCCCTTCGTCGTCCTCCTGTGGAACCGGCTCGGGAACGATGTCTTCCTGATATGAAATGATTAAATAAGGAATTAGCTACACTAGCCCAATAAAGACATCACGATATCCACCGTCACGGAGGTAAAGGTGGGTAGAAAACACAAAAAGACCAATGGAGCATAATTTACAACAAATCCTTTTATCAATAATAAAACATTTACCATTCACTTACCTCGGTGAAATTCATAAAAATAATATACGAAAGCAATAACATCATCATCATCATGAAATCATATATAAACTGTATAATATAATACTTATCAAGCCTTCCGTAATTCAATCGTTACACAACATATTTTTCTCATTTACCAGCCCACTAGTATCCATAGGGATCCATAGGGGTCCCGCTATCCGTTAAGCCTTAACACTTGAAATCAGATTCCAGGGCCGTCCCCATACCCCGTCCGGTATGGGCGCCAAAACTATAAACCTCATTACTCCGTCCGGTATAAGGGTGAAACGGGCCGTCCCCATACCCCGTTCGGTATGGCCGCCAAAACACATAAGATCTCCATACCCCGTCCGGTATGGGAGACCACAATCCCGGTAGGGTTCCCTACGGACCCGGTCCGTCTACCATCTCCCAGGATATCTAGTCAGGCTGACCACATTATACAATTACCCATTTACATAATCTTTCATTCTCTTTTTCCTCAGTCAGCATCATCAATCAACATACAAACAAGCAAAACAGTAATTTATGCCAAACAGACAACATACAGCATCAATATCCCAGTCATTCAATCCATAATCAATAAAACAGTAAAATATACACACGAAACTATAAAATGAAAACATCAAACCTCATACTGCTTTTAAAATTGTAAAACAGGGCGAATAACAATTAACCGACAACCACACTAGACTCGGGCTCCATTAGCGACCTTAAGCAATTTCGCACATTCGTTGATTCATGAAATACCATTTTATCATTTATTGAACTTTAATACCGTGATAGGAAATAGGGTGAGGGGTCCTTACTCGTTTCGGGGTCCGAACACGGCTTCACAGTGCGCCTACAGGCTGTCCATAATTTTTCCTGAATTTTTTCGGGGAACTGAAACGCACTACTGGTACCTGCACGTGTTTCAAAAAAATCCCAAATTAGGCCCAGGGCCCCTTTCGGCCAATATCGCAACTCCGGCACGGCGGCTCCGCCGTGTTTTGGACACGATGCCGCCGCTTGCGGCGGCGATTCGCCTCGGTTTGGCCGTTTTCGGCCGTTTCTGGCCGAATTTGGCCACACTTGCATTGATCCTTGCGATTAAACAACTCTAGGGCCCTCGGGGGATCAAAAAATTACGGAAAACCGAAGCTTACCGGCGGCGGTGCTCTAGGGTACGGCAGCTCTCCGGCGAAGTTCGTGTTTTGGTGATTCGGCTCCGATCAACCTGTAGAGAAAAGAATGGTGATCACGGTGATATAAAAATTGCATTAAACAGAGGCCGGGAAGGGCCTCATCGGAGGCAAAAACCAAGGAGGGGCGCGGCGCCGCCGCTGGGTTTCGGCCGTGTTTTCCGGCCGTTTGGTCAGGATTTTGGCTCCGATTTGGCCACAGGGGAAATCAGCGTGGAAAAACGAGTCGGGGGTATGAAATTTACCTCGATCGGTGGTCGGAAATCCCTCTGGTGCGGCGGCGGGTGGCGGTGGCCGGCTTCTGGTTCGTCTTCTCCGGCGAGGGCAGGCGGCTAGGGTTTTGTGGTCTGGTGTGGGGGTCTTATTTATACCCTTTTGCCTTTTGATCTAAACCGTCCATTTTGATTTAATCTGGGCCGTCCGTTTTTGATTGAATCTGGACCGTCCGTGCGATTGCATCTGGGCCGTCCGATCGCGCATACGCGGATCGCCAACGTGGCCCGTCCCGGATCGACGTGGTCTTGCCACGTGGCAGGTCCCGGTTGGCCGGGACTGCTGACTGAGTCTGCTGACGTGGCCTCCCCCCCCCCCCCCCCCCCCCTTTTTTTTTTTTTTTTCTTCTTCTTCAATTTCTCGGGCGCTACATATATATATTATAATAACAACCTGGGCCTAGATCAGGCTTGGGATTGGGCCAGATGAGGCCCAAGATCACTACAAAACTTTTGAGTACGTTCCATCAAATTCAAGATCAGTACAAAATGAAGTGTAATCAAATATTTATTTTCTTTTGCCTATTCCATACAGAATTGTACAATTTTATTGTCAGAAAATAATGTTACATCTGTACTTTATAATAAAAAGTAAAAAATTCTTATTGTAATTTTAACAAAATTATCTTTTCATGTAGCATAAATTATTTTGGAAAAATTTCTCAAGTCCTATTTATGCTATTTTACTTTAAAAAATATATATTAATTTTCTATCATAAAGATATTTTAATTTTTTATAAAAAATAATAAAAATTTAACTTAATTATTATGTCACATTATATTTTTTCATACACTAAATATAAGGTAATACTCATTTTTATTTACTTATTGTAGATTTCAAATTCCAAAGATAGAGGTGAATAATTACGTACTCAGTATTTTGTTTTTTCTCGGCTAGCTAAAATAATTAATTCTTATAATTATGTGACTCTTTAGGTAAAAAATTTAAAATAGTCCAATTATCTGTCTTTATTTTATTTTTTTATAAATAACATTGTTTTGTTACTTGAGTGGTCTGGACTCCTCTGCATTTTCATTTTTTTTCTTTTGCCTTATTTTCAATTGGCATGCAGTGGTTTATGTACAGATTCATCGTATATGAAAAATATTACTCTTTTCCAAATGCATAGTTGAGATATCTAAAAAATTATTTAAATTAATAATCTAAAAAATTATAAAAAATGTCATTATTTATTTTTTATATTTTAACATAAATTGTTACAATTAATTATAAAATTATGTTTATCCGTTTTAAATTTATTTATTTTTATTTTCTTTCAGTAATAATTAATAAAAAAAATCATCTAAAAAGGGAGTTTTTTTTCATTTTTCTGTCAATTTTTTTAAATTTTTTCTATTTCTCAATAAAATACACATTCACATTTTTTTAGAATTAATTAAAATTTTTTAATTTATTATCTCATTTTTAATAATTACAGTTTTCTATCATAAAAATATTTTTATTTTTTATAAAATATAATAAAAATTTAAAACATCACCCTAAGACTGGCTCCGTGTAGTTTAACTTTTTTAACGAAGTAGTTGCTTTTTTCTTTCTTTTTCTTTTCTTTAAAATTTTTTTTAAAAAATAAATTGACCGTTGTGTTATGCTTGTCGGCGTTCTTTTAACGCAGTCTGAATTTCTTTATTTTCCCTTTAAAAGCAAACTGACCGTGCGATTAGATTAAAACCCCACAAAAGTTTTCCAATTCTTCTCTTCAGACCACCTTCTTCCTTTCTTTCGTCTTTCTTTTGCTTTCAAAAAGTTTTCAACGTTTTTTGTTTTCAGATCTGGCCTTGCCCAGAGAGAAGGAGAGAGATACAAGCACAAAAGAGAGAGAGAAAAAGGGGAAAAAGACAGAAACGAGGTCTGAAACCCCTCCATTCTCTTCAATGTTCAGAGGGAAAGAGAAGAATATCAGAAAGAGGTAAGGAAAAAGATGATAGAAAACAAATTAGAATGGTCATCTTTCTACCATTCCATTTCTTTTTCAGTTTCTTGAGAGCAGAGAATCAAATAGAGAAAGAAAAGAAGAACAAAGAAAGAAGGAAAAAAGAAGATCGAAAAGAAGATAGATGGGTTTCTCGTAAAGACCCAACACTACTTAGTCATTCTGTTAAATTTCAATCTCTCTTGTTCGCAAGCCTTTCCCAGAGAGAAGGTGAGAAATACAAGCATAACAGAGAGAGAAAAAGGGGAAAAATCAGGAACGAGCAGACATGGATCTGAAACTTTCCATTCTCTTCAATGTGGAGAGGGAAAGAAAAGAATATCAGAAAGAGGTAAGGAAGAAGATGATAGAAAACAAATTAAACTGTCCTCTTTCTACCATTCTATTTCTTTTTCAGTTTATTGGGAGTAAAGAGCCAAATAGAGAAAGAAAAGAAGAGCAAAGAAAGAGGGAAGAAGAAGATCGAAAGAAGAGATATGTCTTTCTCTTCAAAGACCCAACGGTAGCCGGAGGTATTTTTACTTATCTCTTAATATTGGTAGGTGATCATTCATGGAGTTTATTTATTTTTGGTTATCCTTTCATGAAGTTGGCATAAGTGATTTAGTCTCTCTTAATCTGGGTTTACAGTTTCTGTCTTCTTACAACTAACTAATTGTTTCTTAGCATCAGTTATTTTCAACTATATCTGCAATGAGGAATAATGAATTGGTTCTCTGTCTCTCTCTGTGTTCTCTTCTCTCTTTTATTCTCTCTGTCTGTTTCTCACTCTCTCTGCACTTCTCTCTTTGTTTGCTACATTCCAAACCCTAAAAGCCCTCTTCCTAAATTTCACACATAACATATTTCTAAATTAATTCGAGTTCTTTCTTGTTATAAACATTGCAGCAGGTTTCTTAACTGGGGAGATGTTGTTTTTCTTATTCCTTTCTACCATGATTTATGGACTTGAATTTTACTCGAAGATAGCAGCAGTTTCTTGTTTTTTCATTTAAATATTCCAGATTAGCTTTAATAATTTTACAGACAAACAAACTCTCTTCTGAAATTTGATTTAGTAGGTTCTGTTTTTTATGGAGTTTGCAAAGTTGATCTTTTGGTCTCTGTTTCTAAATACATTTGACACGTTCCTTTGAGCCCCAGGTAGGTTGGGAATAGAATATTAATGCTGTGGATATTCCATAGTTATATGCTAATGTATGAATCAAATATGAACATATTACCCTTTTCCGATTGAGGGAACTTTCGAAAAGAAGAATTGCTTGATTGATTACCCTACCCTCCCAAAGTATTCAGAGTATTTGGGTTTTCTTGAAAACTAACATCGTAAAAATGTTACAGTAATAATAAATATACTAAAAATAAAAGCAAGAAAAACGATTGGATTTGGAGCTCTATTGCATAGATGGTAATCTAGTCTTTTTTAATCTTCTAACTTATCATTTCTTTCACAATCTAAAACTTCTTAAGAAACTATTTTATCTTGTGAACTTTCCTTTAAATGTTTTCATAATTAGAAATATTTTCTAAAGTGTCGCATACTTCTCATTTATGCTTTCAATTGTTGCAACATTTGCATTTTCAGTATGATGAGATGTTCCCTTCACTATTCAGTGATCATCCTAATATATTTCCTCCACACCTGTCGACATGGGCTAGTGAACTTTGGCACTGAAATAGCATGAAAGGTATGTCCGCAGACAGGAAGCTGAGAACTTGCTCAATTCCAGTTGGTGGCTTCCTGAAACACTCAGTATCTCTTCTCTCTCTCTCTCTTTAATCATTCTTAAACTTAATCTTCAATCTTAGAATGCGATTGAATGATTTCGTCAGTTGCTTGAAAGTAACTTGTTTACCATTTGCAAAATAATATGCACTCGTTATAACTTTGACTCTAGCTCATAAATAATGGTTGATCAATATTATTTTTAAGAAATGCAATGCAATTGGTATTTTTAGGATAACTTGAATAAGCTAATAATTTTTTCAAGATAATTTACTTTTCTCTATATGATCTGCTGGTTTTCCATTTGGATCGTGGCTAGTAGATAAAATGACTTGTGGTTGTTGGCAAATATATAATATCATCCTTGGAGATATATTTAAAATTATATAGCTAAAATTGCTATTTTTAAATAAGATTAGGAATTAAATGTTGATTAACTTTTATGTATTAAAGCTGATAGGTATCGAATATTTAGTGATGAGATAGTGATGCATTCAAAACTAGATAGTTAGGATTGCTTTTTTCAGATAAGACTAAGAATTGATGTTGATTGGCTTTTATGTACTAAAGTGATAGGTATAGAGTGCTAGTGATAGAGAAGAAAGTTTTTGTTTGATTTTAGCTCTAACACAATGGTCGATTAGTATTGTTATAAGATATTCGATGTAATTGGTGTTTTAAAATGACTTGAATCATTTTAAAGTTTTTTGAAGGTAGATGACTTTCTTTTGTATGGTTTAATGTTTTTTTGTTTTGGTCAAAGCCTGTTGTTGGATAGATGGTAGTTGTTAGTTGTTATGTGGTATCATTCACAGTGATTTATTTAAACTTAGATGTTTAGGGCTGTTGAGTAATGTTAGGAACTAGATACTGATTGATTTTTTATCTGTTGAAGCTAATAGGAATAGAGTAGTTTTAGTAGTAAGTTTGTGGAGGTAAGTTCTTGTTTGATTTTAGCTCCAAGATAGTGGTAAATTATTGTTTCAAAGTAAGCTAAAGAAGAAAAAAAAGATTGCATATGTATGTGACTTTCTTTTGAATCTAATTCTAAAAGATAATAAATAGTTTGAATACAATAACAGTTAAAAGTAATTTGTAATTGAAAGAAAAGTTTGGCAAATAAAAGTATCAAGTAAAGATAGTTTATAAGATGACATCACTAGTAGAACATGAAGAAGAGTTTGGAGCATCGGAGTTAGGCAACAGGTTAATACACCTCGAAATAAATATACTTATTTGCTGCATTAAGTGTGTGTATTGGATCCTAATAGTTTATGTAATGTGGCTTGTGAACGTATTGCAAAAATGCTGCACTTGCACTGAAAAAATAATTTTTTCTGGCACTCGAACTAAATTTACTGCAAGATTATATCCATGAATTTTTCAACTACATAATTTAATTAAAAAAATGCGAAATGTAGATGGAGAGCCAAGTTTTCTTACTTCATTAAAAAACTAATAGCTTTTAAAATACAAAAAATTCTGCAACAAAGAAATTCTAACTTAAATATTTATCATATGAGAGCTTTATTTTCGATTTAGATTGGATGATTATTTTATTTTAAGAGTTTAATTTTTAAAAACTTATAATTTAGAGTTATCATTCATTTTTTTTATTTTGATGATTTTAGAAACCTAATTAGCTTTTAAACCAAAACAAAAATTACATTTAGCTCTTCAATTTTTTCAGCAAACAAACATCTCAAACACAATAACGACAAACTATAAACAAATTACAACTACTCTTATAAACTGATAAGAAAAAAAAAATAAACTTCAATTATCAGCCCAAAAAATCAAATATCTCGTTTTTAACATTTTCATGAGTTGAAATGATTATAAATTGAAACAATTTAGCATTATTTCGTCAGTGTATGCGTACATTAACGTAGTAATACTTAAGGCTGTTTTTAATGTTATGCAGAGGACAACAAAATTGTCCTCTTTTAATGGCCATTTTTAATCTCCATGTCAAGCTGTGCATATGTTATATTTAATTGTTATTGGTTCTCTTCTAATTTGAATTACAACATAAAAGAGTGTTGATCATTTATAAATTGATATGCTCACTTTTGTGTAATTGTTGTAGATTTCAAACGCCAAAAATCATGTAAATAAACATATATTCAATGTTATATTTGTTTTTTAACTAGTTAAAATTTTCTTTCTTTGTTATTATAAAGATCTTTAAGTAAAAAGTTGAAAAGAATCTAATCATATATTATCTATATTTTGTTCTCTTTTGTGGTAACATTGCTGGAGATATGTTGGGTTATGATATATTTGTGGAATAAAAGGTTTGTTTTCTAATGCTTATGACATAAATTTTATTTTCTATTACGTATATATTTTTTTATTTAGAATTATTTACTTAACAATATTCTTTTTGTTTACTAATCAATCCTAAAAGCACTTTTAAGGTAAATAAACATGTGTTTTTTATCTTTTTGGGTTGCTAAAATTTTTATATTTTGTTAGTGTGTAATTATTTAAACAAAAAGTTTAAGATGGTTCAGACGTGTCATTTGTGTTATGTTTTTATTTAGAATTATTTACTTCACAATATTCTTTTTGTTTACTAATCAATCCTAAAAGCACTTTTAAGGTAAATAAACATGTGTTTTTTATCTTTTTGGGTTGCTAAAATTTTTATATTTTGTTAGTGTGTAACTATTTAAACAAAAAGTTTAAGATGGTTCCGGCGTGTCACTTGTGTTTTGTTTTCTTTTGTTGATAGTACTCTTTTAGACGTGGATTATGATTTATCAGTGGAATAAGAGGGTTGCCTTTTTTCTTTTATCATATTTTTCAGTTTAGTTTTTTTTTTTTTTTTTTTCAGTCTAATTTTTTTTAAATTTTTTGATGATGTTGAAGAGAGTTACAGCACTATCTTTTTTCGCATTATTTATCACATTAAGTTTTAAAAAGTTTTCAGATGGAGCTTAAAAAGAAGATCTATGGTTCGATTTGATGGCAAATACTGGTGATGGCGGGAACTCATCTTCTTCAGTTGCAGGAGTACTTGGTCAGCAGTTTCTTTTATTTCTTCAATGTTTCTAACAAGGTTGCATTTACTGAATTGGTAATTAGGATATTGGAGCTAGATCATATGGTGGTTTGGTACTATGAACTTTTGTGTTTTATGAGGTATCTCTTTCTTTTTGTATTTTTCATTATATTTCTTGGGTTTTGGTATGTTTGTCTTGTTTCTCGCGTTGCTGGCAAGAGGACGGATGTCCTGACCATTCTTCAAAATTGTGCTGTAAGTGATGAAAATTCAAATTTTATTTTAATGATTTTGCATATTTATTGGTTGTAGCAAACCTGTGAATATTGGCTCTCTTACTTACGCTGGCAGGTTCTCAGTATAGCCGATATGTGAGCAACAAAAGAGGGAGAGTGTGTACGAAGAAGAGAATCAGAGCGGCAGAGGAAGAGAGTTTGTAAGAAATTTTACCTCATGATTTTATTTTTTGATTAGTCAATTATTTTTATTTTTTTACTAACTAATCAAACAATAATTTTTAAATTATGTTACCATAACTTAGTTGAAGGATGAATTTGAACACTAAAAACCTACATGACATTAGATCGATATGAACAATGCAAAGCAAACAAATTATAATTAGAAACTGAAATTGGAATAAAAATACAAATAAACTAAAATACTAAAAGAAAAATCTAATTGATTTTTTTTTTCAATTCCAAACAAATGAAACAAACAAGTAATTCAGAGTGAAATTACAACAAACTAAAACAACAAATTTTAACAAGAAGTAGCCGTTGAAATTCTAATATAATTATAAACAAACTCAAATACAATCACAAATTCAAGTAAACCAAAACAAAAATTATATTTAGCTTTTCAACTTTCCCAACAAACAAACATCTCAAACGCAATAATGAGAAATTACAATAAACAAATTACATCTACCTATTCAAACAAATTCAAATACAACTACAAAGTCAAGCGAACCAAAACAAAAATTACATTTGGCTCTTTAACTTTCCTTGCAAACAACATTTCAAACACAATAACGACAAATTACCACAAACAAATTAGAACTACCCTTACAAACTGACAAGGAAAAAGAGTAAAACTCAAGTATCAGTCCTGAAAATGAATGTCTCGTTTTTTATATTTACGTAAGTTGAAATGATTATAAATTGAAATAATTTAGCATTATTTCGTCAGGAATTTCTTTACGTGTACATTAACATAGCAATACATGAGGCTTTTTTAATGTTATGCAGAAGACAATAAAATTGTCATCTTTTAACGTATGTTCTTCTTGATTTTAGTCTTCTTTTAACGCCTGCATTTGTTACATTTAATTGTTATTAATTTTCTTCTTATTTTAATTACAACGTAAAAGAGTCTTAATCATTTATAAATTGATATGCTCACCTTTGTGTAATAGTTGGTGTAATTGTTGTAGATTTCAAACGCCAAAAATAAGGTAAATAAACACGTATTTAATATTATATTTTTTTCTATAATTAGTTAAAATTTTCTTTCTTTGTTATTATGAAGATTTTTAGGCAAAAAGTTAAAGAGAGTTCAATTATATATTATCTCTATTTTGTTCTCTTTTGTGGGTAATAATGTTGGATTATAAGAGATTCGTGGAATAAAAGATTTATTTTACTTTGCTTATGATATAAATTTTATTTTCTATTATATATATATATTTTATGTTTAGAATTATTTATGTAACAATATTCTTTATGTTTACTTTAATATAGGACTACTGAAGGTTATTATCAATCTTAGAGAGCACTTTTAAGGTAAATAAACATGTGTTTTTATCTTTTTTGGTAGCTAAAATTTTTATATTTTGTTAATATGTAAGTTTTTAGGCAAAAAGTTTAAGATGGTCCAGGCATGTCACTTATATTTTATTTTTTTTATTAGTAGTATTCTTTAATACGTAGATTATAAGATATCCGTAGAATAAGAGGTTTGTCTTCTTTCTTTTATTATATTTTTCAGTTTAGTTTTACTTTTTTTAAGCCTAATTTATTTTTAAAATTTTTTTTGATGGAATTGGAGAAAATTACAACGCTATCTATTTCTGCATCATCTATCACATTAAGTTTTATAAATGTCTCATTTGGAGCTACAAGGAGATCTACTCCATGATCACTTTAGTGAAAAAGATCTGTGGTTCGATTTGATGATAGATACTGGTGATGGCGGGAACTCATCTTCTTCAATTGCAGGAGTACTTGGTCAGCAGTTTTTTTTGTTTCTTCAGTGATTCTAATAAGGTTGCATTTTCTGATTTGGTAATAAGGATATTGGTGCTGGTCTATTATATTATAGTTTGGTACTATGAGCTGTTGTGCTTTATGAGATATCATTTTCTTCTTGTCTTTTACATTATATCAAGGGTTTTGGTATGTTTGTCTTGTTTCTCGCGTCGCTAAGAAAAGGAAGGATGTTCTGACCATTCTTTAAAATTGTGCTGTAAGTGATGAAAATTCAATTTTTATTTTAATGATTTTGCATAATTACTTATTGTAGCAAACCTGCGAATACAAGCTCTCTACTTACGCTAGCAGGTACTCAGTATAGCCTACGGCGTGCTTTACGGTCTGTGAGGAACAAAAAAGAGAGAGTGTGTACGAAGAAGAGAATCAGAACCGCAGAGGAAAAGAGTTCGTATCAAATTTTACCTCATGATTTTATTATCTGATTCGTCAACTATTTCTATTGTTTTTACTAACTAATCAAGCAATAATTTTTAATTTATGCTACCATAATTTAGTCAGAATGATAGATTTGAAACCTAAAAATCTACGTCACGCTAGATCGATATGAACAAAGTAAAGCAAATGAATTATGAGTAGAAACTAAAATTCGAATAAAAATACAAACAAATTCAAATACAATTACAAATCCAAGTATACTGAAAGAAAAATTCAATTGATTTTTTTTTTGGCAATCCCAAACAAATGAAACAAACAACTAACTCGATTGAAATTACAACAAATTAAAACAACAAGTAGACGTTGAAATTCTAATACAATTACAAACAAACTCAAATACAAAGACATACTCAAGTAAACCAAAATAAAAATCGCATTTAGCTCTTCAACTTTTCCAGCAAACAAACATCTCAAACACAATAACGAGAAACTACAACAAACAAATTACATCTACCCTTACAAATAAAATCAAATACAATTATAAAATCAAATGAACCAAAATAAAAATTACATTTGACTCTTCAACTTTCCCTGCAAACAAACATCTCAAATACAATAACGACACATTACCACAAACGAATTATAACTACCCTTACAAACAAACTCAAATACAAGTACAAATTTAAGTAAATCAAAACAAAAATTACATTTAGCTCTTCAACTTTTCCAGCAAACAAACATCTCAAACACAAAAACGACAGACTACAACAAACAAATTACGACCACCCTTACAAACTCATAAGGGAAAAGAGTAAACCCCAAGTATCTGCCCATAAGCAAATATGTCGGTTCTAACATTTGCATGAGTTGAAATGACCATAAATTAAAAAAGTTAAGCATTATTTCTTTATGTGTACATTAACATGGCAATGCTTGAGGCTGTTTTCAATATTGTGCAGATGATAACAAAATTGTTCTCTTTTTATGTATGTTCTTCTTGATTTTGTCGTTTTTTTTTTTCTAATTTGAAGTTTTGATATCTGTTGTTCCATGCCAAGCTGCGCATATGTTATATTTAATTGCTACTGGTTCTCTTCTGATTTGAATTACAAGGTAAAAGAGTCTTGACTGTATATAAATTGATATGCTCACTTTTGTTTATTTGTTGTAGATTTAAAACATCGAAAATAAGGTAAATAAATACGTATTCAATATTATCTTTTGTCTTTAACTAGTTAGAATTTTCTTTCTTTGTTATTATAAAGATCTTTAGTCAAAAAGTTAAAGCGAGTCCAATTATATATTATCTCTATTTTGTTCTCTTTTGTGGGTAACACTGTTGGAGAAAGGTTGGGTTCTGAGATAATCGCGGAACAAAAGGCTTATTTTCATTTGATTGTGACATGTTTTATTTTCTATTATATTTATATTTTTTTCTATTTAGGATTATTTACTTAGTAATATTCTTTTTGTTTACTTTAATATAGGACTACTGAAAGTTATTACCAATCTTAAGAAGTACTTTTAAGATAAGTAAATAAGCATGTGTTTTTATCTTTTTAGGTAGCTAAATTTTTTTACATTTTATTAGCGTGTAACTCTTTGGGCAAAAAGTTTAAGATGGTCCAGGCGTGTCACTTGTGTTTTGTTTTCTTTTTTTGATACAACTCTTTTAAACGTGGATTATGAGGTATCCGAAGAATAAGAGGTTTGTCTTCCTTCTTTTATCATATTTTTTTTATTTTATTTTGTTTTTTTATTAGCTTAATTAATTTTTTTTTTTGATGGAGTTGGAGAGCGCATCATCTATCACATTAAATTTTAAAAAGTTTCCGGACGAAGCTCAAAAAGGAGATCTACTACATGGTCATTTTAGTGGAAAAGAAGGTTTGTGGTTCGATTTGATAGTAAATACTAGTGATAGCGGGAACCCGTCTTCATCGGTTGCAGTGGCATTTGGTCGGCAATCTCTTTTGATTCTTCAGTGTTTCTAATGAAGTTGCATTTACTGAAATGGTACTCAGGATATTGGAGCTGGTCTATACAGTGGTTAGGTACTAAGAGCTGCTGTGTTTTATGAGGTATCTCTTTCTTCTTGTCTTTCACATTATATTTCTTGAGCTTTGGTATGCTTGTCTTGTTTCTCGCGTCGCTGGCAAGAGGACGGAGGTCTTGATCATTCTTCAAAATTGTGCTGTAAGTGATGAAAATTCAAATTTCTATTTTAATGATTTTGCATATTTACTGGTTGTAGCAAACCTGAGAATACTTGCTCTCTTGCTTACGCTAGCAGGTACTCTGTATAGCTTGTTGCGTGTTTTACGGTCTGTGAGCGATAAAAAGAGGGGAAGTACATACGAAGAAGAGAACTAGAGCGGCAGAGGAAGAGAGTTCGTATGAAATTTTACCTCATTATTTATTATCTGATTCGTCAACTATTTCTATTATTTTACTAACTAATCAAGCAATAATTTTTAATTTATGCTATCATAACTTAGTCGAATGATCGATTTGAAACCTAAAAATCTACGTCATGCTAGATCGATATGAACAAAGCAAAGTAAACAAATTATGATTAGAAATTGAAATTCGAATAAAAATGCAAACAAACTCAAATACAATTATAAATCCAAGTATACTGAAGGAAAAATTCAATTGAATTTTTTTTTTTGGCAATCCCAAATAAATGAAACAAACAACTAACTCGAATGAAATTATAACAAATTAAAACAACAAGTAGACGTTGAAATTCTAATATAATTACAAACTCAAGTAAACCAAAACAAAAATAACACTTAGCTCTTCAACTTTCCCAGCAAACAAACTTCTCAAACACAATAATGAGAAATTACAACAAACAGATTACAACTACCCTTAAAAACAAACTTAAATACAAGTAAACTAAAACAAAAATTACATTTAACTCTTCAACTTTCCCAGCAAACAAACATCTAAAATACAAAAACGATTGACTACAACAAACAAATTACGACTGCCCTTACAAACTGATAAGGAAAAAGAGTAAACTCCAAGTATCTGCCCATAAGCAAATATGTCGGTTCTAACATTTGCATGAGTTGAAATGACCATAAATTGAAAAAGTTTATCATTATTTCTCTATGTGTACATTAACATGGCAATGCTTGAGGCTGTTTTCAATATTGTGCAGAGGACAACAAAATTGTTCTTTTTTTATGTATGTTCTTCTTTATTTTGTCGCTTTTTTTTTCTAATTTAAAGTTTTGATATCCATTGTTCCATGCCAAGCGGTGCATATGTTACATTTAATTGCTATTGGTTCTCTTATGATTTGAATTACAAGGTAAAAGAGTCTTGACCGTACATAAATTGATATACTCACTTTTGTTAATTTGTTGTAGATTTCAAACGTCAAAAATCACGTAAATAAATACGTATTCAATATTATTTTTCGTCTTTAACTAGTTAAGATTTTCTTTCTTTGTCATTATGAAGATCTTTAGGCAAAAAGTTAAAGAGAGTCCAATTATATATTATTTCTGTTTTGTTCTCTTTTGTGGGTAACACTGCTGGAGAAATGTTGGGTTCTGAGATAATCGCGCAATAAAAGGTTTATTTTCGTTTGTTTGTGACATATATTTTATTTTTTATTATATTTATATTTTTTTCTATTTAAGGTTATTTACTTAACAATATTCTTTTTGTTTACTTTAATAGACGACTACTGAAGGTTATTATCAATCTTATGGAACACTTTTAAGGTAAATAAGCGTGTATTTTATGTTTTTAGGTAGCTAAAATTTTCATACTTTGTTAGTGTGTAACTCTTTAGGCAAAAAGTTTAAAATGGCCCAGGCGTGTCACTTGTGTTATGTTTTCTTTTGTTGATAACACTCTTTTAAACGTGGCTTATGAGGCATCCGGTGAATAAGAGGTTTGTCTTCCTTCTTTTATCATATTTTTCTGTTTTATTTTATTTTTTTATTAGCTTAATTTTTTAAAAAAAAATTTTGATGGAGTTGGAGAGAGTTACAATGCTAACTATTTGCACATCATCTATCACATTAAATTTTAAAAAGTTTCCAGACGAAGCTCAACAAGGAGATCTACTGCATGACCATTTTAGTAGAAAAGAAGATCTGTGGTTCGATTTGATAGCAAATACTGGTGATGGCGGGAACTCGTCTTCATCTGTTGCAGTAGCATAATGTCAGCAGTCTCTTTTGATTCTTCAGTGTTTCCAATGAGATTGCATTTACTGAAATGGTACTCAGGATATTGGAGCTGGTCTATACAGTGGTTAGATACTAAGAGCTGCTGTGTTTTGTGAGGTATCTCTTTCTTCTTGTCTTTCACATTATATTTCTTGAGTTTTGGTATGCTTGTTTTATTTCTCGCGTCACTGGCAAGAGGACGGAGGTCCTGACCATTCTTCAAAATTGTGCTGTAAGTGATGAAAATTCAAATTTCTATTTTAATGATTTTGCATATTTACTGGTTGTAGCAAATCTGCGAATACCTGCTCTCTTGCTTACGCTGGCAGGTACTCTGTACAGCTTGTTGCATGTTTTACGGTCTATGAGCGACAAAAAGAGGGAGAGTAGGTACGAAGAAGAGAACCAGAGCGGTAGAGGAAGAGAGTGCGTATGAAATTTTACCTCATTATTTATTATCTGATTCGTCAACTATTTCTATTGTTTTACTAACTAATCAAGCAATAATTTTTAATTTATGCTACCATAACTTAGTCGAATGATAGATTTGAAACCTAAAAACCTACGTCACGCTAGATCGATATGAAAAAAACAAAACAAACAAATTATGATTAGAAACTGAAATTCGAATAAAAATGCAAACAAACTCAAATACAATTATAAATCCAAGTATAGTAAAAGAAAAATTCAATTGATTTTTTTTTTGCAATTCCAAACATATGAAACAAACAACTAACTCGAGTGAAATTACAACAAACTAAAACAACAAATTTCAACAACAACTACGTGCTGAAATTCTAATATAATTACAAATTCAAGTAAACCAAAACAAAAATAACACTTAGCTCTTTAACTTTCCCAGCAAACAAACATCTCAAACACAAACACAATAACGAGAAACTACAATAAACAAATTACAACTACCCTTAAAAATAAACTCAAATACAAGAAAATCAAAACAAAAATTAAATTTAACTCTTCAATTTTCCCAGCAAATAAACATCTAAAACACAAAAACGACAAACTACAACAAATAAATTACGACTACCCTTACAAACTAATAAGGAAAAAGAGTAAATCCTAAGTATCTGCCCATAAACAAGTATGTTGGTTCTAACATTTGCATGAGTTGAAATGACCATAAATTGAAAAAGTTTAGCATTATTTCTTTGTGTACATTAACATGGCAATGCTTGAGGCTGTTTTCAATATTGTGCAAAGGACAACAAAATTGTTCTCTTTATGTGTCTGTTTTTCTTGATTTTGTTGCTTTTTTTTCTAATTTAAATTTTTTATATCCGTTGTTCTATGCCAAGCTGTGCATATGTTACATTTAACTGCTCTTGGTTCTCTTCTGATTTGAATTACAACGTAAAAGAGTCTTGACCGTATATAAATTGATATGCTCACTTTTGTTTATTTGTTGTAGATTTCAAACGTAAAAAATATGGTAAATAAACACGTATTCAATATTATCTTTTGTTTTTAATTAGTTAAAATTTTCTTTCTTTGTTATTATGAAGATCTTTAGGCAAAAAGTTAAAGAGAGTCCAATTATATATGATTTCCGTTTTGTTCTCTTTTGTGGGTAACACTTCTGGAGAAATGTTGTGTTCAGAGATAGTCGCGGAACAAAAGGTTTATTTTCGTTTGCTTTTGTGACATATGTTTTATTTTCTATTATATTTATATTTTTTTCTATCTAGCATTATTTACTTAGTAATATTCTTTTTCTTTACTTTAATATAGGACTACAGAAGGTTATTACCAATCTTGGGGAGCACTTTTAAGGTAAATAAGTATGTGTTTTTTATCTTTTTAGGTAGCTAAATTTTTTACATTTTGTTAGCGTATAACTCTTTAGGAAAAAAGTTTAAGATGGTCCAGGCGTGTCATTTGTGTTTTGTTTTCTCTTTTTTATACCACTTTTTTAAACGTGGATTATGAGGTATCTGAGAAATAAAAGGTTTGTCTTCCTTCTTTTATCATATTTTTCTGTTTTATTTTATTTTTTTTGTTAGCTTAATTTTTTTAAAACTTTTTTTGATGGAGTTGGAGAGAGTTACAACACTAACTGTTTGTGCATCATCTATCACATTAAATTTTAAAAAGTTTCCAGACGAAGCTTAACAAGGAGATCTACTGCATGGTCATTTTAGTGGAAAAGAAGGTCTGTGGTCGATTTGATAGCAAATATTGGTGATGGCGGGAACTCGTCTTCATCGGTTGCAGTAGCATTTGGTCAGCAGTCTCTTTTGATTCTTCAGTATTTCTAATGAGGTTGCATTTACTGAAATGGTACTCATGATATTGGAGCTGGTCTATACAGTGGTTAGGTACTAAGAGCTGCTGTGTTTTATGACGTATCTTTTTCTTCTTGTCTTTCACATTATATTTCTTGAGCTTTGGTATGCTTGTCTTGTTTCTCGCGTCGCTGGCAAGAGGACGGAGGTCTTGACCATTCTTCAAAATTGTGCTGTAAGTGATGAAAATTCAAATTTCATTTTAATGATTTTGCATGTTTACTGGTTGTAGCAAACCTGAGAATACTTGCTCTCTTGCTTACGCTGGCAGGTACTCTGTATAGCTTGTTGCGTGTTTTACGGTTTGTGAGCGACAAAAAGAGGGAGAGTATGCACGAAGAAGAGAACCAGAGCGGCAGAGGAAGAGAGTTCGTATGAAATTTTACCTCATTATTTATTATTTGATTCGTCAACTATTTCTTTTGTTTTACTAACTAATCAAGCAATAATTTTTAATTTATGCTACCATAACTTAGTCGAATGATAGATTTGAAACCTAAAAACCTACGTCACGCTAGACCGATATGAACAAAGTAAAGAAAACAAATTATGATTAGAAACTGAAATTCGAATAAAAATGCAAACAAACTCGAATACAATCACAAATTCAAGTATACTGAAAGAAAAATTCAATTGTTTTTTTTTTTAGCAATTTCAAACAAACGAAACAAACAACTAACCCGAGTGAAATTACAACAGACTAAAACAACAAATTTCAACAACAATTACGTGCTGAAATTCTAATACGATTACAAACTCAAGTAAACCAAAACAAAAATACTACTTAGCTCTTCAACTTTCTCAGCAAATAAACATCTCAAACACAATAACGAGAAATTACAACAAACAAATTACAACTACCCTTAAAAACAAACTCAAATATAAGTAAACCGAAACAAAAATTATATTTAGCTCTTCAACTTTTCCAGCAAACAAACATCTCAAATACAAAAATCACAAACTACAACAAACAAATTACGACTACCCTTACAAACTGATAAAGAAAAAAGTAAACCCCAAGTATCTGCCCATAAGCAAATATGTCGGTTCTAACATTTGCATGAGTTGAAATGACCATAAATTGAAAAAGTTTAGCACTATTTCTCTGTGTACATTAACATGGCAATGCTTGAGGCTGTTTTCAATATTGTGCAGAGGACAACAAAATTGTTCTCTTTTTATGTATGTTCTTCTTGATTTTGTCGCGTTTTTTTTTTTTCTAATTTGAAGTTTTGATATCCGTTGTTCCATGCCAAGTGGTGCATATATTACATTTAATTGCTATTGGTTCTCTTCTGATTTGAATTACAAGGTAAAAGAGTCGACCGTATATAAATTGATATGCTCACTTTTGTTTATTTGTTGTAGATTTCAAACGTCAAAAATAAGGTAAATAAACACGTATTCAATATTATCTTTTGTCTTTAATTAATTAAAATTTTCTTTCTTTGTTATTATGAAGATCTTTAGGCAAAAAGTTAAAGAGAGTCCAACTATATATTATTTCCGTTTTGTTCTCTTTTGTGGGTAACATTTCTGGAGAAATGTTGGGTTCTGAGATAGTCGCGTAACAAAAGGTTTATTTTCGTTTGCTTGTAAGACATGTTTTATTTTCTATTATATTTATATTTTTTTCTATTTAGCATTATTTACTTAGTAATATTCTTTTTCTTTACTTTAATATAGGACTACAGAAGGTTATTACCAATCTTGAGGAGTACTTTTAAGGGAAATAAGTATGTGTTTTTTATCTCTTTAGGTAGCAAAAATTTTTTACATTTTGTTAGCGTGTAACTCTTTGGGCAAAAAGTTTAAGATGGTCCAGGCGTGTCACTTGTGTTTTGTTTTCTTTTTTTGATACCACTCTTTTAAACGTGGATTATGAGGTATCCAGGGAATAAGAGGTTTGTCTTCCTTCTTTTATCATATTTTTCTGTTTTATTTTATTTTTTTATTAGCTTAATTTTTTTAAAACTTTTTTTTAATGGAGTTGGAGAGAGTTACAACGCTAACTGTTTGTGCATCATCTATCACATTAAATTTTAAAAAGTTTCCGGACAAAGCTCAACAAGGAGATCTACTGCATGGTCATTTTAGTGGAAAAGAAGGTCTGTGGTTCGATTTAATAGCAAATACTGGTGATGGCGGGAACTCGTCTTCATCGGTTGCAGTAGCATAATGTCAGCAGTCTCTTTTGATTCTTCAGTGTTTCCAATGAGATTGCATTTACTGAAATGGTACTCAGGATATTGGAGCTGGTCTATATAGTGGTTAGGTACTAAGAGCTGTTGTGTTTTATGACGTATCTCTTTCTTCTTGTCTTTCACATTATATTTCTTGAGCTTTGGTATGCTTGTCTTGTTTTTCACGTCGCTGGCAAGAGGACGGAGGTCCTGACCATTCTTCAAAATTGTGTTGTAAGTGATGAAAATTCAAATTTCATTTTAATGATTTTGTATATTTACTGGTTGTAGCAAACTGCGAATAATTGCTCTCTTGCTTACGCTGACAAGTACTCTGTATAGCTTGTTGCGTGTTTTACGGTCTGTGAGCGATAAAAAGAGGGAGAATATGCACAAAGAAGAGAACCAGAGCGGCAGAGGAAGAGAGTTCGTATGAAATTTTACCTCATTATTTATTATTTGATTCGTCAACTATTTCTATTGTTTTACTAACTAATCAAGCAATAATTTTTAATTTATGCTACCATAACTTAGTCGAATGATAGATTTGAAACCTAAAAACCTATGTCACGCTAGACCGATATGAACAAAGCAAAGAAAACAAATTATGATTAAAAACTAAAATTCGAATAAAAATGCAAACAAACTTAAATACAATCACAAATCCAAGTATAGTGAAAGAAAAATTCAATTGATTTTTCTTTTGCAATTCCAAACAAATGAAACAAACAACTAACCCGAGTGAAATTACAACAGACTAAAACAACAAATTTCAACAACAACTACGTGCTGAAATTCTAATACGATTACAAACTCAAGTAAACCAAAACAAAAATAATACTTAGCTCTTCAACTTTTCCAGCAAACAAACATCTCAAACACAATAACGAGAAACTGTAATAAAAAAATTACAACTACCCTTAAAAACAAACTCAAATACAAGTAAACCGAAACAAAAATTACATTTAGCTCTTCAACTTTTTCAGCAAACAAACATCTCAAACACAAAAACGACAAACTACAACAAACAAATTACGACTACCCTTACAAACTGATAAGGAAAAAGAGTAAACCCCAAGTATCTGTCCATAAGCAAATATGTCGGTTCTAACATTTGCATGAGTTGAAATGATCATAAATTGAAGAAATTTAGCACTATTTCTCTGTGTACATTAACATGGCAATGCTTGAGGCTGTTTTCAATATTGTGCAGATGACAACAAAATTGTTCTCTTTTTATGTATGTTCTTCTTGATTTTGTCGCTTTTTTTTTTTCTAATTTGAAGTTTTGATATCCGTTGTTCCATGCTAAGCGGTGCATATGTTATTTTTTTAAATTTTTGCTGGAGTTGGAGGGAGTTACAA
The DNA here is from genome assembly GCF_054855325.1 of Carica papaya. NCBI lineage: Eukaryota > Viridiplantae > Streptophyta > Magnoliopsida > Brassicales > Caricaceae > Carica > Carica papaya. Next base: position 27,372,502 of record NC_142309.1, read on the forward strand.
CGTTATTTATCTCTGCATCATCTATCATATTAGGTTTTAAAAAATTTCAAGGTGGAGCTCAACAAAGAGATCTTCTCTATGATTATTATAGTGGAAAAGTAGATTTGTGGTTTGATTTCATGGTAGATACTGGTGATGGTGGGAATTCGTCTTCTTCGATTGCACGACTACTTAGTCAGTGGTTTCTATTGTTTCTTCAATGTTTCTAACCAGGTTGTATTTTTTGAATTAGCAATCAGAAAATTTGAGCTGGTCTATACAGTGGTTTGGTATTATGAGTTGATGTGTTTTATGAGAAATTGGTGAATAAACTATTTGATTTCCTTCTTATGATATAAATTTTATTTTTTAATACGTGTTTTTCAGTTTTATTTCACTTTTTCTATCCCATTATAGTATTTTCTTTTAATTTTTTGATGTAATATGAGAGAGTTAGGGTGGTATCTCTTTTTACCATCGATCACATTAGGTTTTGGAAGATTTTAATATTATCCTACATTAAGATTATTGAACCATAGATTTATAAGAGTGCGATTACAATTAAAAAATAATAATTTAGGAGTCAACAAATTTAACACGAAATCTTCTAAAACATTATGCAAACAAATCTAAACACAAAAAGAAAAAACCAAAACTTACATCAAACTAGATCGATATGAACAAACCAAATCAAACAAATTACAATTAGAAACTGAAATTAGAATACAATTCCAAACCCACTTAATACAACTGGAAATCTAAATAACCTAAAAGAATGATCCAATTCAATTTTTTATCATTCCAAACAAATAAACACACAACCAACATGAGTGAAATTACGACAAATTAAAGCAAACAAATTTCAACGAAGACTACGTACTCCAAAATCTAAATATATTACAAATAAACTCAAATACAGATATAAAACTCAAGTAAGTTGAAACAAAAATAATATTTAACTCTTCAACTTTCCTAACAAAGAAACACCTCAAACGCAATAACGAAAAACTGCGACAGACTAACAAAAACTACAATTAAAAACCAACGAAAACCACAAATATCAGCCCACAAAAAGCATATGGCATTTTTAACATTGGGAAGAACAAGATAAGTAGTATTATGTTTGCATGAGTTGAAATAACTATAAATTAAAAAAAATTAGCGTAAAGTCTTTTTTAATGTTGAGCAGAGGAAAATAAAATTCTCCTCTTTCAGTGTTTGTTCTTGTTTATTTTAGTCGTTTTCTTTTCATTTTAAGTTTTGATATCCATTGTTCAACGCAAAACTATGCATATGCTATACATGATTTTTAACTGCTTTGTTTCATTTGAATTATAACGTAGAAAAATCATGGTTATTCGTAAATGTATATGCTCACTTTTGTTTAGTTTTTGTAGATTTCAAATGATGAAAATCAGGTATATTGTCTCGCGTTCAATATTTATTTTTTTCTTTAGCTTGTTAAAATATTAATATTTATTTATTATGCAACTCTTTAGACATAAAATTAAGGAAAGCACATTCGTATTATTTGTATTTGTATTTCGTTTTTTTTAACAAGTGACACTGTTGGAGACATGTTAGGTTATAAGATATCCATAAATTGAAAGTTTTTTTTTTCTTGGCTTTGAAATAAATTTTTTTTTACATTACGTTTTTTTTTTTTTTTTTGTTTAGCGTTATGTTCTCAGTGAATTTCTCTTTTTTACTTTAACATAGCACTAGTTTAGGTCATTATGAATATTATGGAGATTGTTCTCTTTTAATGCTTTTTACTCGAGGTTAGAGTTGATTTTTTTTTTATTTTTCAATTTTGCTACACGTAGTTCCCATGAAAAATTATCCATATGTTCAATTTATTTGCTAATGGTTATTTACTCTTTTGAATTACAACACTGACGAATCTTAGTTAATTTACAAATTGATTTACTCACTTCTATTTACTTATTGTAGATTTTGAACTCCGAGGATCAGGTAAATAAACATGTACATAATATTTTATTTTTGCTCAGCTAGCTAAAATAATTAGCTTTTGTTACTATGTAAATCTTTAGGCAAAAAAATTAAAATTGTCCAATTGTCTTACCTGCATTTTGTTTTCTTTTATAGATAGTACTGTTTTGTTAGTTAACTATTTTGTTACCTTACATTTTCATCTTTTTCTTTTGCCCCATTTTTAAATGACATTCAGTGGTTTATGTCCAGATTCATCATATGTAGCGGAGAGGTCAACAAGGTGAGTGATGATTTATGGCTCAAATTTAATGGGTAATATGTTGTTGATTATAAAATGTTTGCAAGATTGTTAACATAGTTGCACTTGTTTTGTCCAAAGTGAAGATTATAATGCTTGGCCATTTATTTCGATGTGCCTTTATTGCCTTCATTGGTGTTTCTTACGTTTTTTATGCTTGTTATTTCATTTCTTCTTTTGATATTCTGTTTCGGAATTCTTTTTTTTTTCTTTGAAATTTGAGGAGTGGGATGGGATTGCATTAAGAAATAATATCAAATAGTATCTTTATATTATCAGCATTTCACATTAAATGCATTAATATTTGGTTTTTAAACTCTAGAAATGAGGTAAATAAACATGTGTTTTTCCTCAACTAGCTATGACCTTTATACTTTGTTACCATGAACTCTTTAGACAAAGTTTAAAATAGTCAAGTCGATACTTTTTCTTTGTTTTGTTTTTTTTAATAGGCAGCACTTTGGTATATATGTCAGTTATGAAGTATTCATGGAATAAAAGGTTTAATTTCCTTCTTTTATAACATAAATTTTATTTTTCATTATATATTTTTCTATTTAGTTTCACTTTCTCTCAACCTAATTTTTTTAAAAAAAATTTGATGGAGTTGGAGAGAGTTAGGGGGTGTTATCTCTCTCCCGATCATCTATCACATTAAGTTTTAAAAAAATTTAAAATTATGCTACTATAACTTAGTTGAATGTTGGATTTGAACACTAAAACACAAAAAAAGAAAACCTATATCACGCTAGATTGATATGAACAATGCAAAGCAAACAAATTGTAATTAGAAACTGAAATTAGAATAAAATTACAAATCAACTTAAATACAATTACAAAGCCAAGTTTACTGAAAGAAAAACCCAATTGAATTTTTTTGCAATTCGAAACAAATAAAATAAACAACTAACTCAGTGAAATTACCACAAAATAAAACAACAAATTTCAACAACTACGCGCTGAAATTCTAATATAATTACAAACAAAATCAAATACAATTACAAACTCAAGTAAACTAAAATAAAAATTACAATTAGCTCTTCAACTTTTTCAGCAAACAAACATATCAAATACAAAAACGATAAACTACAACAAATGAATTACAACTACCCCTACAAACTGACAATGAAAAAGAGAAAACCCAAAATATCAGCCTATAAAATGAATATGTTATTTTTAACATTTACAAGAGTTGAAATGATTATAAATTGAAAAAATTTAGCATTATTTGCTCATTGAATTTCTCTCTGTGTACGTTAACATTGCAATACTTGATTTTTTTTTTGAAGTTATGCTGGGGACAATAAAATTGTCCTCTTTTAATATTTGTTCTTCTTGATTAGTCCTGCTTTTTTTTTTTAATTTGAAGTTTTGATATCCATTGTTCCATTTTAAGCTATGCATATGTTACATTTACATGTTATTGGTTCTCTCCTTATTTGAATTATAACGTAAAAAGTCTTGGTTATTTATAAATTGATATGCTCACTTTTTTTTTAGTTGTTGTAGATTTCAAATGCCAAAAATAAGGTAAAGAAACACGTATTCAATATTATATATTTTTTTCAACTAATTAAAATTTTCTTATTTTGTTATTATGAAGATCTTTAATCAAAAAGTTAAAAAGATTTCAATCATATATTATCTCTGTTTTGTTCTCTTTTGTAAATAACATTTATGGAGACATGTTAAATTATGAGATATTCGTGTAATAAAATGTTTATTTCCTTTGCTTATGACATAAGTTATCTTCTAGTATATGTACTTTTTTTTAAGGATTATTTACTTAACAATATTCTTTTTGTTTACTTTAGTATAGGACTACTGACGGTTACTGTCAATCTTAGGAAGCATTGTTTGTGGTAAATAAGCATGTGTTTTAAATTTTTTAGGCAGATAAAATTTTTATATTTTGTTATTATGCAACTCTTTAGGCAAAAACTTTAAGATGGTTCAAACATGTCACTTGTGTTTTGTTCTCTTTTGTTGGTAGCACTATTTGAGACGTGGATTATGAAATATCCATGGAATAAAAGGTTTGTCTTCCTTCTTTTATTATATTTTTTAGCATTTACTCTTCAGTTTATTTTTCAAAATACTTGAGACATGGATTATGAGGTATCTGCGGAAAAGGTTTGTCTTCCTTCTTTTATCATTTTTTTTTTGTTTAGTTTTTCTTTTTTTTTTGCCTCATTTTTTTAAAAAAAAATTTGATAAAGTTGGAGGGAGTTACAACACTATCTATCTCTTCATCATCTATCACATTAGGTTTTTAAAAGTTTTAAAATAGAGCTCAACAAGGAGATCTTCTCTATGATCATTCTAGGGAAAAAGAAGATATGTGGTTCGATTTCATGACAAATACTGGTGATGGTGGAACCTCGTCTTCTTTGATTGCACGATTACTTGGTTAGCGGTTTCTATTGTTTCTTCAATGTTTCTACTAAGGTTGCATTTACTGAATTGGTAATCAGAAAATTGGAGCTGGTCTATACTGTGGTTTGTTACTATGAGCTACTGTGTTTTATGAGGTATTCGTAAATAAATAGTTTGATTTCTTTCTCTTATGATATAAATTTTATATTGTAATATATATTTTTCAGTTTGATTGCACTTTTTTTATCCCTTTATAGTTTTTTCTTTTAATTTTTTGATGGAGTCCGAGAGAGTTAGGGCTTATCTCTCTATACCATGATCACATTAGGTTTTAGAAGATTTTAATATTATTCTACTTTAAGATAGTTGAACCATAAATTTATAGGAGTGCGTTTATAATTAACAAAAATAATTTAGGAGTCAACAAATTTAACCCAAAATCTCCTAAAATTTTAACCAAACAAATTTAAACACAAAAAAGAACCAAAACAAACAAATTACAATTAGAGACTGAATAGAGAATACAATTCCAAACCCATTCAAGTACCACTAGAAATCCAAATAACCCAAAAGAATGATCCAATTCAATTTTTTATCATTCTAAACAAGTAAACACATAAACGACACGCTTGAATTTACGACAAATTAAACCAAACAAATTTCATAGACCACTACGTACTACAAAATTCAAATACATTTACAAATTAACTCAAATACAATTACAAATTCAAGTAAGCTAAAACAAAATTCACATTTAACTTTTCAACTTTCCCAACAAAGAAGCACCTCAAACGTGATAACGAAAAATTGCGACAAACGAACTAAAACTACAATTAAAAACCGACGAAAACCACAAATATCAGCCCACAAAAAGCATGTCATTTTTAACATTGGGAATAACAAGAGAAGCAGTATTATGTTTGCATAAGCTGAAATGACTATAAATTAAAAAAATTAGCATGAGGTCTTTTTTAATGTTAAGGGAAAAATAAAATTCTTCTCTTTCAGTGTTTGTTCTTCTTGATTTTAGTCATTTTTTTTTTCATTTTAATTTTTGAGTTCCGTTGTTCAATGCAAAACTATGCATATGCTACATATTATTTTTAATGGCTCTTTTTCATTTGAATTATAACGTAGAAAAATTATGGATTTTTTATAAATTGATATGTTCATTTTTGTTTAATTTTGACAGATCTCAAATGCCCAAAATCGGGTATATAATTTTGCATTCAATATTTATTTTTTTCTTTAGCTTGTTAAAATATTGATATTTCGTTTCTATAAAACTCTTTAGACATAAAAATAAGAAAAACACATTCGTATTAGTGATATATTTTTTTTAACAGATAACACTGTTGGAGACATGTTAGATTATAAAATATTTGTTAATTGAAAGGTTTTTTTTTTCTTTACTTATGACATAAAGTTTATTTAACATTACGTTTTTTTTGTTTAGTGTTATGTGCTCAGCGAATTTCTCTTTATTTATTTTAACACAGCACAAGTTTAGTTTATTATCAATCTTAAGGAGGTTGTTCTCTTTGAATGCTTGTTACTCATGGTTTTAGTTGATTTTTTTCTTTTATTTTTCAATTTTGGTACATTTAATTCCCGTGAAAAATTATTTATATATTCTATTTATTTGCTAATAGTTATTTACTCCTTTGAATTATAACATTGATGAATCTTGATTATTTACAAATTGATTTACTCACTTTTATTTGCTTATTGTAGATTTTGAACTCCAAAAATCAAGTAAATAATCATGTACCCAATATTTTATTTTTGCTCAGCTAACTAAAATAATTAGCTCTTGTTATTATGTGACTCTTTAGGCAAAAAATTTAAAATGGTCCAGTTGTCTGTCTTGCATTTTCTTTTCTTTTATAGATAGTATTATTTTGTTATTTGAGTGGTCTGAACTCCTCTACATTTCATCTTTTTCTTGTACCCTATTTTTAATTGGCATACAATAGTTTATGTTCAGATTCATCATATGAAATTTCTCCCAGCTACTCATTATGGGCCATATTTTTTGTCTTCACATTGCAAGTTATATAGTGGAGAGGTCAACAGTTTGAGTGATGATTTCTGGCTCAAATTTTATGGGTAATATGTTGTTGATTATAAAATGTTTGCAAGATTGTTAACATATATGCACTTGTTTTGTCCAAGGTGTAGATTATAATGCTTGGCCATTTATTTCAATTTGTCTCTACTGCCTTCATTGGTGTTTCTTACATTTTTTATGCTTCGTTATTTCATTTCTTCTTCTGATGTTCTGTTTCTGGATTTCTTTTTTTCTCTTAAATTTGGGGGAGTGGGGTGGGGATTGCATTAAGAAATAATATCCAATAGTATCTATATATTATTAGCATTTCACATTAGATGCATTAATATTTGGTTTTTAAACCCTAGAAATAAGGTAAATAATGTTTCCTCAACTAGCTAAAACTTCTATACTTTATTACTATGTAACTCTTTAGACAAAAAGTTTAAGATGGTCAAGTCGTTACTTTTTTTTTTTTATAGGTAGCATTTGATAGATATGTCAATTATGGAGTATTAATCATGGAATAAAAGGTTTGACTTCCTTCCACTTTCTCTCGACCTAATTTGTTTTAAAAAAATTTATTGGAGTTGGAGAGAGTTATGGCGTTATCTCTCTTCCCATCATCTATCACATTAAGTTTTAAAAAAAATTAAAATTATGCAACTATAACTTAGTTGAATGTTGAATTTGAACACTAAAACTCAAAAAAAAAAAAAACCTACATCACACTAAATCGATATGAACAAAGCAAAGCAAACAAATTGTAATTAAAAACTGAAATTGGAATAAAATTACAAATCAACTCAAATACAATTAAAAAGCCAAGTATACTGAAAGAAAATTCCAATTGAATTTTTTTGCAATTCCAAACAAATAAAACAAACAACTGACTAGAGTGAAATTACCACAAAGTTGAATAACAAATTTCAACAACTACGTACTGGAATTATAATATAATTACAAACAAACTCAAATATAATTACAAATTCAAGTAAACTAAAACAAAAATTACATTTGGTTCTTTAACTTTCCCAGCAAAAAAATATCTCAAATACAAAAACGACAAACTACAATAAGGAATTATAACTACCCTTACAAATTGATAAGAAAAAAGAGTAAAGATCAAGTATCAACCCAAAAAACGAATATGTCATTTTTAACATTTGCATGAGTTGAAATGATTATAAATTGAAAAAAATTTTATCATTATTTGCTCAGTGAATTTCTTTCTGTGTACATTAACATAGTAATACTTGAGTTTGTTTTCAATGTTATACAGAGGACAATAAATTGTTCTTTTTAATATCTGTTCTTCTTGATTTTAGTTGTTTTTTTATAATTTGAAGTTTTGTTATCCGTTGTTTCATTCCAAGTTGCGCATATGTTACATTTAATTGCCATCTCCCCATTTAATTTACAACATAAAAAAAGTCTTGGTTATTTATAAATTAATAGGCTTACTTTTGTTTAGTTGTTAAAAATAAGGTAAATAAACATGTATTCAATATTTTTTTTTAACTAGTTAAAATTTTCTTTTTTTGTTATTATGAAAATCTTTAAGTAAAAAGTTAAAGAGAGTTCAATTATATATTCTCTCTATTTTGTTCTCTTTTGTAGGTAACATTACTGGAGACATGTTGGGTTATAAGATATTTGTGTAATAAAATTTTTATTTCGTTTGCTTATGATATAAATTTTGTCTTCTTTTAGATATTTTTTTTTCTATTTAGGATTATTTACTTAGTAATATTCTTTTTGTTTACTTTAATATAGGACATCAAGGCTACTATCAATCTTATGGAGTATTGTTTAAGGTAAATAAACATGTGTTTTTATTTTTTTAGGTAGGTAAAATTTTTATATTTTGTTATTGTGCAACTCTTTAGGCAAAAATTTTAAGATGGTTCAGATGTGTCACTTGTGTTTTGTTCTCTTTTGTTGGTAGCACTCTTTTAAGACGTGGATTATGAGGTGTCAGTGGAATAAAACATTTGTCTTCTTTCTTTTATCATATTTTTTTTGTTTAGTTTTGCTTTTTTTTTAGTCTAATTTTTTTTTAATTTTTTAATAAAATTAAAGAAAGTTACTAACGCTATCTATTTCTACATCATTTATTACATTATGTTTTAAAAAGTTTCAAGATGGAGCTCAACAAGGAGATCTACTCAATGATCATTCTAGTGGAAAAGAAGATCTATGGTTCAATTTCACATAAGATGCATTAATATCTGCTTTAGCCCATAACCTAAAGTGTAGCTCTTCTGTCACTGGAAAGCCTTTTTTTTTTTCTTTCTCATAATAACAATTACAATTATGGTGGTTTCTATTAGCTTGTTGATTTTTTGTCTTTTGAAGGATACTGAAAAAAAAAAAAAAAAGAATTTCCAGAATAGTTTTTTCATTTTCATGTCTTCTAAAACTAAGATCAATTGCATTCCTTTTTCTTATCAATTTCACGGTAAATAATGGTGATGGTAGGAACCCGTCTTTTTCGATTGCACGATTACTTGGTCCACGATTTCTATTGTCTCTTCGGTATTTTTAACCAGGTTGCATTTACTGAAGTGGTAATCAGAATTTTGAAGCTGGTCTATACAGTGGTTTGGTACTATGAGTTGCTGTGTTTTATGAGATATTCGTGAATAAGCTGTTTAATTTCTTTCCCTTATGATATAAATTTTATTTTCTAATATATATTTTTCAGTTTAATTATATTTTTTTATCCCATTGTAGTTTTTTCTTTTAATTTTTTGATGGAGTCTGAAAGAGTTAGGGCATTATCTCTCTGTACTTTCGATTACATTAAATTTTAGAAGATTTTAATATTATCCTATTTTAAAATAGTTGAAACATAGATTTATAGGAGTGTGATTACAGTTAACAAAAATAATTTAGGAGTCAACAAATTTACTCAAAATTAACCAAACAAATCTAAACACAAAAAAGAAACAAAAGTGCATCAAACTAAATCGATATGAACAAGTCAAAACAAACAAATTATAATTAGAAACTGAAGTTAGAATACAATTCCAAACTCACTCAAGTACTACTAGAAATCTAAATAACCTAAAAGAAATATCCAACTGAATATTATATCATTCCAAACAAATAAACGCACAACCAACACAAGTGAAATTACAACAAATTAAACCAAACAAATTTCAACCATGTGTACTACAAAATTTAAATATATTTACAAATAAACTCAAATACAATCACAAATTTAAATAAACTAAAAAAAATCATATTTAACTCTTCAACTTTTCCAACAAAGAAACATCTCAAATGCGATAAAGAAAAATTGCGATAAATGAACTAAAACTACAATTAAAAACCGACGAAAATCACTAATATCATCCCATAAAAAGCATATGGCATTTTTAACATTTGGGAATAACAAAAGAAACAGTATTATGTTCGCATGAGCTGAAATGACTAAATTGAAAAAATTAGTGTAAGGTCATTTTTAATGTTAAGCAAAGGAAAATAAAATTCTCCTCTTTCAGTGTTTATTCTTTTTTATTTTAGTCGTTTTCTTTTCATTTTAAGTTTTGATATCCGTTGTTCAATGCGAAACTATGCATATGCTACGTACAATTTTTAATAGCTCTCTTTCATTTGAATTATAATGTAGAAAAATCATGGTTATTTACAAATTGATATGTTCACTTTTGTTTAGTTCCTATAGATTTCAAATGATGAAAATCAGGTATATATTCTCGCATTCAATATTTATTTTTTATTTAGCTTGTTAAAATATTAATATATTGTTACTACGAAACTGTTTAGACATAAAGTTAAGAAAAATCAACTCGTATTATTTGTATTTTATTTTTTTTGTAAGTAACACTGCTGGAAACATGTTAGATTACGAGATATTCGTGAAATTAAAAGTTTGTTTTCCTTGGTTTATGCCATTAATTTTATTTTCCATTACTTTTTTTTTTTTTTTGTTTAGTGTTATGTGCTCAGTGAATTTTTTCTCTATTTACTTTAACATAGCACTAGTTTATATCATTATCAATCATAAGGAGGTTGTTCTCTTTTAATGCTTGTTGCTCTGTGTTCTAGTTGATTTTTTTTTTTTGTAATTTTCAATTTTGGTACACGTAATTTCTACAGAAAATTATCAATATATTCCATTTATTTGCTAATGATTATTTACTCTTTTGAATTATAACATTAACGAATCTTGATTATTTATAAATTAATTTGTTTATGTAACTCCGAGGATCAGGTAAATAAACATGTACACATTTCTTTCTGCTTGCCCCCCTTTCCTCTAGACGATAGTAATTTCCTGGGGGAAGGGGAAATTTTCTGTAAGCCTTCCTTTCTTTTTCTCCAGAAAAAAAAAAAAAAAAAAAAAAAAAAAAAAGATTTTCCTTCCTGACTCACTACATGCTTCAGAACATCAGCTGGATTTATTCAAGATGGTTTTTGAACATTAAATATTTCATATTAATTAATCTAAAAAGATATTCAATATTCAATAATATGATGACCAACGTTCTGGATCTAATGGCAGACAACAAATGTATCGACAACATAAATAAATACCAACCTATAAACCTAAGTAAATAATTTTCACAAGTAAAACAACTAGAGAACAGGGAGAAAATTATCAAACAAAATAAAATAGTATAAAGCACAACGTATATATTTAAAATTTGTTAAACAAATAAATAATATTTTAAACATTTAGTGCAACAATTACATGAGAGCAAAAAAGATCCGAACCCGAACCATACTGTCTTCGCCATCGATGCACTAGAGTGCTTGTGGTATTTTGTTTTTCATGTGCCATAGAAGTGCCCTAATTATTCCTCCTTCAAAGTCTGTCCCCACCACACCACCATCAAGATTCATTTTTCTTGAGAAGAAAGGGAAAACCCTTCTCATAATTTGGGCAAAATTAGTCCTACATCAGCTCAATCAATCACAGCAATGCAATGAAACATACCTCATCATGCATGGTAACAATTTTGCCCAAAAACTATATAATAGCTAATCACACACAACAGGTACGTGGGTTATGCTCACAGGAATCTGGTGGGGATATATTCGCTTATCCTCAGCGGAAGACTGTAAAACTCCTCGTTTCTAACGTCTCCCTTTCTGTGCTGGAAAGGTTTCCACCATGGAAGTCCTCTGTCATCAATTGCGTATCTTGCCTGAAGTGTGTTATCAAGCAGTGTCCCGACAATCATTGCCACAGTCGGAGGTGATGAGAAGATTGTGTTTAATATATCATTAAACTGCAAACATAACAGGATGATGGATGTCAGATGAATATTTCAAAAATACTTCTTTAATATAAATATATATTTTTCAATTCCAATAGAGCTGGACCCAGGCTAGGCTTGGGCTTTGATCAGGCTGGACCAAGATCAGGCTTGGCCTTTGACTGTGAAAAACCAGACTGGATGATGGGCCTGTTTAGCTCAGCTTACGAGGCCCATTAACTAACTAACTTTGCAGAGTTGTCCCACCAAATCAAGATGGGTACAAAATGAACTATGGACATCATCAAAAAAGAGATGAACCCCCAAAGATAAATAACCAAGTTGTCCGAGAGTTGGCCAGAAGCCAAATGGACATATGCTTTTTTTAAGAAAATATGAAAAATAACTATTTGCAGCTCACCCATCCACCAGCTGTTCTAACTGGTCCATGCCCGTCCGCAGTAGTATTCAAAACGAAGTATTGAGATATTGATATCCCGAGGAAAAGGGAGACACCCAAAATGTAAATGTTTCTCATGGAATTATGATTAGCAAACTGCATGAATGAGATCCCGATCGCAGCTGCAGAAAATTAAAAAGAAAAAAGGAAATGCTGAAATAAAATCTAATAATACTTAAAATACATAAGACGAAAAAATCTTAACACACTCACCAACTATGCCAAGCAAAATGCAGTATATGGCAGCAAAAACAGGCAAAGGAATAGAAGCAAAGAAGGCACCGAATTTCCCTGAAAAACATGGGCATTAGACGACCAAATATCAATTATAAACTGAAAGAGAAACTTCAGATGGAACAAAGAAGGGAAGTTCCAAGACAAACCGAATATGGAGAAAAAGATCATGAAGCCAGTCGAAATCTGTACAACTCTTCTGCTCCCTATGTGTGTTAATCCAAGAAGGCCAACATTCTCACTGCAATAACGTCAACAGGTGACAAAAATTATCTCAATAACAAATAAACACTGCCAAGCCATAAGAACAGCAACTTCAGAGGGATCGATATGTGAAGGTTAAATCAAAACGAATGAGAGAGAGTAGCTAAAGATAGGCACAAAACTTAAATGGAAGTCTATTTGTAGCATGATTAAAATTAGTTGTGTGGCACGATAAACACACTAACTTCCTGATAGAAGGTTTGAACAGGAGGGGAACAATTTCAAAGTAATCTAACTTAGTGCTTCAGGAAATGGAGACGTTTCTTTCACGGAGTTGAATCGATGAGCTCAACCTTTGAAGTAATTTCAAAAGCTATAACAGAGACAAATGGATAACTGTGCAAATAAAAAAAGTACGCGTGCTTACACGGATGCAGTGGTACCAACAGCAGAACCAAAAATTCCTTCAAGCAGCATACCAATACCCTGCAAGAGGACAACAATTGTGAAGATGATAAAACAACACCACTTCATTGCAAATGCTTCCAGGTAAATTATGGATGAATTTAAAAGAAAACAAACATGAGAAATAATATTGTAATGATCCAAAATAGGACCTGCAGGCCGATACTGCGGCTGAGGACATGTGCAGGAGGGGCTGTGGCACCTGCAAGCCGTGATGCAGCAAAAAATGTTCCCGTTGACTGCAAGGATGAAGACAAGAGGTTTCTAGGATTGTATTTTTAATTCTGGAGTCTACATCATGTGTAGAAAATTCAGCCAAGCTTTTAGTTCGTTTGAGAAAACAGGAAACTTCAAGAGTGATCACAAACTGAGGAAAAGACAATATAAGTTTTCAAATTAAACGTGAAATTAAATATAGCTGTTGCACCTCCACAGATGAAACAAGAGCTGCCCCCATCATCCCAAATACGTGGCTTGCTCTGAATATGGGTGTACCCCACTGAAATGGGTAAGGGATTTTAACCCTATAAAACATCAAACACAAGATGAAATTAAACTGCAATGCCATGAAACACACATAGCTGTATTGTCTTTGTAAATACCAAGGAGCAGTAGACATAAGGAATGCCCGATCTGTGCGGCAACTCTGTTTAGTTAGCGGTGAAACATTGTTGTACGCACCAGCAACAGTGAGGATAGCAGCAAAAGCCCAGACAATCCCGATGCAGAAAAGCAAAGCAAATCTCTCAAGTACCATATGAATCCTTGGGTGGATATTCTTCAAATACTGTGCGAAACAAGGAGTTCTTTGTATTTATAAAGAAGAAACATCAGAGTGGCAAAAATCAAATGGGACTAATTGAACAAGGTAGATTACTTGTTGGGAAATGACAAGTAGAATCAGCATGGGCAGACCAATTTCCACACAATTGCCAAGCTGTACAAAAAACAAATAATGTCAGATAGTGCTTTAGTAATATTCCAATGAAATGAACAACAGAGACTGGTTTTGAGTTTTATTCTTGGTATGATTAAAGAAATTTTGAATGCAGTCCTCAATGAGAAAGCTGAATTACCAGTGGAAAGCCCCTCATGAACAGACCAAGACCGACCACACAAACCACCGGTGCAACGACAATGGGACTAAAATATCTGCCCAAAACAAAAAAAGAAAACAACTAAGAAAAGAAAACCCAATAAGTTGGTTCTTGTGAATGAAAAAGGAAAGAAATGAAAGAGTTGAAGAAGATCAATGAAAAGTCTGGAATTACTTTAGTAATCTCTTAAGAGTCTGATCACGTTACCTAGTCAAATTCCCCCACACCTGACTATACCCAAGAAGTATGTTGATAAAGGAAGAAACAATTAAGGAACCCTGAATAGTTCTCATAACATGTTGAAACCTCTGCAAGCACCCACATCAAAACCATGAAGTTATTTGGTCAGCACCTAAGAATTTTAAGGCAATAGAGGTAAGGTGTCACCAAAGCATACGCTTCAAATCACTGTGTAAACTGGCATGAAAATAAAGATTCTTGAACCTAGCAATAGAAATAAATCCATCAAAACAACAAATGACAAAATTTGCATCTGTCAATGAGTGAGAATAAGTTTAATGCCTGAGAAGAAGCATTTGATCCTGCGCAATACAACACATGAACTTGGAAAGTATTTTACATAAGCTTAAATCAACTAACTGGTCCCAACTTTCATACAACATGAAGAATTTCATCAATGCTTAAGTAACAACATCATGCATTCCACTTGCTTATTACCACTGGAAAAATCTAAGTACATGCACAAAAATACAGAATCTTTTTTTTAAAAGCTTGTTTCTTACTCATAGTCTATAGATACATCATTCGTTGAATTCTGCATACCTCATGTTCTGATGAGAATTGCCTGTCAGAGTAATCATTGATGATGGACAGCACAGGCAAAATGAAAGCAAAGGATACACCCATTACGGTAGGAAGCCTTGTCCCAATAAGTGTTTGCAGCAGCGTGTTAATCCCAGACATAAACAACAAAGTTTGTATCACCCGGGCTTTATCACCCTGTTCATGGCATCATCTAAGTGATATACGACCAAGCATCACACTCAACAATATTAACAAAATCCAAAATTGTTGACAAAACATACATGGTCTCCTCCCATTTGCGGTACAAGAGTGTTGGCTATTAGAACAGTAGTTCCGAGCATCACGATATAGTGTTGGAAAGCCAGCAAAAGTGCTTCAGCTGTAGAATCCAACTTATTTATGATCAGAAAAACGTAAACTTTGTAGCAGAAACAGCAAGATTATATTTATTTGAGATTTCAGTTCAGCACAAGAGTAAACTCCTGGTTTTTAGGATTTCCATCCCCATAGTACAGCACAAGTTAGTTGAAAAACACTATAAATTAAGTGGTCAATTTCAATTTTTTATCAGAAAATTATAGCATAAAAATTTACGGGATACCAACCCAAATCACTTGTACTCCTGTACAAAATACTTATATCTTCCTTGCTATTACACTGATATAAGCACTTAATTACTATTAGTAATAATTATGTTAAAATTCAGGATAGCAAGAAGAAATGGACTTCAGAAAAAAAAAAAATGAGACCAAAGTCCGTCGCAGTTTCGAATCAAAGAGAGAATCAGAATCAGGGATAGAAAATAAGTTGGCAACAAAATTACGATTAACATGAAAAGAAAAATTAAAAGAATATTAATAATTATAAAGTCAACATGAATTGGATCTGTTAATCTCTTAAACCGCACAATATAGATAGTGACATGCAGCAAAACATATATAAAAAATAGACGAAATATTAAAAGAAATCTTTCACCTTTTATCATAAAATTCTTACTTTCACCCAGCTTTCAATTCGAATTAAATAATCAGATAAGTATAAACTACTCAATAGTAAGTAAAAACCAAAACTGGAAAGAGAGAGAGAGAGAGAGAGAGAGATAGAGACTAACGCCAGGAAGGATTGGAATGGATGCAGTACTGGAGCTGGTGGAGCTGCTCGGCAGGAGTCCAAGTGGGTCCCCTGGAGATAGCAAGGGGTGGCGGTCCAGGTGGTGGTGGGGTGGCATGGGGTACTGGTGGCGCTGCCACCGGTGGGTGTTGATAGTTTCCTGTTTCGACCATTTTTTCTTCTTCTTCTTCTTTCTTATTCTGTGTTGTTGGATTTCAAAAGCAGGGAAGTCTGAACCTTTGTTTTCGATAAAACTTTTGAATCACACCGACAGAACGAAGGAGAAAGATAAAGATGGGGAAAAGAAATGTTTAATAAAGTAGTTTTGTCTTCTTCCAAAAAGGGGAGATGGTAAATTAGCAGACTTTTTAAAATATTAAATTTTTATCAGATTAGAATAAAGAAACCGGGACGGATCATTTATATTTTACGTTTAAAACTTTAAAAACACTTGCAAATTAAAAGAGAAATGATAACTTTCAGGAACCTGAAACACAGAGTGAGAGATAAGAGAGAGAGAGAGAGAGAATTGGGTTTTGGGAGGGAGTTAGGATTACGTTAAGGTTGTCGTGAACCGAGGAGCATAAATATATACCATTATAAAACTATGATACATACCCATTTGCGTGTATGCATATGTATATAATTGAAATCTGAAAGTAATAAATGAAGACTACGATTATTAAATGATGTGATGTGCGGGCAGTACAGGTCCTTTCAAAAAGCCTAAGCAAGCTCCATCTCTCCCATGTTTAGGTATTTTCCATTTTCGTCCCTGACCTTTCTGTTTAACTACTAAAATGCCATTCTTTGAAATTCTTCTGAAGCAGCCATACTTTTTACATATGCTGATCATGTGCTGTGTTGTCCGGATCTAAAATATCTTTCAATCTTAAATCTAGCTTGATATTTTATGTAATTATACTGAATTTTTTATTCAAAAATAAAATTTTATAACTCTTATTTATTTAAGATTTAAAATTAAAAAAATCAACAGTTTTATGGAATACATTTCTTTCAAGTTTTGCAGAGCAGTAGGGCGAATCTAGATTGAAATTGTTGTCGAGTCAAGCTTTAGCTTTAGCTTTAATTGATCCAGTAAGCAGACAGCAGATGAGACGACAAGGCATGTGGGTTACGTTTTGGCAAAGTGGAATTGGAAAACTACTTGAAAATTACAATTTACCTCACGCTTTCCACTATGATTGACTTGTAAACAAGTTGAGCTAAAATTACTATTATTTAACATTTTATTAATCAGTTTTTTTTTTTTCTAAAATTAACTAATAAAAAGGTGTTTATAATTGAAATTACGTAGTTAAAAATTAGATTTGTTTTAGACCCACTTCATAGAAATTATTATTTTTTACTTTTTAAAAAAAAAAAAAAAATTTCCTATGATAAGAAGTATATACTCGGAATGCAAACCTACTTTCTCATATAAAAAAAAAAAAAAAAAGAGAGTTTGAGAAGAAAGAGAGAGAAAGGGCGAGACATATGTGAAGGTGAAGACAAGATCCTACCTCACTGCTTGTTCATGGATATTTTTTTAAAGTACAAAAATTAATTAACTTTAATCCTCCCCGCAAGATGTACTGTTCAGAGCACTGCTTCAAAAAGCACCGAGACAAGCAAGAGTAAGTAGAAAACAATATATGTGCGTGTGTATGTATATGGAGTCCGGGTTTTGCAGATCTGAAGCATTGTAATTTGAAATTTTCACCATCTTTCCCACCACAAGGTCCAGATGCTCCCAGGCCAAAAGATTAAAAGCACACACAAACATAGAAGAAGAGAGAGGAAGATATATCCAGAGGGATGAGAATTATATGGATGTCACGTGGCTGCTACCTTTTTGAAGAAGGCCCCGCACAATCAGGGCTGGGATTGGGATTGGGATTGGGATTGGGATTGGGATTGAGATTGGGAAAACATGAGCCATGGGACTGAGAAGAGAAATGGATTGAAGACGGAGACATGGGAGGGAGGAGAGAGCTGAGGAAGGTTTTTGTTTATTAACAATCAAATAAACAAATAATAAACACTGCATGTCAAGATGGAGAGACATGGGAGGAAGGAATTTGTTAAATAAATGCGTTGATAAAAATTTAAGGGAAAAAAACTAATATACATAATTTTTTAAAGCATAAAAACTAAAAAAGCAAAAGAAAAGAATTAATGGAAACTAATTCAAATAAAATAGTACTAATATCAAAAACGAATTTTTATCCCTGTCTAATACAAACAGCAAATAAGAATTTTCCGCAACAAACAGCACTCACATCCACATATTAGATATATACCTATAATCACCACATTTATATCCCTGTCTAATGCCAATATCAGCTTCATCCATGAACCAGAACAGAAAGGATAAGGGAGCTTCATGAGGATAACAACGAACAAGGGTTTAGACACAATATCCTATAATAGAATTGTCCAGGCATTGGATATTACCTAAGTACACACAATATCCTAGAATAGAATTGTCCAGGCATTGAATATTACCTATGTACAGAAAATCCCACTTTCCATAGATGTAAGTTCGTTAGATTTCATTAACTCAACAATTAGTATCACCATACCAGTTTCAGTCAGCCTCCAATGGATTCAGAACGTGCCCGATGAACAGAACCATGCCAGTCAAGTCCTCTCTGATCAGGAACAGGAACGGGTGGTCAGCTACAAAGTCTATTTTATTAACAATATAACTACAACTGCGAAATCTTATCATTCCAGCAGAAGCAGCTGCAGCTTCTGTTCCTTCTTCATTGACTTCAATGAATGAATTATGGAAAATGCTCGAAACATGTAAGCCCTGCCCCACTGGGGAGTCCACCATCTCTGTCAAACCTCCTTCGGAAAAGGGTGACACCAGTCCTAATTCCTTCAGAGTTTTAGAAGCTTCAAAGCCAAAAGAGATTTTAAACTTCGGAATCCTAAAGTCACCTACTTCAACTTGTTTGTGGGGAATATGATTATCAATGACCCCAGAACCAGATCCTAACTTCTCTACCAGAGCTTGCAAACCATCTTTTGCATCTGGGAGAAATAAATACATTGAGTATCGGCGCTTGTCCCCACCTTGTTTATAAGGAAGCCCTAGAACTTTGAAACCATCGTAGGCACCGATAAGTTGCTTCTCCATACTGGTCATGAAAGGAACGCAAACTGAACTCCCATTCAGAAGGTGAAAGTCATAGTCTTCTGTTTTCGATGGATCAAACTTTTTACCCCAAGTTCCTTTGAAATACAAGGCATTTGCAAAAATGAGCCTGGTTGTGTGGTCAACTGATCCAGGAGGTAGGAGCTGTTTGATAAGGCCATTTGTCTCCTTTTCAGCCCATGAATTCACTTCACTGGTTACTTCAACAGCCTTCAAATAGGTCACCACCATGACAATGAAAAGTTATTAGAACACCCACCACCGCATCAATGGAAACTAGCGAGAAATGCCAATACTTACATAGCCCATTAAAAAAACCATAAATCAATCTTGCATCACACTGAGTTAATGACCAGTCTTATATCAATGTTGTGCGTTACTAAATGCAATCACTTTTCTCACAAATCCAAGAAACTGAAAAAGTAGACCAAGAGATGTACCCACACCCAAAAACACTGATAAATCAAACACTAGACAAGATGATGATCTAACAATCTTCAGTTCCCCAGTGTTACAGACTTCAAAATAAACCCAGATTTAAAAAATAGTAGTAGGCAAGTCAGGTGTACATTCAGAAGAATCAAAGGTTTAATCTTATAGTTTTTACGCAAGAAAGTCTAAGCAAAAAGATCAAACAGAGAAAAAAGGCAGTATATCCTGTTCTTCAATGGATTCATCCCATCGTAAAAGGCCCAGATTTTTGTTCTTTTTTTTTTTAAGAAATAATCACCTAAGTTGAACTCATGTTACATACAGAGGTTCCATTTTTTTTAGCTGGTTATATTAAGGAAAATACTGCGGTTGAGTTGTGTCCACTACATTGTTCCATAACAAAATCCTTCCATTTGGACCAAGGTTTTTATGTAGCTCCTTATGAAAGGTGGGAGATACAACTTTTTTTTTACTGCAATGTAAACCATCATTTAGACTTTAGGAAACCTGTAAAATGGCTTATCTTACACAACAGGGGCATAAAAATAAACGATACAATAGACAAGATTGTTAGATTAAACGCTTACAACAATCAAAACTCAATGAAATAAATTAAACTCAAATATACGGAGAAGAAACAAAACCAAAATTACCTTTGTTTGGAAATCGACTTGATTGGAAGCAGCCTTGTAGATGCTATCAACAACCTGTTTGAAAGAATGCTTGAAAGAGAGAGACTCATCGATCCAAACACCGTTAACAAAAGCTAGACGGGGCCCACCGGAGGGGCTGCCGTCGGCGAAAAGAACAGAGAGTAGGTCGGAGGAGAAGGAGTTGAGCTGGTCCGTGGATTGAGACTTAAGGAAAGAAAGCAGCTGGGCGAGGGTGGAGCCTCGGGCCCCAGCCGCGATTAAGCTCAAAACAACGTTGATGGACGGCGGAGATAAAATGAGGTTGGACTCCTTGGCTTCGGTTGCTATAACGTGCTTGGCAAGGCTAAATGTGACATCGTTGTGGTTGCCGATCGTTTCACGGAGATCCATAGTAGGCTAGTGGCAGAGGATCAGAGGAAGAGAGGAGAGAGACTTGAAGGACAAAGGGGAGTCCGCCGGGGAAGAAACGATGACGTTTGAAGGGTGACTTTTACAGTAAAAGCCGCGTGTAGTTTAATAATTCTAGGAAGGCCACGTGGACTCTCTGGAAAATATCAGCCAGTGATGGGATATGTAACCGACAATCCAAAATGCGAGTTTTTCTCAATTGGGTTCACTTATTTATTAAGAAATTAAATATATTTTATATATTCTAATTTTCCAAAGAATATATAAAAATGTATAAATATTTTAAAAATAAACATATTTTAATTGTATATTGAACATACAAATAAGATGTTAAAATTTTTTTTAACATATTTGTTGAAGTTGCTCTTATATAATTGAATTTGAATTGGATTTAGAATTTTTTTGAATTTAATACCAATATATCAAGTAACTCAAAAAGTTATGAGTTATTATGTATACGTGCAAAAATTATTTAAGATGTTCTGTGTTGATTTAGAGAGAAAAAAAAAATTTATATTTTATATTTTTTTTTCTCTCTATGATTCAAAAACAATACGCAATCACGTAAAACAACATAAAAATA
This sequence comes from Carica papaya, assembly GCF_054855325.1. NCBI lineage: Eukaryota > Viridiplantae > Streptophyta > Magnoliopsida > Brassicales > Caricaceae > Carica > Carica papaya. The sequence goes on from NC_142309.1 coordinate 27,393,966, forward strand.
ATGAAATCTAAAAATTCATACACAAGTATTTTATAAATTCTTTTTCTACTATTTAATATATAGTGTTAAAATCTCTTAAAGGACAATGATTGATGGAAACTTCGTAAAGGAAATATTTAATATCAAACAACTCCACGCAGCTGAATCTACTCAAACAAAAATTGTTCCTTAACCACGAGAGATGTCAACTTTTGGACTTCAATTCTTGTCATAACCTCAAACAAAGTCGTTCGACTCTAGGGTTTAGATCATTCTAGATTGCATGTATTGATTTGAAAACATGATGCTAGTGGAAATTTTTTCCGACTAAGAGTTGAGTATAGTAAAAAATGACTATATTGTTAAATTTAATCAATACAGTAAATCATATTATATTTTTCAGATTTTGAAATTGAATTTTTTAACAAACATTCATTTTTCTTTGACGGATAGAGCAATCAATGTTGCTCAAAGATGAGTAATATATCTCATAAATCATTACGATACCAGAATAACTCGTAAATTAGTAAAATGATGATAAAACTATAAGTTGAGTTTATACTTGATATTTAAAAATGTAGAGACAAAAGAAAAATTTTATACTGATTTGCAAGAAAATAAATAACAAATTTCTTAAAACTCATAGGAAGAAGAAGAACAATAAGAAAAATCACAAAGATTACATAAAGAATGCTCAAATATCATGTTACAACTAAATGCAACTAGAGAAAGTAAAAAAGAAGAAACAAAAGCAAAACTTGAGAAGAAGAAAATTATGTATTGAATATTTTCGAAGTTAGCATATGGACTACAATAAGAATATTTATATCTTATGCTAAATTATATATACATATAATAATTTTAACCTTATTAAATGATTTAAGTGTGTAAGATTATTAAGTTAACTGTTTAAATAGTCAACTTTAATACTACAAATTCTATTTTATCAATAATAAGACTATACCCAACTTGTAGAATGTTATAATAAGTAGATGTAAGTGCTTATTCCTTCTTCATTAACTTCAATGCATGGTTGAAACATATAGTTCTCGTCCTACTATAAAGTTCGCAATCTCTATCAAACCAGCTCCTCCCTTAAAAAAATGATAACATTACTATTAATTCATTTAAAATTTTAGAAATTTCAAAGCCAAAACAGATCTTAAATTTCAGAACCCTTAAATCACTTACTACTTGTTGGTAGAAATGTGACTATCATCTTTTGTTATGAGTACAACTGCATGTACAAAAAATTCATGATTATTTCTCTTAATTTTTTTAATTAAAAACAATAAAAAATTACATTTTCTTTTTTTTTACACATCAAATTTCATGTGACGTTAAAAGTAAAAAAAAAATATTTAAAATGATATTATATATTAAATCTCTTATATATAGCAAATACGTTACAAATCCAATAAAGAACTAGGGAGAGTTAGCAAAGTAAAAAGAGAAAAAGGCAAGAATTGTGGGAAGACAATATCCTACCTCACTAACTTTTCTTTTCTTTGGCATATTGACGAGGTTTATCAGAGTATTAATCTATTCTTATTATTTTAATTAAAAAAAAAATTAATTATCAACTAATATTTTATTTTATTATATTTATAATTACTTTAATTAAAAAAAAAATTAATCATCATAAAATATTTTTCTGTCAAATTCGTAATAATTCGTTTAGACAAAGTCTAACCTCACTAGTCGTTGATGGGTTTCTTCTCCCACCTCTCTCAAACACTTCTTGTCTCATTTTCATTCTTTAATCCAATATGTCTAAAAAAGTACATCGTAATCAAACACACAACTTCAAAATTCATTCGCATCCCAGTCTAATAGAAGCAGCAAATGAAAATTTCCACAACGAGCACCATTCACATCCACATATTAGATACATAGCTATAATCACCCCATTTATATCCTATATCCCTGTCTAATACCAATATCAGCTTCATCCAAGAACCAGAACAAAAAGGATAAGGGAGCTTCATGAGGATAACAACAAACGATTATTTAGACACAATATCCTAGAATAGGATTGTCCAGGCTTTGAATATTTACCAAAGTACAGAAAATTCCCACTTTCTATAGATGTATGTTTGTTAGATTTTATTAACTCAACCATTAGCATCACCATAACAGATTCAGTCAGCCTGCAATGGATTCAGAATGTGCCCGATGAACAGAACCATGCCAGTCGAGTCCTCCCTGATCAGGAATAGGAACGGGTGGTCAGCTACAAAGTCTATATTATCAACAATTCGAGGACAGCTGCCGACACGTATCACGCCGGCAGAAGCAGCTGCAGCTTCTGTTCCTTCTTCATTGACTTCAATGAGTGACTTATGGAAAATTCTCGAAACATATAGGTGCCGCCCCACTGGGGAGTCCACCATCTCTGTCAAACCTCCTTCTGAAAAGGGTAACACCAGTCCTAATTCCTTCAGAGTTTTAGAAGCTTCAAAGCCAAAAGAGATCTTAAACTTTGGAATCCTAAAGTCACCTACTTCAACTTTTTGGTGGGGAATGTGATTATCAATGAACCCAGAACCAGATCCTAACTTCTCTACCAGAGCTTGCAAACCATCTTTTGCATCTGGGAGAAATAAGTACATTGAGTAGTGGCGCTTGTCCCCACCTTGTTTATAAGGAAGCCCTAGAACTTTGAAACCATCGTAGGCACCGATAAGTTGCTTCTCCATACTGGTCATGAAAGGAACGCAAACTGAACTCCCATTCAGAAGGTGAAAGTCATGGTCTTCTGTTTCCGATGGATCAAACGTTTTACCCCAAGTTCCTTTGAAATACAAGGCATTTGCAAAAATGAGCCTCGTTGTGTGGTCAACAAATCCAGTAGGTAGAAGCTGTTTGATAAGGCCATTTGTCTCCTTTTCAGCCCATGAATTCACTTCACCGGTTACTTCAACAGCCTTCAAATAGGTCACCACCATGACAATGAAAGGTTATTAGAACACCCATCACCTCATCAATGGAAACTAGCGGGAAATGACAGTACTTAAATAGTCCATTAGGAAAACCAAAACTCAATTCGTATCACACTGAGTTACTGAGCAGTCTTATGTCAATGTTTTACGTTACACTGAACAAAATAACTTTTCTCACAAGTCCAAGAAACAGAAAAAAGAGACAGAGATGTATGCAAACCAAAAACACTGATAAATCCAACAATAGATAAGATGATGATTTTATATATATTTATATAGTCGTAGGCAAGTAGGTGTACATTCAGAAGAATCAAATGTTTAATCTTATAATTTTTAAGTAAGAAAGTCTAAGCAAAAAGATAAAATAGAGAAGAAAGCCAGTATGTTCTGTTCTTCAATGGATTCATCCCACCGTAAAAGCCCAAAATTTTGTTCTTTAAAAAAAATCAACTAAGTTGAACTCATATTACATACAGAGGTTCTGTTCTTCTTAGCTGGTTATAATTAGGAAAGTACTGCGGTTGAGTTGAGTCAACCACACCGTTCACATAGCACAATCCTGTAAAAGTTTTTAATGGTATTTCCTTAGGAAAGGTAGGAGATACAACTTTTTCTTGACTGCAACGTAAACCATGATTTAGACTTAGAAACCTGCATAATAGCTGATCTAACATAATCACACAACAGGGGCATAAAAAAAACCATACAACAGACAGGATGATAATCTAACGACGAAGAACTTAAATGCTTACGACAATCAAAATTCAATGAAATAAAATGAAACTCAAACATGCGGAGAAGAAACAAAACCAAAGTTACCTTTGTTTGGAAATCGACCTGATCGGAAGCAGCCTTGTAGATGTTATCAACAACCTGTTTGAAAGAATGCTTGAAAGAAAGAGACTTGTCGATCCAAACACCGTTAACAAAAGCCAGACGGGGGCCACCGAAGGCGCTACCGTCGGCGAAAAGAACAGAGAGTAGGTCGGAGGAGAAGGAGTTGAGCTGGTCCGAGGATTGAGACTTTAGGAAGGAAAGCAGCTGGGCGAGGGTGGAGCCTCGGGTTCCAGCCGCGATTAAGCTCAAAACAACGTTGATGGACGGCGGAGATAAAATGAGGTTGGAGTTCTTGGCCTCGGTGGCGATAACGTGCTTGGCAATGCTAAATGTGACGTCGTTGTGGTTGCTGATCGTTTCACGGAGATCCATTGTAGGCTAGTAGTAGCAGGGGATGAGAGGAAGAGAAGAGAGAGACTTGGAGGACAAAGGGGGGTTGGCGGGGAAGAAATGATGACGATGGAAGAGTTACTTTTACGGGAAAGGCCGCGTGTAGTTGAAGAATTCTATGAAGGCCACGGGGAATGTCTCTGGAAGTATCAGCCAGTGATGGGATATATAACTTTTAACAATCCAAAATGTGAGTGTTTCTCAATTGGGTTTACTTATTTATTAAGAAATTAAATATATTTTATATATTCCAATTTTGCAACCAAAAAAAAAAGTAAAATATATAAAAATATTTTAAAAATAATCATATTTTAATTGTATAATAAACATACAAATAAGATGTTAAATAATTTTTTAACATATTTCTTGAACTTGATCTTATATAATTGAATTTGAGTTGGACTTAGAAATGTGCAGAGACCACCTCAGAAGTTTTGGCTGCTCAAGAGATAAAAAAAAAGAATCTATCTTCTGTTCTTTCTCTATTTCATTTTCATTATAGAATTATTTACAGTAGCTGTCAAAGATTGCTCCTCATGATTCAAATGCAGTAGGCAGCCGATAATCCAAAGAAACGAAAATGAAATCTAAATATTCATACACATGTATTTTACAAACTTCCTTCCTACCATTTGACATCTAGTGTCAAAGCCTCTTGCGGGACAAGGATGGACGGGAACTTTGTAAAAGAAATATTTGACATTAAACTACTCCATGCAGCTGAATCTACTCCAACAAAAGGTGTTACCTTCTTAACCATGAGAGGCATCAACTTTTGGCCTTCAATTCTTGCCATTACCTCGAACCAAAGTCGTTCGACTCTAGGCCTTGTTCTCCAATCCGTCTGTTCATCATTGCTCCTATTTCTTTCCAATTCTAATTGGAACCGGACAATGGTTGATGCCTTAAGTTTGGCGTTGAGAAAACCCAATAACTTTCTTTTATTTGTTCTATCAACCATAGAACTTTTCAAAATTTTTTCCAACCTACCAATTCTCAGAGCTAAGGAATCAATTAATGGTACCTGCTTATACGCTCGGTGACTGTGACACTTTTCTGACAGCAATTCAATTGCCTCCTCAGATAAGGAAGTGGTTTCAATGTAGGAATCAGGGTTCCGAGTCTGATAGGCAACAAGTGATGCTGACCCTGAAATTCGTATGGGTAGTAATGGCATGCATAGGGACTGCCAAAAGGACCAAAATCCACTTATCCCATCGTAATAGACGACACCCTTATTCAATGATAAGCCAAGATCCAATGTGTAAAATACTGAGACTTCTCGAGCTCTTACTACTTCCACGGAGATGCCTTCACCTACACGGATTGTTTTCAGTCCAGTGAACGAAGTATTCATCTGATTACCAAAAATAAAAATAGCACAGGACTGTCAGTAGATGAGAAACAACTTCATCTGAGAAAAAAGAAGCAGAAATCATGAAATTCAATAAAAACACCCAGAACAAGGTAACATTTTTTGTACAAACTAAAAGATAGTATTATATCCATTGTCAACAAATTAGATTTCTTCATCATTCTAATATTGCAAAAGAAAAAAAGTCTATGTAAGATTAAAAAATGTTAAAAAATTGATTGAATTGAAACTTCTTTCGGACTTCTCTCAGAAGCTTTTCCAGAACTAAGGTGGGAAGATCACATAGGATAATTTAAGGCATACACAGAATGCAGACTCCTTCTGAAGTTTTACCCGTCTCTTCAACCTTACTACACGTTTGATTCCTTTTAATAACTAACCTAATGCAAGAAGCTTTACAACCAAAATTGATCACCTTGTTTGTTTTAATTACATACCTACATAATCAAACTTGTAATGTAATAATGATAACAGCCTCTGAACTATATAACCAATGACATTATACTGAATAACAAAAATAACTGTATTGCATTCCATTAGAAATTCATTAAATCCAACAAAACATATTGGAAGTGTTACAGAAGTAGTTTTTTTCTCTTATCCTCTCAATAGAGCAAGATCAAGATTAAAGCAAACACACTAAGAGGCCAAAGTAATCACGTTACAGTTCATAATGCTTTTTTTCTTTTCTAACAGAACCTACTTTTACAAGTGATAGTTTATACAAAAAATAGAAGCGGGTTCCAGTTTGTAGAACTTGCCAACGCAGGAAAAATGAAAATGGAAAGCTAATCTTAGAAGGAAATAGAAATATATAGGGAGCACCAAAGAACATCAAACCCTACCAAAAATGCGAAGTGAAAACCACAAAAGTTTGCACCAATTAAACCATTAACATTAGCATTATTTTTCAAATGAAATGTATGGATTAAGGGGTAAGATTTTAAATGTTCATCGCTCATGCCCATCGTGAAGTTCGCTCTTGAAATTTATCTACTGATAGCTAAGCATATAATCGATTCATAAACTATTCTTTTACTCGGCCAACTTGCGTATAAATGAAAAAAATAGAAGTTTTCTTCCACTTGAAAAGGAAGAAAATATGGAAGAAGGTACTCAAAATGATAATTACAATTTAAAAAAAAAAAAAAAAAAAAAGAAAGGGAAGCTTACCGGTAACAATAGGGAGAGGCTATCATCAGCATCGCCAGAAACCCGCAACTCAAACGGACCCTCCAATTTAAACGAATCAAGCACCGCGAGGGAACCAGCTTCCTTCACCAAATCCCCAAAATCGAAGCCAGCGTTGCTGAAATTTGTCCAAGAAGCCACTTCAACAGGGAACTTGAAAACGATTTGGCTCTTTCCGAACCGGATCCAAAACTCATAGGCCTGAGCCACTCCGACCCTAACCTTACGGAGTTGCAATTTGGAAAAGCTAAGTTGATCCAAATCCCAGCTTTGCTTGGTGGCTATCTCTTTCAACACATCCTGATAATGGATAAATTGGAAGAAGATGAATGAAGATCGAGGAAGGGAAAAGTGAAAGTAGAAAAGGGAAAACGTACCTGCAAGAAGTGGGTATGATTGAGATGATCGTGGGATTGGAGAGGAATAAACGCGAGAGTAAGTGCAAAGGCCTGAAAGAGGAGAAGAGAGAAGAAGAAACGGCTCATCTCAGCGGTCGACTGTGTCAGAGCGTCAAGGCTGTATTCGGCGTCCTCATGGTTCTGTTCTGTCACTAAGGAATCGCTGATCCCCTGAGAAATAAAACGAGTTTATGCCCCCGATAGTGTTGTTTCTGTGGACTCCAGCTCTTGTAATTACTTGCTTCGTTAAATGAACGCCACGTGGCGGACTTCAGTTGGAGATGTATTTTCTCTTCCTAAAATATTTTTTATTTTTTTTTTTTTACAAATAATAAAAAATTCTATTAGCAATATTTATTTCCCACACCCTGTACAGGAGTAGGGTCTCTAATATCCATTTTACATAAAATAGAAGACAAAAAACAACACCCACAGTTCCCTTTCCTTTCTGCTGCTCCTCCCCCATTCATAACTTTTAAATAAAAATAAAAATTTAAAGGTAAAGTTTCTTCAAAATAATCAAACATTTTAAGAACATCCATAAATGAAAATGTCTGACTATCAACAACTGAAGAAAAGAGAAAGAAGGTCAGCGACATCAACTGACAATTTTTAACAACGAAGACGTAGACATTGAACACAAAGCAGAAGAAATGGTATCGGAAATTTATTCAACATTATCAGTCCCAAGTCAGACACCATTTCCCTCTCTAAGGCTCTTCTTCTCGAATGCCTGAGCCCCATCACACCAAAAAATAAAAATAAAAAACTAAATCAGAGCAAGAATAATACCAAGCCATTACAGAAATTGTCTCATCAGCTCTTCCCTTTTTTTTTTTTGGGGGGGGGGGTTTTCCTCCCTGAAAAAAAAAAAAAAAAAAAAAAAAAAAAAAAAAAAAAAAAAAAAAAAAAAAAAAAGTCATAGCCAGCATTAGGCCATCAATGAAGGTACGTGATGATGGACAAGATGATCCATCAAAAGATATAATTCCAAGGGAAGACATTCACAGGCGTCCGGGTCCATGACCCCATGAGTTTTAATCACGAATTTGCTATCTAGAAGAATGAAGATATCTCTCTGCAAGTAGAGGGCTATGAATCTGTTATGATACTGCTACATCATTCTTCTCTGCACCTGGATAACTAATGGTGTCTGATACCTTGGATGGAGGCCAATAACGAAACAATGATCTACCAACTATGTTTTCGATGGGCAATGGACCCCTGAAAAAATTGGTTAAACATATTGTTAGATGTATCTTTATTCCCAAAACATATATGTTACATATATCTGTTTCCAATTTCACTCAAGTAATTTTGAGAATTCAGTGTTAAATAAACATGCCACAGCAGCTGACAAAACCATCAAAGGCTACAGATTCAAAACCAAAATGTGATGCTGCCAATTGACATCCTGATATACTTACCAGTTATGAGAGTCAAAGCTGTTATTGCGATTGTCTCCCATAACAAAAACGTACCCTTCAGGCACAACCTGTAGATGTTCAACCATCACAACATAACACTTAGTTCACCTATTGGCTCAACAAAGTGGCCATTTAAATGAATGACTGAGATATACTTTAAGAGAAAAATATAAGTACCAATGGTTCCATGTCGTAAGTAACTGGCTCCAGAATGAAATCTTCATCTTGTATGACACCATTTACAAACAGTTTCCCATCATGAACCTATCAAACACAATCCTCGCATTGAGATACAGTATCCAGAAACAAATATGGTATATGACAAGAGGATATGAACAATAGTGCAAATGGAAGAAACATGGACAAAAGACCTCAAACTATGGATATGTTCAATGACATAAACATAAGAGCTTACTTCAACAGAGTCTCCAGCCTTTGCAACAATTCTTTTTATAAATACATCACCTGTGTTGAAACCCAATTTCTGCAGAATTCAAGCAAAAGAAGAAAACTGCTGTAAGGAGCATGTGAAAGAAGGAACTTCTTATGCAAAAACACTAATAAGTTCATTACTAAAATACCTGCAAACACGGAGGTGCCTTGAATATCACTATATCTGAAACCTCAGGCTTCCTGAAGAAATATGAAACCTAACAAAAAAAAAAAAAGAAAAAAAAAAGGAATAGAAACCTCAGTCAATCATCAGCAGCAAACCATCTTACATCCAATTTATAACCAGTAGCAGTTTGTCATTTCACCTCAATTTAATCAAGTTGCTAAATGGATCTAATATCAAACAACTTTTCCATCAGAGGTAAAAATTTAACATATAATTTAACAATGGAAATCAATAAAATTCCTAATTGAAGAACACTAGAAAAATCTCTCATTTGAAAATTATCTGATCAGTCAAAATAATTTACTTGGCATGTAAAATGAATGACTGGAAACACGAAGGATCATTCAAGGTGATATTTAGATAGCTGAAATTCAAATCATGATGAATGCATCGTGTTTCTGATTAAATTGCCAATAACAAACTTCTGGCTCAAATCCCATTGAAGGATAATCTATGAAAATATTGAAATTCAAGAACTGATCTAATCCGCAGGCTTTACCACGCATAGAAGATTCTTTAAAATAAAAGGACAATCTATGGTTCGCGATGTGCTACTATTCTTGTCGTCAAAGCAGGTAAAATTTTTTGGAAAAAAATGAAGATTAATACGGTTCCTCACCAACCGATCAATAAGAGTATTCCACAGTATTCACCAATAATGAATAAGGTACAAAAGCAAGAGTAAAGTCATGGCCAGAACTATAAAATTCAGGTCAAATGATACCATATTGGTTTACCTTCTCTGCCAAAATGCGGTCACCCACGTCCAGAGTAGGATACATAGAAGCTGAAGGGATCGATCTCGGCTCTGCCAAGAACGACCGGAAGAGGATACTGACAGTCAAAGCCGTAAAGACAGCTTTGGCATCCTCCGAACAGAAATCCAATATCCTCGAAAACCAACGGCTCTTGCTACCAAAATCCTTTTGATTCAACTGGAACCCCAAGCTATTCATCTCCTCACTATCACTTATACAGCCTTGTGTTCCTCCTTTGTCCACAATATCGCTTTCCAATGCTGTATGTGGCTCACTGGAGGGGAGCCACTTCGACCCCTGGAAGAATGGGATAATCGAAGTGGCTTTGAACGGAGAAATCCCAAAGACACCTAAAGTCGAGGCACCCGAGACGCCGGCCGTTGACTTCATGATCGAGATCAGACCCATGACGAGTGGGCTCTTGCAATCGTCTCCGAGAATTTCCGAAGCCAAGGTGCTGTACATCGAAGCGGTTCGGGTCTGAGTCTGAGTCCACTGACAATTAACGCTGGGTCTGTCGACGTCGGGCTTCTGATTGGGGCAGAAGAAGCGGGAACGGATCCAACACTCGTGGAAGGAGCGGGAATTGCCACCACGGGAGCAGGCAGTGGCGGCCAGGTTCTGGGCGACGTAGCCGGAAAAGGAGAAGGTAACCCTGATAGCCATATCTGCGATTTTGATTAGCTTGATGAGGATGTAGTACAGAGTGTCGAATACGAGATCGAAATCAGATCTAGGGAGCCCTAGAAGTAGACAGACAACATTTCTGATGAAGGATTCAGTCGATTGGAGACGGGAGCGTCGAATTGGGGTTTCGAGCTACCACCAATGGGAGTGAAGTCGTTGATTTGAGAAGCACGATATTCGAAATTCGGGGTTTTGAATTTGGATGAAAATTGACGAGGGAGAGGGGAAGAGAGAGAGCTCGGAGTCACCCAGCTTCCTCTCTGGGCGACGAGTTGGGAGAAATCGGGAAAGGAGATGGGATTGGGGCGAGGGAAATGGGAGAGAACAGAGTAGAAGACGAGTCTTGGCGGTGATAAGACGGCGGCTATTTGCTCCATCTCGATAGTCGACTTGTTTCTTCAAATATCTACGAAACTGCCACTGCCTGGTTTTCGCTGCATTTGAGTTCTGTATATAGAAATATTTTATTGTTTTAAAAATTAAAATAATAATTTAATTATTCTACTATTCATCTTCATTCATATTAATTAGTTAATTCAGTTTTACTGTCGGTATTTAATATGAATAAATAATTTATCAGAAAATATTACGTAATTAATGGTATTAACTTTTATTTATATAATAAATTAAATTAAAAGTTTTTTTAAAAAAAATAACAATCAACATAATAAAAAATTAAAATAATGACTATTTTAAATAAAAATAAATAATATAGAAACTAAATTATTATTTAGTTTTAAAATAATAGAATGTTCTAATTTATTTTTAAAAAAAATTTATTTGTGCTGTATAAAATATTGATTAATTTAATTAACAAAAATTAGTTTAATTAGTTATAAAGTATTTCTTTTAACCACCTAAATTTATTTTTGGGGGGGGGGGGGGGGGGGTAGTATTATGAAAATAAAATATTAAATATATTAAATCAACGTGAGTGAGTCTGACCTTAAACGTTTTATAAAATATTTTATTTTATTTTATTTTTAAAATGTTTAATTTTAGTACCCAAAAAAATAATTGGTCCAATATAATGTTTAATTATAAAATAAAATATATACATACATTATCAAAAATTAGTAATTATTTTTACAAAGAATATATTATAAATGTTCTATTACCTACATTAATTTTTTATAAATACAAATCATTTAAATATATCATAAAATAATTAAATAAATATAATAATCTAAAAAGTTAAAATAAATATAATTCATTATAAAAATAGTGTTAATAAACAAAAATAAATATATGAAAATAAAAAAATTAAAATAATTTTTTTTATAGAAAGTGAAAGAATAAATTATTTTTAGCCACAAGAGGGGATGAATGAAAACTGTAGAGTGATATTGAAAAAATAAAAAAAAATAAAAAAAAAAAACCAAAGGCGGACTTGGGGCGTTGGAAGAAAATATGTGAAAAATGTAGGGGCAATTTTGGCATCTTGTATTTTTCAATAGTGTCGTTGACTCTGACCAAACCAAACCACTCCCCTCCCTATGACTTTCCCATATTAACATGTGTATTAACAATCACATCCCTACAAATCGGAAGCTTCCCAAGAACCCATAATTTCTAAAAATAGAATAAGCTCCCCCCGAAATTATCTAAATCCAACTTAAGCCCAAATCAAAGAACTTGATGTGTATATATATATATATATACACATTTCATAATTCAATTACTCCAAATAGTAAATAAATACACCGACAATTAATTATAGGTTAAAGTTTTGATATAATTTTCTAATTTTTTTATTTAAAAAAAAAAAAAGAAAACATAAATATATCTAATGCTCCTATATGATCCCATTTTAAAAATATTAATTAATATTTATATAAATATAGGGAGTCAAAATATTTTAAAAGAAAGAATTTGCAAAAAAAAAGTGGATGTTCTTACAAATAACAAAAATATTTGGGGCCAAAACACGTTAAAAGAAATTGACTGGGAGTGTCTCGCAATAAATATTTTAGAGAGTGACGCTTTTCAGTGTCTGGTTGGGTGACGGAAGCGCATACGTAAGCGCTACCACCTGTTTGGATGAAAAATTTATAAGGAACTAATGAATCATTTGTCCTTTTTTTTTTTTTTTTTTTTTTCCTTAAGGAGCTACTGAGTTATATAACTAATAATTTATCTAAAAAACCAATAAAAATTTTAAGTACACTTTAAATAATATATTTAAATTTTATCAATTTTAATAAATTAAAAATATTATATTTCAAGATGTTGTATCTATCATATTTTTTCAGGTTTTCATTTTCAATAAGTCTACTTACTTGAGTTTCTTATTTTTGTTTTCATTTTTTTTCAAATCTTTTAAAAAAACATATCTATAATTTAATAAATAAAAAAATACTAAATTTAAATGAACAAATTTCAATAATTTTTCTCATAATTCTCGTTTTCTTTAAGGTAAAATAACTATATATATATGTTTTAATTTAAGAAATTGAGGTAGATTTAATATCTCTTCCAACTACAAAAAAATATATATATCTATATATACAATTTTTTTTAACTATTAGATATTATCTACTAAATTTCATTATCTATATTATTATTTTTAAAGTATAACATAACAATGCATTAATATGAAAATATCACGGTAGGTATAGGGACCAGAACACTATAATTTGTTTATAAAACTTATTTTAATTGCAGCATGTGACTTTTCTGTTACCTATAAGGATTCATATAATCTTACAAATATTGAACTTTACCTATATTTTGTTGTTATTAATTTATTAATTTAATTAATTAATTAAAATTATTTTTAAGTGCCTAAATAATATTTTATTATTTTAATTTTCTTCTATCAAAATAAAAGGAAATTGGACACTTGAAATGAATTATAACAAAATTAAATTAAAAATTAAATTTTAATATACGTTAAATTTTGAAATATAATTTAATAAATTTTATTATAAGAAATGTGAATTAAACGATGATAATAATAAAATAAGTTAAAACAAAATTTAGTGTGAAAATAATGTTCGTATAAAGTAGTTATGCCACAAGGACACAAACCATATAAGAAAATAATAGAGACAAACCAAATTAAAGAAAACTTCTCAGTCATGTTCATTATTGGGTCTACATGCATATATACACCTTTTGTCTTATCAGAATTTAAATTGTAATATTCAAATTAATATATATAATTTAATTTTATACTCTTTTTTTAATTATTATTTAATGTAAAATTGGAGAAAATTAGATAAATGATGAAATTAAAAATAATTTTAGAAAAAATTAGTAAAAATTTGAGTTCTGAAAGCATTTTTTAAAGAAAATTCAAAAATTATAGATCAAAATACAATTTAAAAAAAAAATTATGCCACATAGAACGCCCAGTCAACAGCTCCAACGAACCGGAGCACGCCGCGTGATGAAGGACGCTGACACAGTGCCACGCATGAGGCCATGCGGAGGATCCGTGTACCCGTGATCGAACGATCCAAATACATTCTCGCGCGCACGGACGATCCAGATTCATTCCATCCCAAGACACGATCAGACGGTCAGATTTAAACGAGATGAACAGTTTAGATCTATTTCTTATTTAAACGCGATCAGACAGCCCAGATTAAATCGCGATAAACGGTCTAGATTAACTCCATATTTAATCACGATCGGACGATCCATATTAAAAGAGAACAAATATAAATAACATTCTTCACTCCAAACCCTAACCTTAGCCATCAGACACCATCGCCGGAGAAGAAGAGCCAGCCGCTGGGAAAGAAGCCGTCTGTTGCGCTAGAACCACTTCCGACCACCAAAAGAGGTAAAAAAAAATTTCTTTACTCGAAATTTAATTCTAAGTACCCTCATGGCCAAGTCGGAGCAAAATGACCAGTGGATTGGCTGAAAATCGTGGGTAAAGTCTGGCGGCGGCACTGCAAAAAATTGTACAAACCGCATCCAATGAAGTCATTTCCGATTCCCATTATGTGTAATTCTTTCACCATTGTAATCATCGTTTCCTTCTCTATAGGTTGACCGAAGCAAAACACCCAACCGCAAAGGTGAGCCGGTAGAGCCACCACATCGGAGAATATTGCCACAGGTGAGTTTCAGTTTTTTATTTTTTTTGGGCCAACCGAGTCCTTTTAACGTATTTTCTAGCAGCGATTGATACAAAACCGATTGAATTCGGTATAAAAGGACCGAAAACAGCTGACCTGAGGCAAACTGCCGTCGCGGACGGCAGTGTCATCGCCGAAGCACGGCGGAGCTGCCGTGCCAGAATTCCAAAATTGGCAAAAAAGGGTCCTGACACTGATTTTGGATTTTTTGAAATATTTGTAAGTACTTGTAGTGTGTTTTAATCTCCTAAAAAAAATTCAAAAAATTCGGGGACTGCCAGTAGGAACAGTCAACAAGTTTAACATTTCAGGTATCAATTTGAGTAAGAATCTCTTACCTCAATTTCTGTTATGAAATTGAAATCTAAATAATAATAATAATAATACAGTGTTTTGGGCAGCTTAGAAAATATACATAATTAATTACCAGTCACTAATGGAGCCAGAAACGAAAATTATTCACTGTTGATTCTGCTGATTTATTTTATAGTTTAAATGCACGATAATACATGATTGATTGATCTTATAGTTTGAATGTATGTATTGTTTGCTTCATGTGGTTATGGTTGAATTAAGAATCTGAAAATTAAACGAAGTCAGAAAATTGTTTGATTAAATGAATAGATGAAACGACAGCCTTACTGGATATTATAGAAGATGGTGGACGGACCAGGTACATAGAGAATCTTACTGTGAACGTTACCTCATACCAGACGAAATATCGATGTTTGGTAATTTGGTACTCATACCGAATGGGGTATGGGGACGACATGTTTCACCTTTATATCGGACGAGGTATGGGGATAGTCAGCCCATTTTCACCCTCATACCGGATGAAGTATCGAAGTTTAGTAATTTGGCACTCATACCGGACGGGGTATGAGGACAACCCGTTAATTAGAAATGTTAAAAGAAAGAGTCCACGCGTTGTGGGGATATCCCTATAGACATCCATTGATACTAGTATACTAATAAAAATGGAAAGTTGTTGTTTTAATTAATTGAATATGAAATTATAATATGTGTTATGTTATTACCTCTATAAGTTTTTTTGTGTGAATTTCGTTACAGTAAGTAGACGATAAATGATTTTATTTATGATAAACGATTTTGTTTAATTAAGAGTTCCATTAGTTTTTTTATGATTTCTACCAACCTTCATTTCTGCGTGGTGAGTAGCGTGATATTCTTATTGGGTTAGTATAGCTTATTCTCTCATTAACTATTTCAGATCAAGAGAACCATAATTTAGAGCTCGATCCACAAGAGCATTGCGATGTTTAGTTGTTTATCTTTAATTTATTTTCTTTATTATTAATTGTTCTTTTAGAATGATTATTCCCGTAAACCCTATTTGGTACTTTCTGTTATCGTGTAAGGAATGTAAACTTTAAATATTTATATCGCTTATGCACTAAATCCATAATTTATTTTCTTTAGAAATTTCGGGATCGGTACACTTGAGCGAATTAATATGAATGTATTTATATTTATTTACAATTAACATACACAGATTGTTAGGTAACACATGTTCGATAATTTTATAGAGAAATAAACTAAATAATAAATTATCTTGTTTGATATCTACCAACATATAAATAAATAAAATTAATAATTATTTATAACTGCAATCTATATACTGTATTTTTACTTTAAAAGTATATAATTGAATTAGTTCATTTAACAATATGTGAGTTAAATCTCATTCATTTAGTTAATTATTATATTTGATATCACTAAAATATATATATACATCGCATGACAGATAAATCTAATACTTTTAAATACAAAATAAAGGAACGCAATAAAAGATATATTCAAAATTTTATTTCAAATACTTAAAATATTACCATAACAACAATCAATATTCAAACTCGTTTATGTGTGCACATATATATATATACATATGTATTAGGTTTGAATCTTTCAATAGACAATATAAATTTAAATGAGTGACATTTTTAATAAAACTCATTTAGGCATTAATCGTGTATCATTAGAATTCCAAGATCATGCGATTAGGATCCTTGAATGACCGTGTCGTGTGATATCAACGATAAATAGTCTTTTACATCAACAATCAAAAATTTATTTCAAATATTAAAAAAAAAAGTTATAGAGTTTATTCACCTATTGCCTATCATATCCTCTGTATCAAATATACTATAAAATTAAAATATATAGTTATTTCATAAAATATTTTTTTAAAAAAATTAAATTAAAGTTATAAAAATTATATTTTGTAAAATTAAATAAAGTTACAAAAATTATGTTAAGAAAGGGGCAAAATGCCCCACCCCCGATTACCGATTCTTATGTTTCACTTTCGGCTACTCGCACAATTATCAAATGTGTATTTGTGTGGTCCCTAATTGGAAAGAAAGCAACATGATTTCATAATACGCACGCTCTTTTTTTAATTAATTAATTAATTATTTATTTATTTTTCTTTTCCCAATTTTACTATTCCGTAACAGCAAATCATGCGCGGTTAAAACTTATCATGTTCTTCTGTCGGTAAAACCCGACACCTCCGCATTTCCAAAGTTACCGCTACACACCAATCGACGCACTACGTCCCACCCCCACGCCCCACCTCCCGCTTGTTATCTACTGCTATTTCCTTCCTCCAATCTTATGCGAAATTAATGATCGGCTACGCTCTCATGATCGCGTGACACACGACGCTGACTACCGAATAATCCGGAGGCTGACGTCGGACCCAGTGGAAATGATGGATCATCATCATTCATCAAATGCTTTTGACCCAACGGTTCACATTAAGCCCGCACCATAAGCACCCCGTGTTCCCCACCGTATATTATCCCCGCCTATAGCCCTCCTTATATATCTCTCTTCCTGAAAATCAAAATACAAAAACCAGTCAACTCGAGTCTTGATTTGAGTATGGCACGGCCAATGTTCGCATCAATCGACAAGCGCGCATCACTACCGTCCAAATAGCCACGTGATTCACTTCAGCAGATAATCAACGGTCAAGATCAGAGAGTGCAAACTTTGATGATGTCTCTCTAAGCCACTCACATTCTCTCAGTCCTGTCACCGTTGACAGAAATCGGACATATTTACAAAAAAGAAAAGCGACAAAGCAAAAGAAAACGAGAACCTCCATTATTTCTTCTCGTACTCGTTTCCTTTTTGGCTACGGTGAGCTTCGCTTAAACAGAGGTGTTAGCCTGCGTTGTTTTCTTGCTTGCATTACCGGGAGGCACAGGGAGAATGGAGGAGAGGCCAGAGACGGAGCTGATATCCATTCCGGCGACGCCGCGTGTGTCAACGCCGGAAATATTGACACCGTCAGGGCAGAGGTCGCCGAGGCTGACGTCGAAGGAGGCGAAGTCGTCGACGGCATGGACGCCGACCTCGTTTATATCTCCGAGGTTTTTGAGCCCAATAGGGACGCCAATGAAGAGGGTATTGATAAACATGAAGGGATACTTGGAGGAGATGGGTCACTTGACGAAGCTTAATCCTCAGGATGCATGGCTTCCCATCACGGAGTCACGCAATGGGAATGCACATTACGCGGCGTTTCATAATCTTAATGCTGGGGTCGGTTTTCAAGCTCTGGTTTTGCCCGTTGCTTTTTCTTTCCTCGGCTGGTATGCTTCGTCTTACTTCCTCTGCTTTTCAGCTTCTTCTATTTTGCTTTTTTCAACAAATCCAATGTCGTCTTCTTTTTGAAATGAGTTGCGCTTGCTTGTTCAGTTGTAGTACAGGATTGGAGTGCAGAGTGGGTGAGTACGGGTTACTACAAGCTATTGTCTTTTGTTTTTAATCCTGTTCTAGCTTCAACCCCTATATGATTTACTTAAAAAAGTATACATTTGTAGATACTAAAGCATACTTTGTGCTCTTTGACTTGTACAATTCCATTTCAACTCTTCCATTTGTCTCACTTGATTATAGCTTCTAATTTGATCTGAAGCTAGATTTTTGTCGTATATTTGTTCTTCTGGATTCTCTTAAGTGTTTCATATTGGAAAACAACTGCATACCTTAATTTAGATTTACTGTTTTTCTTTACGTCACTCTTTCTCGGGGTCACAGAAAGGAATTTATTGAGTTTTAATTTTCGTGGATTTACATTAAACAGTCAAAAGAAAAAAGAAGAAGAAAGAAGTCTCCTTGAGGCCATTGCTATGATCTATCTCGTGGCCCACTCATAATTCTGCTCTGCTTTTTAGAGGATTGAGATAAGAGGACGCTTTGTCATTGATTACTATTTTTGTAGCTTTTGGCTCTTCATATTCGCACTGATGATTTCAAACAGCATCATATCAACTAAGAAACATGTTTGACAAGTTGTTTTTTTGGTAAATGAAAAGGAAAATTTTGGTCTCAGAAAATGTAAAACCCATATGTGTATTTGAATCTGTTACTGTGGTGTCCCTTGGGTTAAATTCTCCAACAGACCCCGAAATTTCCTATCATGACAGACATGGTTTATTGCCAAGAACTCTTTCATAATCAAGCGCATGCTCACTTGCTGCAATTGAAAATGTGTGTTCTAGAATAATTTTAAAGATGAAATGTTGTTTATATCTCTAGAAACTTAAAAACTCCATGACTCACTAGTATCTGGTGGACATGGCCCCAATGAGCAAATTTTATATCAGACTCAAATATCTAGTGTTTTAAATTCTGAATCTTGAAGTTCTCTTATGTCTAGCAAAAAACTAATTTCGCAAAAGATTTGGTGTATCTATGTTTGATCAATGCTTTCAGTCTGGTACGTACGAAGTTTATGCCAATTTAAGTTATGCTTTTTCTAAATAGGGTAGCTTCTGAGGGACTTGCAAGAGGTAGAAAGCAAAATCCATCTTGGTTTTCAAAGGAACAAAGATATTTATCTTACTTTCTATTCTGTTTGTGTAGGAGTTGGGGCATTCTGTCGCTAACAATAGCCTATTGCTGGCAACTTTACACACTGTGGATTCTAGTTCAGCTACATGAAGCAGTTCCAGGAAAGAGGTACAACAGATATGTGGAGCTTGCGCAAGCAGCATTCGGTGAGAAAACATAAATATCACCAAATTTTAGTACAAAAATGCATCCTTTATGGGTAAATTGATAATTAGAATTGGCTCATATTACAGGGGAAAGATTAGGAGTCTGGCTTGCTCTCTTCCCGACTGTTTATTTATCAGCAGGAACTGCAACAGCACTAATTCTCATTGGAGGCGAGACCATGAAGCTGTTTTTCCAAATAGTTTGCGGACCTCTCTGTTCATCAAATCCTCTAACAACGGTTGAGTGGTATCTGGTGTTCACTTCACTATGTATTGTTCTATCTCAGCTGCCAAACCTCAACTCAATTGCAGGACTTTCACTCATTGGCGCTGTGACAGCTATAACTTACTCCACTATGGTCTGGGTGCTTTCTGTTAGCCAACAGAGGCCACCCACAATCTCTTATGAACCTCTCGCGTTGCCAACAGCTTCTGCGTCTGTTTTCTCAGTCATGAATGCACTTGGAATTGTTGCTTTCGCCTTCAGGGGCCATAATTTAGTTTTGGAAATTCAGGTATCCATATATGTGGAGAGACTTTCTTCTCCCTCTTCCATTTTCTATGAACAAAAAACATTTTGAAGTTCTTCCGTTCATCATCCAAGTCAATGTATCTTGTTCTTGCCAGGCAACAATGCCATCAACCTTTAAGCACCCAGCTCATGTGCCTATGTGGAAAGGAGCCAAAGTTGCTTACTTCTTCATTGCAATGTGCCTGTTTCCAATTGCTATCGGAGGCTTTTGGGCTTATGGAAACCTTGTGAGTCTACTGACTTACGCTCTTTATTTTCTAAACCAAAATGTGTAATTAATTAGACATGTCAGGTAAATTGAAAACTTGAAATTGAAAAATAGGTGAGAGAAGGTATATACCAGATATTGATTGATTGTTGAGTTGATTCTTGTGTTTCCAGATGCCGTCTGGAGGTATTCTGAACGCCTTGTACGCATTTCACAGCCATGACATTCCAAGAGGACTTCTTGCACTCACATTTCTTTTAGTTGTATTCAATTGCTTAAGCAGTTTCCAAATATATTCAATGCCAGCATTCGACAGTTTCGAGGCGGGATACACAAGCCGTACAAACCGGCCTTGCTCAATTTGGGTGAGGTCTGGTTTTCGGGTGTTCTACGGATTCGTGTCCTTCTTCATTGGGGTAGCACTCCCTTTTCTTTCCAGTCTTGCGGGTCTTTTGGGAGGACTGACTCTTCCTGTGACTTTTGCTTACCCCTGCTTCATGTGGGTTCTGATTAAAAAGCCTACCAAGTACAGCTTCAACTGGTACTTCAATTGGATCCTGGGTTGGTTGGGGGTTGCTTTTAGTTTGGCCTTCTCCATTGGTGGTATCTGGAGTATGGTGAACAGCGGACTCAAGCTGAAATTCTTCAAACCCAGCTAATCAACGTTGTAGCCTGAATGAGGTCAGACATATTTGAGTTTGATTTGTAATGTTGGATTTGTTTGTTCAGTTTATGAGTGCAGTACAGATTAAGATGCTTACTTTCTAAAATCACTGTTTTTTTTTTGGCTAATTTCGATAATTAGATAACAAATGCAATATAGATTATATTATAATTATCCATAGTAAAACAAGAATGAGATTAAAAATTAGAACAGACTAAAGAGTGAATGTGGCGGACTTGACGCCCAAGTCTCAGTCGCAGAAATTTGCTTTCTTAGATTTTCAAGGGATGGAGTCGTCGGCACAATCCTTGACTAACTTTATGCGGCCAATGAAGAAAAACTGTAATGGAGTTGGCAAAAATCTTGATTGGGATAAATTTTGTTATTACGATTTAAAATTATTTAAAAATTTATAAAATATTTCAAAAAAAAAAAAATCATACGATAAATCTCGATTTACTTTCATACAGACATAATACTTAATAAATAACAGATTTTATATACATAAATTATTTTTTTATTTAAAATTTTATAAATAACTATTATTATGTATGATCATATTAAATATAAAACTATTATATATTCTTAGATTAAATAAGCAGTTAGCTACTATCTATACTACTACATCAATACTTTTGTTTTAATAAATGTAAAATTATTTTTGTATTTAAAATTTTTTAATAAATAATTATTATATATATTAAATATAGAATAATTCTAAAATAAAAGGAATTGACACATGTCAATTCCTAAATTTTACTTTTATATAAATTATATATGTTCATTTTTCGTTAAAAATTTATGTGATTTTTGAAAAGATATATAATTATTAAATTTTATACAATAATTTGAGTTTGGATTTTTTATACTAGTATTTTGGGTTTGAAATGACATTGAATTGTGATGTTTGAATTTGAAATTTATGGATTCAAAAGGCATGCTAGCTTGGTGGCTTTAAGCTAATGCTGTCTTGGACCTTGCACGCATTTGGGTTATGATATAAGCTTGTAATATGTGGTCTTTACGAGGATATCGATAATTTAATTTATAGATATTATTATGTTAAAATTTTGCATATAATTTTTTAATTTTATATAGTGATTCGAGTTACATGTTATTAATAATTTAAATTTTTTTTTGAGAATTAATATTTTTAGTTCAAAAAATTATTAAAATAGTGATGTTTAAATTCGAAATTTTGTATTAAATTGTAATGACTCAAATTCAAAACTAGACATGTTACAATATAATACATCTATAAATAAAAATTTATAAATATTAAAAAAAAAATCTCAAACGGAGCTAAAGTATGCATCAATTATTAAATAACTAATGACCTCTCCCTCTCAAATTACTCAAGGGTCAAGAAGAATTAAATTTTTTAAATAAAAATAGTCTTCAAATTAAAATTAAACTTAAAGTTGATAAGTTTTAAATTTTTATGTCATAATCATCAATCACTCACATACCTTAAATTTCATAGTTCAATGAATCCAGTGAGCTGATAGTTCAATGAATAGTAAAAAATTTAAATTAATTAGATTAAAACAAATTTAGATAATTATAATATATATTCGGTATATAATAAAGAAAATATAATAATAAAATAATTTTTTTAAAAAAAAATTAAGATGAATGTATTTAGCTTATAGAGTAGTTTATAATTACTCATTAAAGGGATAACATGTATCTATATAACCATAAATGTAAATGTCCAAAATTGTCTCGATTTAGGTGTGTCCATTCCTTATTAATGGCTACTTGCCTTTTAAGTTTTATATCTATCTTTACAGATAATATACCTTTCAAGCCTGAAGCTTATCCAACCTCTATATTTTCTATGTACTTGTATATAACAATCTAATAAACCACCATTTTATATGACATCCATAGTTGAAAGGTTAAAATCAACAATGTCTTTCTCGTTATTTTCCATTCTTCTAGGTATTCTCTCTTTAGCTTTCTTCTTGTTTTCTTTGAGAAGATGGAGGTTTTCCACCAAAAGGACACAACTTTCTCGGCTTCCAACTGTTCCAGGTATTATTTTGATTCTTTACTTTAACCATGTTGTGTTCCGTCGATTTGAATGACGAAATTGAAATTCAAATGAAATGTTTGTATGGGGGTAATCATGAATTTAATTTGGTGTGCGTGACAGAGGTACCAGGAGTACCTTTGCTGGGAAACTTGCTGCAGTTGAAGGAGAGAAAACCATACGTTGTGTTCACCAAGTGGGCTGAGATTTATGGGCCGATATATTCCATTAAGAGGGGAAGTCGAAAGCTCGTCGTTATTAGTTCCAGCGACATTGCTAAAGAGGTTAGTTCAAAACTTGGTTAGTTGGATTTGAGTTTGAAACATGTCTCAAATTCGATCTGTTATTATTAGTAGTTTGATTAAATTTAAATTTATGAATGTTAATATAAAAACTTAGTTCGTAACTTTTATGTTTAAGGCTATGGAAACGAGGTTTGCATCCATATCGACAAGGAAGCTACCAAGCGGACTGAAAGTTGTTACTAATAATAAAGGCACTGTTGCTACAAGTGATTACGATAACTTTCACAAGATGGTGAAACGATTTGCAATATCAAACGTTTTGGGTGCTAATGCTCAGGTTATTTCTATATATATATTTTAAAGTAGTTTATTTAATTTTTTATATTAATTATTTTATTAAAACATAAGAAAAAATAGTTTTTTTTTACTAATAAAATTGAGATATCTAAGATATTCAGTTGAACGATGATTTGTTATACGAGTTCTTTAAATTCTAAAACAAAGCCAAAAGTTATGTCTGAGTTTGGTCACTAAAAATTTATTGAGGTGTTATTTTATTGTTCTCTTTTTCTCTAATGTTTGCACAAATTCCTAACATCGAGTAGTGATTCCGACATAGAAAATTTGATTGTTTTGTTAATCAAACATCCAGAAACGATCTAGTTGGAATAGAGATCTTTTGATTGGGAACTTGTTGACCCAACTGCATGCACATGACAAGAGCTTCCCCGGCCAGCCTATAAATTTCAAGAAATTATTCCAATCCGAGCTTTTTAGATTTGCAATGAGACAGGTGAGTTTCATCTTTTCTGTTTTTGAAAATATTGAGACCATTTGTTATAATATCTTTCAACATAAAAAGGAAATGAGATTTTCTAAAGAAACAAAACAACAGTAATACGTATTTGAGTGTTTGTATGTGCAGGCTTTAGGGAGAGATGTGGAATCTGTTTTCGTGGATGAGCTTGGGAAAACTTTGTCAACAGAGGAGATATACAAGATTATAGTTTTAGACATGATAGAGGGTGTAACTCGAGTGGATTGGAGAGATTTCTTCCCATATCTTAAATGGGTTCCCAACAAGAGCTTCGAAATTGATATCCAGGAAAAGAATTTTCGCAGGTTTGCAGTGATGAATGCCCTTATCAGAGAACACAAGAAATGGGTTGATTCTGGAGAGGTTGATTTTCTGCTTGGCCCTCTTCGGCTTAACTTATTCTTTCTTTAATTTTTTCGGAGTTTTATAGATCGATTATTATTTGTAACACATGAATGGATGTTGTCGCAGAAAGCTACAGGTTGTTATCTTGACTTCTTGTTGTCAGAAGAAGGAAAATCACTTACAAATGAACAACTTCTTATATTACTATGGGAGACAATTGTTGCAGCATCAGACACAACTTTGGTAACAACTGAATGGGCTATGTATGAACTTTCTAAAGACAAAACAAGACAGGTTTGATAGACATACATATTTTTTTAGATTATGTGTGTCTTTTAAGTGAAGAAGATTTTTTTGATTTGTTTATACATATATATATATACATATATATTATATATAACAGGAACTTTTGTATAAAGAACTCCAAAGTGTGTGTGGGATAGAGAAGATTAAAGAGGAACAATTAACCCAACTCCCATATTTGAATGGCGTGTTCCATGAGACTTTGAGGAAACACAGTCCAGCTCCTTTAGTTCCAATACGCTATGTACATGAAGATACCCAATTGAGAGGCTACTATATTCCTTCTGGAATCGAGGTATGTAACCATCTGATTTGATAATTACTTCAAATTGTTTGTGTTTTCTCTAATACCTAGTTTGACAATTCATTTCTTGTATGTTATATATGTATATGCAGATTATGATAAACATCTATGGATGTCATATGAACAAAAATCAATGGGAGAGGCCTGAGCAGTGGATGCCAGAGAGGTTTTTAGATGAGAAATATAATATCTCGGATTTACAGAAGACGCTGGCGTTTGGGGCAGGAAGGAGGATTTGTGCAGGTGCTCTCCAGGCAAATTTGATAAGCTGTGTAGCAATAGGTAAATTCGTACAAGAATTTGAGTGGAGTCTGAAAGATGGAGAGAAAGAGGAAGTTAACACTCATAGCATCAGCTCTCACAAGCTCCATCCTTTGCATGCAATCATAAAACCAAGAGGTTAAACCAGTATCACTCTATTCATGTTATATACATATGTATATGTATATGTATATATCTATGAATATCCTTTGTGGGCTTTCCAAATCGATCTCAGTTACTGTTTATAATATTAGGTTTTGCGAAACCTCGCTAGTTGCTCTATTATATATGTTCATGATGAGATGAATAATTTATTGTTATTGGGTCCTAGAACCCCAAACTCCTGCAAACATTCTAGTTTTAATGAATAATTCTGTCAGAATTTCTGCATTTGAGGTTGCTCCCCAATTCTGAGTCATTTTTTTTGTGTGTGCATATATCTGTTCTAATATATGTAGTATTTTATGAACCTTGTGAATGAATTATCATGATTCTGTATGTACATTCTTGTTTAACCTGTATCTATTTATATATGTTAGCGGCAATTAAACTGAAGCTACAATGGAGCTATTAAATTTGCAAAACAACCACTAAAAGCAACCACTACTGTGTCTATTTAGCAGTTGAAGAGAGACGCAACCTCTGCATCTGTTCTTCTCCGACTGCTACTATAGACGACATTTGCTGCTTGCTTATTTAGCGACGGTTTGGTAGATAAAAAGTATAGTCTGTTCTTCTTTGTAGAAAAAATTAGACTTGATTTTTAATTTGTTCTA
Source organism: Carica papaya (assembly GCF_054855325.1). Classification (NCBI taxonomy): domain Eukaryota; kingdom Viridiplantae; phylum Streptophyta; class Magnoliopsida; order Brassicales; family Caricaceae; genus Carica; species Carica papaya. The sequence goes on from NC_142309.1 coordinate 27,420,183, forward strand.
CTTACTCCGACTAAGAAAAATCTCGGAAATATGATTGATCCCCTAAAATTTAATTCAACTTAATTATTATAATAACACTAATAAATTAAATTCTTAATTCTATTTACTTACGATACATCGATTAAGTGGTTAAATAATAAAAATTTAATACCAATTACATTATTATTATTTTTTTTGGGGGATTCACTAACTTATTTTTACTCCTATTTATGTGACATTTAATAATTTTTCTTTTAAGATTGTTTATAATTATAATAATAATAATAGTAAATAAGTCTTGCCCAGAAAAAATTAAAAAGAAATCCAATTTTCCATTCTTTTAAAATTCCACATTTCAACAAAGCCCACAAGTTAAAATGAATTAGATAGAGGAAGTATATGTATATGTATATGTGTGTATTTGAAGATTCTTCTGGAATGAAAATAAATTAATATAAACTCTATAAATTCTAATTTGAATTTTATTTTGATAACTTTCTGATATAAATTAAGGATCAATTAATGACTGTCTATAAAAATTGCAAACTGACCTAATATTTACATAATCTTTTATAATTATGACTCATTAAAGATGTTATCATACGTGTAAATGCAATTTCTCCAGATTTAGACGCGGTCCTCCCTTATTAATTACCACTCTACCTTATTAAGTCTTGTATCTATCTTGAAGATGATATACCTTTTTAAGTCCCAAAGTCAACCAACGTTTATATGTATTTGTATGTGTATCTCTATCTAATGAAAACTCAATTTATAGTTTGAAAACTTAGAATCGATAATGTCTTTTTTCATCTTCTCTATTGTTCTAGGCGTTCTCTCTTCGGCCTTCTTCTTGTTTTCTTTGAAAAGATGGAAGTTTTTCGTAAGAAAGTCCGAATTTTTACAACTTCCGACAGTTCCAGGTATTATTTTAATGATTAGTAAGTTCTTATTAACTTTTTCTTTATCCTTAACCACTTTGTATTTGGTGGATTTGAGAGATGAAATCCGAATTCAAATGAAATGCGTTGTGTGCTATAACCATGAATTGAATTTGGTGGGTGTGTAGAGGTACCAGGTATACCATTGATAGGAAACTTGCTACAGTTGAAAGAGAGAAAACCACACAAGACATTCACCAAATGGGCAGAGATTTATGGACCAATATATTCCATCAAGACCGGCGCTTCTAAACTCATCGTTATAAGTTCTAGCGACATTGCGAAAGAGGTTAGTTTTTTTATCTTCGATAAATTTAATTTGTTAAATTTTCGAATTAGGTTTAATTTTTTGAAAACCCGTTTTGGACTCAGACATAATGTCATTACTAGTTTCATTGAATTCATTTAATAGGGAAACTTTTACCATTTTGAAATTAATTCTCTTTACCTTTAACATGCATTAATTTTGTTCACACTAAAGAAAAAGAAGAGTTGAATTAGAATATAATGGAAAAGAAATTGTAATAGAAGTATGTTCTAATATTTCGATCACCGAATTACTTTCAATTTTAGTGCTTGCTTTAAAATATTTGCACCCATAATTATAATTTTAATAAATGCAATGTTAATTATTCATTAAAATGGGTTTTTTAAAGTAAAAAAAATATGAGAAATGATGATTACCTAATTAATTTTTTAGATGTACTTATCTTATTAATAAAAAAATATATGAAAAGAAGGGAAAATTATAATAATTTTAACAACCTACTATATTAATAAATTTAGTATTAAAAATATATAAGAAGAAAGAAAAATGATATAGTAAGTCAATATTCATATTTACCATAATATAATTCCTAATTTAAATATGTTAAAAATACATCTTAACATATTATATTAACAAATATAAAAATTAAAAGGAAAAAAAAAAATGAATGTTAAGTGCATACCAAATTGATGTAATCCTAAACATTTAACCTGTACTTATGAATGTTCAAATAAAATTAAATTTAAGTCAAACTATAAATCAAATTGTAGGAAGTTAATATTTTGAAAAGTTGAAAATCTTAAATAAATAAAATTTAAATAGTTAATCTATTAATAGTATAATATGGTATTAATATATGTAAAAAGATTAGGACATTATAGAAATTATTTATATACATATTTTGTAAAGTATTTTTTTGTTTTAAATTTAGTATACCCAAAATTTATTTGTACAATTTTACTAGAAAGTTAACTAATGTATATGGGTTTATTTAAATTTTATGGTAAATTTTTATTTAAAATTGTATGTTAATATGTAAATTATAGAGAGTCTTTATGTACCTGTTTAGTTATATGTATAGTTATGGAGGTTTATGTATATGTTTATTGGTTTGTATAAGGCCATGGTGACGAGGTTTGCGTCCATATCCACAAGGAAGCTACCAAGGGCACTGAAAATTGTTAGTAATGACAAAGGCACAGTTGCTACAAGTGACTACGATGACTTCCACAGGATGGCCAAGCGATTTATGATGTCAACCCTTTTGAGTGCTAATGCGCAGGTTCTTCTTTTCTTTTTTCCTAAGTATTCTATTCAATTTCTTATATAACTTTATGTTAATTATTTATTGAACTATAAGGAAAATCATGTTTCTTTCTCTAATGAAATTGAGGCATTGGGGTTGAAAAAAACTATAGCTTTTAACATAACACGTAATTCAGGTGGGTCGAACTATCTTATTTCGTTACCTTTTTTTTTCGTTCATTTTTGCATGAATTATTAACACTTGAAATCGGGTTGCATTATGGAAAATTGATTGTTTGGTTAATCAAACATCCAGAAACGATCTAGATGGAATAGAGATACTTTGGTTGAGAACTTGTCAACCCAGTTGCATGCACATGCCAAGAGCTTCCCTGACCAGCCTATAAATTTTAAGAAACTATTTCAGTCTGAGCTTTTTGGATTCGCAATGAGACAGGCAAGTTTCTCGTATTTCTTTCTTTTTCTTTTTTTCTTGTATTGTTGAAAATATTGAGACTAGTTTTATAATATATTTTAACATAAAAAGAAAATGAGATTTTCTAAAAGAAACAATGTGAGATTAATGTGTTTTGAGTGTTTATATGTGCAGGCTTTTGGGAGGGATGTGGAATCTGTTTATGTGGAGGAGCTTGGAAGAAGTTTATCAAGAAAAGAGATACTGAAAGTTCTAGTTTTGGATATGATGGAGGCTGGAATCGAAGTGGATTGGAGAGATTTCTTCCCATATCTTAAATGGCTTCCAAACAAGAGCTTCGAAATCGATATCCAAGAAAAGAATTTTCGCAGGTTTGCGGTGATGAATGCCCTTATCAGAGAACACAAGGAATTGACTGGTTCAGGAGAGGTTGCTTAATTTTTTTCTTGGCTTTCTTCAACATAAATTATATATCTTGATGGTATAATTTTTTGTAACATATGCATGGATGTTAAGCAGGATGTTGTGGGTTGCTATCTTGATGTGTTACTGTCAGAAGGAAGATCTCTTACAAATGAACAGATTGTTATATTACTTTGGGAGACAATTGCTGAGGCATCAGACACAACCTTGGTAACAACTGAATGGGCCATGTATGAAATTTCCAAAGATAATACCAGACAGGTTTGATGTACATACAAGTTATTTTGTTTTTCTACAAAAAGAACTGTATACGTTTTAAGTACATAAGGTTTTTGAATTTGTTTAAATGTGCATATATATAACAGGAAGTTTTATATGAAGAACTCCAAAGTGTGTGTGGGATAGAGAAGATTAAAGAGGAACAATTATCCCAACTTCCATATCTGAATGGTGTATTCCATGAGACTTTGAGGAAACACAATCCAGCTCCTCTGGTTCCATTACGTTATGTCCATGAAGATACCCAATTAGGAGGCTATTATATTCCTTCCGGATGCGAGGTACCCTTTTGATCTTATAATAATTCATATTGTATGCATTTTTTATAACATGCAGTTTCATAGTACATGTTATATTACATTATGCGATAATTATATGGTATGTATTTACATATATGCAGATTGCTATAAACATCTATGGATGTAATATGAACAAAAGACAATGGGAGAGTCCTGAAAAGTGGATACCAGAGAGGTTTTTAGATGAGAAATTTAATATCATTGACTTGCAAAAGACAATGGCGTTCGGTGCAGGAAGGAGAGTTTGTGCAGGTGCTCTTCAAGCAAGTTTGATTGCCTCCACAGCAATTGGTAGATTAGTACAAGAATTTGAGTGGAGTTTAAAAGATGAAGAGAAAGAGGATGTCAACACCCTTGGCCTCACCTCTCAAAAGCTCCATCCTTTACATGCAATCATAAAACCCAGAGATTAAACCTGTTGGTTTATCACTATTGATCATATATATATATATATATATATATATATGTATGTATGATTATCTTTTGTTGGCTGTCTAAATTGATGATCTCATGTGTTGGATGTTTTGTATTAAGTTTTATTAAAACCTCTATAATAATTTAGTTGCTATCTGGTCCTAGAACTCTGAGCTTCTGTAAACATATAATTTGTAATGAATAATTTGGTTTTCTGCCAAACATTTGTCGAAGTAAGTAGATATATGTTGCTTTTTATAGAATATTTGTTTTATTTTAAAATTTAAACACTATATTTAAGAAGATATACATATATACAGGAAGAGAAAAGAAGAATTACAATAATAAATGGGATAAGGTGTTAAACAAGAATACAAATATTTAAGAATTAAGTGGTTTGTGCGCGGTGTTTATGGGGCATTGCTTTGTTGGTTGTACTTGGTGCATAAGAGGTCCTCTTGGCTCATAAAATTTTGGCTAATTTGATTGAATTATACAAGAATCCTTCGGTTTAGATCGTTTAATGGGGCACTGCTGGCTTGATATACGGTTGTGGCTCTGGTTCATGATGTTTGCCTCAACTATTATTATCTTTTAAGGGGCTTACTTGGAAAGCAAAACAAAGGGATGTTGGTGCCTCTCCTTTTCTCTTATTTTATCTGTTCTTTTCTTTTCTTTTCTTTTCTATCCGACATTTTATCTTCTTTCAAGGAAAATGGTTTCAGGTTGACTCTTCCCAATGTTGTTTTAGAGCACAATAGCGTTGATCTCTGCCAATTATTGGAAATAGGCCATAATGAGACAACAATAAGGTCGATGTTAATTTTAAAAGACAAGCCATGTTAATTTTTACAGAAATTCCAATTTATTATGCAAAGAGTTTGACATTCTAGACCCCAAGCAACAAAATTACTACAATATCCAGACAGAAATTAAGAGAGCAAGCAGTGAGATTATAAGTACAAAAGCTGACAGTTACTCTCTCTTCAACTTTGATGCACACTAAAATAAACTTGGGCAGCCAGCTGAGGATAATAGAGATACTGGTTTAGTCTCTTGGTTTTATGATTGCATGCAAAGGATGAAGCTTTTGAGAGGTGAGACCAAGAGTATCAACATCCTCTTTCTCTCCATAGCTTAGACTCCACTCGAATTCCTGCACTAACCTCCCAATCGCTGTTGAGCCTATCAAATTTGCCTGAAGAGCCCCTGCACAAGCCCTTCTTCCTGCCCCAAATGCCATTGTCTTGTGCAGTTCCAACGCATCAAATTTATCATTCAAAAACCTTTCAGGCATCCACTGCTCAGGACTCTCCCATTGGTTTTTGTCCATGTTACAACCATAGATGTTTATGGCAATCTACAAATGTATAACATCAATTTGAATTAATTTTATCGTACAAGTAATAAAACCAAAAGAACCTAAAAGAAAATATAATACCTCAGTTCCAGAAGGAATGTAATAGCCTCCCAATTGAGTATCTTCATGTACATAACGTACTGGAACTAGAGGAGCTGGACTGTATTTTCTCAGTGTCTCATGAAATACACTATTCAAGTACGGAAGTTTGGACAATTGTTCCTCCTTAATCTTTTCTGCCCCACATAGATTTCTGAGTTCCTCATACAGAAGATCCTGTAATATATAAAATATATTTAAACAAATCTAAGAATCTTATATACTTAAAACACACATAGTTAAAAAAAAAAAAAAAAAAAGGAAAAAACCAACCTGTCTGGTCTTATCTTTAGCAAGTTCATACATTGCCCACTCAGTTGTTACCAGAGTGGTGTCTGCTGTCTCAATAATTGTCTCCCAAAGTAGTATAGCAATTTGTTCCTTGGTAAGTGACTTTCCTTCCGATAGTAAGAAATCAAGATAACAACTCACAGTTTCCTATTCAACATTCCATGTATATTACATTTTAGAAATTGTAATAATTAACCACCAAAAGAGATTAAAAATTTTTCTAAAAAAAGTTATTCTGAAGTTGAAGAAGGGTAAAGAACAAAAAGAACCTCTCCAGAATCAAGCCATTTCTTGTGTTCTTTGATAAGGGCATTCATCACTGCAAGCCTGCGGAAATGCTTTTCACGGATTTTAACTTCAAAGCTCTTGTTAGGAACCCATTTAAGATATGGAAAGAAATCTCTCCAATCCACTTCAATTGCACCCTCCATCATGTCCAAAACTAAAACCTTGAATATCTCCTGTCGGGACAGAGTTTTTCCAAGCTCATCCACATAAACAGATTCCACATCCCTCCCCAAAGCCTGCATATACCAAAATAAATGTATAAACGTATATTCTAAGTTTTTATATTAAACTATATATTAAGAAAAAAAGAAAAAAGAGAGGAGAAGCTTATTACTTGTTTCATTGCCAATCCAAAGAGCTCGGACACAAATATTTTCCTGAAATTCACAGGCTCGTCAGGGAAGCTCTTGTAATGAGCATGCAACTGGGTTGCTGAGTTTTCCAGCAAAGTATCTCTATTGCTTCTAACTCGTTTCTGCATGGTTGGTTAATAAAATAATCATTTTTCCAATATGTATAAGAAAGTTTTGTTGTCACCTAAATCTGTTTTAGTTTAAAAAAAAGCTGTACAAGTTACATATATATATATATGTATATATATACTTGGAAATTAAGACCTGAGCATTAGCACCCAAGAGGCTTGACATTATAAATCGTTTGACCATCTTGTGGAAGTCGTCATAGTCACTTGTAGCAACCATGCACTTATCATAAGTAAGAACTTTCAGTGCGTTGGATAGCTTTCTTGTTGATATGGACGCATACCTGGTCACCATCGCCTTAAACAAACCAACAAATATATTAATATAATATACATATATATATATATATGTATACGCAATAAATTGATTAAACAAAATTTCAAATATTCTTAAGTTTAAAATAAGAAATACTTTATTATATGCTGTATTGTTTATATCCTTTTATAATAAGGATATAAAATAATAATAGTAATAATAAGTGGATTAAGGCTCATTGGTCAACTTAATCTTCAGAATTAGTATAAATTAATTTACAAAAAAAAGGACAGTTTCGAAATTGGACTGATTTACTTACCTTATGTTCTTATGATATTCTTAAAAAAACATGACACGTAATTAATTAATTAATTAATACAATGAATGGAGGTTAAAGCCAAAGACATCACGTGGCGGAGATGATAAGACGTCTTGACTTTTGTCGTGTACAGAAGCTGAAAACTTCCAAAAACCTCTTTTAAAAAATTCAAAAAAAAAAAAAAAAAAAAACTTTCCTTTTCCAAGAAAACGCAGCTGTAGCTTTTTCAAAATGACAATAATACCCCCCCCCCCCGCCCAACCAACCAAAAAGAACACCAGAGACCTCGAGCGAGCGAGAGAGAGAGAGAGAGAGAAGAAAGGCCAACCTCTTTGGCAACATCACTGGAATTGACAACAATGAGTTTAGAAGCGCCGGTTTTGATCGAATATATCGGTCCATAAATCTCAGCCCACTTGGTAAACGTCTTGTGTGGCTTCTTCTCTTTCAGATCCAGCAAGTTCCCAATCAATGGCAAACCTGGTACCTCTGCACACCCACCCACCAAACAACACTTATACTACACAATTCACACATTTATAGATCTGCTAAGCAGTCAAGGGCGACATCCATTTTAGCAAAATTAGATAAAGAAGGTCAACGGGGAGAGAAAATACTACCTGGAACAGTAGGTAGCTGATAGCACTCCATCTTCTTGGTGGAGGAAACTGACGATCTTCTCAGAAAGAACAAGAAGAAGAACAGGGAGAGACCGCCGAGAACAATGGAAACTACGGCGAAGGTCATTGTCGGTTGGAATTCAATTATATATGCCACGGACACCGGATGGAATGGAGAGAGAGAGAGAGAGGGGTAGGATACGTATGTGACTCGAAGGGTATATAATCTTGAGATGGATACAAATCAGGGTGGCAATATATTTAATACATCACTATAATATAAAAAAGGAAATGTTTAAGAAAATATTAAAAAAAGAGGGCATAAAGGAAAATATATTAAAAGCATACAAGCGCAATGGATAAAGACTTGAATAAGTTTAGCGGATAGATACAATGCAAGTGTACCTTATTACTTAGTAAACACAAAATTTTAAAATTATTACCAACTTAAGCAAGCATTTTCTAGTGGTACCATTTATATTTATACTCTTTATGAATATCTAGATTTAATCTAATTAATGAAATATATAAAATTTTATTTAAAAAATTATTAATTACTATATAAATAAACATATGAGTTAAAGATTCTACAAAATTATTTTATTCAACAACCATGTGATTAATTTTATATTTGTAGTTAATTTGAATGATGGAATTTTCTTATCCTACCTTTTCTCCCCTTCTATATGATTACATATAGTCAGAGAATTCTGACTCTGTTAAAACTCCAATTGTCATTATGGAAATCCAAAAGTATCTTTGGAATAATAAGTGCAATAAATTTTTGAAACGTACAAACACACACACACACACGCACATACATATATATATATATATATGAAGAAAGCTGCTGAATAATGGAAAGAAGAAATGGGAAACATGTGATAATATTGGGTAAGATGGAGTCAAAGGGAAAACAAGGAAGGTAAATAAAATGTTTTAATGCTAGAAATGACCCCAAAAATTGAAATAAAGCAAGAAATATATATATTAAGGAAGTTGGTAATAATAAGATCAAAGGATAATTACAAGCTAAGAAAGATAATTTTTGGATAATTAATTAAAAGGATAATTAATTACAAGCAACATAACCCAAACATAATTAATTAATTACCCAAAGTGAAAAAAAAAAGGCAATTAAATGAAAACAATAGGGAGAATAAGGATGATTCCTTAAGTAGTTGGTCTCTCCGTTTCATTATGTTAAGATTATTATTATTATTTTTAAAAAATAATAATTATAATGTAGGGGAGCTAAGTTTATAATAATCTTAAGATCCTAAATTAACGTTAGGATTTAAGTAATATGAAATTTTAATCATAATAAATTATATGCTTCCAAACGTACGTATGTATTAAGAATATTTAAGCCTAAAGACTAGAAAGAACCATTAGTAAAAGATTCCTGTTTCTTGCAGGAATAATTGGAAAGGGAAAGTGCCAAGAAAAGTTTTGACAAATGGCTTTACGATTGATATTTTCGCCGACATCAATTGCAGAAACAAAAAAAGAAAAACAAAGCAACAGAGTGCACGGTCCTAAGCTCATTGTAAAATACTCTGTGGTTGCCAATTGTTTGGACGCGTAGTGGTTAGGTATTTTATGAAATCCGTATTACATGTTGAAGTGCATGGAGACAGGGCACATTAGGTCGGACACGCGCCGCAGTTAGTATCCTGGGAAAATTGGTGGAGGCGGCGACGCATACTGGAAGCCGATAGTTGGGGGGAGAATCACAACATCGTTTTCTGAGATTGGAGGTGCGGCGGGATAAGGATCACTAGGAGGCTGAAGCGATCGAGAAGGCGGCGATGGAGATTGTACCAAAGGTGGTGACGGTGGAGGAGGAGAGGACAGGGGTGGTGGTGGAGACTCAACTAGCGGAGGAGGTGGTGGTGGTGACCGTTTCTCCGGTGATTCTGGCTCTATTGGTTGTTCCCTTGGGGTTTGAGGTTTCAAATTTGGTGATGATGACGATTTGGCACATTTTGATTTGCTACAATCAACCGGACGACTAACGACGGCCTTGCATTGCTTGTCCGATTTCTGATTAGTCTTGTCTGGTAAACAATTATTAGAATCATCAATGTCAATGTCTCCCCTCTTTCGTGGTTCACAAGCCTCAGCTTCCCCATTGAAGTAGTTGTGAGAGAAGGAAAAGTTCTTCAAGCTTATTAAACTGCAAAGTTCCTCAACGACGAATCCTGTTAAGTTATTACGGGCAATAGCTAATTCCTCAACCGTCTCAAGCCCCGCCAATGCCTTGGGCAATGGACCTGTGAATAAATTGTTCTCTATGTCAAATACCGTCAGGTTAGCGAGCATTCCAATTTCCGGCGGCAGACATCCTGTAAGAAAGTTATTGGAAAAAACGATATCGTTCAAGGTACTACTCATTTTCCCGATGCTGCTTGGAATGCAGCCTGTGAAATTGTTGTTAGCAAAGACGATAACTGAGGCTTTGGATGATCCTAGGGTTTCAGGAATGGTGGACATGAAACGATTGTTATTCAAGAAAATGGCGTCAAAGTCCTTTTCGAAAACCTTGTCTGGTAATTCACCCTCAAAATTGTTGTATCTTAAATCAAGATACCTAAGGCTGCATATGGATAAAACACATTCTGGAAAGGGGCCAACCAAACGATTATTACTTACATCAAGCTCAAAGAGAAGTTTGAGATTGGAGAAACTCTTGGGCAAGATCCCACAAAACCTATTAGAGTTAACATGAAAGAGAGCAAGATCAGTTAATAGACCCAATTCGGAAGGAAAATGGCCGGAAATGTCAGCATTGTTGAGATCAATTCCGGCAACAACGTTTACATTTGGGTCGTCAAGAGCAGGAGCACAAAATACGCCATTGTAGGAACAAACATCGGGACCAACCCAATTTTTTGTTGTGTTGAAAGGATCTGAATAGATGGCTTCTTTCCAAGCTTGAAGAGCGATATAGGGGCCCTTAAGCCTGGGATTAGGGAATGATATATTAAGATTTAGGGTAGACACATAGTTATCGGGCAAGTCACCGTCGCGAAGAAGAGTAAAGAGCTGGCGAGGAGCAATGAGAGAGGCTTCGGCATTGGAGGGAGGCAGAGAAAAATACGATGAAAAAGAAGAAAAGAAAATGAGAAAAAGAAAGAAGAAGCAACCGGTGGCGCGCATGATTTTGGAGGGGTTGCAAAGACCAAACCTCCTCGGAGAGCCACAAGGCTGCTTATAGGAGCCAGTGCTGGCATGAGGGAATGTTTTATCAGGAGGGAAAGCCGGTTTTGTTGAATTAAATTTGAGAGGCTGGGCGATTCCTTGTGCAAATTTTGCAAAAATATCAGGTGGTCTAAGTTTATTGGACGCTAATTACACAAATTCTGGAAGTGGTTTTAACTAAATTTGAAGATTGAACCGAATAGAAATGTTTATCCAATTACAAACCATCCAATGGGGCCTTATTTGGGGGGGGTGGTTTGCTCAATTCAGCTACGGCTTCAAGTTACTACTTGTATCCGAACCAAATTGGCCCTTCTTCCTGTATCTACCCTGCTTCTCTTGGGCACTTGTGATTGTGAAACAGAAATGACCCGATGCGGAATTAGAAAAGTATTTGTTGCTATCTTTTTAATTTTTAATTCTTTTTTTTTATAAAAAAATAATACACTATTTCCCCTAAAATTTTAAAAAAGAAAAAAAATTGTTGGTGAAAATTAATTTCTAAAATATGTAAAACTATTGATTTAGTCTTTAAATTACGGAGTTAGTTCTTACTTCAAATCGTTAAACGAAAGCATCTCTCTACTTATGGTGGCAGCTTCGGGCTCTGCTTGCAGTGAAGCAATTTCCAAAGAGTAAAATGTGGCTTATTTGTATATAATTTATGATGCTTTCTGTTAGTTAACAGAATTTGTGTTGAATTGCGTATCAATTATATATTTGTTTGAAAATAAGCTTATTTACTTTAACATGTCATATTTTTTCTAATGTTCCTGCAAAAAAAAAAAAAAGGAAAAAGACAAATATCTGCTACACTTGTGATAATTCACAATATGCGAACGAAAAAGTTAACGAGCACGAGTTTTGTATGCATGTGTGTGTATATACTACAATTGCATCTGTATGTATGTATGTATGTATGTATTCAAGAGAGTCGGTCGAGAATGGATGCGACCACGGCCACCCTACTCTCAGCAGGTCTTGTCCTTTTCTTTTTACTTTTCCAGCATGTTTTTTTTTTTTGTGGTGTTTTTAAAAGACATTTGAGGGTAATATTCAAATTTTCAAGGTGGTAAATTAAAAAATTGACAGACTCTTAAATTGGATCAAAGGGTAATTTTGTTGGGGTGTTTTTGTTATTTCTTGAACCTTCGGACAGGAATTTTTTTTTTTAATTTAAAAAAATTGAATATGAATATAATATAACTTACATTTATTTTTTAATTAAATTAAATAGAGATTTAAAAGTAATTTATAAGATTTCTGAATTTGTTTAAAAATAATTAATAATCTGACTGAGATTTTGATGCGGATAACCCGCAGAATTTCACCAAACATTCTGCATGTTAAGAGGGGTGCCCGGACAAATAAAATTTCAAAGAGGAAAAAGTTAAAAAGAGCAAGAACAGTGACCCCACTTGTTTATATGCCGCTGCCGCTGCCGCTACACGTTCAATTTAGTTTAACTGTAACGGCTGTTAATTAAAAGGGTAGAATTGGAATTTCATATGAAGGCCTAATAATGCTGAGCAACCGAGAGGCGAGGGAGCAGCAGAGAGCATTCAATGTAGAGATGCTTGTATTAAATGAGGAATCCAATGGGCAGTCAGGAGACCATTTCTTTTGCATTCAAAGCTTGCTCTAGTGCCGCTGCCTAACTAGCCACAAACTTGTGCGGGAGAAAGTAGGAAGAGCAGACTGTGCAGAGTGAAAAGATGTAAGTGGTGGTTGGTGATGGAGCATTAGTGGTTGTTAGAACTGCTCTAGTTAGTGTTACTTACTGTAGTTTTAATTTTGGGATTCGGGTTTTTGATCCTCTGGTAATTCTTCTCTCTTTCTTTGCTTGTTTTTGCACGATATTTTTTATTATCTACATTCTTGAATCGGTTTTACCATAGAAGATTATTTTCAGGAGGATGCTTTCTGGGTGTGTATATATATATGTGTGTGTGTGTGTTTCTTTTTTGGTGTTGTATATTTGAATCCCCACCCAATTTTAGAGTCAGGATGTCTTCTTTCTACGGGACTGAACCTGGCTCTCTTTTATAACTGGGTCTTGATTGAATGTGGTGTTTGTTGAATTTTGAATTGGAATTCTCAAGAAATGGGCCCTTGAAGAATGCTGAAGCTAATGATTTTCCTGATCGCGTTAAAGGTTTACTCTAATATGATATGTCACTTTGTTTTTCTTTTTTTTTTTTTTAAATTTCCCTCCTTTTTTTTTTTTTTTCATGTCGGATACTTCACTAATCTTGCAAAAGTTATCGGGTCTTGATAAGAATCTTTTATTTATGTTGTTTTGAATGATTTACTGGGTAATAAAGCAAAAGTCTCCTCTTTGGTGCAGCTAAAGTTTTGGAATGCAGCTGCGGCTAACTAATTTGCCTCCAAAAAGCAAAATGCTTGATTTCTGAAATAATTCAGAGACCTTTTTGCTTTCCCTTTTGCGTTTAAAACTTTCAAATATATCCTGCTTCACTTGGAGAAGATAAAGAGTTTTAGCTTCCAGGCTGAGCGCACACTGGCTTAATCCTGCTCTCTGGATATCAGTCAGATTGGTTACGGAGAAAGAACAGACGGAAATATTCATGCATCTTTCACTATGGAAGCCGTTATCTCATTGTGCAGCTCTAATGGCGGACAAGAAGAGCAGAAGGAGAAATCGTTCTGGGTTGACCGAGGACGCCAAGAAGAAGCCCTCTATCCTCCGCCAATTGCAGGAGAACAAACTGAGAGAAGCTCTTGAAGAAGCATCTGAAGATGGGTCACTCGCCAAATCTCTAGATATTGATTCACTGCCTTTGAATCAAGACGGGAGCATTGGACGATCAAGATCTCTTGCTAGGCTCCGAGCTCAGAATGAATTCTTGAATGCCACTTCTCTCGCTGCAGACCGGACTTTCTTCTCAAAAGAATCCATTCCTGCCCTTCACGATGCGTTCTCCAAGTTCCTTACCATGTATCCCAAGTTTCAATCTACGGACAAAGTTGATTACTTGAGATTGGAGGAGTATGGAAACCTCTCTGAGTCTTCTGCTAAGGTATGCCTTGATTACTGCGGCTTTGGGCTGTTTTCTTATTATCAAACTCAACAATATTGGGATACATCATCTTTTACTTTATCGGAGATAACTGCTAACTTGAGCAACCATGCCCTTTATGGAGGTGCTGAGCAAGGTACTGCTGAACATGATATCAAATCTAAGATTATGGAGTATTTGAATATTCCTGAAAATGAATATGGTCTTGTCTTTACTGTTAGTAGAGGGTCTGCGTTCAAATTGCTGGCAGACTCTTACCCTTTTCAAACTAACAAAAAATTATTGACCGTGTTTGATCATGAGAGCCAATCTGTGACTTGGATGGCAGAAAGTGCTAAAAAGAAAGGTGCTAAGGTTTATAGTGCATGGTTTAAATGGCCCTCCTTGAAACTTTGCTCTAGAGAGCTGAGAAAGATGATAGCAAACAAGAAAAAGAGGAAGAAGGGTCATGCAAATGGGCTTTTTGTGTTCCCCGTTCAGTCTAGGGTCACCGGTTCTAAGTACTCTTACCAGTGGATGTCACTTGCTCAGCAACATAATTGGCATGTATTGCTTGATGCTGGGTCATTGGGTCCCAAGGATATGGATTCACTTGGATTGTCCCTGTTTCGACCAGATTTTATCGTCACTTCATTCTACAGAATATTTGGATGTGATCCAACAGGATTCGGTTGCCTTCTGATCAAGAAGTCTGTGATGGGAACCTTACAAAATCAGTGTGGTCGTACAGGGTCTGGAATGGTGAGGATCCTCCCAGTTTACCCCCAGTACCTAAGTGATTCGGTTGATGGTTTTGATACTTTGGCTGCCATAGAAAATGATACTATCAATGGTAATGAAGAATCGGTTCCTGAAGAAACAAATGGGGGAAAACAAATGCCTGCTTTTTCAGGTGTGTTCACTTCCAACCAGGTCAGGGATGTTTTTGAAACAGAGATAGATCAAGATAACAGCTCTGACAGAGATGGAGCAAGCACCATATTTGAGGAAGCCGAGAGCATTTCAGTGGAAGAGGTCATGAAGAGTCCAATTTTCAGTGAGGACAATTCCTCAGAGAGCTCATACTGGATTGATTTGGGGCAAAGTCCGTTCATGTATGATCATTCTGGGCAGTTGAACAAGCAGAAAACAGGCTCCCCATTAGCACCATCATGGTTTTCAGGAAATAGGAACAATAAGATTCTCTTTCAAAAGCCAACATCAAATTTATCTAAAAGTTCAATTTTTGATGATGGCAGGGTTAACCTAAGGTTGAATGAAGATCCTATTGTATCTTTTGATGCAGCTATATTGTCAGTCTCACAGGAGCTTGACCATGTTAAGAGGATTCCTGAAGAGAACTTGCAGGAAACAGATCCTAACTCAGCAACTGGCTATCATGCTGGGGAGATTCAAGAAGTATCTGAAATAGGAGAGTCGGGACTAGCTGATCATAAGTTGAATTCTACAAATGGATTCAGACCCAAGAACCAAACTTCTAGTCTTCAGGCCAGTAACCATGAGAATACCTCAGTCTCTAGAGTCTGCGAGGAAGCCAAAGAAAGTGCCATAAGAAGAGAGACAGAGGGGGAGTTTAGACTGTTGGGAGGAAGGGAAAGGAATCGGTTCACTGGTGGTAGATTTTTCGGTTTGGAAGAGGACGACCTAGCTGCAAGCATGGGCCGGACAGCATCTTTTAGCATGGAAGATTACCGCAAGGAAAATTTGAGCCACTTAGAGCCTGGGGAAATATCTTTAACTACCTTAGGTGAAGATGAATCGATAACTGATGGAGAGTATGGTGATGAACAAGAATGGGGAAGGAAGGAGCCTGAGATAGTTTGCAGGCATCTTGATCACATTAACACCTTAGGTCTCAACAAATCTACTCTCAGATTGCGGTATCTAATTAATTGGCTTGTTACTTCATTGCTTCAGCTACGGTTGCCTGCTTCAGATGATAGTGCGGGATTGCATCTTGTACAAATCTATGGCCCTAAGATTAAATATGAAAGGGGTGCAGCTATAGCCTTTAATGTGAGAGAGAGCAGTATAGGAAGGATGATCAACCCAGAAGTGATTCAGCAATTGGCAGAGAGAAATGGGATATCTCTTGGCATTGGTATCCTTAGCCATGTAAGGATTGTCGACGTCCCAAAACAGCATTGTGGGTTTTCTGAGCTTGAAGATACAGCATTGTGCAAGCCAATGGCTAATGGTTACCATGATGGTAAAAACGCCTCCTTCAGAGTTAAAGTTGTTACAGCGTCACTTGGTTTCTTGACCAACTTTGAAGATGTTTATAAGATGTGGGCTTTTTTGGCCAAGTTTCTTAACCCAGCCTTTGTAGAATCTGCAAATCTGTCAACAGTTTCAGAAGGTTCAGATATGTAAAACCGGAGCTTCCACTTGAGGAAGAAGGCAAAAAATGGGTGTCTGCTGCAACTTCTTCAAAGGGAAGACTGGTGAGACCCAATTAGATTTGGCAACCTGCAAGGATTCAAAGCTGTGCTCTTTCCATATCTAGGTTACTTTTGCTCTACATTAGGAGTAGTTCCTCGCAGGATGAATTTTTTAATTCTAATTGAATGTACTATTGATACATTTTTACTCCATGTATAGCAATATGTAGAGTTTGCCTTGGTAATATATATCAGCGTAGGAAGATGTTTATAACTCAATATGGCGACGTGGTTTGACGGAGTTTTTACTTTTGGCTATATGGTAGTTTTCTTTTTCTCTCTAACGAAGTTCAAGCTTCTGTGCCTCTAAATTGCTTTCAGCCGTAGCTGTAAACTGCCGTATTCTTTGTTCAGGCAGTAGCATTTACGAGAAAGCTCCCCCCTTGGCCTTCGTGGTAGAGATCGTACTCGTTGAGCCAGACTTTTCACAGTACTACATTGGATGTGTAGGTTTTCCATTTTGATTTTTTTTTTTTTCTTTAAAGATCCGGATAACAAACAAAAGTAATTTGTCTGTAAATGGGTAGGTTTTGGATGATTTCGAAAAGGGTGGATGTCTGACTCCATTGTTTGTCAGGTTCATTGCTGGATTATAAATTAGGCGGGTGGTGGTTTTGACTTTTCTACAATCTCACGGGCAAAGTTTCTTTCAGATTGATGACCTCTCACTCATTTACCAACAAATTTAGAATCCCTTCATTTGTTTTGCTCAACCTTTGTCTCCATTTTTGTGATGCTTTTTTTCTTCCTTGAAGTTTGAGTAAATCTCTTTTTTGTTTAAATTATTAAAATCAAATCTTTGTGGGGAAATATGGGATTAGACTTGAAATACCATTTTTTTTTTCTAAATGGTAAAAATCTTCAGCAATAAAAATTGCCATTAAGAAGAAAGTAGCTGGTGGGATACTTTATGAATGTCGGGATGTATTCTTCTTCTTCTTCTTCTTCTGCTTTTATCAGTGGGCCATCAACGACAACAGAGACAGAGACAATTACAACACAAAATTATTAGAGGAGGGAGACCCACATAATAATTTTTAGGCATTAAGACCCAATAATAATAATAATATTACCAGCCTAAGGGATAAGTAATCTTTTTTTTTTTACCCTAATGTTTGATAATTACTTTTTTGTGAATTGTAAATAGTGTTATTCATTCCAAAATGAATATTAACTCCTCCAAAGTAAAAAATTAAATTAATTATAAAAATTGAAAGTTAATATGCAAAAGATTTAATTTAAACTTTTAGAATTAAGAAAATAAATTGAAAGTTTTCTTTTTTTTTAAAAAAAAAAATATAACTTAACATAAATGAAATAAGATCCATATTAGAGAAGGTTTGAAGAAATTTATCAGTAAAAAAAAAACTGATAAAATGTCTATTTTTCAAAGTTAAATTGTCTAAAATAAAATTTCTATGTATTATCTGACTAATTGATGAAATCCCAAGTATTAAAATTGTTAAAATAAATTATAATCTCAAATCTCAAATCTCAAATCTCAAATCATATAGTATAAAATGGTACTTTCTAAAAATATGCCAAAATAGTTACTAATATTAATATATTTTTTAATTTAATTTTTAATATTTTAATTGGTGCAATCAAATTCAAACATTTCGCTTTTTTTTTTTCCTTGTTCAAACTCACTTTTGTTTAATTTTTATTACAATTTTTTTTTTTTGTAAATTTGTTCTGCAGTAGCAGCTTTTTATCAATTTTTAGGGGTATGGTTTACTGTTCATATATCTAAAAATTTAGTAAGGTAATATAATGATTGATTTGAAAAAATTAGTTACAATAATCGAAAATTGGGTTAAAAAAGGATACAAATGCGAAAGTTTTGTTTTTTATTTCTGTAATTCCCAATCAAATCTACGATTCCAGGGAAAAACCAGGCATTTGTTTGGTTATAGAAATAGCGGGGAGTCTGATATCAATAGAAAGCTGAATGTATTTGTTTTTGATGTGAGAAGAAAGATCAAATGGAAATGTGCGATGCGAGGAAGCCTCACTTTTTTGATGTTTTCTCCTGCAATTTAAGCTCGGAGAAACTGGTATTGCGTTCTATTCACTATTCTCACAGTTGCTCTTCTTTTCGCCTCATTTTTCAGTTTAGGTTCTTTTCTAATGAAGTAAAGACATTAGGGTTTGTGGGTGTTTGGTTTTCTATGATCAGAAATTGAAGTACTTGAAATTTGTATATGTATTTTTCAATGCTGTGGATAGCAGAATGTTAGTGGCTTGTTATCGCTTTAGACTCGAAGTAGGAATTTTCGTAAGAAAAATTGAGTGTTGTAACAAGAGCATCTTGGAGTGAGAGTGAGAGAGAGAGAGAGAGAGTACTGCATTACTCTTATCTAAGCGGTGTTGCTTGCCATTTCACTAACTCACAGTGAAAGACAAGGAGCATTTAAACCATTCTTCTGTGGAGTCCCGTATTGTCTAAAATGTAGAAATTCGTTTGAAGAACTTTTGGCATTGCTTGCCATCAATTTTTATTTTCCTTGATGTAATTGTATTTTTGGATGGTAACATATTTTAAGTCCGTGGCCTGCAGAAAATTCCATCCGGATTCATCAAACACATGGAAAGCAGACAATCTGGAACAGCTTTTCTTACTGGTCCTAGTAGGAACATGTGGCATGTGGACTTGATTCAGCAGAATGATGGTTTATTCTTCCACAAAGGATGGCCGGCATTTGTGAGCGATCATCTTATAGAACATGGTGACTTATTGGTTTTCAGATATGATGGTGAGTTGAACTTCACTGTGCAAGTGTTTGATCAAAGTGCGTGTGAGAAAGAAGCTGCATTTCATGCCAAATGCAACCAAGAACATGGAACATTTGATCAACATGCGAAGAAGAAGAGAGAAAGAGAAGAAATGGTAGATTCATTGGATAGAGATTCCGAAGGGTTGTTAAAGAAAATTAGAGAGAACTCTTCTGAACTCCAACCCGAATGTATAGACAAGAACCAGGACACTGATGTGGATATAAATGTTAAGAAAAATTTTGGGCATGAGAAACAAGTTACTTGTAAAGCTTATGGAGAGGCAAATTCCTCTAAAGAAACAAAGCACTATGGAACTCCATATGGGATTTTCTCTATGCCATCTCAGTCAAAACGTCTTGACAAAAGAAAAGGTAAAGGTTGTTGTGCTTTGTTCATGTATAAATGAGCATAAAGTGCTCGCTTTGTTCTAGCAACCCAGTGATATTTAATTTTTTTCCAAATTCCCAAATAGGCAAATTACCCATAATTTTTCCTACATAAGATAAAGGTTAAGATTCTACTTAATAAACTCCCTAGCTATATGCTCATCTACTTTTTTAACTCATTTTTCTCTTAAGTGTCCAACCTAGAATTTGAGGGGTTAAGCAACTAGACGATGGGAACTAAATCTACTTCGTGTTGTATGCCCCTTTGGGTAGTAGATCACTAGAAAGCTTTGTTAAACATCCTTTCAAGTGATTTAAGGTAAGTCATCGGATTTCACATCAGAGAGAATTGATTTGTTGATTGAACTGACACTGAAACAAGGGCAAACTTAAAAGCTCAGATGACCGTGGAATTTTGGTTCGGAGGGTCAAAAGACGAAGTCAAACTTAATTCTAGCAGTATCTGATGAATCTAGAGAATTAACTCTAAGAGCAACCAAAGACAACATATCATAAATTTTCTTAGTCTCTTAGGTGCTGTTAGACTTATGTTCAGGTCAGTAAACGAATTTAGTTTCAAGAGGATTATCGAATTAGAATAAGGGGAAACCTCTTTAGTATTCCAAGGAACACAACACTTACCTTCTTTTCTTTCTCAAGACCATTTTGACTTACAATGTCAGTATCCTTGGCAATGGTAACTTGGGGGACAACTTCAAATTTAGACTCTGGCTCCTTATTAGTACTTTGAAAAGGTTTAACCACTATTATTTCCATTATATTTAAATATATAGTTCATCTTTTCATAATTTTTTTTTGGATAAAAAAGAGGAATTTGTTGAGAAAGAGATAGAGAAAATTACATAAAAGGAGAATCAATCATCCTTTGAGAGATATAATGAAAACCCAAAGCCAAAAAGAAAGAGGGATGGACAAGGAGGGACAAACAAACAGAAAGGCTACATGATTTTAATAAAAGCATACCAACTTCTGTGGAGAATGGAAATGCTGATGTCATGGAAATAGATACAGGAGGCATACACTCATGCACTTTGGCCTAAAGGGTAGCAAAAAAAGTAACTCTCTAGGAAAGATCAGCTTAAGAAGTGTGTTTCTTGTTAGAGATTGAAGAGTTGTGAGCGAGCCAGGTGCACCAAAGACAGTGTAGAGGACACCTTGCCACAAAGGTAGAGCCTCTTTCCTCATGACTCTCTCAGAAATAAAGATGGAAAGGAAAGTTTTCAACATGGGGCGGACACCTAGTAGCATCTGAAGATCCATCCATAGTTTCTAAGCAATTTCACAATGAAGAAACAAAGGACATGTGTTTCTCCATCCCTGAAGCACATGATACAGAGATTCAGAGAGAGGGCTTGATAAGGGCAGCGGACTTGGAGCAAATGATTAAAGTGCATCTTACAATGAATAGCAGTCCAAGCAAAAAGCTTTACCTGAGAAGGAGCGGAAGCCTTTCAATATACCTTTGCAATAGAGTTTTTGGTAGGGACACTTATAAGGTATTGAAAGAGGGACTTCAATTGAAAATACCAGAGGACTCCAGGGTCCATAATCTTTGATTAGGGGGGATGGACAAAGTGATAGGTGCCAAGAGATCCAATAAGGTTAACATATCCTAACTCTCCTTGTCGGAAAGGTTACGAGAAAGGTAAAAGTGCCAAGAAGTCTTTTCAGTAGATGTCATAAAACAAGAAAGGTGAAAATTCCAAGGTGAAAGTTCACCTTTTCATAAATTGTTATATAAAAGTCATGAAATCAAGGGCAACTGGAAACAAAATGAGTATTTTCCATAGGTAAAATATCACATTCGATTTTATCGTTATAAATTCTCGTCTCAATAGGAACTTTACACTTATGAGCACCTATAAAAGTGATGTCATCCTCCAAAACAACTTTGACACGATTTGTAGGTTTTATCTTAAGATCTAACTTTGCAGCAGCAAACACAGAAATCACGTTAAGTATGTAAGCATTGTCAATGACTAATTTGCACCTTTTTCCTTGACATCTAAAGACAGTTTGGAGACTGGTAATGCGTGTTGATTGTCCATATCCTATTGACATCAAAAGAATTATGACTTAAGGATTTGAATGGTTAGTATCTTTATTTCTTGAGACTCAAGATTATAAAGCTTGTTCCTAGAGAATCTTGTTGCAGCATAATCTTTTATTTTTTTATTTTTTTCCAAGTTTGCTCTAAGTAAGCTTGAAATTTGGCCAGGGCATAAAGGTTCATGTGGATTATAATTAGTCATGTTGGAGAAAAAAAAAATAAAACCAATATGCAGATTGCGCATATAACAGATCTACTGCAGACAAAATATCAACAGGGATGCACCTCTAAGCCCCAAAAATTTAACTATTAATGTTTATGCCAATTATGGAAATAAAGGAATATAAGAAATTATGGTTAAGAGTATAATGTGGATAGGCAAGTAATTGAATAGAGTCAATAGGTAGCCCAAAAATTTGGAAAGAAACTGAATATATATATATATATTTTGGCTGCTGGTTGCTTTTTTCTTTGCTTTCTTTTTTTTGGTTTGGGAATGGCTGGATGAAAGAGAACTACAGAAATGACCGAATATAAATTAACCTAATAACCTATTTAGAAACATATAGAAACTTCTAAGTTATGGGAAAACTGCCTCAACAGATCCAAAGCAAGTTGTGGATTGTGAATCCACCTACAAGACCCTCAAAAACATAAAGAGTGCATTGAAAAATATTAGGAACAAGTATGACCCAGTCAAGAACCAGTTTCGAGACTGCTAAGTTGAGATGGTCAAATGGGTCCAATCAACTTTGGGTGAACCAATCAATAGAGAGCTTCTGAGTTGGCACGTGGTTGCGCTCTGACCTGTGATGTTTATGGATGCTGGCTTCTGGCTACAATAACTTGTGGAAATATGGTCGTTTATCGGGTCTTGATGGTTATCCAAGTGATCAGAAAAGGTGGTTTCCAGAAAGTCAGCTGTGGACGCAGCTTCTAGTGGAGAGTGCAGCATTTTCTGCAGTGATGGATGCTGAGACTTGGTGGAGGAGTTGATTGGACAGTTCTCAAGTCAATGGAAGGGGTTGTTGATCAAAGAAGGTGTTTTGTGGGGTTATAACGAAGTTAAGAGGTTCAACTTTAATGCTAAATTGATGTAGCACAACTGGATAGGATTTCAAAAGATAGAAAAATGAAGTCGAAAGAAGATGAGCCTAATAGATAATCATAGGAATTGACAACAATCACAATCATAGGATTATTACAACCACAATCATAATAATAATCTTACCATTTTATGGATTTTAAAGTGTGTTTGGGTTTGGATGTTAATTCTAGAAAGAGCGGTTTGATGGGGATTAAGGTGGAGGAGGAGAGCATTAGACCGGTGGTTGGTTTAGTTGGGTGATTTAGTTGGGGGGGAGGGGGTCGGAGTTCTTGGATGGTCCCCTTTTTTATTTGGGATTCCAGTGACTCATAGAGTTTCTAAGGAATTGAAAATTAGAAAGCTGGCATTTTTCCCCTGGGGTAGAGTTACCCTTATCCAAGCTTGCCTTTCTAGCATTCCCCTCTATTAACTTTCCTTATTTAAAATTCTCAAAGATGTTGTGGAAAGTTTGAAGAGGATGATGAAGAATTTCCTCTGATTGGGCTTGGGTGCCACTTCAAGTGATCATTGGTTAAATGGTATATGTTGTTTGTCCAAGCCTGAGAGGGGTTTCAGTATTGAGTATCTTTTTATAAGAATTTTTCTTTACTGGCTTAATGATTATGATGGTTTCTTTGGAATCTAGATCTTTGTGGCATATGGTGATAAAGAGATAGTTTGGGCTATAAAGAATGGATCGGATGCCAAAGTCAGTGTCTTCACTTGAGCCCTTGGAAAGTCATATCTAGCCTCTTTGAGACCCTTGCTCAATTTGGGGGTCGGGGAGATGGTTCTCGTTTTCTTTTCTGGGAGCATCTTGTATTGATGGTACTCCATTTTCTGATCGATTCGCTTGCTTATATAACTTGTCTTAGAGTCTTTATGCTCTTATATCATTTTTTTGGATCCTTTGGATAGTTCTCATTCTTGGAACATACATTTGTCTGAAACCTTAATGACCACAAAGCTATTGATATGACCTCCTTGGTACATGCTTTTTTTTTGTGACAAAAAGAAAGAATAATATTAATTAATGGCACCAAAGGGGTGCTTCCTCTATACAAGTTATTTACAAATCAATTAGTATATCAGTAACATTCCCAAAATCCTTCTCCCTATAAATATCATGGTCCAAAATAACTAAGCCAAATTTGTGTAGCCAGATATCTCTAACCTTTGACATCTTCCCCCCTCTCCCCTCAAAAGCTCTAGCATTTCTCTCATTCCACACCAACCAAAAGACAATCAAAGGAATATGGTAATTTTTCTTTTTACAAAAATCCCCTCACTCCCAACGCTCCTCCCTCACCAACCTCCCAATGACCCAGTGAAGACCCAGTAGATCATATACCAAAGTCCATATGTTATATGTCATCGGGCACCAAATAAGAATGTGATTATATGATTTTGCAAAGCTCCTCTTTGGTACAAGTTTTGAGTACTGTTGTTTATTCTATGGGCATTGACTGTAGAGTTTGGTCTTTAGACTCCTTGGGCACATTAACTGCAAGTCCTTCACCTTTTTGATACAATCCTTCCATTCATAATGATACGTGTAATTATGCTTTTTGAAAGGTTTGAGCTCCCTTTAAGGTCAATCTTTGTTGGACTGTTATCCTACACATATGTCCGGATCAGAGACGAACTGTTTCTTATTCAAAGGGGAAGCCATGTGATTCCAAACATTCTGGTTTATATGCAAACATCATGAACTGTTAAATATTAAATTTATTCTTGTGGAAGTTCAGTCTATCGTATAACCTTGATGCGTGTCATCAGAAGGCACCATTTTTCTAAAGGTAATTGACTATGAAATCTTAAAGCAGAGATGACTATCCAGAGAAGAATTGGAAAAGAGGACAATTTGAATCTGCATGGGAAAGGTTATATGCCCATATTGTCAGATCCTGAAGAAAAAAAGGCTGCTGAATCTTTTACTTCATCCTTTCCTTACTTTGTGAGAACGATGAAAAGGTTCAACGTTAGTGGTTCATATACTTTGGTGAGTGCATTCCTACCTGTTTAGTTTATCGGATTTTCTGACTTAAAATTTATTGGTTACATACCATAGATGGTTGACATGCAATTACTTTCAAATTGTGTTGGCAATCATAAATTAGACCCATCTTTTCATAAACACTTGGAATTCTTTTTACATGTTTTCAATCATTTGATGCACTAGTCTCCGAAGAAGTTTTGCATGATTGAATCTGCCAACGCCAAGTCCTTTGGCAGTGCTCAAATGTATTCAGTACAAAAGTTTCTTTAGCAGTTGCAAGCTCACCCTTGGGAGATTGTTGTTAATTATATTTCCATGAGGTGAATACATGAAATCTGCATGGCAAGTCAATTGTTTGTACGTCATGTGTTGCAGAATGTCCCTTACCAATTTTCGATGGAGTATCTTCCCAAATGCAAAACTGAGATTGTTCTTCGCAACCTAAAAGGAGTTAGTTGGACAGTTAATTCTGTGCCAACAACTAGAGTGCACACAAGTCATACTTTTTGTGGAGGATGGTTGGCCTTTGTACGTAATAATGAGATCAAGATGGGAGACATCTGTATTTTTGAACTTGTCGGCAAATGTGAAATGTGTGTACACCTCTTTCAACTTGGAAAACAGGATGACCTAGATAGTTCAAATGGAAAAGCAGTGTGTAACGAGTTATGCGTTGCATCCAACGCAATATCACAAAATTTTTTTGATGATTTGCCAAAGAAATTGATAAAGAACTCAGCAAAAGTCCGATCAAACAGCCTGAAAAAAGTACAAAAATGCGGTAAAAAGGTATCTAGGATGCTTGACAAAAGTAAACATAGCGATGCCACAAAGATTTCTGCCAGACTTCCTAGAACTGGAAATGAAAAGCCTGGTAAGCATTCCAATTTTTCCTGTTCTAAGCTTATTTATTTATTTTTTTTCCACCAAGGATATTCATTTTTAAGAGAGAATAGACTGTACTGTTTCGTGCAGTGGGGAAGGAGCCAAAAGATCTGCTCTGTATTTGCTTTTTCTTTTCTAAAAATTTCACCATGTTCTAAGATCAGTTTGGTTATGCGCTTACCTCCAGTTTGGTTACTCCACCATGCACTTACTATAACAGATTTATGTACTGTTCTTATAACTAAAACTGACTTGGCCATATTTATTGTAAAAACCAGAGGCATGCCTTGGTTTAAGAGCGATGGTGGCAATTGATGAACAAAAAGCTGCCGGATCTTTTTCTTCTGCCTATCCAAATTTTGTGAGAATCATGAAGAAGTTCAACATTAGTGGTTCGTATACACTGGTAAGTAATTTTGGTTTATATTCAGCCAATATTTGTGTAGGAAATCAAATTTACATGTTATGTTGAAATATTTAATCCCACACTCAGCCTCTATTAAGTATGATATCTCTCTTTCTTATTTAGTTAGCTTTTCCCTTTTACATATATGGAGGTAGAATTCTTTCTAAATCTCCTTAAGTTAGCTTCATGCAATGCTACCCATTTTTTTTTTGAAAAAAAAAAGAATGTCTATAGTATACGGCACCCATGTACAAAGTATTTACATCACAGTTAAAACTTTAAAATTTTTTTCAAAATCATCCCTACTATAAATGTCATAACATAAAAAAAGAGCCCCAAAAACATTAATCCACCTGTCCCTAATTCTGGTCATATCCCCCACACACTCCTCAAACGCTCTATTGTTTTTCTCTTTCTAAATAATCCAAAAAATAGTAAGAGTAATAAGATTTACAGTTTTCGATCTTTTACAAATCCCGTCCTATAATCAAAGTTCAACCCTAACATTAACTGCAATCACCCAGTTGATACTCAGAAGAGTATACACCATAGACCAAATATTATAAGTCACTAGGCACCAAACAGTAAGAATTTACAAGATTCAGCCACATTCGTAGACATGTAGCACCAATTAACCATTATCTTGTTCTTTTCTCTTCAACTTGTCAATGGTAAGGATACATTTCCAACCTGCTTCCCAAGCAAAAAAGCAATTCTCGATGGTGCCTTTGCCTTCCATATCTATTGAGCTAGAAAATTGATGTTGTCCCCATCTCCCTTAACCAAGTAAGTGTGGAAAGATTTGACAGTAAACAATCCATTCTTATTTAGTTTCCACACCACTTTATCCTTATCATCACTCAATTGCACCTTAGACATCAGCAGAAGTAGCGGTCAAATTCTTCAGTCTCCCAGTCATTTAGGTTCGTAGACAAAGTCAAGCCCCACCCTCTATTATCATCCTCATATCTGAACACCAAATCTACCAACATATTTTTCCTTTGGGTGATTGGTTATATTCATGTAATGCTACCATCTAAGGGTCCAAGAGTAGGGAGAGAGTTCTTACTTCGTAGTTGTTAGGTGAGAAGAATTATTTTGATGCCTCAGAATAGGTGATGAATAACACTGCAAGAATCAATTGACTGGTGCATCATGAGTTTTTAGATTTGGAGATTGGGCCATTAATTTGTTTAGGGCCATTGAATAGAGTAGATGGTTGAAGAGAGAGAAAATTCCAAAGTTGCACGGGTGGAAAAGTGAGGTGTAGATAGGCCTAGGGAGCTAAAGAAGTTTGTAATCTAGTTAAGCTGATAAGGGGAGCAAGTTTTGAGAATCGGTCCATTAATTTTTTTAGGGCCATATAAATAAAGGGAGCTGGTCAGGAAAGATGGTAACGGCTTTCCTAATAATGAGCATCTATGTCAAAAAGTGTCTTGGAATGTAGAATACTCCATCGAGAGGTGCAATTATCAAGGGCTGTTTGTTCAAATGGAAGTAGAACCTAGTGTCTTCAAGAATCTAAAATCAAGGTTTCTTGATACTGTCCCCATGCCGTGGGGGAAAAAATTAACTTTTGGCAGTACTTGCAATGGGAGTTTTAGATTTTGATGGAGTTGGTGGATTGGTACAAAGGAGAGTGCTCAATGATTTGTGCTTCAAGATGTTGGACCTCTAGGTGGGTTTGGCTGTTTTATGGGTGTATGGTAGAGGGGAAGGTAGGTTGATGGAGGTTTTGTGGACGACCCATGGATGATTCAAAAGAGGTGGGACTTTCCATGGGCAATAGGAGAAGACTTTAATATGGTTTTGTATAAACGTGAGCATTGGGGGAATTTTATTAGAGCTTGTGTCTAGAGGAGTTTAAGGAATCTTTTGGAAAGAGTCAATGTCATTGGTCTTCCTCTTTCTGGTGGTAGATGGACTTGATCGAGCTTGAGGAAAATTCTATCCATTTTAAATCCCAGATGCCAGCTTAGTGCAAAAAATGCTTCCTTAATTGACCTTGGACCACTTTCTACTTTACTTGGAGTCAAGTGGTATTCACTGTATGCCTTATCTTTTTAGATTTGGAAACAATGGTTTAGGACCTAGGTTTTGGAGACGAACTCAAGATGTGGTGGGAAGAGTCTCAAGTGGATGGCTTTCCTAGTGTTAGGATTACAAAGAAGTTGTGCCATATCAAATTAGAATCAAGCAGTGGGGCAAGAGCACATGCGAGGACATGAATACTCGATTTTTTTTAGAAGAAAAAGTATAATATGTATTAAGAAAGCACTAAGGAGATGCAACCCATGTATAAAAGAATTTACAAGTCAATCAATGTATTAATTAGATCTCCAGAACCCTCACTACTATAGAGTAGTTGGCTTCTACTTAAAAAACTCAAGACTTGGACTCAGTCTTTAAATCTATCAAAATTAGATTCAGTGTCCTTAAAAGCTCTCCTGCTCCACTCCTTCCAAATAGCCAAAGGATAGCTAATGGAATTAGCCTAACAAACTGCTTGTCTCTCTGGACGTCTTTCCATGCCAGAAGCTCCTCCTCACTAAGCCTGCAATGATCACTCAAAACCAATAAACTATAGCCAAAGACCGAAGGCAATGCATGTACATGCACCAGAGGAGGATATGGTTATAGGACTTTGTGTCTTTCTTGCATATGTGGCACCCATTTACTAGGATTTTACCTCTTCTGATAAGTTTAACTAGAGTCAAAATATGCTTCCACCCCGCTTCTGTGCAAAAAAATCTACCTAGGTGCCACCTTCACTTTCCAAACCATCTAGGGAGGGAATTTCTCACTGTGGTTGTCTCTTTTGGTTAAATACATGTAATATGATCTAACTGAGAATAGGCCTTTGGGGCTCAGGAATCAAATAGGTTCATCCTCTGACTACTAAGAGATCATCACATGTGACAAAGCTTTAAGAAGCCTCACATGGTCCTCCATTCCCAATTGTCCAAATTCCTAAGTAGCTCAACAGCCTAAAGTGCCTCAACCAGGAGGCCCTGAATATGCATCCCTGACTGAAACTTCCTTATTTTGAGCAATTGTAAAGATATCTAGGAATTTTATATAAAGAGCCCCTCCATCAATATCCCTCCAAAAATTCATTCTCTCTCCAGAGCCATAGATATTATCTATAGATATTATCTTCCACATCCCAGCACCATGTAGCCCCCTCTCATTGCAAACCAACCAAAATTTGTTACATTGAACTTGGCACCGATCACTTTTCTCCATAAACTGTTCCACTCTCTCATAAATCTCCAGAGCCACTTTTCTTGGGGAGCTAAATTGAACTCAACCAGGGATCTTACTCCCAGGCCCTTACTGCAGTGGTTGTTTCACAGGCCGCAAGATGATATCTTCTTTTATCCCCCAAGTCACCTCAAAAGAATCTACATTGAATCTTCTCCAATATTTTTGCTATACTTATTTGAATAGTGGACAATGATATAAAATAAATAGGGATTTGGCCATGACACATTTTACGAGAATGAGCTACCACCTTCGACAATAAACCTCTCTTCCAACATGAAAAATGGATCTCAAATCTGTTCACCATGTGCCAAGAGGAAGCCCCAAGTACTTGATTAGGAGGCTAACTCTTCTACTACATCCCAGAATACTAGCCAGGTCCTCATACCCACTGCTACTTCCCAATTGAACCTATTTTGATTTTGCCAAATTATTCTTTTAGCCAAAAAAGTGCTTAGAAGCAATAAAACATGTTTTATGTTGCGAAGCTTCATTGGGTTCACCTCATGGAACAACAGGGTTTCGTTTGCGAAAAAACAAGTGTATTACCTTCATCTGATCACCCAAGTCTCCTACCCTTAACTCTTTGAAAAGCTGGAGCTCTCTTGTCTTGAGTAATAGTTTATACTTGATCAAGAGAACTGTCAAGAGCCGCCTCTGGAAGGGCAGAAAAGGAATTTTACCACAGAGGGTAAAATTGTCAATCCACAGAACAAATTAGGGTTAGAGTTCATTCAACCCTAACTGTTACCATCACAGCTGCTGCTGCAGCAGCCAAACGGCTGAGTGTTTCCACCTAAATCACCGTTTGTCTTTATTATGTGTAGCCCATAAATAGGTCGTTTCCATGATTGTAAAGTATCGAATAAAGATCAGAAAATTTACCTTAAATCTCTCTTTTCATCTCTTTTTCCCTCAGATCAGACAGCCATGAGTCTCCATGGTCCCAAAAGTAGAATCTAGTTATCTGAGGTGCTGATTGCAAATGCCAATAAACTTTTAGAGTTTGCCGGAATTTCTTCCTTATTTCCTATGTTTGATAGCAGTGAAAGCTAATTAAGAAAAAATATTCAATCGCGTGGGTTTAGAAAGGTATTTTTCTTCGAGCCAAATTTGCCAATTGCTGCTATATGTACAACATAAGAGACAAGATAAGTCCTAAAATCTAAACTGCCTGGATATCTCCTAATGCATCTGGAATAACTTTTTCCTACTAATAAAATTCACTGTAAACAGTTCAACACAAACTGCAAAGGAACTTCAGAAACTTAATCTACATTTTTCTTCTTGTCTACGTGTAAATTACTGATGTGAGCCTTACCTACTCTTACATATTCCTAGAAGTAAAGTGACCCTTGCAAGGGCTTCCACAATGAGGGCTTTATAGAATTTTTAAATCCTCACCTTCATATCCTTTTTGTGGAAGTTCCTTTTGAATGCTGGCTTAACTCTCTGCAGTCTTCTTGGGGAGAATTCATTACTTTTGCATGATTGCTCCTAATTACTGGTATTCATTATGCAGAAAATCCCATACCAGTTTTCTGTGGCATATCTTCCTAACTGCAAAACAAAGATTATTCTTCGTAATTTGCAAGGAGATCATTGGACAGTGAATTCAGTCCCAGACTCAAAAGGGCGAATGGGACATACGTTTTGTGGAGGGTGGATGGCATTTGTTCGTGGCAACGACATAAAGATGGGTGACACCTGTATTTTTGAACTCACTAGCAAGTGGGAAATGTATGTTCATATGTCTGGGCATGGAAAAAAAGGAATTGAGCATCAGCTTGGAAGATTAGCATCTAATGAAATGCTTGGTTCTTCAGCTACCGGCAACCGGTCTCCAACGTGAAACATACAAAAACCATTCAACCATCTGTAAAAATCTGCGGTGAGCTTTTGCCATCTGAACTCTATTGTCATTTCATTGATGTAGGTTGGCTTGGGCAATTTTGAAATTTAGTTTAGCTTTTCTTGAAAGTGATGGAAGTGTCCTTCCATTTTCTTAACAAAAAAGCGGGTCTAGCTATTCCGTTAGTTGGTAGCCCATATAACATTAGATTACTTGAGAAATTTGTAGTCTGTGTGGCATTTTCTGAAGTAACATTAAAAAATGGCATTGGAAGATGCATGCTGATCAAATAGCAAATCTCTCCAGAATGGCAGAAAGCAAAATTTTGAAGTTTTTTCATTTTTAAAGAGAAAATTGAACTTACCTCGGCCTTGATATTTCTTTTACATGAGAAGGGACTTTGATTGAAACCATGGTTACTTGTAGGAATATTCATCACAGACACTATAAAATGTCTGATGGAGAATTTAGATTTTCAGGGATTTGATAATGTTTTGGAATTGTTAAAACTCTCTTTTATCTCGTACATACACACATGCAGATATATATTGCTTCTGATTTGGAGAATTTAGTTGTCAGAGACGGCAAACTTCTGGTGGTGCAAGATATTCTTTCATGTTTGAGCTCAATGCAAGGTGCAACATGCTCATGCATCTTTTTTTAGAAGCTTAGCAGCTAATGGATGTGTCTTTTGACGTCGGACTAAAGCTGGACGAGTCATTGAGCCTTATTTGGGTATTTCAGTCATCCTTCGCCAAGATATTGCTGTCTGCTTGTCCCGAAAAGGTTTTCCTCAATTAAATATTCTGTAGCCTCAGAAAACATTATTGTAACTAATTGAGAGATTGATGGAGAGGGAGCAAATTTTTCAGAGAGCATGCAGGAAAAGTCATGGATGCCATTAGTTCTTAGGTTTCCAGACAACTTCAATACAGATTAATGGTTAGGGAAGAAACTCCATGCTAAGGAAAGTTTAGTAAGACCTGGAAAGAAATGGAAGCTGTGTTGATGCCAATGTCCGGCACAACACTCCATGACCTGCTTAATTGTCACAGGCTGATCTGTGGTAGCACGAGTTGGCCTTCATTCGCAGGCATTACATGCTTGTCATGCCGTGCTGCACCTTGTTATAACATGATACGATTTAAAAAAAAAAAAATCAAGAAAAATATTTTCATTTTTATTTTTGCATTTAAAAGTTATTTTATATTCTTGTTAAAAAATTCTGTATTTTTTTTTTTTTAGATTTGGAAATTGTTACTTCATATTTATTTTTCCAATGAATTATATTTACACCTTTTATCACTTTAATCAAGCTATATATATTTTTATATTCTATATTTCTTACTTGCTTTATTTAATTTGTTCCCAAATTATATTGTTTATATACATACTTCTATCCTCGACCAGAGATAAAAACATTATCAATCATATTACATATATATTCACAATATTCCATACATCTCAACTTGTGATTTCAAAAGTTGGTCTACGGGTACATTTTATTTTTTTTCTTTTTAAGCTGAGATATAATTTCGCTACAGCATATATACTTTAAATTTTTGGTCATGGATTTGTTCTTTTAGTATCTTTCTTATATTATTACACTTATTTCTATTTATTTACTTCGAGCTATAATTTGTATGTAATTAATTGTTATTAGAAAATAAGAGTGTTCTCAAAAGAAAAGTTGGAAGAAGTTATATATGGTAGAAAATATTTCATTCATATGTACTGTTGGAAAAACAACTAAGAAATAACAAAGCAGGAAAAAGCTACTTTTTTAATCAATTCATTTTGTGAAACTGTTTATAAGTATTTATATCGACGCATGCATATTTATATATATATCATGAATTTTAACTTTATCAATTGCCCTTTTGCCTTAGGTTTAAAGAAGCCCGCCCAATTAAGTTGCCACAAAAAAGATGTTTAGTTTTGTGACTATTATGTAGAACTTGTATATGTACATGCAAATCTTTAGTTATAATGAGAAGATATTTAATTTTCTGTTGACTTCATTATATACAAATATTACGTACCCACCTGTATATATATACATGCAATTTGGATGTAAAGAAAATAAATGAAGAAATTTCTAAGAGAAGGGAAAAGCTAAAGAGAGTTACATCTAGAGAGAGAGAAGAGCAGGGCGACAACTGCATCTAAATCAGGCCACGAGGCTAGAAACCACCACATTCCCTCCCTCTCACCACCTTCTTGCCATCGTGAACTTGCGGAAACACAAAAAATTGCCAACAATTTCTAATCTCACTCTGACAAGCTCACTATTCCATGAGTGATGTCACTGAAATCCTTGTCGCCCCAACAACAGCTTCCAAGTAGCAATATCAACAAGTTTATACCAGAGAAAGAGATTTATGGAGGTGGCTTTAAGAATAAAAAACCAACTCGTTTTGGTATTTCTATTGCATGAGATAAAAGTCTCTTATCATGATCGAGGTAACGAAGGTGGTGGATTCTCGATTGGGTTAGTTTAATGGCTTCGATGATAATTTAGTAAGAATAGTGAAATACTGCCAAAACATTTCCAAGCAAAACTGGTGTCAGACAATGTGTGGTAAGTTTCATTTTTTTTATTAGACTACTAGATTTTATAAATTGTTACTTTTGCATGTGTAAGTTTCCTA
This sequence comes from Carica papaya, assembly GCF_054855325.1. Taxonomy (NCBI): domain Eukaryota; kingdom Viridiplantae; phylum Streptophyta; class Magnoliopsida; order Brassicales; family Caricaceae; genus Carica; species Carica papaya. Next base: position 27,454,246 of record NC_142309.1, read on the forward strand.
TTATATATTATGTGTTTAAGATTAATTGTGTTATTCAACAATTATTTACTTACAATTAGGTCAGTTAGTAGATCTTCAACATGGTTAAGAATGGATAAATTAAACTATTATTGAGCAGTAAAATCACATAGGTAATCAAATTGAGATGAATTTGTACCGCATTGAGGTGAAACTTTGTGTGACATGAAATTTTTCAACTAAGTTACTTATAGGTGCATAATGTATTTGAGTTCACATATTACATATTTGGTTATTGAAACTAATTGGTTTATACATTTTTTGAGAACGAATATGACTTGCATTCATGATACAACATATCAAACTATCCTAGATTAGCAAGTGGCTCATGAATGATTAAATTAGTTTCAGATATGCAAAAAGCTTTCGTAACTAAAGCATGTTTTACTCTATTAGAAGAATCTAAACCTTATTGAAAATAATTAAGTATTAGAAAGATAGTGAAAATTATTAATCAATGAACAAAATTTAATAAACTGCAAAGTAGATTCATTAAGAAGAATAAAAACTGAATGTGAGTCTTCTTTAACAAATAAATGTTTCAGCCCTACAGACCAAGGGATATCTATCCCATAAATGGCTCTTAATATTTTCTTTTATTTCAACCCTATGACTTGTTCATCTCTCATTACCGTTGAAACATCATAATTTAATTTAAAGGTATATTTTAGAGGTAAAGTTCATGAAATTTATTGAGTCTGAGATTGTCTAGACATAAACTTATATAGAATCCAATTCAAGTCTTTAAGATTGCACTTTTTTATTCAATGTAACATAATCCATGCCGTTTTTTTAATGAATAAACTAGTTCTTAGTCCACCAGATTACCCTATAGTATGCACAATATATAGATTTGACAATGTATATGAGAATCTAGAATATCTTTAAAAACTTTTTCCTCTAGGTGATGATGTTGGGGTCCAAAAAAAGTCTTAGCTGCAAAGCATTTATACTTTACTAGCATATACATATGACTTAAATAAATGGTCTAAAGTCCCATTTGCTTTACCACGCATGAAGCATATAACATCTAACTGAATGTCACAACTAAACAACTTAGTTTTGGTAGGGAGAATTTCTTTTTTTAACTCTGTTTTAGCATTTTATAAAAATGTATCATTCATCTTGACATATCATTTATTCTTAATTAAACTAGTTTTTATATTATAAGTAGAATCTAAAGAAAAATTGAAGATGGTAAGTTTAGTTGGTAGTCAATTTTATTATTATATTGAATTTCTTAATTACTTTGAAATTTTTATTTGAGAGAACACTTACGAAGGAGTGTTTGCACATTTAATATATATAATTGGTTTTTAGAGACATGTTAAAAGTGTAAGTTTTTTATTTATTGAGACGTATAATTAATATCGGCTCGATTTGTAAATTAAGTGCTTATTTCAATTTAAAAAATTAATTTAAAATAAATTGTACATCATAAATTGAGGAATATTAGAAATAAGGCACATGGTGATAATTAAGGTAAAAATTTGTCCAACATTTTGGGATAATTTTGATAATTGTGTATATAATAAGTTTTGGGGTGTTCAAAGAAAAAATTTATGAATTGAAGAATTGAGTAAAATTCACAAGAGACAAGAAAATTAATCCCCAAAAGAATAAGGAAAAAAGTTGATGGAAGAAAAAAGAAAAGAAAATTTAGAGTTTTCCCCCAAGTGAGAGAAAAATCCCTCAAGTGGGAGAAAAATCTCAAATGAGAGAAAAATCCCTCAAGTGAGAAAAAAAAATCTTCAAGTAGGAGAAAAATCTCTCAAGTGGGAGAAAAACAAATTCTCCGATGAAGCCAACATGGCTGACCACTTGAAAAAAGAAAAGGAAAATTGAAGTGGAATTTTGGATGGGCATGATTGCTTGCACGAGAGGAGGAAAAAATATTATGAACTGCGAGGATTTGGACATGTGGGCTACCAAGAGAGGGAAGAAGACTCATCGTGACATGCAATTGAAGGGAAAAAAGAAAAGAGAGGATAAGGGGATAAAACACGTTGGCCAACCAAGAAAAAAGAAGAAAATAAAAATGAAGGGTAATTATATCAAATATTTTGTTCTAATTTATTTTTAAAATTTTAAACTAATAGAAGTTATGTTTATGAATACACATAAGATGAAGTTAAGTGGTGAGGGTAAATTTACATACTTGATCTTTTAATTATTTTTATTAATACACAATTAATACTATATTGTTCTAGATTTTTTTTTTTTTTTTCCAAGAACCGTGTTTACATTATAATCTTAAATATGTCTTATTAGAAATTAACAAAAAATAATAATAATAATAAAAACCCTAAGCATTTCGACGCGGGCGATTTCGACTGCCCGTCCACTTCTTTCTCTCCCTCTCTCTCTCCGTGGTGCCATGAAGGTTACCTGGTAGTCTGGTATGCGTTCTAGCTTTGCATTATAACTCGAAAATTAGAGGCAAAAAAAAAAAAGAAAGAAAAGAACTTGCGAATAAAAGTAACGAGTTCAAATTCGTCTTGTAATCGATGATTTTGCTTTTGGACTTGGGAGAATTTTGTAATTTATGTTGTTTCACTGTCGAAAAATTTGCAGGGGGGAGATCATTTTGAGGATTGAAGGTACTCTTAGCTTTGTTTGGTAATCACTTCCTCGTAATACGTTTATTCTGCTTATTTGATTTGTTTGTTTACGAAGCTCATTTTATTTAGGTGAATTCACAATTTTGAGCTGCATTGCTGGTCAAAAATGGGAGAGACAAGCGAACAGTGCAGACAATGGGAGAACATCTATTGGAGCCATTTCCAGTGCAAACAGTTCGCTCAGTTTCTTCTGGGGGATTTCCGTCAACAACTTGTAAGTCGAACCTACCATCTTGTTAAAAGAACCTGACACTTTCGAAGAGTTAAGAGAATCCAACTTGCCAAAAGAAAAGATGCCTTGCAAATGCAGGATTTTAGATGCATTATAAAACGTCGAATCCAAGTTAGGCATGTAATTTTTAGATGGAAGCATGTTATACTCACAAGTGGGTCTTGGATGGAAGCGTAATTTAAGGGGGGTGGGGGGAAGCAATCTCTCTTTGAATTGGCTTATAGAGCAGAAATCAAATTCCTGATTGCGAGTGGTTTTTCTTTGAATGCCACTCTTGGGTGTCACTACTGGCCAAAAGGTTGATGCCCCTTAAGTGGAAACGTTTTGTTGTGATAGAAGCAGGATCTTCAATCAAAACCTTCTCGCTGTCAAATTCAATGCATGTTCTCCAGTTTGTGCTATATTTTTTGTGGAATAAGGATTAAACATTGTGGTGTTATACATTTCTGACGCTATTTGCAAAGAACAAACATAGGACAGTTTGTGTTTCTTTCAAGTGATGTAGGTGAATTGTCAGAGGTTTTAGCTTTTAAGTGCGTATGGACTGATTTCTAGACGTTGTTGAGAATTGCTTTGCAGGAAATCCCCAAAAGGTTTTCTCAATATATGAAAGAGAAGCTGCCTGAGAGCATCGTTCTTAGAGGTCCTAGTGGCATTACATGGAATGTGGAACTAACCTCAAAAGATGATGCACTGTTTTTCCAAGATGGTTGGCAAGAATTTGTTAAGGATCATTCATTGAAGGAGAATGATGTTTTGATTTTTAGGTATCATGAGAGATCCCATTTTGATGTTTTCATGTTCGATGGACAGAACTTATGTGAGAAGGAAGTTTCATACTTTATTAACAAAAGTGCCAATGAAAAACCTGAAGACAAGAGTCCAAGGAAGAGTGAAGAACATTGTGTTGAAGCTAATCATACCCCTACTCACTGTGCTACTGATTGCACTTCATTTGATAATTTTACTACCGGCGATGGAGAAATGATGCCTGTCAAGTCTGAAAGTTATGGAAAAAGGAAACGTACAGAAGCACGCAGTACGAAGGCTGCCCCTAAAACAAGATTTCAACAGAAAAGAGGACTTCCAAATCCTGAAGTAGAAATGGAACTTGAACCTGGTAAGCAAATTCCATATAAAATTGTTAATGTCCTTTTGTTCTATAATTGGCGATTAGTCTAAGAATAAGAGTTCATCACTTTGACTTAATTCCCAGTTGGAGGGTGCACCTGGATTTTAATTTCATAGAATTTATGAATGATTCAGATACAGAAAAAAAACAGAAGACAACTTGCTTGCAATATGTATCAAATAGAAGGCGTGTAACTGAAGATGAGAAAAAAAAGGCCCTGCAATTGGCACATCGAGCATCAACCAGAGACAGCTTCATGGTGATCATGCGACCGTCTCATGTGTATAGGAAATTTCAAATGGTAAATATTCTATTCCTTCTATATTCAAATTTCCTATTATGTTCTATCTCTTGAGAGTTAGAGGCTGTTGAACTCTGCTGTAAATTCACTTCCCATTGTCCCTTCTTGCAGGGAATACCTGGCAAATGGGTGACTGAGCACCTCTCTCAGCAAAACCAGCATATCATTCTCCGAATCAATGATAGGACATGGCGTGGCAGATTTAGCCATGATAAAGTTCGTGGTGGTGGAAAGCTTTCTAACATCAGGCAGTTTGCTGCAGATAACTCCTTGGAAGAATTTGATGTGTGTGTTTTCCATCCTAGCAAAGGAACAAATTCTGGTGCAGTTGTCCTGGATGTTAGTATTTTCCGTGTTGTTCAGGAGCTAACAGCACGGACAGAGGTGGCTGTGCCTCAATCAGCTGTAGAAAGAGTGAAGGTAAAATTTGAGGCGCACTCTCCTGCCTGAACTTGCAAGTTCATGTTTATATATCATGCCAGTCTGAACTCTGGAATGTTTCGGAACACACCCGTTTTGTGTGAATGCATAGCCACAGTTCTTCCTGGTCTTGATCAATTTTGTGTCGATTGGTTGCAAATTAGATGATATACTTCATTTTTTATGCTGAGGTGCAGCTTGACTTTAGTACAAAAGAACCTTGAAAAATTAATATGGTGCCTTAACTTTATGAGAAGATGAAGATAACCATTTCACAGTTCTTGGAAAGATGATATTGCATCTAACTGGAACTTGAGAGTAAATGTCTCGTTTTGAAATCAATCTCCATTCCGTTTTGGTGAATCTTACTCCAGTTTTACTTTAATTTTAGACTACAGTAAGTGATATGTTTTTTGGTTGAAAAATTGGGCATGTTGCTATAACCCTCTGCTGGGGGGAATGTTTCTGAATCATAGCTGCTGCTATAAAATGAATATTTTGTCATTGCAGTTTTATTGATGCACGAATAAGTCCAATTAATTATTTAAACAAAATTCTGTTTAATTAGGAGGTTGCAAGATTACGAAAATTTCATAGGAAATAAAATTATTTAATATGCTGAATATAGTCCTATATTTAATCATAATATTGTTTTAATAATTGAACCAATTTATGGTAGTAGATGCTCTGCCTGTATATTAAACCATACACCTATGGGAGGCAAAAAATTGTTCTTGAACTTCTTTTTTTTTTAAAAAGGTCACCCTGAAATCAAAGCATACAAAGCAGTGTGGATATTGATGAGAAAAGAGATTTATATTTGTTATACCGATATCATATAAGAGGTGTTCGACAGTGATCTTTTGAAGATAAAGAGGTCCGATCAATAAGTACTTCAATTTGACTCATGAGAAGTACCAGCCAGGAATACACACTAGATACTTGACATTGCAATCAACGCATAAAACCAATATACTTGACACCAAAGCTTCAGAAGATAAAAAACAGAGATGCAACTTCATAAACTGTCAATCTATATAGACATCTATGCATAATACCTTGGAGAATAGTTTTCCCAGCAACAAATTCTTAAGAAGCTCTAGTACTGAAAAGTCAACAAAGTTATAAACCCGAGCAATTCATGAGAAATCCTTGGTAGGGAAAATCTGAGACAGCTACATGGTAGGAGAAAGAACAGAGTTGCAAAACTCATCTTATGTCCGCCTCCAAAAAAGTCCTAGCCTTATGCATGTATTGTGTCACCACTTTTCTTAGTCTGGCCTCACTTGGCTCGACGGAATTGCTGCTTGTACAACACGAAAGATTCTAACATCAAGGACAATGGGGTTACTCCCAAGCCTGACTGGCTCAAACACACATACATCAAATTCATCCAAGTGGTTATCTAAAACGAACTTCTTCCACCCAGCTAAAAGGCCTCCACTGTGGCGAGGTTTATAACAACTGAATCTGGCATACCACATATTTCCATTTGTTCGTAGAATCACATCTTGGTTTTCCAGAGAAAGATTTCTGATCACCCATGATGAAGGTATTGACTGAAAGAAATAACATGTACAATATCAAGGGCGAGCTTCAGAACCAAATAGTCATTGCTTACTCTAATAGCAGGTAAAACTTGATATATCCATGTATATATGTATATATATTTCTGCTATGGTCCTATGAGAGACTAGCATGCAAAAAATGAGGGATGAAGGGAAGAAAGCATATTAGATACGAAAAGAAGATGAAAGTTCAGGACAATTATTACCATGAAGAATTTCTTGTATACACACGTAGGGCGCATAACTACAAAGAAACCTTCATCAGTTGTTGCAGCTTCTGCCAAATGCAAAGCATTCCTTTTCTCATCTTCAGTTACAGGCCTTCGTTTTGACAAAAACTCTGGGCTATCACAAAGCTTCCTACTTAGGGACAAGTTCGCAATATCTGAATCATTTGAAAATCAAAAACATTAACAAAACAAAAAGTAGTGCCAATCCATTCAAGTGTATCTATAAACTCAAGACACTTGATTGCCAGCATATTGTTGTACTCGTACAAATGATCAGCTAAACGGAAGATAAAACCTTTTGGTCTCAGAACTTTCATATGAAATCAAAATTTTTTAGAACTCAAAAACATCATCATGAAGGAGTCAACAGGAAAGCATTTTTAATATTACAAGACTCAGAATTCCCATACCTGGTTTGATCTCCACATCTTCAAGGAAGTCATCAGATTCATGTCTTCCTCTCTGTCTGTTGTAAGGATCTCTAACAGAATTGTTTCCACTTCTCATTCTCTTGTTAGAAGCTCCCAAGATTATAGGCTCTCTTGGTGGTGTGTCATTCTGGATATTTGTGGCCTTCCGTGGAGTGCCTTCAACAGCAGATGGGGTATGAATAATATCGACAGAACTTAGTGGCATTTTTGTTTTTATATTATATCCACTCTCATGTTCTCCATGTCCACATTTTCTGACAAAATATGAAGAAGCCTTCTCACACATGCTCTGTCCGTCAAATATTAATACATCAAAATGGGTGACCCCATTGTACTTGAATACCAAGAAATCATTCTCTTCTAGGAAATGGTCTTTAACAAAATTTTCCCACCCATGATCAAAGAACAGGGCATCATCTTTTTCTGTCAATCCAACATTCCATGTGTCGCCACTAGGACCTTTGAGAGTCACAATTTCTGGTAGTTTCTTTTTGAAATTTGTGGCAAATTTTTCCGGCATAGGCTGCAATTCAATGCATAGTTGCAACTCAACTTACATCTTAAAGAAGATGAAAAAGGTAATGTGCAAGCAAATTCAATAATACATGACGATAAGAAAGTTGATATTGAAGGTTGATTATATCTACAAGAAGCATCATAAAATAATCAGATATCCAATTGACTGTAAACATTCAAGAGCTTCAAACAAAGATATCTCTCAAGGTCAAGGACCAAATTACTGTTAAACTACAAAATTAATTTTCTTCGCCCGGAAAGACAGAAACTCAGATAATCTCCATTATGATCAATAGGGTCCGAAATCATTGAATATATTGAAGTTCAAGTATTGTTAGTTGCCTTTAGAAGGCTTCATGAAAGTCCTTGCAACAATATTTCTTTTCTTTCTTTTTCACCTAATTGCTCTAGTATTAATGTTCTATTCACCAATCTCATGTTCATAGAGAAATTTAGAATTTAGAGTGTTGGTGAATTATATGCTTAAGCTGTAGCCAAGATCACAAATCTCTGTACCCTGAGAGATCATGAGAACAAAGCCAAACATAGAAGTTGAAACACCATTCAAACTTTCAGTCTATATTGGAAAGTGGAAGCTCTGAATCTCTGAATCTCTGATAGCACTTTACTGGAAATTGGAAGCTCCCCTGCCTGTTTACTAGAAGCTAGCGGACAACATTTTTCAAGAGATTACAGGGAGAGTGATGAGTCAAGAATGTTAAACAATATTTTTGTCCTCAACCCAGGCTACCTTCCATCAGGCTCTTGGAACCACATATAATAGTTTTTTCCTCGAAAAAGAAAATACATATAACAGTTCTCCAAGTCCACACACTTGTATAAGCATTCTAGCATACATAAATTTATACATCATTCTTATATATTCACCTAAATATATTCATCAAATAGTTAACCCTTTTAATTATCTTATCTGTAACCATTCATAGACCTAGACCCTATTCATATCCACAAATTGACAACGAAAGAATGGTACAAGTTGACAGAGGAGAAAAATCCCAAGTAGAATTAACATAATGCATTCAAAATTTCATCAAATTTAACGGAAATCGAGATGTATTATTTTAATTCTGTTTAAGATTTCTTATTAGGTCAATTATTATCATCTTCTAAGTCTTTTAGAAAAATCATCATATTCTAAGTGTGGATGTTCACGTTAAGTGTAAATTTTCAGATAAATTTCACAAAAACAGTTTCTTTTGTTATAAAGATATCCTTAACTTATTCCAATAGCCAAAACTATTAAAAAAAATTTCAAATGTGTCTAATTGCAAAATTACCATACTTTAATCCGACCTCAAATACCAGTTACGAGAAATTGGTCCAAGGGTCAAGTCACCCTAGAATGCACCGCACTAAATAAATACATAAGCTACAAAGAGAAAAGAGACTGAAGTTCATTCCAGATTACTACCTCAACACCCACGAAAGAGCATAATTTCTCAAGCTATTCCATATCAAAAAAGAACTTACAAGCTGGTGGTTGAAACCAGCATGAAGAAACTGAGAGAAATGGACTGTCTGGAAATGGGTCCAGAAGATCTCCTCTTCCCAACTCCTGCAGTTCTTGCAAGTGTCACCCATTTTCATCAACTAACAGGTCTGCATAAAAAACTTCTAAAATGAGGGGAAAAGAAACCAAGAACAGAGATGCAGCAAATAAAGGGAAATAAGTAGAAATTCAAGGGACGGTAAATACCCACCATATGATGTTCTTCAACGAACAAGACAATGTCCCTTTAGTGCTAAAATTATGTTTGATTTGTGTAAGGGGTAAGTGCAAGGACTGGATCACAAATTTCACACGGAAACCCCACTGCTGAAAGAGCTGCTGGCATGCAAATGAACTTATTTGCACTCAAAGCACTGATGACGAAAAGCAGGGCTCGGATATATATGATCGCCGAGCTTTTGCACCGTGCTTGGTGGTGTCTTAAACGCCGAGCCCTTTCTCTCAAAGCTAAACAATGGAGAACGAACACATGGCACTTGGGGGCTCCACTCAGCAGAGAATCCCTGCACTCTCCTGTGATCATCTCCCCAATAATCACGCGTATCTCCGTTAATTTCCCAGCTCATCCTCCCTACTCCTTCCTTACTTCACAAAGAATATCGTTTGCCATGATTTGCATTAGTACCAAATCAAAGGTGATTTTAACAATAAAAGTAATATATTTATGGCGATTTAAGCAATGTACGAAGGTGTCTTTCCTTACTGTAATCTTTTATCCTTGCACATACATTGTATCAGGGTGACTGATATGTGAAATCCTTTACTTATAATTGTTTATTACGAATCTTCTTACATGATAAGGTGAATCATATGAAGTGATGTTACCGTAATTTGTCAATTTTTTACTCATATGTAAAACGGTAACTTTCAATAGCCAAAGGTAATAACATTTGATTCCTTAACACGTTCAATTGGTAAATTTTGATAACCTAACTTGATCAATATTTGTTCGATAAATCTAATAGTTGATAGCTTAATCAAGTAAAATAATTCAAAACGATTTTGGACATACAATTATGTATTTTACGACTTCAAGAAATATTGGGTTCGGGATACAAATGAATTCCGAAAATTAACCAAGATTTTTTATAAGATTTGATCTAAGTATTCTTACATTAATTATGAATTTAAAAGTTAAATATATTTTAGAGAATATATAAATGCATTTTACATTATTCGACTACTAAACTAAAACATGCATAGAGAATTGAAAACAATTAAAGATGTAAATGAAAACTATATAAACCTAACGGCAAAGACAAAATTATTATTATTATTATTATTGTTGTTTAGCAATTAGCAAGATTTTGTACTAGTATTATAAAAATCTAATTCAACTAGACTAATTCAATTCATAGTTTTCACTATAATCATTAAAATATATTTCATAATTAACTTAGAATCATCGCAGTTTTATTTTTATCTTGAAATAAAACAATTTAAGAAACTTAAATTGAAAATACATTATTTTTAATTTAATTTGGAGTTTATTCCGTGTATTTAAGTTAATATTTCGTGGATTTAAATTTAATTTTGTATTTCATGTGTAATTATTAGATGATTCCAATTATATTATCATTAACGTGTATTTATCGCTAAATTATTGGAAATATAATTTTTTAAAAAAATTATACAAGTAATAGCATCCAAGTTTAGGCTAAAAATTTAACGTACGTACATAGAATGGCGCGGGAATGAAAGGGTAGAAAGCGGAGAAATGAAAGCCCCATATGAAAATCTCATTTGGCGCATCGCCAGCCATCCATTTTCATATCATCTTATCCAAACTCGCTTAATACCCTTCTCCCTTTTTTTCCTGACTCTCACTTCACACACGCAGCGCAGGTAATCCCCTTTCCTTCTTCTCTTCTCTTTCTCTGCTTTACTTTCACTCTCTTTTACTGAATTCATACATTCCAAAAATCTTCACCGACTTGCAGAGATGGCGGCCGCAACAGCAGTTCTGGCTCCAGCTTCTATGAGCTGTACAACGATGCATGCCACCACCCAGAAGAAAACGAACCAGGTGGTGAACCTGAGAGGACTTAACTCTTATGGAGGTCTAAAAGCTCACAACAGTGTGGTGTTGTCTCTTGGGCTGCCTGTGTGCACGGAACAGAGCTTTGCCAATGTCATTAGCTCCTTGAAACGTGGCAAAGGAAGATCAGGTGGTGGTGCACTTTCTTCTACTTGCAATGCTGCAGGTGAGATTTTCAGGATTGCTGCGATTATGAATGGACTTGTTCTTATTGGGGTTGCAGTTGGATTTGTTCTTCTCCGAATTGAAGCTTCTGTGGAGGAAGCTGAATAAATCTACCATTTCATCTCTATGTTTTATCAATACTTCAGATCTTCATCGTCTTTTCTCTCTTTTTACTTTAAATTCTTTTGGCTGTAAAATCATACCTTCCTGTTGATCTTTCAATTTTTAATCAAGTGCTAATAAGTTTAAAACGTCATGTCTGCGCCTGGAATCAGTTAAATTCTTTTATTTATTTGGATTCCTTCTGTGTTTCTCGGAGGTTAAACGACTCTTTTTTAGCTATATGCACAAACCTTCGAGAGACTACTAGAAATTAAAATCAGTTGGTCACTCAAACTTTCATATAAGCCAAAAACAAAATCCATTCATCTATTGTCTTCTAAATCGATGTCTCTGCAAGCTAATTCTGCAATTAATACAAAATGCAAGGTCAGAAATTGGTTCAACAAACGAGCTTTCCATATCAACCTTCAAAAAAAACTTCTCTAGTTTAAACTGATTCTCTGGAGTTACATTGCCGAAAATGGCATCTTTGAGTTTATACGGTTATAACAAGGATATAAGAAGCTGATAATTTATGCTAACTGCATCAACGATATGCAAAAATAAGACGTCAAGTAAACTAACAGGAAACTGAAGATGGGATAAGATCTCCGCAAGATAATTAAGAAAGCTCTCAGAACCCTTCTGCAGAGGCTGCCCTGCAATTGATGCTCTGTTGGCAACTCAGGAAGAGGGTCTCTGACATGCAGCAAATAGTTGCCAACTAGTAAAAGCCATCATCAGAGAAGTGAACAGCTCAAAGCCCACCACCTCTGGGAAATGCCATCCCAAACCTCGCCTTAGATAGCTGCAAATGCATAATTTAATAAGACAAACACTTGGTGCCTCTGCTATCAGAACCACACATTTGTACCAAGCAAATCTAATATGTAACAGAAAGCAATGCAGTGAGACCAAATGTGGATTTTTGAATGATAACAGTGGTAAAGATGGAAAAACTTGAGTAGCAGACCTTGTAATGGATGGCATTGTTGCAACAATCCCAGCACACAAGTATATAATAGGAATCGAAGTCTTAGGTTTGTTCTTCCGGAGCCACATCAAAGATCCTAGTGCTGCAAGGGATATACTCAACACCTGAACTTATAAGGACAGGCAAGGTTAGAATGCAAAAAAGAGAAAAGCAATCCTGTTCAAATTTAAATGATATCAATATAGTACTGAACATATCTAGACTTTGTCCTAAATAAATCATGATTGTCAAGAAATGCACGAACAAAAATATCATGTTGATTCAGGAAATGAATAATACCAAATTAGCATTTGCTTCAAGGCCTTGCAAAATGTAGTCCCAAGTAAATTCTAGACCTCTTGCACCCACCCAAAGAGGTGCCAATCTGTGTAGAACAGAATCAGCAAAAGCCCACCCTGTCAAAATTCAACAAAAAGTTTTATATATATCAACAAATCTAACTGGACCTAGTAAAAGCATTGAGGAGAAATTTGCATTATAACATGATCAGTAGAAGATTATTGAGATACATTCTATTGAGATCCTGAGGCCATCTTCTATCCTTCACATGCTCTTCCTTTATGATATAGCAGGCCATTTTTAAGCATAATGGTTATAGCAAGAAATGTACGAAAAGACCTGTCTAGTTCAGATATGATGGTGGTGGAGCTATGCCATTTGGTTAAAACTGAATTAACTGACCAAACTGATAAAATTCAGTTAACATGGTTAAGTTCTGAGGTTACTTCAGTATATAAAAATTTCTATTTCTTCTGATTCTCATCTCAAGCCATCAACTTTGTATGGGCTCTTGAGATCCACAATTAATGGAACTTGCAGCCTCTCTTTTTATTTAACTCTCACCTCAAGCCATCAACTATCTCAGTTTATGGACTCTTGAGATCCAGAATCACCAGCACTTGCAGCCTCTATCTCGCTCTTACTCTCAATAGCACGTATTTAGCTCTGATGAGAGGATGGACAGAGGTTGCACATGCAACAGACAGTGTGGAGTAGAGATTTCAAGAGTTTGCCACTGCAAGATGACAGGCAAAGGTTGCAAATGCAACGGACAGGGTATTAAGCTTTCAAGATTTTGCTGTGGCAAGCTGATGGACAAAGAATGCACATGTAATGAACAGGGTACATTGGGGATTTAAAGAGTTCATGACTGCTTTACAACTTCATGCCATGTTTAATGTTTAACTCCCTTCAATTTTGGTCTTTGTTAGGATTTGTAAGAAACTGGTTAGGGAAAAAAAATCCTACTAAGTGTTGAGCTTAACCAATTTGACCAAATGGCATTTTTTCTTTATTAACTTGGTTATTATTTCAGTTACTGAATTTTATTTTTATTTTATGAAATAAAGCAAAACTTTGGAAAACTAAAATTACAATTTTATCTTGTCACGCAGCATGTTCTTAAATGAGAACTAGAAACCAAATCCAAATGAAACAACCTTTCCAGCAGAAGCACAACAAAAGCCGGGAAAAATAAAAAGAGAGAGAGTAAAAACAAAAGCCCTTACTAATATCACACAGGCATTGCTAACTGTCACTAGGATTGCACTGCCATGCTAATCTAACTACAAATCTACTCATAAAAGATGATAAACTAAGTGACACTAAAGCATCAACATAATGACAGCCACTGACTGTTAAAAGTTAATAGCAGGTGGCCGATTCATCAAACTTAATGAGTTGCTTACCTAATCCAACTGCTTGAAATTTATGATTCTGGGAGATGTTCCTGTGGGTCAACTGTGTTAAGGCAAAATAAAGCCCAGCTACATCTATAAAACCTATCATCGCCTTTAACAATTCCTGAAACCAAATGGTATTATAATCTATGATTAATAAGTCACATAAGTGAACCTCTAGAGAAGGAAATAACATTTAATAGTAGTACAATGCAAGCTGACAGCATAATGAAACCACAACAGCAGAATGAAACCTGGAATTAGCACTAAAGAAAGGAAAGCCTTTCTATGCAAGAAGTTTAAAAGACAAAGGAAACTCCAGTCTACAGAAGTACCCATCAAAATCAAAGTTGAAATTCTCTTCTCCTCACAATTTCCATATGTTTGGAACAAATGAATTTTCACAAAAGAAAAAGAAGCAGAATTCATTTGAAAGCAATTTTTTTAGATGTCCAGAATACTGATAAAAATGTGGATATCCAGATGAACTAGACAAGTTTCTTTGTGGGGTTTGTTTGTTCCAAACATAGACTTTAGAAAAAAATCGAATTTGTAAGAAGGTTCAATTTGTCTTGACATAAATAAGCTACCATTTGCATCCTCCAAACAAAACTTGATTATTCCAATGTGAGAACACACCTGATAGGGATCATAGCTGTCATTCTCAGATACCTTCAGAAAGGTTGCCAAACAAATAAGCTGCCAGCATATTAAAGCAAATGAGGGAAACAAATAGATAGAGCAGAAAGAATTGAAAGAATAAATACTTGAAGTAGAAGACCATAAAGCAATTATGAGGAATCTTCTCCTCATTGTGTTTTCATGGACCACCAACCTTTACCAAAGCTGTTCCAAGATAAACAAGAGCAGACTTGACAGAAGTACCAAGTGTATCATATTCTGATCTGCACAATAACACAAATTACTACCCAAAAAAATTTATATATTCAGATACTAGATAATTTAAAAATTTAAGACTTTCTCCTCTCTGTCAAATATAACAGGATGTAACTATTGCCGTCCAAAATTTTACATTAAATTGGGGTAACTAAATTAAAGAAATACAAGAAAGAAAGTGACGATGGGTATCATTACACAAAAAACTATCTTCGTCTACAAATTTAGTCGTCTGATCCTTTTCTTAAAATAAAAAGTATAAAGAATTATATTGCTATGAGCACCAAGGGGGTGACAACCCATGTACAAAGGTATTTTTAAATCTATCAACTTGTCAATAAGGTCTTCTAAATCCTCCATTGGCTGTGGAGAATGACCTGCTAACAAAAAACTAAAGGTTTAGAACTATCTATTCTTGAGGACATTGAACTCATTCGCATCATCTACCCCATCAAAAGCTCTCTTATTTTTCTCCTTCCACATAGACCAAAAATAGTAAGTGGTATCACGTTTGCGTATTTACTCATACTCCTGATGACCTTCCACGCCTACATCTTCTCTCGCCAAGTCTGCCATCACCCAACCGATAACTAGCAACCATAAATCATGGTCCACAACTTGTACACCATCGGACAGCACAGCAATACATGGTTGCAACTCTCCTCAGCCCCCTTACATAAGAAACACGCATTCACCAAAACCTTACCCCTTCTCATTAGCTTGGCTATAGTTAAGATACATTCTCTGCTACCCTCCCACGCAAAAATTGACACTCATGGAGGAAATCTTACCTTCCAAATCTATCTGTACGGGATCCTTGCAGCATTACCATCACACTTGAGGACATGTCCACGGGATCCTTGCAGCATTACCATCATACTTGAAGACATTTCCACTTATGAAGATGGTTTTCTATTAAGTTGTGTAGGTATATATATTAATGACCTGTCCACTTAGAGGTTCAGTTACTCTATTACCATTACATGGAGCCAAGCCATATTGGGTAAGCATCAGCTCAAAACCCAAGTTGACAACCCTAAGTCATCAAAGCATCTTCAAACTATGGACCAAACCAGATTCTCAATCAATTGAATACATATATATATATATGTGTGTGTGTGAGCTTTAACTATTCCTAATGAAACCCCCCTGTCCAAAGAACACCTAAAGATAAAACAATTAAAAAATCTACTTTTAGCCCAATTGAAAAACATGAGAGTCCTGCAGATTACAGTGTAGTACAAACTGATATTAAACGGTTGTATGTCAAATTAAGAGGTTGATATTTGTTGTCAGATCGAATAGGAAAGATAATTACAAACTTCAACGATAAAGAAACAGAAAGAAAGAATTAAAGGAAGATAAATAAGAAAAGAACTGATGGGAATTGAAACGATAACAAAAGAAAAATAAAGGACGTACAGGGGCGTTGCGGAATAGTATACGGCATGAGGACCGAAGGTCAGAATGGCGCAATTGAAGAAGTGAAAGACTGTCATTCTCTTCTCTTCTCTTCGTCTACAACTGGGAATCTTAAGATCCAGCGACACCGGACGAGAGTGAGTAAGAAGCAGCAATACAGAGGATGATTTGTATGACATCAGAAATTTAATAAAGGCCGGATGGATTACGGTCGGGTTCTATTGCACATGGGTTTCAATAGGATTAGTAGGACCCAGTAATCAAATTGGACTGGATCAAATTATCATATTAACTTGTCACTATGACCGGCTGACCCGGATCGTCGGACTTGCAACGACTCCATAGGCCCGCAGTTAGGTTGTCCATCAGCTTGTTCTCTCTCTCTCTGTGCCTAAAAAAATGTTTATTATTTCATAATTTATTTAAAGTTTAGTTATTTTTATTAACATTTCCTTAAATATCTTTATAAAATTATAAGAATTGATATTTCAAACTATTTTAATACAAATTGTAATTGGGGAATCGTGTAAATTCTTTATAATTTTTACGTAATTTTAAGTGGAGTTAAATTTATTTTAATATATGATACGAGACTACCATGATACGAGTCTCAAATCCCGTAGACCCTAATAAGATCAGGTTACAAATTTTCATCCATTAAAAAAATATATATAAAGTTTGGGAAGATTATGGAACGTTTTACCTGTAACTTAAAAGCTTATAGCTGCTAATTAATGGCAATCGAAATAGTTTTCTTTGCTGATATATATGTTGGGTTTTTTCGGTAAATGAATTTGTGCATAACAAGTTATTAATTTGCGAATCTAATTTAAAATTGATTAAATACGGTTGAACAAAATTGAATTTTAATACATCGAATTTAATTAGGAGTTTAATACGTGTGGATACCACCTTTATAATTTTAAGTAATATAAAAGTATAGCGATATAAATAGATGATTATAATTTTTGAATAACACGTACACTATTTTATATTTTTAAAATTTTGTCATTAGAAGTGAGTGTTGTTGATTTGGAGTCTTACTTATACACAAACACACACACACACACATATATATATATATGATTATGTAAAAATATAAATTTTAACCAAAGAAAAAAGTTCATGAGTAAGAAAGATATCTCATCAGATTTCAGTAGTGTCTTATTATCTCCGCAGCTGAGCTGATGAAACCTGCAGATTGAATCATTTTATTTTTTTGGATGTTTGACCGTTCATCTGATCCTTTTCTCCATGTCCTCACATGCTCTACTCATTATATATGTATGTATATATAATATAATTATTTACTCTCATGGGCCTCAAATTTATTTTCTGTGCTACACTTGGATGATATTCTGCACCTATTTAATGCGAATGCTGTCCTATAAATTTAACTTTCTCTGCTTGTTTTTTCCTCCCCAAACCCACCAATTGCAATCCATCAAACCCCATATGCATATTCTTTAATTTGCACTGACCTTATTATCATCTATCGTGCTATATATATATATATACATATAATATCCATAAGTATCTGTTAAAAATAAATACACATATTTCGAAAATCAGTAGCATACGTATATAAAACCTTTTTTTTAAAAAAACTGATATATATATATATGGGGGTCCAATCAGTATTAATTAATAGTTTCTCCATAGTAAATAACTTGGAGTGAATCTTATTAGCGTATAAATTTCTTCAGATTAACGCAATCATCTTATATATAAACGCGTGATATGCATATATATGGAACATCCATATAGGTGTATATATTTATGTATGAAGATTTATGCGGTTGATGATGTTGACACGCGCACATGTAGGTGTATATATGTACGTATGGGGAGAGTGTAGAGCTTGAAACATATACACATAGATATATATATAAATGTAACGATTAATGCAGAGTTTGAGAATGGACAGGCGAAAAAGGGCATTCTTGCTTTCCTGGCAAATGTAGGAAAACGTCAAAAGAAAAGAAGAGATGAGAATTAGGGAGAGGCAGTGTGAGAATGCACATCTGGAGCTGGTGGTCCAAGCGACAACTATGGGGAAAATGAGAGACCACAGTAGTACGCACTGGAGACAACAGTGTCAAACCACAGAAATTATACCAAATAATATATGAGCTGGGGCTGTACTCACCCCCATTGATTTTAATCTGCAACATTAAAACCTAAGCAATTCCATATAAATATATATATATATATATATATATATAGAGAGAGAGAGAGAGAGAGAGAGAGCGAGAGAGTTCTATAGATACACCAGCTGAGAGGAAAAGGAAGATGATACGCTTGCCTACACCTCTTTATAAAGCTAACTATATTACACGTGTTATACATAAATATGTTGTGACACATTGACTCGCTAGCTAGTAAGTACAATAATTGCATACATAACGTTTGGTAATAATTTTATTGGATTAGTATTTGAGCATGTTTGAGTGGGCACTGTGAAAATCCCAACAAATAAAACTGATAGCAGAGCAGGCACATGAATGTGGGTCATGTGATCCAACTCCAAAACTTAATCAACGACGTTGTTTGATCGACAATGTACATGCATATACATACATACATACATATATATATATATATCCCCTTTCACTGTCACCCGAGGCCATAGCTGCGACTCTCTATTTCTTTTTTATCTTCAACTCCAAATACATTTTGACGTCATAAAGAGACTGAGGGCATTTCCTTTAGAAGGTAGGGAATGACACAGATTGGGACACATGCATGTTTACATACATACATACATACATACATATACACATCATAAAAAAGAAAAGAAAGAAGATAAATGACTCTCGGCGAAGTCAACATATCCCACCTCTTTTTCTACATTAAATTATTGTACTATATATGCAACGCTATAAATGTGGCTATCATCTCATATTTGAACCTTATTATTGGTCATCATTTCAATCTGCGTAAAATACTAAAACAATTACTGTTAATTCTTTTGTTTGTGATATATGTATGTATACAATATTCAAGAAAAACAAACTACGTATGGTGTGACTTCATGCCCCAGTACTTGAAATTTTCTTCATTTAGCAAATTGACCTGTACATTTATATTGGAGAATGGAGAACGGAAATGCTTTCGTCTGCAGGAACTGGCAAAGCTGGCCTAAGCCATTGATGCCCACTGAAACTTTCCTTTATGTACAAAAAAAAAAAATTGCAGTAATAAATAAAAATTGTTGCTGTCAAATTATGTTTCTCCAAAAGTGTGTAAATGGTAACCTGGCAACTTTTTTAAGTCATGTTTACAATCGATCAATTATTGGACCTTTTTACTGGGGCTTGATTTGCGTTTTGACTGTGGAGTTACCTGATTTATTTACCGTAATGATTATAGGATGATGAGGATGATGATGATGATCATGCATGTGTTGGTTTTATATTACAATAATATATACACATATATACATATGTGTGTGTGTGTGTGTGACATGCAGATGAAGATTAGAAAAAAAAAAAAAAGAAAAAGAAATCAGACAGCATGAAAAACGATGTAGTGATTCACGTCAGCCTAAACGGGGTTGATTTCGGTGATTCCTTCCTTTCTATTTTGTCTTCATCTCCTCTCTCTCTCTGCAGCTTCAGGGGAAGAGGGTAAACATCTTAATTCAAATCTCTAAGCAACATGTGATGCACGAATCACCACCACCAAGTAATATTCTTCCATTTTATATAATTTTAAATTTTTAATCATCAGCCAATTACTACAACTAATGTTTATTATCATCACTCACTTCTACTTGGTTTCCAAACCCTATTTATATATATATATATATTATATTATATGCAACACTTAATTAGGTTTGCTTTGCCTAAACATAAATTAATGTATAATCTTATATTAATCTACCACTAGTATATAGGGGTAACATTGATGGAGCCCAAAAGGTTTCTAGAGTGGTTGTTGACTCTTGGAGGACATTCTATTATATTAGCTGGACCTGGCAATACTCTTTAATTAATTAATAATGCCTGGTCTCTAGCCTCATTAATTATTATTATAGCCTATATAAGTATTTTTATCTTAAACATTTAATTAAGGTACTTAGAGCCTTTTTTTTCTTCTTTAAAAGGTAGTAGCATTTAATACTTGTTTTAAGAGAAATGAGTTAGAACCCAAATAATAATGGGACTGTAAATTTCATTACTAGGGTTTTATTTGCAGGAATGTATTAAGTATGAATATGCATTTTATAAAAAAAAAATTAATTTTTAGTTGACAAGTAGTGACCAGTTTAAAATTGAAACACAGCTTACAAAATTTTATCGTATTGTGTTCTCGAAAGAGTAATTATACTCAAAATTTTAAAAGGGTCAAGTTTTGACCCAATCCTTTTTCTTTTTTGATTACCTTCATCGAGTGGAATCCATTTGATTTCTAAAATAGATTATGAATCCTTTAACTTTTTTAGGAATCCTTCATCAGTGGTTATGAATGTCTGATTTTTCTCAATTTTTAATAAACATAAAAAATAGATTTAACAATTGAAAATTTTGCAAAAAAAAAAAAAAAGAAAATTAGTACATGTTTTAATTTGAGAAAAACTTATATATACATGATAACATAAGTTTGACTATCATTTTAGAACTTTGGATGATTGTTATTCTTTTTAATTGGAACTAAATATAGCCAACCTCAAATAACAAGATATAAATGAATACAAGACCATTTTAAAATTTACTTGGATTTTTTATCTTACTTGGTAATGGTATATACATTACACTCAGTTTAAATTTAGATACTTGATGTTTATGCTCAATAAAACAAGATTAGAAATATTAACCATAAACATAGTCCAAAACCAAAAGGGAGTGTGCCATTTGTTAATCTTGGTTCACCCGCAATCTTAATTATCTAAAACGAAAATGGAGGGAAAAAAAAGAAAAGGATGTGGGAGTTGGCAGGACAATAATTAGGTTTAATATATATATATATATATGTTTGAATAATTATAGAATTGGAAATAATAGTCGTTAAAAGACAAACACATGGAATATGGAATATGAAATGGCACGAAGCATTTGAAGAGAGACATGTTGACCGGATATTATCCCACCAAAACAATTAATTAGCACCCAGATTAAATTATGAGAAGATGATAAAAAATTCACAATTCCCGGAGAATCTAGAGCGCATCAGGCGCTGACTCTGCCTCCGAAATCTACTAATTACTTAAGTTTTAAAAAAAACAAAAAGGCCATGGGGTTGCGAGCATAGTTGGAACATAAAGAAATAATAAGATGCGGCAAAATTAAAGGAGATGAAGTGGGAGGAAATAAGAACAAGAGAAGAAAACAAAACAAGAGCTTAAGACCTAGACAAGCTTGAGCTCACGTGACGCCAACCCCCTTGTTGACGCCGAGGAATATGGTCTCTTTCTACGCTCCACACATGCGTTTTCTCCCTTACGGAGAGGGAATATTGGGGTTTCATTCAGCCAAGAAGCTATCTATATTCCCTTTCTCTGTCCGAAAATCAAAATACCTTATTTACGTTTTTTAAGTTTTCTTTTTTTTTTTTTTTCTTGATCCAAATGTCAGAGAGAGAGAGAGAGAGAGCGAGAGAGAGAGAGAGCGAGAGAGAGAGGGCATGTGGGGGTCGATCCTGGTGTCGCCGGACACCCCAGCCAAGATTCTGACACTGCTTCTCTCTTCATTAACTTATTAATACATGTTTATATTTTTATATAATTATATATATATATATACGTGTGTGTGTGGGTGTATTCCTTCCCACCAATCTCTATTTCTCATCGCACGTGTACAGCTCGATTCTTATTGGCACTCTGCTATTTCGCTAGCAGGACCTAACACTTCAACGCTTATATATACAAACCCACACTTGATCCGCTCCTGGAGCTGTCAATGGTCGGTTTAAGCCAACTTAATTAGCTTCTTATTTGTGTGTGTGTATATATATATGTATATAACAAAGTAAGGAGTGGGATGAGATAATTAATAATAAAGAGTTTGTCACACTTCATATGCTTCGTGCAATGCAAATAACATTGAAAAATACAAGAAACGTGTGACATTGTTTTTAATTAAGCATATGGAATAATTAAATTAATTTGAAGGTAAGAAAATATGGGTTTGCTTTTTTATATATATATAGGGACGTCAACTTGATTATTTGAAAATTAATTTGCAACGATTAGATGGAAAAGCCTAAGAAAAAGAGTAGTGGGTTAAATTGATGTGTGTGTATGTATACAAAAAATTGTTTGTCTTGGGAAATAGGTATACATGTATATAGGAGGGGAAAAGCTGAAAAGCAAAGGAGAGAAGAAGGTTGATGTGCATGGAAGGTTAGAGAATTAAATATAGGGTTTGAAGAGGGATATTTTAGGGGTGGCAGTCAATCCTCGTCCACGAAATAAAACGGGAATATTCTATTTGAAGAAGAAGAAGGAAAAAAGAAATAATAATTATAAAAATAATTATAGTAGGAGTAGAGAATTTAAAAATGTCGCCATCCATCAACGTAGTAGTCGAGAGTAAAATATTCCGCAACAGCATTACTCCTTTTGTTTTCTCGACTTCCAACCATTCCTTTGCAGAAAACCCAATTCACTCTCCATTCCCTTTTCACTTAACCTTATTTATCTCATCCCCATTACTACTTTCTTCTTCTCCTTCTCCTTCTTCTTATATTTCTCTCTCTTATCTTTTCCTTTTTAATTTACTTATCTCACTGCCAGCTCTCTCTTTTCTGATTTTTCTTTCAACCCTATTACCTATTCTATTGAAGAATCCTATCTACCTTTCTTCCTCCACCTCCCGATCTTCTCAGCTTCTTCTTTAACAATCATGCAAATCATAACCCACTCATGATATAATCACTACTACTCCTACTTGATCATCCCTGCTATCTACTTTTTCTTTTTCTCTTTTCCCTTTTCCCTTTACCAATTAACTCACTCGGAGGCCTTTGCCTCAACCTCATCATGTTCTCAACTTCCAACGCTCTCACTACGACAGCTACTCCTTTGCCTGATCTCTCCTTGCAGATCTGCCCGCCCTCGCTCTCTGATTCTGATGCCAAGCAAATGGGTTTTGATGGGTTTAATACGAAACCCCTCAGCAGCAGCGACAGGAGCTCCACCACAGCCGATTCCGCCAGCAGCGGCAGCGATTTAAGCCAAGAAAATGGCTTCTTTAACCCAGACAGTAGCTGTTACAAACTCCACCACGGTGAGCCCTCATTGAGTTTAGGGTTTGAAATGGCTCCACAGCAAGTGCAACTGCCAAGACCCAATAATCATCACCACCACCAGTATCAGCCTCAAATCTACGCCCGTGATTTCAAGAGAAATGCAAGAATGGTTGGTGGAGCGAAACGAAGCATCAGAGCTCCAAGGATGAGATGGACCACCACTCTCCATGCCCATTTTGTTCACGCAGTGCAGCTTCTTGGGGGTCATGAAAGTAATAGCACAGGAATCTCAAACTTCTTACTTTATTTAGTCTGCAGATATATGTTTCTTGTTTACTTTCCATTCGGTGACAAATGATTCTTGTCCAGAAAAAGCGAACCGGTTGGAAAAGATTCTTGTCCGGAAAAGAATAACTAATTTGGTGAATATATACTGTTACAGGGGCAACGCCAAAATCAGTGTTAGAGTTGATGAATGTGAAGGATCTAACCCTAGCTCACGTGAAGAGTCACTTGCAGGTGGGGTTACTGTGTGCAATCGCCCAAAGCTTTGAATTTATATACCTATGCTTTTATCATTCGAAGACTGTTTTTATCGTATTCTAGTTTTGTTTCTCTATGATCGATCCAATTGTGGTGGGGAATGAGAGATGAAAGGATGAGGACAAAAGGGCATCTAGAGAGTAATGTTAGCAATGTAGACTTTTTTGTTTCCTAATTTTTCTGCGTGTTTGTTCATGCAGATGTATAGAACAGTGAAGAGCACTGACAAAGGATCAGGTAATTATGTTGTGTCTCTCTAATTCTTCTATATAAATATATGTATTTCTCTTCCGTTATATTATTCTCTTTGTTTGAGAGCTTGGTTTACACAGAAGTTTTCTTACCATTTTGATCATCTAGTATTTTGTTTAGTTCCCAAGTAAAAACCAAAATGAGTTTGAGATTGGAGCATGTGAATTTTTTGTTTGGTGTCTGATAAAGCAAAAACAAATGTATGATTGATTCTGCAGGTCAAGGGCAGGGTTTGAACCAGAGAACAGGGATTGTTGATGTGGATGGAGGCGTCTCTTGCGGAGCAGCTCATCATATCAACCCACCACCAACATCACCAATACCTACTCCACAAAAAACCCAAAGGTTATATATTATTACACTTAATCAAAAGCACTTACATTTTACTCTACTACCAAAATTTTCTAACTACTGTGTTTTTAATCCATTAATACACAGCAAACTTGAAAAGAAAAAGAAAAAAAGAGAAACCCGTTACATGTATGTATATATGTATATAGGTGTTGTTGTGTCGAGATATAAGAGTTACACAGTAATTAATAAAGGTGGTTTAAATACACAGGCACGCATAAACACAAAATGCTTTGGTTATGGACTCTTCCGGTCCAAGGTGGTGTCTGTCATTGTTAATGGTGTGAGATGAAATGGGAGGAGGGTCAAGTACATTGATTTTTGAGGTACTCTGAACTTAACAACAAGTCCGATAGACTCGCATCCGTTAGATCTCAAATTATAGATCCCAATGCATACTAAAAGTCAAGGGGTTTTCTTCCAAATCTCAATGCTGCTCTTTTTAATCCATCCCCAGTAACCAGTATTTTGGCTTTTAAACTGCGTCTCTCCTATTCTCCTCCACTCATCTAGCTTATATGACCTATATATAGGTATTATATACACACACATATCGCTGACTGCATCACACCTTGACAGCAAACCAATCTCGAAAAAAGAAGACTAAAATTTTCTCCATTGACGTTGCGTACCAAATACCAACCGATTTTGCTAAAAGACAACTGAAATGTTTAGACTCATTGTCTTCCACTTACTTGTTTTTCATGTTGATTCTCATCATACAGATAATAAACTCTAGTCTTTTTATACAAGTTTTTAGATTATTATTTAAAAGATGTACAGGAATCAGAAGCTGTGTGTTTTCTCTCACTCGGCTTATTATGCTTTCTTTTACCTCTGTGTTCTTTTATTTTTGGTTTGAGTCAATGTGATAATTTTAAAAATCTTATTCTCACGTGAGAAAGATTTTTTTTTTTTTTTTCAAGCTATTAGTTAAAAACTGTTGAGAAAATTGATTTAAATATCGAAGATGTGAGATTATCCCTGTGCGTATTGATGATGAATCTTTGTTTCCGCCATCTTTTCCTCATTTCAATTATTAATGTTTCCTTTTGAGCAGAACTTCGTGGTCATCATCAGAGGAGACAAATGATCGCAGGTGCATATCTACCCAAGTAAATGCTTGGACGCATTCTCATTTGAAGGTAAATCATATTAACATATGTATATATACACACATAGATACATATACATATCATCAATCACTAAAAATATATATAACTCATTTTATTAATTGCATTAATAGGTCGACCGAGACGAGGCAGTCCTGGTTTTATCCGATAGTATGAAGGATATACGGGAACATCGTAGCAGCTCTTTTCCCCCATCAAATATGTCTGTTAACTTAGAGTTCACCCTCGGATCACCAAGTTTGCAAATGGATAACCTCTAATCACCTAACCCTTCTCAACTCTTCAATCACCATTAATTAACATAATATTTCCTGCTCCTCAGTCTTGTTTTCTTTTTTTTTTTTCCCTGGGAGGGGGAGGAGGGGGTTGAAAACCTGGAGAAAATTAATTAATGTCTAACTAGTTGAACTTTTGAATTTTGGGTTATGAAATTAGAAAGAAGAGAGAGCGAATGGTGCATGCAGGCTACGGTTGTGAATGAAAATTAAAAAGAATATATATGCTTGCTTCATGTTCATTATATAATTTTCCTGGTGCATGGAACTGATATGCAATATTATGCATATCATATGTGATACTTTTTGTGGAGTGGATTTATATGTATATATGGTCCTGAGTCTGTGTTTTTGAGGTGTATGTATGTGTGTATATAAGTAATGAACAGGTGGGTCTATGGTTGGAGCATGTGAAATTTGTGTGATATCATTTTCACCTTGCCTTTCAAATTGAGCTGGTATATTGTCTTCTGTGACTCCCATGTCCTTGCTTATGGATGATTTATTGTATGGACGTTGCAGATTATTATTGGATATATCGATAGCGTTGCTGCTCATCCCCATTTTAATTACCCTTAATTATATTCTGTTCATATAGTAAATTGTTGTAAGTCCTGCGTCTGTCTATACATACACACACACGAACACACACACACGTTTCCATACTCGTAATCTTCTGATATGCTTGTGTGAAAAGAAACCCACTAATGGTAAGTACGTACATGGCAGAGGTCTATTCAAGTGCTCCAAGATTATCCATTAAGTGTCAATGCACCGCTTTATAATTACGAAATAAAAGATTTAACCCAGTAATTATAAGTAATTAATAATTTTTTTAAAAAAAAATTTATTAACATCAACGGTTCTCATATTTCCTTTGCTAATTTTCTTTGGGAAATAAAAATTAAATTAAAATTGTGATTATGGGTTCGTGTGTGTTTGTGTATATATATATATATATATATATATGCGATGTATGTATCGTCTTCCAGTAGTACCAATTTGCAGAAGAAATGGCCCCCACATATTCGATTATCTTGTTTTGGTTGTTAAGAGGCAATATTCAAGTTGTACTGACCAGTCAGATACTGTGATCTCCTTTTACATTTATTGTAACTACAAGTACTGAAGGGGAGTGCAGAAATTAATTCAACTCGCAAAATTCTAATCAATTAAAACCCTACCGATGTTAGATCCATCAGATGTACAAATTATTATTTTTTTTTTAGGGTTTACAAATATTATATTTAATATTTCTACGTCAATAAATATTCATAAGTTACAAATTAAAATCAGAAATTGATAGTTAAGTTTAAAATAAAATGTGGAAATTAAAAATGAAAATTTTGAAAGTTCAAAGTTCTTCAGAGCACATGATCTTGTATTATATCTTTACAACTTTCATTTTAGTTAATTATTTACATTAGGTAGGTAGAAACATTAAATAATTTGGATTTAGAAAGATAATGTCTTGATCTGATCTTTGCCCCAGAGCCTGGGGTACTACTAGTAAATGGACTGCTGCCAGAGGTTGATACCATAAATAATATATATATATACACACACACACACATTAATATATACTTTTTAGATGCATATGTATATATTATATATATTGTTGAAGTTTTATTGTACGTTTGTGTGTGTGTGTGTGTGTATATGTATATATATAGATTGAGAGGCGAAGAGGAAGTGCGAGGGGGTGGGAGTGATGATATTGGGTTGTCTAGTAGCGTTGAAAAATGGAGAAGACAATTCAGAATTGGGTTTTGGTTATTTCTCTTATTTCAACACTGTTCATCATTGCACAAAATCTTTCCCAAGATTTTTTTTTTTTTTTTTTTTTTTTTTTCACAGACACAAACCTCCATCTTCCACTTCCATCTCTTTCACCACCACCTTTTTCTTTTCTACTTTTCCCTTTCCCTACAGTTTTCTCTCCCCCAGTTCATTATACTTTTTTTATCCCTCTTATTACACACATTTTAGTAGAGAAATAAACGTAGCTCTCGGCCAAAACATGTAACGTCTTCCACTCGGGCCTTCGTATCATCTCCGGTAATTAAAAAAAAAGGGCCCAAGTGTTGGGATTTCAAAGGCTTTGTTTGTTGTACGCATTGCTATAATTGAGTGATTGGATATGTGCGATGTCGGCCCATTGCCACAGAAATCCCAATAGTATTACAGTGCGATGTCAGCCCATTTATCCCTTGATCACGTCAAAAAAATTTATAATATTTACACACGCTCTGCCAATCGCAGAGAGTAAAGGGTAAGGATTAATTAAAGATAATTAAGGATATATAAAACTGAACTTGCTATATTATCAGTACGAACCTCGTATTAAATTATCCACTCCACATGCTTAAATCATTAACAAGGATCTTATCATATTTAAAGGAAATGCGGCATGATCCTTGCGAGATGCATGATGATATATGTATCATTTCTTCCCCAGACGGCTGCTTAACTCAATATTATTTATTGAACGCTCAAGCTTCATGGAAGTGATCGTCTTCCTTTTAATTTTCCTCTCATAGTATTTTTCCATGTTGATTTTTTAACCGCTTGACGTGTAAATTTTAAACGCCTCTCTGGTGTGCTTCATGCATTTGTTGGATTCAGGTGGAAGCTGCATGGACATGAACTTATAAATTGATTGGAAATTAATGCACTTCCACTCATCTGTTCGTTTCCTATCAAACGCTATGGGTATCTCACTCGCCGCTGTGGGTTTTTACCTAATTCTTTTGTTCATCAGAAGCAAACTAAAGACAAACTATAAAGATGTCAAGAACAGAGAGGCTCCGGAACCAGCCGGGGTTTGGCCAATTATTGGCCATCTGCGCTTGTTGGGTGGCACTGACCAACTTCTGTATCGAACATTGGGAGCAATGGCGGATAAATACGGGCCAGCCTTCAATATCCGCTTAGGCTATCGCCGTGCAATTGTGGTCAGTAGTTGGGAAGTAGCGAAAGAATGCTTCACCATTAATGATAAGGCTCTAGCTTCACGGCCGACTACAGGTGCAGCCAAGCACATGGGCTATAACTATGCTGTGTTTGGATTTGCACCCTACAGCTCATTCTGGCGTGAGATGCGCAAAATTGCAACGCTTGAGCTTCTCTCCAATCGTAGGTTGGAGATGTTCAAGCATGTTTGGGTTTCTGAAATTGAGATGGGTGTAAAAGAGCTGTGTAGTTCAATGGCTAAGAGTAATAACCGTGTTTTGGTTTACCTAAAACAGTGGTTAGAAGACATAACGCTCAATATTGTGGCGAGAATGGTGGCTGGAAAAAGTTATTTTGGTGCATCGACGACTGCTGGTTGTGAGGATGAGGAGGCGAGGCGATGCCAGAAGGCGACCAATGAGTTCTTTCATCTGATTGGAATATTTGTTATTTCAGATGCACTTCCATTTCTTGGTTTCTTGGATTTTCAGGGACATGAAAAGGCGATGAAGAAGACAGCCAAAGAGCCGGATGCCATACTTGAAACCTGGTTGGAGGAACATCGTCGCAGAAGAATTTCAGAGCGGAGGAATGCTGCTGAAACTAATAAAGACTTCATTGATGTAATGCTTTCACTTGAAGAAGAAGGGAAATTTTCTGATCTTCAATATGATGCTAATACTAGTATCAAATCTACCTGCCTGGTATAATTATTCATCTATATAGTTATTAAACTACTTATAAATTCATTAAGATTATAATTGTTGTGATATACATATATATTATTCTTGGAGGCAGTGATACCACAGCTGGGACACTTGCATGGGCTATCTCCTTGCTCCTGAAAAACCTATCAATCCTAAAAAACGCACAAGATGAAATCGAGAATCATGTCGGCAGAGAACGGCAAGTTGAGGAGGCAGACATTAAAAAGCTGGTGTATCTTCAGGCTATCATTAAAGAAACTCTTCGGCTATATCCAGCTGGTCCGCTGCTGCGACCAAGAGAAGCCATGGATGATTGCAGCATCAATGGCCACTCAATTCCTGCGGGTACCCGTCTGGTAGTGAATGTGTGGAAGATTCAAAGGGATCCAAGCGTTTGGGAAAATCCAAACGAGTTCAAACCAGAGAGATTTTTAACATTAAACCGCGCTGATTGTGATGTTAGGTGTCAACAATCTGAGCTAATCCCATTTGGATCTGGAAGACGGTCGTGCCCAGTAGCATCATTTGCTCTCCAAGTTCTACACCTCCGACTTGCACGTCTTCTTCATGCATTTGATTTTACGACGCCGTTTGGTCAGCCTGTTGACATGAGCGAGAGCCCAGGTTTGACCATTCCAAGAGCCACGCCTTTACAAGTTCTCGTGACTCCTCGTCTACCACCCACTCTCGACGGCTATTAAGTATTAATGTCGCCAACTGCAGTCTACATATATATATATATATATATATAAACACACACACGAACGCCCATATGTACGTGTACTTAATTTAAAGTTTTTACATATAAATTGGACGTGGTACTTCCAGGTTTCGGTTTTCAGATCCCCGGATTTTGCTGGTGATGAGATGAGCTCCCACTTACGTCTACTCTTTACTGTTTAAGGGTGAAAAAATACCTTAACAAAAAATAATTTATTGAAAAAGAACACAGGATGTAACGTTATATTTAATTAATCATATTAATTATAAGATTAATAGTAAATGTTGAAGTGATCAAAACTATATAAAATTTAAAAGAACAAATTATTAACTCCTTAAATACAGCATTACATATTTTTTTTAATACAAATTGTCTATAATTTTAAATTATTTAAAAATATTTATTCTAATTCTATTGTTTTATTTATTCTGTTCAATATAAATATTAATTCAAATTCCTTTTTCTTTAAATATGAAATTATTACTAAAAATATTAAGTCTGGCTGATGGACTGGGCTTGAGAAGAAAAAGGAGTACCGGACCAGACCAGCAAGTTCGGTTTGAACTAGATCAGAGACCGAATAATATATATCCAATCTGCATTCCATCCAGAAATTTTTGAACCAAATATTTTAGTCTCGTCTAATTTGAACCGATTAATATATTTTAATATTAAAAATAAAAATAAAAATAACAAATATATATTATGTAAATAAAATATTAAAATACTAATATATATTTTCTATGGTTCCAAAAAAATTAAAATGTTTTCTACAGTACCGCCCATTTCAATTTAAAAGGAATTTGATGGGTCATTGATTGGAAAACTCTTTTTAAATTTAATTTGGGTTCGGTTCAAAATAGTATAATTTAATCAAACCGGTCCTATCTTCGTCCGGTTCTATTTCGATGCTCGCTTCTAAAAACAATTGACACAGTCCCATGTTGATAACGTCGCTAGAATTAGCCACGTGGAGAGTTAGTTAGCATTAAAGGGCAGGTGCGTAACGGTGTCCTGCAGTCGTGGCAGATTATAATTGGGTGAGAGCGGCGCCTTTGTCGTATGTCAGAACTACCGATGAAAGTGTGAAATGCAAAATTTTCAACCGTCCACGTGGCGAGTAAAGATAGCGTCTCGTCTAAGTGGTTTGCATTTGGGAAAAGCCTGTAGCCAATTTTTGTCTTCGCCAGTTTGGACAAACCCATTTTAATCTTCGTAGTCATCCATGTTAACCGCCCATTTCCTTATTGTCTTTTTGGCAAGTTCTTATTTTAGTTTTCAAGGGTAATGGTGAAAACCCTAATGAACAGGGCAAAGAAATTTGTATACATGCGGTGCCGTTTGAATTCTACAAACGCATTGTTTCAGAGAAACAGATTTTATGGGACTTTCTTTTTCTGAAATATGTATGTATACGAATATATGTTATATTCATGTCAATGTTACGAGGGTTTAAATATATATGCATGTATTCAAAATGTGAAAGCAGGGGATCTACCAATCACTCTCACTTCACAAACATCACTACTTAATTAGCTGTACGTGCATGCAACCGACCTTCTATAGTATTGGCTTAGGGGTGGCCCAGGACAGACATGGCTTCGTATATAATATTCGATAACATGATATAATTCACAACTTTTATATGTATATGTATATGTATATGTATATGGTTGACATCATAATAATAATTATTGTAGTTATATGTTCTTGATGTTCAACAATATATATGGCCTACGGGCGTCACAACTTTTAAGTTGCTCGCTTATGTCTCTGCTCTTTGCCTTAAACGACGCCGAAGCACTGAGAAACGATGCATGATTCTCTCTAAAATAGGAAACTAAAATGGAATCATCTTCCTCCATCAAACACATTTCAGGGTTTCAATACTCTTTATACTTCAACTATCTTTCGGTCTATATTTGTATTTTTTTCATCATTCTTTTTCTTTTTTCTTTTAGGAGAAAAAAAACGAAAAAACACCAACTAAAAGTTCTCTTAATTAATTCACTTTTTCCAATATGAATATTTTGTTAAAATATTAGATTAATCGGTATTAAAAAATTCTTCATGACTATTAATTACCACTTAATTTAGTAATTAATACATTTATTTTTTTAAAATAATATGGTGAAGTTAAGTTCGAAGTATATTTTTATATGTATCATGTAAGATATAATAATGAGTCTATTCAGTACTAAACTAATTAATTCAAATATTATTATATGTATATATAATAATCTTGAGCACCCACGTATGTATTTTAAAATTTGGACAGAACTTTATGGTATGTTGGAAACAAAAATCTTGAAATTTGTTTTAAAATATTAAATCAATTTAAAATGTCTTATATTATTTTATTTTTAAATAAAAAATTTATACTATTTTTAATTATTTACAACTAAGTCTAAGATGATATAATAATTATAAGACATTTCAACGAACTGTAAGAATTTATAAATATAATTAATTTATTTTTTAACATACATTTAAAATTAATAAATTTTATTTACAGAATCTGTTAATTCATATTTAATTATGAAACATTTGTAAAAATACAACTGATTATAATAAATCTGTCCTCTAAAAATGACAACCAAATTTAGATTCAAAAGTAAAAAATTACAGAGCAAAAACCACATAAAACAGCAGTATGTCGACCTCACCCTCTAAGAATCAAGACCAAGGTAACTTGTTATTTTCTTTTTTTTTTTAACGGCCGTGGGTAAATGGTAAATAGTAAATGGTAAAAATTAATACGAGGAGAGAGACTTCCCAAAATAGTCTTTAATTCAGGAACCATACAATTCTTAACATCTCCAAGCTAATAACAGCAGAAGTTAAAGAGTTATTTTTAGAAAATAGGAAGAGACATGACGTGCTGTCCGAACACGTGTCAGGATCTGATTGCACCAATATTATAAACCGTTTACTCAGTTTACTATATTTATATCTCCTCCGCCTCCCCTCTCCCGCCTTTCCTTGTTTCATAATCTCGCCCAACCGCTCTCTTCTCCTCCTCAAAATTAGTACGACCATTTTTTGAAAGGCCATTTTTTGTTCAATCTTAATTTGATTTTCTTGTTTTGGGATTTCAATCGGGCACTGCTAAACTTCTCTTTGGTCTTCGGATTGGAATGAGAGACGGAGGTGTCACAATGTTCGGAGATTCAGACAAATACATGATGATGCATTCAGATCCCAATCTTTCTTCCATACCCAGTAGCAAGACAAGCGACGATGATTTCATGATGCGAAAGAGCAGTGCCTCTGCTGTTAGCCCAGCTATTTTCGACCCCAATCGTATGAGCTGCGAGGGTTCACCTATGACCATGTCACCCTGGAACCAGACCTGTACTCCTTTTACCAAAACCACATGGTCCCAAGTGGAGGACACCTTGCCACAAAATGCACTTATTGGCTCGCTTGTGAGGGAAGAAGGGCATATTTACTCGCTGGCTGCCACCAAAGACCTTCTTTATACCGGCTCTGATAGCAAGAACATTCGAGTCTGGAAGAATCTCAAGGAGTTCAGTGGGTTCAAATCCAATAGCGGGTTGGTAAAGGCCATAGTTATTGCCGGTGAAAAGATATTTACGGGCCACCAAGACGGAAAAATTCGAGTATGGAAAGTGTCTCCCAAGAACCCTAGCGTTCACAAACGAGCAGGGACTTTACCCACCTTGAAGGACATATTCAAAAGCTCCATCAAACCCAGCAACTACATCGAGGTGAGAAAACACCGTACTGCACTGTGGATCAAACACTCGGATGCAGTGTCTTGTTTGAGCCTGAACGGGGATCAGGGGCTTCTGTACTCAGCTTCATGGGACAGAACCTTGAAGGTGTGGAGAATCTCCGACTCTAAATGCCTCGAGTCTATTAGCGCACACGAAGACGCCGTCAACTGTGTAGTTTCCAGTACAGAGGGGTTGGTATTCACAGGATCAGCTGATGGTACGGTCAAGGTGTGGAAGAGGGAGCAACAAGGGAAGCACACCAAGCACTCACTTAACCAGACACTACTGAAGCAGGAGTGTGCGGTGACGGCTCTAGCAGTGACGAGCAATGGTTCGGTGGTGTACTGCGGGTCAAGTGACGGGATGGTCAACTTCTGGGAACGAGAGAAACAGTTGTCACACGGGGGAGTGCTAACTGGACACAAGCTGGCTGTGCTTTGCCTTGCGGCCGCCGGAAGTATGTTATTCAGCGGATCGGCGGATAAGACGATATGTGTCTGGAGAAAGGAGGGAAACATACACACTTGTCTTTCAGTTTTGACAGGGCACACTGGACCAGTGAAGTGCTTAGCAGTGGAGGCAGACCCTGGGTCGTCTCAAGGCGATCAGCGGTGGACGGTGTACAGTGGAAGCCTCGATAAGTCAGTGAAAGTTTGGAGCGTGGCAGAGTTAGCAATTGACATGAATGCAATGGCGATGATGCAGCAACAACAACAACAGCAGCAGCAGCAGCAGCAAAATCACTCGGTGATCTCTGTTGGCGACTCCTTCCAGTCTGTGGGGAGTTTCTCTTCTGCAGGAGGAGCTAGCCAGCACAGAAGGCGCTGATCTCAGAACTTTGGGGACTCGCAATTCCTTTGATATCGACTACGAAGGTACTATGAATGCGTGTCTTAATCTTGGGTCGTGTATAACTAAAAATGTTTATTTTCTATAAAATAAAAACAAGAAAACAAGTTTATGGTATGCGACACGTAGTGGGTTTGGGAGTGGAAGATGAACATGATGGTGCAGTATACTCTGGGTTGAGGGGGGGAAGGGTTGCTGGTACAGGAACCCGTGAGGAAATTTGGAATGTACTTTTTGTTTCATGTAAACTAACTTATGTTGTTGGTGTGCACAAAATTGGCGTCTACAATTTATATCTGTACACATAATTTTGCCTTTAAAATTTCTCTGTCTTTAATGTTGCATTAAACTGTTCAATTCATCAATTACGCTGATTGTTTATGATATTGATTCTATTATGCCCGGTTCTCTCTCTCTTTCACTTTCCTATATTTTTTATTATTTAATATAAGCAGACATGTTTGAGAAAATTTTCCAAAATTACAAGTAATGAAGTTATGCATCTCTAAAATTCATTACCCAACTTTGGTCCTGTCATACATTCAAATTTTATAAATCAGTCTTGACTATGAATTTAATCAAAATAAGATGAATTGTTTAAGAATTCGAAGTTTACTAAAAATATAAAACTTATTATTTTATGCATGTATTATAAAATAATAAAAAACTTATATTTATCTTTCAGTAGTTTTACAAGTTTTTTTTCTGCGACGCAAACTAACACTTATAATTTGCACACAGAAAAAATAAAAATGATGTTTACAAATAAATTATTCGATATTGTACGCACAATTGAAAAAAAAAAAAAGGAAAATGTCATTTACTCGTAGGTATGCAAAAGTGCAAACCAGGAAATGGACTTACGAACAGAGTGGATCCATAAAACCATGTATCAGAGACACTTAGTGAGAAAGTTTGCGAGAGTGATTTCTTTTCAGTTGAGGTTGCTTCTGTGAATTCAAACCACACAAATGACCACTTCTGTTACCAGCTGAATTTAAGTCCAGAGCCAGAGGAATAGATGTATCTCCCCCTTCAAGTATTCTAAGGACCTGAAAATAGATAAAAAAAAAAAAAAAAAAGTCAAATTGATTCAATCAGGGGTAATGACCATTGGAACCAACAAAGACAAAACCCAAAAAAGAGTTTTTCTTTGAATGCCTGGATGTTTATGGAGAAATCGATAATTATGTAACGGGATAAATAGTAAACCTTTGACATTAGGGGTCTGGACTCTGGATCACGACTTAGACACAAGGAAGCAGCAAACGCCATTGCTTGTAGCTGATGAGCAAAACTTTGGATTTGATCACCGGCCAAGCATGGATCGATTAATTTATAAATATTGGTGAAGATGTGGTTAGGCTGCAAAGAACCTAGAGGGTGGAACCAATCAGATAGGAAATGCTGTTCCCTGAAATGTTGCAATTCGCTAGGTTTTCGACCTGTGATTATCTCTAATAGTACAAGCCCAAATGCATAAACATCAACTTTCTGTGTGATTATTCCACTGTTCAAATACTCTGGCGCAAGATACCTGCTTTTAAACATTCAGTTGAAACTTATGATTCAGCAACTACATTTGTAAAGAAACTAGTTTAACTGTATCTATAGTACTTGTTATTGGAACTTTGACACTTATTCCTGTCTAAGAGTATTAAAAAATCCATCATGTAAAGATAGCACTAGCATGCAGATACTCAAAAGTTCAACTGTGGATGTAATTATACAAGACAAACTAGCAAAATATATAGAAAGTACCCTGACGTTCCAACTACTTGCTCTCCCCCACCGATGCTGCATTCAGAGTACCACCTAGCAAGTCCAAAATCAGCAACCTAATGAAATGTAAAGGTGATTGAAAATTAGTACATAACTGATTATCATCAAGACAATGATAGGAGAAACGCTCGTATTTCATCTTTAGGAGGCATATAATATTACAAAGCGTTCAATCTATATCTGAAATGTAGTGTTTTGAAGGGGTAAGAATGTGCTTTTATCATGGAGAGAATTTTCTTTTCACCAGTTAGAGCATCAAAGAAGGATTTAATCACATGCCTTTTCTAGACAAAATTCATAATGATGTAGACACGTTTCATTTTGATTGAATACCAGAGGATGTGGAAATTAATTACTATTGTTCAAAAAGCAGATCCAACTGCCATGCTATGACCAACTTAATAATAGAAGTATAAAGCTCCAAAAAAGTGGGAAGTTTTAGATTGAATACCAGAGGTTCAAAATCATGAGTTAGGAGGATATTATGAGGGCGCATGTCCCTATGTACAATACAACCCACTCTACAATCTTCATGAAGGTATCGTAAACCTCTGGCTGCCCCAATTGCTATCTTTAGCCTAGACTGCCAACCCAAACTGATTTTCTTGTTTCCTGTCAATCATATAGTAGGTGCAATCGAAGTCATTCACTGAGAGTAACTATCGGACATCAGGAATGCAGAATATAAGCAGACAATTTTGTGAAGATAGAAGCCAAGGAACCATGGGAATAGATATTTATAGATCTTACTCTATCACTGGGCAAAAGAGAAAGAGAGATGATAGGAAACATACCATGTAAATGGAAATCCAAAGAGCTGTTGCATATATACTCATAAACCAAGATTCTTCTCTTGCGGTCAATACAAAATCCAATCAACAACACAACATTCCTATGCTGCGCACAGCTTAAAACTCGCACTTCCCTGCAGAAATCAGCATCTGCTTGAGGGCCAGAAAACTTTAATACCTTCACTGCCACCACCAGGCCTTCTCTTAGTACCCCTCTATATACAATGCCAAAACCCCCTTCTGCCAATAAATTCATATCTGAAAATCCCTCTGTTGCTTCATCTAGTTCCTCAAGAGAGAACCTCTTGGGAGGCTTTCCAAAAATTGGTGCCTTATGTTGGCATAATGAGCACAAGGGAGGAGGTATGGAGGATGTCCTACCAAGTGAGACTGCATCTCTAATGCCTGAGTTAACAATATATTGTTTGTGATGGATCTGGCTGAGCTCAAGTCCATCAGCTTTTGGATCTTTATCATACTGGGAAAACTTTTCGAGCAGAGTTTTGGAAGTTGAAGACGTGATTTTATTCATTGCATTTTGGGTAACAAGGGGCTTTTCATCAATAACATGGTTTTGGGGAATCCAAAGTACATTTTTGTCAGCGGTGGCTCCAGATTGCATGGGATTTCTGCATAAAGTGATAAGCTTCTCGCTCTTAACATTATGAGTAATTTCTGCATCATTCAAGTCATTTTGATAATCTGTTGACGTGTAATATCCTTTATTCAATCCTTCAAAAAGGGGATTTTGTTCATAGACAAGAAAAGGAGATGTCATTGTCTCAGAAAATGATAGTGAACTTTCGATAGTGGTTCTTGAATGGGAAGTTCTTGGTTCTTCGGGGCTGCTGACTGGAGTAGAATGCTTCACTCTCTGTCTCTGCAACTCTTCATCGTCCCTAGCCGGTGAAGAAGCAGCACTGAAATATGGGGTTTGGATTTCTGTTGAGCATTGTAAGTTTAGCCTGAGAACTTTTGCTTGAGAGCCTTTCATCACTACAACATTGCAGCGAAGTTCCTCTATACAGTGCTTCAACTCTTGCTTTAATTTTCTATTCAATTCCATCATCAGCAATAAGTTAGGGAACAACTTTCAAGCATTTGGAATACAACCTAGGTTGATTGCTGTAGGTAAATAAAAAGAAATTCAAGGTAATGAATGTGTATGTGAGCTAAATTCCAGTCCACGAGAAGTTACAAAGAACAAAGAAGGAGCAGTGCAATGACATCATGCGCACCTAACTCTTAGTTTATTAAGTGAACTTAGGTGCTACGGCAATTTAGCAAGTAAGAAACAACCTGCATCTGCCATTTTAGAATTATGGGATAACACAACCTGACACCAGTACCTACCCAAATAGTCACCTGATTAGATTGGTTAGCCTGTCATTGCAATTATACGCAGTTAGACAAAATGACAATCTGAAAATATCAATTGAGCATATTCCTGCTAACAGAACTCAGAATATTAACCTGATCTAGCAATAATGGAAACATTAAACATGACGACTGAATAATAATTTCCCTACACCTACTTGGATAACCAAGAGCACATTTGCAAGGTTGGGTGAGAATGTATCACGTTTACTGAACTGGTAAGTAGTAATGGTTTGATCAGTTAAAACTTGTCAGCTTGGCTGCCCTCTACAATGTTTATATGTGGCCCAAATTCTATTATACTCATTGGGTTTGCCTGAACAGTATGAAGTCAGTCATTTTGTAGACCTTAAATACCTTTTTGATAAAAAATCAACACAAAGACAGCAGCGTACTACCGCGTAATAGATAGAAAACCATGATGACCGGAACCATGAGGGAATTGTTGAAGGGGAGAAAAGATAATTATTGACCAGCCGACTAACTAATGGTAGTTTAGAAATAAGAACTAACACTTTTTTATGTTTAATTACTTGTCCAGTACGACCCAGTTGGCTCCGTTTCTGCTTGCTTCGGCCGCCACAGCATTGCCAGATGTCCCTGACACCACCTTTATCCTCACTCTCACCTACAATAATAATCAACATTTTGTCGTTAGCAAAGATAAACAAATGAACGAAAAAAAAAACTATACTCCTTTTGTATTTACCCCATTACTCAAATTGCCGAGAAATAGCTACCCAAAAATGATACCAGAGCAATAAAGGAAATGGGGGTCCTAATCACCTAGACCATTTCACATGGAACGTGCGAGCAATTCAAGAATTATGTCAATGTGGGGCATGTCGGTATGAAGTGAAGAACAATTTGTTAATACATTTATCAACAAGAATGGACCTAAAGTCCAAACAGGGCATAGCTTAATTTTGTCCTCATATGCAACTTCGCACCCGCAACGTCCAAACAGGTTTCAAATCATTGAATTAACTTTATTGCATCTGGCAACAGATCTTAGGGACTGCCTGGGTGCTAGGGTAGGAAGATTCCGAGCTCTGACAAACAGGTCAATTAATATCCGAAACATTATCAGCATATTAATGGATTGTTTTTTTTTTACCCAAGAGAACAGTGCATCATCTAATTCTTGGCAGGTATTATATGCCCACAGTTTTGCCCTTTAAGGCGCTGCGAATTGCAAAGCTACTTGTTTCATTTTTAGGCAACGAGACAAACAAGTCCGTTAAAACCCAGATCAACAGGAGAGAAGAGCGAGACCAAATTGTCCGAAGAAAATTACATGAAAATGAATGTACTAGATAGGAAGTTTAGCGATTTGAGCTTACCTCGACCTGGTTATTAAACTGGAGTACCATCTGGGAGCAAGACTCAGAGATTTGAAAGATCCGATCCGGCAAGTTTTCCCTGTGACTGCTAGCGCAGTCTCCCGCCAACCTCGGGAAATTCCAGAATTTCCTACCTGTTTCTCAAATCAGTTGTAAGTCAGACTCTCGCATTCGTCCGGAAAATAAGAAGAATTCCCATAAATGACAAGAAAAGAGACCTTTGATTCTAAGCGAAAGGAAAGAGAATTTAGAGGAATTACCTGTCTTCTCTCCGGGAAAGACAGCGAGCAAAGTGACGCAATCCCCGGGACGAACGACGTGAGTGAGAGCCCAAGCTAATGCAGCTTTGGATATCACTCTTTCAGCTTTCACCGCCACTACCACTCTCTCGGCGGCACTGTGTGTGGCGCGTCGACTAACGCTGACGTCAACAGGAACGGAGAGCATCTGTATTCTCAGGATCGGCGGGAAGAAAACAATTGGGAGCAGAGGAAATTTTGCAGGCTTTTGGATTTCCTTTAACCGATGAATCGCTTTTCAGGTTTTGAGAATGATCGGGTTTCAG
The DNA here is from genome assembly GCF_054855325.1 of Carica papaya. NCBI lineage: Eukaryota > Viridiplantae > Streptophyta > Magnoliopsida > Brassicales > Caricaceae > Carica > Carica papaya. Next base: position 27,495,115 of record NC_142309.1, read on the forward strand.
TTTGCAACCAGCTTTAACGAACCAGGGACATGATAGGAAATGCGTAATTATGGATTTAGTTGACTGTTAGAGGGTTTTTCTTTTCTTATTAAATTGATTAAGAGGGCCCATATGCTTTTTTGTGATGCCAGTTTGTCATTTTAATTATGAAGACATGATTATATAATTGAACGAAACTTACAAATCAGTCGGCATGATTATTATAAAAGAAGATACAGTCGATTCTTGCTTGTTCTTTTTTGTTTTTCCTTTAGTGATCATTTAAATTTTGAGTTTATATGTTATGTGTAACAATCAGCAGTTAAAGGTCTATGACAATGTAAAAACAAGTAAAGAAGAAAGGATAGCAGTGATGTATGCATGTTGAATGGGTGATGTAGACTCTTGAAATTTTTTGCAGGAGGACATGTCATATTGGAAATCATGTGATGATAATTAATGCACATATATATATATGGGTATAATATGTTATGTTACTATATTGGGACCATATAAATTTCTTTGCATATAATTGATTTTGGAAACCAAACTCAAATTCAGAATTTCCAAACTCAAATGCATTACTTTGTCTTTAAGGCTGCCATGAGTCCATGGCTAATAACTTGTTATTGGGGCCTGAGTTATATCCACCCATGACCCATAAATGGGCCTAGCTCAAAATTCCGAAACAGTGTAATTTAATTACTTCATTCCAAGCACATGGCAACGACAGAGAATCTCATTTTAAGACATAAACAAAATGGAGAACAAGTGACGAGGAAGCAACACTTCACCGACCTCCTTATTAAGAAAATCCTCTACTTTTTTCCTCTGACTGCCAAGCCCGAGACAGCCTCGAACTTCCAAAACCGACCAAATCCTTGAAATACCAATTTCACCACCTCTATAAATTCCCACTTAAACCTTCCCATTTCCTTACTGCTACTTGTCAAACTTTCTGTAACCATAAGTATCTCCGTCTTTAGCTACTTCATTGCACAAGTTATTTGATATGGATGTGGCCACATCTCCTTCCAAAACTTGCTCCAACAATGTCACCTCTATTGAAGACCAAGACGATTCACAAACCCTAGCCTCTGTCATTAGTAGCCATCTCTACATCAAGCCCATTCACTCCAAGCAACGCCTGGACAGGGATGTCGTTCTGCGCCGAATTCGTCGCCGCCAACGCGTTAACAAGGTCAAGTCGGCTCTCCGCCCTCTCCTCACCCGACAGTTGTCCTCCAGTGAAGATACAGCCCCTGCAACTTGCACCAGGTGGGTGGACGATGCTTTTGCTGCTCCCTAGTCATATGCATGTACTCTTACGCGCGCATACAACTGTATATATGCTATTTGCATTAGTACTCTGATAGACAGAGAGCCTGAGTATTGTAATAATTTTCTTCCGGAAGAGAAGTTAAAAAGATTATTATTTTTTTCTAGTTTATGTTTTAATTTTTATTTTCTAATTTTTTCTTATTGAAGAATAAATTATCTACGTCTAATATTTATTGCATTGATATATATATATATATATATATATACTCTACACAAATGGGTATTTATATATGATATAGATAATAGTGTATATTTATGCTCATTGGTTCATGGAAACTGTAACGTAATTTAATAAAAAAAAAAAATGAAAGCTAAAAAATAAAATAAGATGAAAATGATAAGACACCTATTTTAATGTTGACTGAGCCCAAGGCCCGACCCAAGTCCAAGACCGAGGACGAGCCCAAGACCCGAGCCCGAGGCTCAAGGCCCAAAGCAACTGGCAAGTGAACAACGTGCCGGATGCCCAAGACCCGACCCGATACTCAAGGCTCGAACCCGGTACGAGCCCCAAGGTTCGGGCCCGAGCCTACGGCCTAACTAACGGTCCGCAGAACAAGGCCTCAGCCCAAATACGGAGCCCGGATCCGAGCCCAAGGCTCTAGACCGGGTCCGAGACCCGAGGCCCGGTTTAAACCCTTCCTTTTTCTCCATTTTATCGAGCACTGTTCTTCTTCATCAATCCGAGGCTCTGTTTCGTCTTCTTCTTCTACTACTTCTACTTCTTCTTATTATTATTCATTCTCACCAAATAACAATGAGAAACCTGAAATCCTCCCCCGTCGACCCCTTCTTTCTTCCTCTTTCCAGCTTCCTCTCTTCTGTTTGCTCGATTTCGAAAATCTTTTTACCTGGTAAACTCTGCTTCTCTTCTCTTCTCTTCGATCAGTCATCATCAACGTGAGTCCCCCACCTCCCCTCTGTCTCCTTCTCTCGACTGCTGCTCTCTGCCAGAGACCATCTCTGTCTGGAGGAGGCCCCCGTGGGCCGGGCCGAAAGGGATTTCTTTTTAGTTGAGGTTGCTTCTGTGTATTCAAACCACACAAATGACCATTTTATGATGAAAATTGGGTTGGATTTTGGAGTTGGACTTGAAAGTGCTTCTTGTGTTTGGGTTAGGAAAATAATTAATTTGGGTCTTAGGAATTAGAAACAAATTTTCAAGTAAAATCAGAGAAAGAAAAAGTGGAAACAGGCTGATGGGGACGGTGAAGGGACAGTTCTGTCTGTTCTCCTTAACCCAGTTGCACCAAATGCTGCTTGTTCCCTTATATATATCGATGTATATATACCAAAGTTATGATGAAGAGGAATAATCAGTTTTAGCAATTCAATTCATGTAATTATACATGTAGTGTAGAAAAATAGTTTCAAAGTAATTTATGAAAATGTAACCAACTGATCACCTGCGCAGCTCCACTCACGAGTGAAGCGCCTATGTAATAATTGACGCTACAATGCTGCCTCTTGCAGATACGACAGAAACCAGAATCCATGGCTGTTACCCAAACAAAGCACACGCCCACACACACACACACACAATATATATATATATATATATATCTGTGTTTATAATCCACGCAAACAGTAAATACTGTTTCAGGTAGTTGGTCTCTTAAATTTGAGATTTTTTTTTTTTTTCGACAAATGGAGGACGTATTTTTTTCCTCAAAAATTACAGATTTTGATGGCTAAATTTTACAATAGTTCATTAACCCAGTTCATTACTATTGTTAGTATTTATTTTAGAAAAACCGAATTATTCCAAATGTATCGTTAAGAAAAAAAATTCAAATAGGAAACGAATAATTGTTAGTTGGGAGAGAAAGAAATATGAATGTTGGGTGTTTTGTCCTCTCATACTGGGAGGCCATTTAAATTTGGTCAATCAATCAGGATTATTATAAAACGAAGAAAACAGGAATTAAAGAAGACAAAAGAAGGGTACGTGAAAAGAAAAAGGCAAAAGCCTCTCTCTCTCTCTCTCTCAATTACAGTAGTTGATTCCATAGTTCATCTTTTTCCATGCCAATGTCATCAACAACTATTTCTTAAATCTCTTTCAATTACCATCCTTCTTTTTCAAGAAATTAAACTCTGATCCTTATTCATTAAATCTCTATCTTTTCAGGGTATAAAGCAAGTCTCTGCATCTACTCCAACTCCAGATTGACATTTAAAAACCTCTCTGCCTTCTTCAGCCTTTTGTGCTTCAATATAATGCTCTCTGTTTTGGGAAATTAAAACATGATCTTCACAAGAGAATTACGGGTGTTGTTTCTCTCATTACTGATATTATTCTTGGTGAATCTTCCTGTGATCAGAATTGAAGCAACTAAGTGCAACATATCGTGCGGCGACCACCTCCTTCAATACCCATTTGGGTTCTCTCCGGGTTGCCAAATCCCTTTAAACTGCAGTGCAGACGGCCAGATCCTGCTCGGCGATTTCCCCGTGCAATCCGTCAACGCTGATACCATCAAGATCTTCATTCAAGCCACATGCCACCGTTCCCTCTTAGCCCTTCACCGTCTCTACGGCCCCAACTACGCACCCACCTCCCGCAACGCCATTCTCTTGCAGAACTGCTCCTCTCCCGCGCCCTGCTTGATACCTTCAACCATGGTCTACACTCGCTTCGAGACCCTCTCTTGCGACGAACCCAGCGGGGCCAACATTAGCTGTTACACGGAAGATAATAAGCTCAGGGGCTTTATCGATTTTCAAAAAGTGTTGGGCACTAACTGCCGGTCTCTCTTGTCTTCCATATCCGCCGAGACGTTCAATGAGACTGATCTCCTGGAGGTCCAGGTGGTTGAGCTCGGGTGGTGGCTTGACGGGCAATGCGACTGTCATAAGAACGCTAATTGTACGGAGATGCTTACGCCGCACGACGGACGAGTAGGATTTCGGTGCCAGTGCCATAATGGGTTCGCCGGAGATGGATTCGCAGCCGGTTCGGGGTGCCGGAAAGGCAAGTAGTTATCATTAACCCAAATTGTTTACTTAAAATTTATTTTAGAGCAAAATGAATTATAACGAAATTCAATTCGTCAACTTCATGTTAAATTTGAAAAGTAATTAAAGGCTTATCTACCATGATTGGTTTGTCTAGAAAGAAGAAAGGTGCATTCATTATTCAAGCTGACTATTCATTTAATTTGAAATACAGAATTTTAGTATGTATATTTCTGTTCGCACGTGATATAGTTCAATTAGATACTAAGATATATGAAAATATATAATTAAATGATATACTTAATAAGGAAATTAGTATTACCTAATTTTAATGGCGTTGACTCTGGTGCATACCCTGAAATTATGGAACCCAACCCATAAATTTAGCAAGAGGGAGTAGGTGAATTCATTCACTATATATGTATGTATTTACTTTGAATATTTTTCAGGAGTTTAAGGTGCCCTAGAATGGGTAGTTTAGTTTAATTTCATCTAATATATATATATATATATATATAGATAAACATAATCATAAATAAAATCTATTTGTAATAGTCGGGGTTAGGTGGGTTTTGTGGAATTCGAATTTTAAGTAGACGTGACGCTTAAAAAACCAAAAAAAAAAAAAAAAAAAAGGAAAAGAAAAAACCCTTCCGTAATTAACAAGAAATGAAGAAAACATATATGTTTTATGTATATAATATTGTGTTGTAGGCATATTATATAACCAAACAAGTGATGAACATATGTGTGTGTGTATATATATATATATATATATGTAGACTATATATAGACTTTAAATGTACTGCAGCCCCATCTTCTCATATATAAAATATCACGAGAAAAGATTGTGTTTTGGCATCTGAATCAAACTTGTTGACTTTTCTTTTTCTTTTGAAAAAAGAGAAAATTACAGTCCGACTAATTCTACTCTCTACGCTCCTCCTTGCTGTCAACAGTTTCTTCACATTGTAACCCCGCAAGATATTTGTCTGGCCATTGTGGAGGAACAACCAGAGTCGGTGTCTTAGTTGGAGGTCAGATTCCTCAAATTTCACAAAATTAAAGTTATAAATTTACTTATAAAGTTCCTCTCGGTAATACCCATTATATAAACAATACCCAATACATTTTGCAGGCGTTCTGGCCGGAGCTTTGTTGATGGTGAGTATGAGCTTAGTTTGCTGTTTCATTCAAAGTCAATGGAGCATAAAAGCCAGCCACACCGCCAAACGCCGTCTAGCAGAAGCTGCGGGCATCACCATTCCCATTTATGCATACAAAGAAATGGAGAAAGCCACAAACAGCTTTTCAGATAAGCAAAGGCTTGGAACTGGCGCTTATGGAACAGTATACGCAGGAAAACTAAAGAACGATTTATGGGTTGCCATCAAGAGGATGAAACACGGAGAGACCGACAGCATGGAGCAAGTCATGAATGAGATCAAGCTGCTTTCTTCGGTTAATCACCCAAATCTGGTTCGTCTTCTGGGTTGCTCCATTGAAAATGGGGAAGAAATCCTCGTCTACGAGTTCATGCCTAATGGCACATTGTATCAGCATTTACAAGGAGAGAAAGGTAATGGATTAACCTGGCCGGTTCGACTCACTATAGCCACAGAGACTGCCCAAGCCATAGCCTATCTCCACTCTGCTATTCACCCTCCTATTTATCACAGAGATATTAAGTCCACCAACATACTCCTGGACTATAATTTCAGGTCCAAGGTTGCAGATTTTGGTCTTTCAAGACTTGGTAGAACTGAAATCTCTCATATCTCAACTGCCCCGCAAGGCACACCTGGGTATCTTGATCCTCAGTATCACCAAAACTTCCATCTATCCGATAAAAGCGATGTTTACAGTTTCGGTGTACTACTTATTGAGATCATATCAGGACTGAAAGTGGTTGATTTCTCCAGGCCGCACGATGAAGTGAACTTAGCCGCTCTGGCGACCGACAGGATTGGCAGAGGGCAGCTGAGTGAAATTATAGACCCTTTACTCGACCTACAAACTGATCCTAATTGGACACTTTGTTCAATCCATAAGGTAGCCGAGTTGGCTTTTAGATGCCTAGCGTTTCATAGGGACATGAGACCATCCATGACTGAAGTTGCTCGAGAACTGGAGCAGATCATGGGGAGCAGATCATTGAGAGTACCTTCTTTAAAGATCAATCTTGTAAAGGCAACAGATCATGACAGAAATGAGCTTATGCTTCCGAGTACTCCTGCCGATGGTAGCATCAACTCACTGGATCATTACTCACCTGTCTCTGTTCAAGATCCATGGTCAAGTGAACAAAGCTCACCTTCATCCAACAGTTTGCTTAATAGTGTAATTCATTGACACCCTAATTATGATCACCTTCACCTTCTTAATACACACTTAACTGCTAATACGAATGTACATCTTTTTTTTCTTTCTTTTTCTTTTTTGCTTTTGATGAGACAAGTTTTGCCACTTGCTCATACGTTTATGCATTTCAAGATCAATATAACTACACAATAATGATTTCATCACTTCATATGTATTTATATAACAAATTCATAACAAAATAGCATGAATATGCGAACACTTGAAATCTGGATGGCCGTGTAAATATAGTTCTCTGGATTTTACCTCCCTGATCGAATTACCTCACTTAAAAAGATAAAACTCAAGTAGCATGTACAGTTTTCTTGGTTAATTATATTTACAGTTAAAAGTTGAAAAGATTTAATGATTACACATTTTTTCACCCCCACGACGTCAAAATAACTCGTGTCTAATAAAGTGACTAAAGTAAAACATAATTCGATAAAACGATGACATTAAGTTAGGTAGCAATATTGAAAATTAGCATATGATAATCAATAGCCTGTAGTCAATAGATATAATTAAAAGTTGGTGAATGATCACTCGATTGTAAGTAAATGGAAGCTAACAGTTAATATATAGCAGTAGATGGAGAATGAAAACTCAAATATTTTGTTCATCTTAGTCATACCTTTATGTATCTCAAACTAATAGAAAATATATGTTACCTTCGTACATGTGCGTGCATTATTAGATCCCCCAATAGCAGGTCTCTACAGGCGAACTATAACTAATACACAACAAATATACACATAAACGGGGGTGGGTCATGGCGAGTTAGCGACCCACCCAGTTGTATTCTCGGCCGTGGTGGGTTTTTGCTATGACCCACCATGGGCTCCCTTTGTTCAGAGATGTGAGAGGTTGTCTCATCCTTTTCCATTTTCATATGTGAAACATGCGACCCACCAGATTTCATCTAAAGGGCCTATGGCGGGGTCTCCATTAAGACTCGACATGGGATCCAAAGTTGGTGGGTTGTATTTCTTTCATTAAATTTATTATTTATATTTGATGCGATGCATTTGATCCATTAAATTAAATCGAGAGGCCCATTTGTGGGTCCTCATTATGATGCATCCCAAATTTTGTTCTTACATACATATGCATGCATTTTCTTTATGGCCATATATATACACATACATGTGTGTGGATACGTATATAATACCATTTTGTTTTGTCAATAAAATTTTGGTTATCCTTTTTTTTTTTTGGAAAACATTGCTTTTATTTAGAGTTTGTTTCGATGATGGTTCAATAAAAACGGTATGATTTTTTCATCTTTTCTTTGTTTATTTGTATTTCCAAATACATGATACGTTTTTTTACTGATTGAGTTATGATCCTCAATACCATGATTTTTTCATTTTTTCAAATAATTGATTCGGTAGTTTTATGATGATTCGATTATTTTTTCTAATTATACCCTTAAGATTTTTTCTTATTTACTAAATTACTTTTCATTTTATCATTCTTCTTCTTTACTTCTCTAGGGTTTATTATTATTCTTCTTCTAAACCCGACACTGAAGAGGTGCATCGCAAACAACCTTTATCTCTGGCTTCTCTTGTTTGATCAAGTAGCAGATATTGATTTCTCTCTTCATTTCTCTGACTTTTCTTGTTCGACCAGATATATCTGTACAATTGATTGTCAATTTAAACTTAAAGCAAACATAATTGAAATAGATGTAGATAAATTTCTTATTTTTCCTCAAAGACTTTCCTCACCAAAATCATTCTCAGGTCTATCTGATACTCAATCCAATACTTATCCATTTCCCCAACTTGGTACCATTTGTATCATGAAAATTTTATAACAATAACTCCTTGCTTCCACTCCAACATACACAAATTCCTTCTCTCTCTCTCTGTCCGGCATTTTCCTGCATGCAAACATTTCCCACTTATTCATTTTTTTTTTATATATACATAAATTTATATATTTATTTTATATATAAACACGTATTTATGTATTCAATTAAATTTATATCTTTACATTTTTAATTATATATATGTATATAATTTATTTAATTATATCAATTTTATTGTCTCTATATATATTTATATATGTGTTTATATATTTAATTATATATATATTTTTTGTAACGACCCTAGAATATCGAGAGAAAATAAATTATAAATTATAAATTAAGCGCAGAAATAAAATGAATTATTAATATTTACATTCCTTACACAATAACTTAAAGTATCGAATAGTGTTACTGGAATTACTCTTTTGAAATGAACACAAAAAAAATGAGAAAATAAACGAAAAATAAATAAAACTAGCATTTTACTCGCAACTCTCTTGTGGATCGGAGTCTTGATCCTGATTCTCTTAATCTGAAATGGTTAAATAAGAAATGAGCTACACTACTCCAGTAAGAATATTACGCTACTCACCGACATATAAATAAATATTGGTAGAAAATCAAAACAACTAATGGAGTACTTAATTAAACAAATTCATTTATTATAAACAAAATCTTTTGTAATCTACTTAGCATAGTGAGATTTACAAAATAACCTATATAAACAATAAGATAGCACTTATCATGATTTCATATGCAATTGGCAACATGAACACATTATAAATCAAACAACAACTATCATTTTCTATTAGCCTGCTGGTATCCATGGGGGTTCATATGGATGTCTCAACTACGCGTGAATAATTTCTTTTAATATTATAAATTAACGGGCCGTTCCCATATCTCGTCCAGTACGAGCGCTAAATTACTAAACTTAAATATCCCGTCCGGTATTAGCACTAAATTACCAAGTCTCAATACCCGTCTGGTATGAGACAACGTTTACAGTAGAATTTCCCATTGAACCCGGTCCGTCCACCATCTTCCAGGATATCTAGTAAAACTGTCGTTTCATCCATTCATTTAATCACACAATTTTTCGTTTTTCTTTGGTCTCCATTTTCCAATTCAATGGTAATCACATAAATCAAACAATACATGTATTCAAAACTACAAAATCGATCAATAAAATACTATCATGCAATTAACTGTAGAATAATTCAACAGAATCAACAATAGATGATTTTCGGTTCTGCCTCCATTAGTAACTCGTAATTAATTATGAATTTTTTTAATTACATAAAATACCGTATTATTATTTATTTAGACTTCAATTCTATAACAAAGAATATGGTGAGAGATTCTTACACAATTTGATGCCCGAAAAGCTAAGCTATTGATTGCGCTTACTGGCGGTCTCTGGATTCCATGAATTTTTTTTCAGGGATTAAAACGCGCTATAAGTACCTACCAATGTCTCAAAAATCCAAAATCAGTCTCAGGACCTATTTTTGACCAATTTTAGAATTTTGGCACGGCGGCTCCGCCGTGCTCCAGCAACGGCGGTGGTCCGCCTTGGGTCAGCTATTTTCGGCTGTTTTCAGCCGAATTCGATCGATTTTGCATCAATCCCTACGGAAAAATATGTTAAGCAGCATTGGTTGGCCGAAAAAATACAAAAAAATCGAAACTCACCGGCGGCGGAGCTATCCGGTGCAGCAGCTCTTCTGGCTCACGTTGCGGTTGGGTGTTTTACTTTGGTCAACCTATAGAGAAGGAAACGATAATAACAATGGTAGAAAAATTACGCAGAACGGGAATCGAAAAGGGTCTCATCGGAGGTGATTTTTTAAATTTCATGTGGCGACGCCGCCAGCCCGGCTTTGCCCGCAATTTTTGGCCAATTGGCCGGTTCTTTCACTCCAATTTGGCCATAGGGATGTTTAAAATTGGATTTCGAGTAAATTTTTTTTTTTTTTTTACCTCTTTTGGCGGTCTCCAGCATGGCGGCGAGTGGCAGCGGCTCTCCTTCCCGGCGGCAGGGTCTTCTTATCCGGCGAGGGTGTCTGGCAGCTAAGGTTAGGGTTTGGTATAAAGTGGGTTATTTATATCGGTCCCTATTTAATCTGAATTGTCCATCGTATTTGATCTAAACCGTCCGATCGCGATTAAATAGGGAGTGAATCTGAATCGTCTATCATGATCTAATCTGAACCATCCGATCGTATTTAAATAAGAAACAGATATGGACTGTTGATTGCGTTTAAATCTGGTCGTCCGATCGCGTTTGGGGAGGAAACGCATCTAGGTCGTCTGTACGCGCGAGAACAAATCTGGATTGTTCAATTGCGGGCACGCGGATCGCCCACATGGCCTCCTGCGTGGCACCGCATCAGCGTTCGTTGCCACGCTGCGCGTTCTGGTTCGTCGAAGTTGCTGACCGGGCATCCTACGTGGCACAAATTTTCTAAATTATATTTTGACTCTCGTTTTCTAATTTTTCTTTCAAAAATGCTCTTAGAACCCAAATTTTCACTTATTTTCTCCAAAATCGTTTTCAATTTCATCCTCCATCAAATTTCTTTCATTTTCACACTAAATTAAAATTAAAAAATTAAAAAATTACAATTATAAATTAATTTAATTTACATTAAATTAAATTTGGGCATTGTATTTTTTATATAAATATGTATTTATATATTCAATTAAATTTATGTACTTATATTTTTAATTATTTATATGTATACGTAAATTTATATATTTATATATGTATTTATATATTTAATTATATATAAATACATGTTTATAATATTTTAATTATAAATATATATATATGTAATATTTTAATTATATATATGTATATAATATATTTACTTGTATATATATAAATATATCTTTAATTATATATATATTTAATTAGATATATTTATATATCTCTATATTTAACATTACATATTTTTTGATTCTTTTCTCTTTTTTTTTCATTTATTATTATATACAATAAAGCAGTGGTAAAATAAACAGTTTGCTCAAGTATAAAATTATGTCATACTGTCAATTCAAAAAAAAATAACTGACACTACTAGACATTAATAGACATCAAGGACTTCAATAAAGATCAAGCTATTAGTCTCATGTTATCTCCTAGCATTCTAAATAATCAACCACTCAACAACAGAATGGGATCCATAAATGTTTAGTAGGAATTTTAACGAGGAGGCATGATAAAAGAGAATGAAGATCAAGCTATTAGTCTCCTAAATGACAAACAAATAGATTTGGGTTTCTGTTTCTAGTGACATATAGTTGTAAATTAGGATATATAATCCTTAATTATCTTCTTCGTTTGACATATCCATAAGCTCAATCAAATGTTTTGAGGGAGCTACAGAAAATAAAAATTTTAAAAAGACACAAAATGTATCATTGATGTATACTAACCAAAAGACTTTATTATATTTTAGAAGACACTACTAATAGTAAAAATAATTATCTTCTATGCATACATGAAAAAGAGAGATACAATCACTTATTTATTAAATTTCATACGATTATATCATTATGGTTGTCTTTTGAATTAAAACTTAGAGTAATAACATGAGAATAGAGCATTTATAGGATCTTTTAAAAATAACTTTAACCATGCAGGATGAAGATAATGCTTACAAAGAATAGTAGCAAGAAATACTTCTTGATTGATCTAGCTCGAAAACGGATGAATGCAATCAAATATGTCAAGATTACTTAAAAATCGTGACAACTAGTCTTATTTGTCGGTAAACTTCAATCTTCTTTTCGATTTGCAAAAAACAATATGATAAGACAGAGAGATAATCATAAAAAAAATTCGAATTATAATTCGTGATATTAACTTAATAAGATTCCATTATAATACAACTTTGTACCAAGATAAAGTGATAGTATCATATATTTGGAGCATTGATCGAGGAAAACAAGCAAAGACAGAACAAGTAATTACCTCCAATTCACTAGTTGTTGAATACGAAGCACTCCTACTTTGTCTACAAAAAAAAGCCTCCGAAAAGGGACTAGAGAACATTGTTATATTCCCAACTCAGGCTGTAAAGAAGCTTAACTGGTGCATTAAAAAAATATGCAAGAAAGTTAAGAGTTTCCAAAAAGCATTTCACAGTTGGTAAAACAATCAATTGGACCCTTAAAAGCTAGCTAACAAGGAGGAATCCCATAAATTAGCAAAATGTGCTTGCAGTTTCGAATATCTTGCACACCCAAATTAATTTTGTACTTCAGCTAAATGAATTACCTTTATTTAACAAAAAAAAGAAGAAGACAAAAGTCGATAAAGTGGATCTTGGACCACAACTAAATCATGGCGACGGCCACTTTGATGTCTCAAAAGCTATTCACCAACCACAATTCATTCACTAATATTTTCTAACATTAGATACCTGCAAGTTTCCTACTTTACCCTTCTGCCTCAAAAGCTAGCCCTCTTTAATGACTTTATTGTCACAGTTGATCCCAGCGGCGCCGTCGCCACGTCGATCTCAAACGAGTCGTATCGGAGAAACAGTTCGATTACAAAAAGCCTTGCCGCCAGCACCACGAAATCCTTCCCTGCGCACTGCTTATTGCCGACAGTCGGTGTCTCCGTCTCGGGACCATTAGACCACAGCACGTGCTTCAGCAGCTTCTCACCCTCACCCACGAACCGATCAGCCGTGAATTCCTCGGCTTTCTGGAAAATCTTGGGGTCCTTTGTCGCGAAAGGCTGGAAACCGAAGAGCATTTCCCCAGCTTTCACCTCGAATGCAGCGTCGTGGCTCTCGATCACCATGTCCCGTTTCGCTCTTCCGTATTGCGCCGGCACCGGTGGATCGATTCTGAACACTTCGTACACAGTGGACTTCAGCAGTTGCATCTGCTCCATCCCGGCCATTGTTACTTTTCCCCCGTTTGATCTGATGATCGTCCTAATCTCTTGTGCTAACTTGGTGTGGAGGTCTATCCCTCCTCGTCCGATCCACTTCATTATGTTTGGAAAAAAAATCTTGAAGCCACCGAAGGTATTAAAGCACGTGGCAAAGAGGATGTTGTGACACGCCTCCTCCCGTGAGATCCCCATTTTCTCGGCTTCGTCGAGCACGAATCCTGCTGACTCGTAAAAGTAATCGTATAGCCTCTGGTAATTGCTTTTGACGAGAGATGGTGGGAGACGGAAAGTGCGGAAAAGGGGTTCTTCTAGACACCCCGGGAGGCCGAGAGTGAGCAGAGGAGCGAGCTGCGCTAGCACCCATGTACTGATCAGCTTTGGCCCATCGCTTCCGAGTTTTGTATCAAGTGGATTCTTACCGTACATCGCGCGACCCAAGAAGTTGAAAGCGGCTTCCTCGTTGGGTTTGTTGAACTCCACTTTTCCTTTGGAACTCAGTTCCTTCTCCAGACTCTCGAATAACTCTGTGTAGGTGGAGTGGAACTCGGGCATCACCCGGTCTCGACATGACTTGAGGAGGAAGAAGATGAGTTGCTTGAGCTTGGCGTGACTGGGCTCTGAAGGGTCAAGATACGAGAGGGTTCTGTATCCGCCGGTGAGCTCAGTGGAGGGCATGAAGGTGCCTGTGAACAGATCTTTCTTCTCGACTTTGTTTACGTCGAAGAGGACTGGAAAGCTCTTTCCATCGAGCAACACGATGACTCTTGGATCTTGTGCGATGAAGGGACCGGGTGGCATATTGGCTCTGTACACTGTGGACTCGTACTTCTGAGCTCTCGACTTGAAATACTCATCTTTACCTTGGTTGTAAAAATAGTCGAATCGATCTCTGATGGGACCGAAAAAGGGGAGACCACAATCTCCGGGGATCTTACGGATCGGAAGCTTTTTTGTTTCGTGTCCAGACTCGACCACCGCGGCCGGAGTCTCGGATACGGAGGCTCGGATACGAGTGATAAGCCGAGTGGTCGAAAGGTTTGGTGATGAATACAATTTTGTGTTGGGTGAATGGAATTGTAATTGCAGAGAAGGAAAAGTAGAAGCCATCTTTTGGGGTCTGATTCGAACAATTAATGGGGGATTTAGACTGCGTATCGCCCTTGTTCTGAAGCATTTCAAGGCAAGTGGGTCTGACTTTATAGTGCTAAACCTGGTCAGCGCAAACTTATGGACGGTAGCCGCTAGTAAAGAAAACGTGAATTTGTAGAATTCGGTCTTGTTTTCTTTTTCCCATTGTTTATATATATATATAAATTAATGTTGTTGTTATAATTGTTTTTTTTCGTGCACGTGTAAATTATTTAATTTTAATTTATAAAAAATTTACATCTACTTTACTAATAAAATTAATACTAATTAATTCCGCAGTTTTTATTTTCTGTAGTTAGGTAATAAAATTTGTAATATAATATATGTATTCTTTCATTAATTTTGATTTAATTTTTACCATAAGATAATTTTACTTTCTTACTTGGTACGTGCTGACAGATTAATGTTAATGTTTAACAAATTATAATTTTTTTAATACAAATTCTAAATTTACGATAAGATCTTTAACAGTCAAATATTATTAAGTTTTATACAGCCGCAAAACTGACGAAGTTACAACAGTATAACATTTTTGCACATTTATGCTCCCCCCCCCCCCCCCCCCCCCCCCCCCGAATCACTTAAAAAACATTTAGTCAAAAATGTTGACCTTGAAGTCAAAGTAGAATTTGCAGAAGAAGAAAAGTAAACAAAAAATGGTCTTGCTTTTTTTTTTTTTTTTTTTTTTTTGGTTCTGGGAAACGTGGGTATCATTTTTAGACGTGTGAATTGTTTGTTTTTTGAATAATTTTTCACCTGTGGTCGGTTCAAGAAATTGATTGACATTAAAACCTGGTGGCATCAATAGTTCCTTTTTATTCTTAAACAACAATAACAAAGAAACAATATGTATATGTATACACACACACACACGTGAAAAGTTCCTTAATTACATTACTAGCTATACGTTACAATCATAAACCAAAAATTCAGAATCGTGGTAACCTTGTTCTCCTTTGGAGTTCAGCACTCTCATATAAAACCTTACTATACAACAAAGCAAGCACAATATTAAACTAACTAGTCTCCGAGAGTACAACCACAAGCTCTTGCAAAAACCCGGCCAAAATTATACTTATTTATCAACCTTAAAAAAGACTCAACGAATTAGAAGCAGTATAAAGTTGATAAGAAAGAAATGTATCTATCATCAATCATATCTTTGTCTAATGTATAAGTTACATTCGAAATAAAGAAAATGACAACTTAATAAGATAACTTGTGAGGACATAGTTATTACTCTCACTAAAGATCATCGAAAAAACGAGTAGAATTAGAGGGTGGCTTGTAAACTTTTATCGCCTAAACTTATATCAATAAAAATTATTGAATAGATGGTCACCAGTATGAAGATCAATTCCTACAAGTGAAGTTGTAATTTTATCTCAAAATACTTTTCTATTCATTTTTTAACAACCTATACAAAGATATTATCCTAATTAAGAGATTGATCTTACTTTTGGCGCACTTTAGATAAGAATTCATGGATTGCCCTTTAATATATTCAATCAATAGAATACAAAACAAATTGTTAAAAGAATTAGAGAAGTTTTAGGAGTCAACATCACAATAGAACTTAATTAATGAGTGGACTCTATATAAGTTAAAATAAAAATAGATTTAACTAAACCATTATATTTAAGGATTATGCTAATAAAGGCTAATCAAGATGAACACTGGATAATATTTCAATATAAAAAAGTGATTAACTTCTGTTATTTTTGTAATCTCATGAGCCATAATAATAAGTAATTCCTACCAGACAAACTCCCATAATTATTACGAAAAAGAATTATTTCTTTAATCAGATGAAATGATCACAAATAATTATCTTATTTTAAAGGAAAAAAAAAATGAGTACATTACTTATGATGCGATCGGACATGATAAATTTTTTAAAGTGGTTATGTGATTTAATCATGAAAACCTTTCATAAAATGTGCAAATCAAGCAAACACCTTCAATTAATCCTTTAGTTACAGAAATGAAAACCCTAAAATCGTAGCTAGTTAAATGGTATACGGGGAGACGAACTATGAGAGATTTCAATTTGTGGTGATTCCAAAATGCGATGGAAGCTATAAGCAACCACAACAATTTAATGTCCTAGTGTATCAAACCATGATATGAGGTATGCATGCGATTACCAAAGGAAAGAAGATTTGCTGGACATGAATCCCCAGAGAAATGAACAAGCAAACACATGAGGTGGCTTGTTGGCCTGCAGATTGCCAAACTTGGGGATTTATGAAAACGAGGGAGGGATAACTGTAGAGGAAAGATTGAACAAACTTTTTGGACAGCTTTCTCTATTTTGTATTAATGATTTTAAGTTTTACTCAGTTTTCATTATATATAATATACCAATTTTCAAAATTAAAGTAAATATATATATATCTTTTATTTTTTAAGGTAAATAATATAAACATGTTTTTCATATTTGAAAACAGTTTATCAGAAAATAAATTTTATTTTCCTCTTTGTATGGTTGTATCAGATTTCCGGGTTAAATTTGAAGCGAGGTGGGTTCTAAAACCCTAAACCCCAAATGGGAACGCTACCCGTTTGTCTGGGGCTCCCTGCTCCAAAGTTTAGGTTATCTAATCGCAATTTGGTCTGTCACTTACTTCAGGTCTCAATCAGTTCATGTATATTTTGATTCTTTGAATCTCAATCATTTCTCACCTTTGTCTTTGTAATTTTAAAATTTCAGGTTTCCGCGCACTACGTCTTTAGAGACGAAGCATATGGACATAGAAGTGCGTCAAAGTGTAGGTTCTTTTTCCCTCTTGGTTCCCTTTTTGATTTTTGGGAGTTTCCAACGTTTAGTGTGCAATCTTTAGCTGAGAAAATGAATGGTTTCTTAACTTTTGCACATCGTTTATTCAGTGTGTTTGATTTCTCCTGGTTTGAAGAGAAAAGCAAAGGGGTCATTATTGCATAGCTTAAACCGAGGAGCTATAGCATGTGTATCGAATTCTAACTCAGAGACCAGCTTGGAGCTTTCAGAGAGAGAAAATCCCGTTACATATCTTTGTAGGTTTAATGGGGTAGAGCCATTTCGCGGGAAATCCGGTTCTGTTTCGTTTTATGGGTTGACTCATCAACTGGTGGAAGAAGGGAAGTTGGTTTCAGCTCCATTTCAGGAAGATAAGGGTTCATTGTTATGGGTTTTGGCACCTGTTGCTTTGATATCTTCTTTGGTTTTTCCACAGTTCTTTCTTGGAAGTGCAATTGAAGCTTGGCTCAAGGAAGAGACTCTTGTAGGTATTTTCTGCTTGATTGACCTGCTGCGTATTAGATTTTCCGTTGTCTAGCTTTGGAGTTATGCTTTCGGATTCAGATTTGATGAAATGATGTCGGATAACTTGGTTTATTATTCTTTTTCCTTGCAAATTTCCAGTTTGTCTAACCACCTTTTTGGTTCTTTTCATCCATTGTCGCTCATAGGCTATTGCTTGTAATAATTAAAAGTTTGTTTATGATGAGTGCTGAAATAATAGGTTCTTTTTTTTTTACCCGTTCCAATTTTTTTCCCATCTGATAAAGCACAAATCAGCTTTTATAACTGGCCTTTGAGTAAAAAAATAGCACAAGTTGGTGGTGGAAACATGACAGTGGAATAAAGGTAAGGTTCGAAATAAGTATTTAAGATGGGTAGGTCATAAGATAAACATCTGGTTAGCAATGTAACAAGGATGAACTGGTAAGTTAATGGATTTGTCATCATGAATGCTCATATGGGAAATATGGTAGAACTAAAATATTTTCGTACATTTGTTGGTTGTTTTGGGGATTTTTTGACAGTCCCTTTGTTCAGTTCCCTTCCAATCATCCATCATTGACTGTGAGAGTTCTAGATACTAAGTGAAATACTAAACTCTTCATTAGGGTTCTTGATGATTGTTTAACCACTGGCAACTATCATCAGTTATCTTTTTATGGTACTGGAACCTGTCAAGTGTCTGGGGAAAACAAACATAGTCTTGTGAACTGTATAGATACATTTCAGTTTAGATTAACTGCTGGAACCGAGCATAAAATTTATAGATAATCTACCTTTCTTTCTCAATGAACTTGTTTGTTTATGTTTAGGTAGTTATTCGAGACATTCTTTTATATTTATCTTGTCTGAAGACTTTGTTATTGATGTCATGCATGTGGATCTGTTAATTAAAAGGTTCAGATGATAATTTTCATTGGCTCATGTCATGCAGAAATGGTGGCTTCATTGTGCTTTGAGGCAATGTTTTATATTGGCCTAGGGGCATTTCTTTCTGTTACTGACAGTGTTCAGAGGCCATATTTACAATTCAGTCCAAAGAGATGGGGCCTCATAACAGGGCTCAGAGGGTACTTGACATCTTCTTTCTTCACCACGGGTTTCAAGGTCATTGCTCCTCTGTTTGCTGTCTATGTGACTTGGCCGGTGCTTGGCTTGCAAGCGTTGGTTGCAGTGGCTCCTTTTCTAGTTGGCTGTGCAGCTCAACTTGCATTTGAGGCTCACCTCAACAAGCGCGGATCGTCTTGTTGGCCTATAGTTCCTATTATTTTTGAGGTAGTTGATGTTCAGCTTAGATTCATTATTTTTGGAAACGAAAACCAGTTTCAGTTGAGATTCGTGTTTGTGGAAACAAATGTTTTACGGCTTTCTTTCTATTTGACAGGTATATAGACTATATCAATTGACAAGAGCTGCACAGTTTATGCAGAGGTTGATGTTTTTGATGAAAGATTCTCTGATATCTCCAGAAGTAGCAGAGAGAGGTAGTGCGCTTGTTGCTATGGTCGTGACCTTCCAAGTCCTCTCTGTAGTTTGCCTCTGGTCATTGATGACATTTCTTATGAGGCTCTTTCCTTCAAGACCTGTTGCTGAGAACTATTGATTTTTATATGTGGTGCTGTCTATAATTTTTTCCCGATGGCTCTTTCGTCCACAAAGAATCTCTAAACCATTAAGTTTAGGTATTATGTGATATTTTAGCTTCTACGAGATCGTGTGGGCTTGCTGCAAGTTAAAACAAGAGGGTAGTGTAAGGAGCGTTTTCCTGCCAGAGCTTGGCATGTATTGGACAATTTTGATCGGTGGGAGTTATTGATGAAGGAATTATTTGTCTCGGGTTAAAGTAGTTGCCATTCAAATTCTACTAGCCTTTTTTTCATTAAAAATAATGCTACTAGCCTTCTTCTTTGGGATGATAAATGCCAATGAAAAAAATCCTATGAACTAACAATCCACCATTTGGTTGGTTTTGTTAAGTTGTAGTCGTTGCTATACAGGTTATAAAATGGTATTGGTGATACTTAATACTTTAGACGAGGCCCTTTTGTGTATTTAGCATCTTTTAAATAATTAGACTTCATTGTGTGTATTTGATAACATTGCGTATCTTCGAGGAAACTCATAGAATAAAGCACTCATCTCTAAGTATGACAAACAAGGTTACTGGTTCTTGAGAACTTTGTGTTAATCACATACAAGTAAGCTTTCACAAAAAATTTCTACAGGAACAGTTGTCTTCTGTAAATGGTGAAACACCTCTTGTCATCTTTTCCAATAAATCTCCCATTTTCAATGTTGGTGTAAAATTTCCAACCTCTTGTTATCTGTAGGTTACTGATTATTCTTTATACAGTCCCAATGGTCCATAAGTGATGGTTAATCTTTCTCTACAGCTTCTCTATGGCTTCTCTGTCAGTTTAATGAGGCTTCTTTGTCAATCTAATGAAGCCTATGCCTTTTGCTTAATCCCAGATTCTTGTAGGCCTTGCTTCTCTCCCGATTTTCTCTCCTTTGATTCACATAGGCCGCCCTTCACAGTAGTGCTGGTTGCAAAACTCTTTAAGGTAATTTGAGAACTTTCCTCACCCTCCAGGGTAACATGTAATGGGAGGAATGTTCATCTCCCACTTCTCAAAACACAGAAGAAGCTTCTCAAAAGTCAAGGAAATATGCAAATACTCGTGGAGTTTTTGTTGAAGATTATACTCGTGGAGTTGCTTCATAGAATTCACCAAAATTTGAATCTGTCTACTAACTCTAAACCTAAGCTCCATAATCACAACATCTCACAATTCATAGCCTCCATTGATCATAACCAATGACATGCCTGTCAATATAATTCTTATTGTTTCATTTTGTTTACAATAGAGTTTTTAGTTTTGCAGTTAATTTATTTTTCGAAGGTACAAATCTACAAGATTCCTACAAATCCAACTGCTATTTTCAAAAGTTTGGGAACCTAAGTTCCTGAGACCACTAAGTCAGGAGATTCTTTTACCCAATGAAATGTAGAAGAAGATTTAAGACTTGTCACACTGGGGAGAGAAAAAAAAAAGAAAAGTAAGACATGAAATCCATCTAAATAAGCACATCTGGGATTTTTCTACTCGGGATTGTAGTCATACCTTCAACTAAGACCATCAACAGATTCACCTCTGCTCGCGTAGGTCAAAAATTATGTTAAATAAAGGACCTTCAGTACAGAGTAAGTACATGTATAATGTCTACATATTTGAGAACTCTCGACTGCAGTAACTAATCAAGGATATGTCTGCAGAAGCAATCAGTAGTACCTCATAAACACTTTAGAATTCCAACTCAGTCATTGAATGATGTCGTGCTCAATCTGATGATGCTGGATAGTTTTCTCTCCGAGAAGATCAAGATAGGATATGGTTTTCTTGTGAATTTCAACTTGAAAAACTTCAGAAAATTGCTTCATTAAAGAATCATGAGCAATATCAATCAACTTGCTATCATCAACATTCTTGTTTTGAGATAAATTGTCAGTATTGTATATGCTATGTTCTCTGCGCCCATTGGATGGCTGCAATTTACCGAGCAATCCCTTTATGCTTCCAACTTGGCGGTTCTGTATCCCACACGGGACTATCCAGTGGAAAGGGGTTAAATCTGTGGTGACATTCAGTGCTAAACCATGGTATGTTATCCAATGAGATACTCGTATCCCAATTGCTGCCAATTTTTGATCTCCTGCATGGAATTCCACAAAAGAAAATGTCAAATTTTGATATGAGATCCAAAGATTATAGTTATGCTCATAAGACTGATCTCAACAGCATCAAGGCTGCAAAGTTCCAAAAGCCTATCTCATGTGACCTTCATCCACACTGCCTATAGCTGTGTGGAGTTGCGGAGGAAGTAAAGAGCAAGTACATATAGTGCAGAAGAAAGAAAAGTAATCATACCAACCCAAACTCCAGTTAGACCTTCTTGCCGAGACGCCTCTATAGAAAATGTGGCTGAGAGAACACGAATAACGACCTCCTCAAGTGCCCTGAGGTACCAGTGAAGATCCTTCTTGTGATTCCGGAGATTGATAATAGGATACATAACTAGCTACATTGCAACACATATGCATGATAATAGAAGTTAGCTACATAAACTGCAACGGGGGTAAGTAGGCAATCAATCAGGTAACATGCTTAAGACAGAAAAGCCAGAACATCAAAACTTGAAAGCTTGATTCATAGCCGTGGAAGGAAAAATAATTTCCAACGACAACAATACAATCTGACTTGTAATCATTTTTCTTTTTTAAACATAATTGTCAATAAGAAGTTCCGACTTGTGATCATAACTCAAAATAAATAGAAAATGCTCGTCTATCAAGTACTAGAATCAATCGTACAAATAATTTATAAAGAACCAAGGAGAATATGAAACTCTAACAGTGCGAATAATTTAGAGGAAGCACCTGGCCAGGTCCATGATATGTGACCTCCCCACCTCGTTCAGTTCGATAAACATCGTAAGGAGCGTTGTTTATGTCAAATTTGAGGTACTTTTCTGAACTACCGGCACCCATTGTAAACACAGGACCGTGTTGTAATATAATCAGCGTATCTGCGCAATCTTCATTTCTATCAATCAACGCCTTTTTCTGTTTAACAATGCTATTTTGCCAGGACCATGCTTCTCTATAAGAAACCACCTCGTTATACAAATCAAAACACTCACATCTGCACAATTTCGTACAAGCCAGTGAGTTTTGTTTGGTGCAGCTTACATATATGTGAAAATGCCTGAAAAGAAATACGCAGAGATAGAGAAGGAAAGAGCTAAAGAGCAACTTACGGTTTGAACCCTTCATGGGTTAGCGAGCAATGTATTAACGTCCTGCAAATCGAGCGTGTCTTTGCTTTGGAGAAGAAAGAGTAAGATGGGCAGGGTTTGATCTGAAGGTTGGGAAATGGGGATGTTGTGATTGAGGCAAAAGTCAGAGATATTGCAAGATTCATGTATGAATTGCAAGGGGAATTCAGTCATGGTAAAACTTAAATGCCTAGGAAGTAGAACTGGGGAAAAGGATCAAGCAGAAAGAAAATGGAGGAGAGGCGGAAAAACCAAAGAGGTAACGGACCCTCCAGAGTCCAGATACAAATCGGAGCAACCCGCGAGTTTGCTGGAGGGGTATTTGGGTAATTTTACGACTATAAGCCGCCATTAGGAAAGCGATTATTAGAGAAGCCACTCTTTGATTTTTCTTTTTCCTTAAATCATTTGATCAAATATTTATTTTTTTTAATGAAAAAAAAGTTTAAATCAGATTAAAAATTCGAAATTGAAAAAATTTAATTATTCTTTAATATTTTTAAATTTAAAAATATAATAAAATCGTTAAAATTTAATATCAAAACAATTTTAACAACATATTAATAATTTAAAATTTTAATTTTATTAAATTAAATATTATAAATTAGTACTTTATCAGTTCAATAAAATATTTAAACCTTAAACTCTAAATTTAGTATTTTTGGTGATGAAATATGTTTTGAACTCTGTCCAACCTGCGGTGCAGAAATCTTTACTGGCCAAAATTTCTTACAACTCCTTACGGCTGAAATTGAAGACGGACCCACGCGCTGTGGGAAGTGCAATTAGCCACGTGAGAATCAAATTGTTTTTCGTTTTGACTGATGAGAAAGGACAAATCAAGGCTAACCTCTCCAAGAAAAAGTGAAAAAGAAAAACCCCACCTAATATGCCGCGAATCTTCTTTTTTCCAGTTTCCTCACTGCACATTTGTATATAAACCAAATCGATATGCCACTTGGGTATGAACAAACAGAGAAATGGCGACTGCAAGGTTGTTGCGTGCTTCTACGCCTTGGAATCACGGTCTTCCTTCTTCTTTCTCTTCTTCTTCTTCTTCTTCTTCTTCTTCTTCTTCTTCTTCTCCTCATGTTCGAACTGTAAGGTGCCTGAGCAATGCAGGGTCAAAGGGAGAGAAAAAGGTTTTTGGAGATCATGAAAGGAAATCGACGGTGCTAACGAAGGTATCAGAGGCACGGGTTGAATTAATAGATGTTGTCTCTCTGCTCCCAAATCTTATTATTATTACAGCAGTTAAGGTATTAAATGGTGCTACGAAGTGGAGACCCGTGAAATTGCAGATTCAAAGCTTCATTGAAAGGGTATTTCTAGTTTTTACCTTCTTCTTTTGTTTATTTCTTAATGTGTTAAAAGTGATTTGAATTTAAATTTATTACCGCAGGTTGTAATTGATTGCCGATTCTTTACGTTATTTGCTGTTGCCGGATCCTTACTCGGATCAATTTTGTGCTTCCTGGAGGTATATATGTATTCTTTTTCCTTAACATTGGTTTGCTTTTGCAGACATCAAAATTATTTAAAGGTTCATTTATAATTTTATATAAACTTTGAATTTGTTTTATAAATATAGCCTTAGTATACTTCATTTTATATGTTTCATATATATATATATATATATATATATCTCACAATGAGTCATAATATCTTATATGATTTTACAGGGTTGCTTTCTTGTTTTAGAGGCATATTTTAAGTATTTCCAAATTTTATCACAAAGGTGGGATGAAGGGGAAATAATGCGCTTACTCATAGAAGCCATGGGTATCTTTCTGTCTCTCTTTCTTCCGTCCGGGCCTGTCTATACAAGCATATCTCTACATTTTCTCACGTTATTTTTTGGAATTAATGTGCAGACATGTTCTTGGTAGGAACAGCCATGCTCATATTTGGGGTGGGTATCCATGTCATGTTTGTGGGATCCAGAAACATGAAACAGAAACTTCCATGGCTTCCACATTCAAACTTGTTCGGACTCTTCAGTCTCAAGGTTTATATATACTTGTTTTTCCCACCTCCTCTGTATCTCTTGTATTTAGAAATCATAAACTACATAATCATCTCAAATGCTATCCAGTTGAATCTGTCACGTCTAATTTTGTTGGGGTATGGGTGATATCCATTCAAGTAAATCATATATGTCATAAACACTGCATTTATATTTCATATGGGCTGCAGACTCTTCCAAAGTGGGTTGAAATGGAATCGGTTTCACAAGCCAAGTTAAAAATTGGGCATACAGTGATGATGATACTTCAAGCTGGAGTGCTGGAAAAATTCAAGAGTGTGCCTTTGGTGACTAGTCTAGATCTTGCATGTTTTGCTGGAGCGGTAGTAGTTTCATCAGCTTGTATATTCCTCCTCTCCAGGCTTTCTACCTATGGAGTACAATAGGTGGCCGCCAGATAAAAAATAAAGGTATTGACAGTCGGCTCATATCTTCCTTTTCTAGTATAACTGTAACAAGTTAGATGGGTTCCATTAGCAAATAGAAACACTTCTTTTTTTTCATCTCCAGAAGTAGAATGACTGTAATTCGTTTTTCTTCACATCACCTTTGGAGAAATTACTTGTGATTTACAAAGCAATATATTTCAACTGAATTTTTGTATAGTCTATCTGTAACGGTCCCGGAATTTTAAAATGAAATATGTGTATTAAAAAGGTCAAATGCGGAAACATAATAAAAATTTTGATTAAACATCCCTTACACTAAAACAAAAAACGTGCTCAAAGTATAAAAGAACAAACTAATTAAAAGAGAAACTTGAAAATAAAAGCTATAAATATGACTATGGAGTCTTCAGGCGTCCCCTTCGTCGTCTTCCTGCGGAACGGGCTCGGGAACAATGTCTTCCTGATTTGAAATGATTAAATAAGGAATGAGCTACACCAGCCCAGTAAGGATATCACACTATCTCACCGTCACGGAGGTAAAGGTGGGTAGAAAACACAAAAAGACCAACGGAGCATAGTTTACAACAAATTCTTTTATCAATAATAAAATCATTTACTATCCACTTACCTCGGTGAAATTCATAAAACAATATACGAAAGCAATAACATTATCATCATCAGGAAATCATAGGAACTGTATAACATAATACTTATCACGCCTTTTGCATCTCAATTATTACACAATATATTTTTCCTTATTTACCAGCCTACTAGTAACCATGGGGATCCATAGGGGTCCTGCTACCCGTGAACCTTTAACACTTGTAATCAGATTTCAGGGCCGTCCCCATACCCCGTCCGGTATGGGCGTCAAAACTATAAACCTCAATACCCCATCCGATATGAGGGTGAAACGGGCCGTCCCCATACCCCGTCCGGTATGGGCGCCAAAACACATAAGGTCTCCATACCCCGTCTGGTATGAGAGACCACAATCCCGGTAGGGTTCCCTACGGACCCGGTCCGTCCACCATCTCCCAGGATATCTAGTCAGACTGACCACATTATACAATTATCAATTTACATAACTTTTCATTCTCATTTTCCTCAGTCAGCATCATCAAATCACACACAAACAAGCAACCAGTAATTCATGCCAAACCAGACAACATACAACATCGGGTTCTCAGTCATTCAACCCATAATCAATAAAACAGTGATACATGCACACAAAATTATGAAATAAAAACATCAGACATCATACTGCATTTAAAACTGTAAAATAGAACAAAAAATAACTGACCGACAAATACACTAGACTCGGGCTCCATTAGCAACCTTAAACAATTTCACACAGCTATTGATTCATGAAATACCATTTTATCATTTATTGCACTTTAATACCGTGATAGGAAATAGGGTGAGGAATCCTTACTTGTTTTGGGGTCCGAATACGGCTCTACAGTGCGCCTACAGGTTGTCTCTAATTTTCCCTGAATTTTTTCCGGGGAACTGAAACGCATTACTGGTACCTGCACGTATCCCAAAAAATCCCAGATTAGACCCAGGACCCCTTTCGGCCAATATCGCAATTCCGGCACGGCGGCTCCGCCGTGCTCCGGCGACGGTGATTCACCTCGGGTTGGCCGTTTTCGGCCGAATTCGGCCACACTTGCATTGGTCCCTGCGATAAAACAACCCTAGGGCCCTCGGGGGGCAAAAAAATTACGAAAAATCGAAGCTTACCGGCGGCGGTGCTCTCGGGTGCGGCGGCTCTCCGGCGAGGTTCATGTTTTGGTGATTCGGCTCCGATCAACCTGTAGAGAAAAGAATGGTGATCACGGTGATATAAAAATTGTATCAAACGGAGGCCGGGAAGGGCCTCATCGGAGGCAAAAACCGAGGAGGGGCGCGGCGGCGCCGCTGGGTTTCGGCCGTGTTTTCTGGCTGTTTGGCCGGGATTTTGGCTCCGATTTGGCCACAGGGGAACTCAGCGTGGAAAAACGAGCCGGGGGTATGAAATTTACCTCGATCGGCGGTCGGAAAACTCCCCGGTGCGGCGGCGGGTGGCGGCGGCCGGCTCCTCCGGCGTCTGGTTCGCCTTCTCCGGCGAGGGCAGGCGGCTAGGGTTTTTGTGGTCAGGTGTGGGGGTTTTATTTATACCATTTTACCTTTTGATCACAGCCGTCCATTTTGATTAAATCTGGGCCGTCCGTTCTTGATTGAATCTGGGCCGTCCGTGCGTGTGCATCTGGGCCGTCCATGTGATTGCATCCGGGCCGTCCGTGTGCACGCTTGATCTAGGCCGTCCGTGCGCGCGGGGACGCATCTGGGCCGTCCGATCGCGCGCACGCGGATCGCCCACATGGCCCGTTCCCAGGTCGACGTGGTCTCGCCACGTGGCAGGTCCTGGTTGGCCAGGGCTGCTGACTGGGCCGCTGACGTGGCTGCTGACGTGGCGCTGACGGGGCGCAATTTTTCTAAATTGTGTTTTGACCCCCGGTTTTCGATTTTCTTTTTAAAAATACCCATAGAATCCTAATTTTCATCCCTTTTTTTCCAAAATCAATTTCAATTAAATCCAAATAATATTTTTACCCAATTTTATAATTATTATTATTTTATATTATTATTAAACTAAATAAATAAAATTAATAAAAATTAAAATTAATAAAAAAAATAATAATAAAAATGCTAAAATTATTGGGCGTTACACTATCATGATCCAATATGTATTGTTTTAGATTTCTCATTGTTGTGGGAGATGGATTGATGCTTTATCTATAGTTCATCAAGAGCTTCAGCTCCATTTCTGCTCATACCTGGTAGAATAGCTATATACATTTGAATTACTTAGAAAAGAATCAATAACTTAAATAAATCATCTGTTTAGCTCTCAGAAAATAAAGATATAAGTTAATTACTTAGAAATTCATTCAATTGACATTATGCATAAAATATATAGATGTATCATTAAGGTGTTAGTCCATGGGTCAAAGCATTTTTTTTCAAGCAAGAGCATCACACATTTAAATCTCTAATTTTTGAATTATAGCTCAATTAAAAATGTCATCCATTGCAAAAAAAAAAAAAGAGACATTATATATAACTATAAATTAAGATATTATTAAAAAAAAAACTATTTATGATAGATAAAATAAAAAAGTACATATTTGCTGATAAAAAAACGAACTATATAGTACTAAAACTGAAAATGTACAATTGTCACATAAAAAACTATCATTTTAACATAAAATTTGACTGGAGCATTACATATTTGCTTAAAAGTTATAAATCAATAGAAAAGAGTTCTGTATCTCTCAAATCATAATACAACGATTGAATATCCACATATAATCTTACTTTAATCTGCGTTTCTTGCTGGCACGACTAGCTGGAATGGTTACATCTGAAAGTCCATTTTCTAATGCTGTTATTAGATTTTTAAAGTAGATCTTAGTCACAAAAGTAAGATTCACTAGCTCATTACTGAATTTGTCAAAATGTTTACTTGATCGGGTTGACTTCCTCTTGTAATCATCAAGAAAGATTGTTATTTCTCTTTCTACATATTTATGCAGCTTCTCCACAATATTCTCGGCTTGCAATTGTAAAAACTTGAACAACTCCTTTTTTGGTGCCTCATCCTTATTGCAAGACAGGTAATATCCATAAACATATGTCCATGACAACACTCTCTTACCCTCCACAATCTGTTGCCACGCCTCTACTAAAAAGTTGAGTTTTTCTTTTGGCAAATGTTGTTTGTTGCACAGTATTGGAATATCTTCTCTTTTAGTTGATTCTAATTTATCTTGTGCTTTTCTCATAAACTTCATGTTGTTTAGCCAATTCTCGGAATAATATTCATATCTCTTCAGAGACTCCCTCAGGTTTTCTCTTTCTCTCTCTTTTATTTTATCACACCTAATGCATTCTGTATGAATTTTCCAAGGATTCAGGCACAACCAACAAAACTCAAAGTTACAAGGAGGTTTACAAGTCATGTGCATACAACCCTCGTTCTTCTGGATCGGCCTCAAACATTTGGGGCAAGGTTTTGTGAAAGCTTGTATCCACTTCATGTTACCTTTATCTGACTTATTTTTCACCATCCATCGCTTCATTGTGTCACAGTCTACAGGACGGTGAGCCTCATAACCACAATGCCAGCAAAATTTATGGTAACATTCACATGATATATCATGAATCCCGTTATCTCCTACCATAACTAGACCAATTGCAAGTTTGCAATCTATAGCAGGACACCACTTTATAATTTTACTCTTTTTTTCTACATAAAATTGAATAAGATAATCTAGATATTTTTCTTTTTGTACCTTAGTGGCGAACCCCAAAACCTTGCTCGGGTAGACAGTTGTGTTGCAAGATGGCTCCGGACACCTCAAATTCAAACAACCACAACCATTATTAATGGCTGTGTTTATGTAACCAGCCCAACAATCTTGACAAAAGCCATGACCACAAGAAGCTGATCGAATCTTATCATGACTATAGGATTCAAAACAGATCCCACAAGTAAAAACACCACAAAAAGCTAAAACTTTAGATAAATTCTCAGTTCGCAAACCAACCCTTTCACGAACTTCACGTTCATTAGAAAACCATTTATCATATACTTCGTCAGTATTCCAGTTATGATTGAGGAGTAAAATACATGCCTGCGATTTGGGTATTGACAGCACGATTGATATTTCTTCGATATCGATTTTCACTTGCTGAAGTATATGAATCTCAGTAAATATTGTAAATTTCGTTCGATCATTTGATTGATCTTCTTCGATATCACCAATATCTGCAAAATCGTAGATGTCATCGTTGTATTGATCTGTATCAATAATGTTATTATCTTCAGGGGAACAATCAACTTCTCTTCGATCCATGGCAAAACGAGATCTAATTGTTGTAATTGAAGTAGAGAAATATTGGTAGAATTTGAAAAAAAAAATCACAAACTTTAAGACCAAATCAAGGAAAAAGGGGAGATGTATTCGCTAGGCAATATGGAGAGATTATATAGACAAATTAAGTCGGTTAACTTATGTTCTAGTTGATAATTTGATAAAGAAGATTAAATCTTGACCCTCTATTTATTAAAACCAAATCAAAAAAAAAAAAAAGAGGGATGTATCCGGCAGGCAATATTGAGAGATTATATTGACAAATTAAGTTAGCTAATTTGTGTTTTAGTTGATAATTCGATAAAAAAAATTAAATTTTGACCGTTTGTTTATTAAAATAATATAATAATTTAATTTATTTTGATAAATCTAACTGTAAATATTAAAAGAGTGATTAAAATTAATTTATTATCTCACCACTTTAAAAAATTTATATATAATCCTTAATCATCAAGTAATTTGACTTATACTATAAGTAGCCATTAATGTTAAATGAGGTATATTTGAGTATCCGTTATAATCTTTTAAGGATAACAATTATCAATGTTATATAAAATATATAAGTTATTTTCTCTCAATTTATTAATTTATGTTTATTATAATAAATCTAAACATTAAAGATTCATAATAATGAAAAATCCAATTTAATATTTCTTTGCTACAAAATTTGTCTAATCCTTACTTATTAAATATAATATTTTAAACTGTCCGCCATAATTTTATTATTTTCAATTGTTTAAAAATTTAAAATTATAATTGTTATTGTTTGAATTTGTATTATTATTATTATTATTATAAGAATATCTTACTTTTTCTTTTTTAAAAAAGAAATTAATAAATTAAATTTTTTGTCTAAATGGGCTCAAGAGCCATTTTATCTGGCCCAGAAACCCCATGAGTCCGGCCCATTAAAGTATATGTCTTGTCATGTAACTTTTGCTTTTGATAAGTTTCTGTTTAGTCGAACGGATTGAATAATTTCATTCACTTCAATTAATAATTCAATGGCCAACAAATTAACTCAAAATTTTCTTTTGTAACTCTTTACAGATTATTTACATTATGTTATATAAATTACATGTATTTTTATATATTATACTGCATATAATATTTTTATGATATATAATATATATAACATATATTTTATATTCTATATAAATATTACATTATGCTATACATGTTACATATATATATATATATTCAATAAATTTAATACAATTTAATCTGAACATAAAGCTAGAATTACAGGGTTGCTTTCTTGTTTTAGAGACATATTTTAAGTATCTCCAAATTTTATCACAAAGGTGGGACGAAGGGGAAATAATGCACCGACTCATAGAAGCCATGGGTATCTTTCTGTCTCTCTCTCTTCTATCCGGGCCTGTCTATACAAGCATATCTCTGCACATTATTTTTTCAAGTTAATGTGCAGACATGTTCTTGGTAGGAACAGCCACGCTCATACTTGGGGTGGGTATCCATGTCATGTTTGTGGGATCCAGAAACATGAAACAGAAACTTCCATGGCTTCCAAATTCAAACTTTGTTCGGACTCTTCAGTCTCAAGGTTTATATATACTTGTTTTTTCCCACATCCTCTGTATCTCTTGTATTTAGAGATCATAAACTACATGATCATCTCAAATGCCACACAATTGAATCTGTCACATCTAATTGTGTAGTCTATCACAATTCAATATGTAAAAAAAAAAAAAAAAAAGAAACGGCGTTATATGTAACTATAAATCAAGGTATTACAAAAAAAAAATAACTATTTACGATAGACAAAATAAAAAAAGTACATATCTAACGATAAAAGAACAAACTATATAGTATTAAAACTGGAAATGCACCATTGTCACATAAAAATCCACCACTTTAACATGAAATTTAATCAGAGAATTACATATTTGCTTAAACATTATAAATCAATAGAAAGAAGTTCTATATTCTTCAAATCATAATACAATGATTGAATATCCACATGTAATCCTACTTTAATCTGCGTTTTTTGGCGGCACGACGAGGTGGAATGATTACATCTGAGAGTCCATTCTCTAGTGCGGTTATTAGATTTTCAAAGTAGGTTTTAGTCACAATAGTAAGATTCACTAACTTTTCACTAAATTGGTCAAAATTTTTACTTGATCGGGTTGACTTTTTCTTGCAATCATTAAGAAAGGTTGTTATTTCTTTTTTGACACATTCATGCAGCTTCTCCACAATATGCTCGGCTTGCAATTGTAAAAACTTGAACAACTCCTTTTTTGGTGCCTCATCCTTATTGCAAGACAAGTAATATCCGTAAACATATGTCCATGACAACACCCTCTTGCCCTCCACAATCTGTTGCCACGCCTCTACCAAAAAGTTGAGTCTTTCCTTTGGCAAATGTTGCTTGTTGCACAATATTGGAATATCTTCTCTTTTAGTTAATTCTAAATCATCTTGTGCTTTTCTCATAAACTTCATGTTGTTTAGCCAATCCTCGGAATAATGTTCATATCTCCTCAGAGACTCCCTCAGGTTCTCTTTCTCTCTCTCCTTTATTTTATCACGCCTAATGCATTCTGTATGAATTTCCCAAGGAGTCAGGCACAACCAACAAAACTCAAAGTTACAAGGAGGTTTACAAGTCATGTGCATACAACCCTCGTTCTTCTGGATCGGCCTCAAACATTTGGGGCAAGGTTTTGTGAAAGCTTGTATCCACTTCATGTTACCCTCATCTGACTTATTTTTCACCATCCATCGCTTCATTGTGTCACAGTCTACAGGACGGTGAGCCTCATGACCACAATGCCAACAAACTTTATGGTAACATTCACATGATACATCATGAATTCCGTTATCCCCTACCATAACTAGACCAATTGCAAGTTTGCAGTCTATAGCAGGACACCACTTTATAGTTTTACTCTTTTTTTCTACATAAAATTGAATAAGATAATGTAGATATTTTTCTTTTTGTACCTTAGTGGCGAACCCCAAAACCTTGCTCGGGTAGACAGTTGTGTTGCAAGATGGCTCCGGACACCTCAAATTCAAACAACCATAACCATTATTAATGGCCGTGTTTATGTAACTAGCCCAACAATCTTGACAAAAGCCATGACCACAAGAAGCTGATCGAATCTTATCATGATTATAGGATTCAAAACAGATCCCACAAGTAAAAACACCACCAAAAGCTAAAACTTTAGATAAATTCTCAGTTCGCAAACCAACCCTTTCACGAACTTCACGTTCATTAGAAAACCATTTATCATATACTTCGTCAGTATTCCAGTTATGATTGAGGAGTAAAATACATGCCTGCGATTTGGGTATTGATAGCACGATTGATACTTCTTCGATATCGATCTTCACTTGTTGAAGTACATTGATCTCAGTAAATATTGTAAATTTCGTTCGATCATTTGATTGATCTTCTTCGATATCACCAGTATCTGCAAAATCGTAGATGTCATCGTTATACTGATCTGTATCAACAATGTAATTATCTTCAGGCAAACAATCAACTTCTCTTCGATCCATGGCAAAACAAGATCTAATTGTTGTAATTGAAGCAGAGAAAGATTGGTAGAATTTTTTAAAAAATCACGAACTTTAAGATCAAATCAAGCGAAAAGGGGAGATGTATTCACTAGGCAATATGGAGAGATTATATAGACAAATTAAGTCGGCTAACTTGTGTTCTCATTGATAATTTGATAAAAAAATTAAATCTTGACCGTCTATTTATTAAAACCAAATCAAGGAAAAGGGGGATGTATCCAGTAGACAATATAGAGAGATTATATCAACAAATTAAGTTAGCTAATTTGTGTTTTAGTTGACAGTTTAAATTTTGACCGTCTATTTATTAAAATAATATAATAATCTAATTTATTTTATAAATCTAACGGTAAATATTAAAACAGTAATTAAAATTAATTTATTACCTCTCCACTTTTAAAAAATTTATTTATAATCCTTAATCATTTAATAATTTGACTTATACTATAAATAATCATTAATGTTAAATAAAATATATATTATCTGAATTTATTATAATGAAACATCGATTTATGTTTATTCTAATAAATCTAAACATTAGAGATTCATAATCGTAAAAATTTTAATTTAATATTTCGTCGCTATGAAATTTCTTTAATCCTTAATTATTAAATATATTATTTTAATTTGTCTGATTTAATATTATTATTTTCAAACTTTTTAAAGTAAAAATTATTATTGTTATTATTATATTATTATTGTTGTCGTTGTTATTATTACTTTCGTTGATATTTTTTGTCTCAAGTTTGCTTTTCGCTAAAACACTTTAATTTTGAAATTTAGTCAAAACCCATTTTAGGCTTTTATAAAATAAAAGTAAGGCTCGACTATTTTTTACTCAACAAAATCCCTAAATTTAAGCTAAACTTTTTTACTCAAATAAACCCAAAAATCTCAATCCAATCAACCCAAATTTCCACTTGAAACTCGAAATCAGCCTAAACCGAGTTCAATCGAATTTTTTGTTTTTTTGCCTAGGCAGTTGATTTCATTGATTTTGATATATAAATTAATAGATTTTTATTACCGTAATATTACACGTAATACCGGTTAAATAATATAACTATATTAATTCATTTAAAGTATGATATTATATAATTTTTAAGCTTTTGATTTGTTGAAATAATAATAAATGCATCAATTAAAAACCAGTATAACATATTATATAAGAATATAATTATTAAAAAGTTATAAATATTAGTATTCTTACAGAATTACTCAAAAATTTATTTAATTGTAATTATGTATAAAATACACACAAGTACCATTGAGGTGCTAGTCTATATGTTCAAAAGCATTATTTCTTTTTTCTACAAGAACATCAAATGTTCAAATCTCTAGTTGTGGAATTACAACTCAATTAGAAATGTCATCCGTTGCCAAAGAAAAATGTAAGACAATATGTACAACTATAAATTAAGGTACTACAAAAAATAAATTATTTAGGGGGTAGATAAATTATAAAAGCACATATTTGTTGATGACGAAGAAAAAAAAATTTATTTCACATTGTACGAACTACATAATATTAAAACTAAAAATACACTATTATCATATAAAAAGCCACTACCTTCACATGTAATTTATTTAGAGCATTATAAATTTGCTTAAAAGTTGTAAATTCAATAGAAAATAGTTCATTATTTCTCAAATCATGACACAATGATTCAATATCCACATATAATCCTCTTCAGTTTGCATTTCTGACACGACGACGAGGTGGAACAATTGCATCTGAGAGTCCAATTTCCATACTTGTTATTAGCTTTTCAAAGTGGAATTTAGACACAATGGTACGATCCACTAGTTTATTTTTGAATCGATCAAAATGTGTACTTGACTGGGTTGACTCGTTCTTGTCATCATCAAGAAATGGTGTTATTTCTCTTTCTGCATATTCATGCAACATCCCTATATTAAGCTTGGCTTGCCATCGTAAACGCTGGTATAATTCCTTTTTTCGTCCCTCACCCTTATTATAAGTCATGTAATATTCATAAACATATGTTCATGACAACACTCTTCTGCTATCCACAATTTGTTGCCACACCTCTATTAAAAAGTTGAGTCTTTCATTTGGCAAATGTTATTTGTCGCACAATTTTGGAATATCTTCTCTTTCAATTGATTTTTAAATCTTCTTGACCTTTTCTCATCGACTTTATGTTATTTAACCAATGCTCGAAATAGTATGAATATTTCCTTAATGCCTTTTGATTCTCTATCTTACTCTCCTCGATTTTACGCATATTATCAGGCATAATGCATTGTGTATGAGTTGTCCAAGGATTTAGGCACAACCAACAAAACTCAAAGTCACAAGGCGGGCTACAAGTCATATGCATACAACTAGTGTTCTTTTCGATTGGCCTCGAACATTTAAGACAAGGTTTTGTGAAAGCTTGTATCCACTTCATATTACCTTCATCTGATTCATTCTTCAATATCCACTGTTTCACGATGTCACAACCCACAGGACGATGAGCCTCACAGCTACAATGCTAACGAAATTTATGATGACATGCACATGACACACCATAAATCCCATTTGTCCCTATCACAACTAGACCAATTGCAAATTTACAGTCTGGAGCGGGACACGACTTTATAGTTTTATTCTTTTTATCTACATAAACTCGAGTAAGATAACTAAGATATTTTTCTTTTTGTACCTTAGTGGCCAACCCAAAAATCATGTCTTGGTAGATAGTTGTACCACAAGATGGCTTCGGACACCTCAACTTCAAACAACCACAACCATTTTTAATGGCTATGCTTATGTAACCAACCCAACAATCTTGACAAAAGCCATGACCACAAGAAGCTGATTGAATCTTATCATGACTATAAGATTCGAAGCAGATCCCACAAGTAATAACATTATCGAAACTTAAAACTTTTGATAGATCTTCAATTAGCAAACCGACCTTTTCACGAACTTCGTATTCATTAGTGCTCCAATTATGATTGAGGAGTAAAATACTTGCTTGAATTTTGGTATTGACAGTTTAATAGATACTTCTTCGATCTCGGTCTCCATCTGCTGGAGTATGTCAACCTCATCAAATATTGCAAATTTTGTCAGATTTTTTTATTATTCTTTGATATCATTGTTACTAGCGAGATCATGGATGTATTTGTCGTATAGATTTATATCAAAAATGTTATCAGCCTCAAGCAAGTGATTAACTTCTCTTGGATCCATAGCAAGATTGTTGTAATTAAAGTAGAGAAAGATTGGTAGGACTCAAAAAAATCACAAACTTTAAGACCAAATCAAAGGAAAAGGGGATGTGTCCAACGGACAATCTAGAGAGATTATATAGACAAATAAGGTTGGCTAAATTGTATCTTGGTTGATAGTTTGATAATCAAAATTAAATTTTGACCGTCTATTTATTAAAATAATTTAATAATCTATATTCATTTTAATAGATCTAACGGTAAAGATTACAACAGTGACTAAAGTTGATTTAATATCTTGTTACTATAAAAAATTTCTATGTAATCTTTGATCATTAAGTAATTTGACTTGTGCTATAAATAGTCATCAATTTGGAATTCAATATATTTGAATATTCATCCAAGAGAGTCAATACAACTTATTTATAATCTTTAAGGATAACAATTATCAATGAGTTATATAAAATATATAGGAAATTTTTTCTCAATTTATTATAAAAAAATAATAATTTATGTTTATTCTAATAACTCTAAACATTAAATATTAGTCATGAAAAATTCAATTTATACATTTTTGTCTAATCCTTAATTACTAAATTTAATATTTTAATTTTGTCCAATCTAATTTTGTTATTTTTAAAATTTTAAATTATTATTATTATTGTTGTTGTTGTTATTTTCTATCTCAGATTTATTTTTTACTAAAAATTTTTGATTTTGAAATATATTCCAAACTCAAATTCGGCTTTTTCAAAATAAAAATAAGATTCAATTATATTTCTCTCTCTTTCACATACGATTATTTTAAAGTAATAAAATAAAATATTTATTTAAAAATAAACTTTATTTTTATTAAAAAATTAATAAAAATATATTTATTACAATTTAAATTAATATAATATTAATTTTAACTAGATATGAATATATGTTTTAATAAATTTATTAAATAAAAATATATTGGTAATTCTGGGATGCTATGCTGATTTTTTTTTTTTAATTTCTTAAAATTTTAATTTAAAAACACAATAAACATATTTCATCAAATAAAAAAAAAATTAAAACAAACTGGTTAAAAAACTTGTGAACATAAAATAAACAATTAAAACAAAACTCTTTTACTTGACCGTTTGTGAACTTTCGGGTCGGACTTCGATATGAATAGACGCGCCATCGGGCCAAAATCAAAATCCGAAACATAACTTTTAACAGCGGATTCCCAATTTCTGTTCCGTTAACAGTTAAATCCGAATTTTCACATTCATTAATATTGACGACGCGTCCTCGAAGCTCTTGGCTCATCCTTCTTCTTCTTTCCCTTCTCTCCTGTGTCTGTTCACTTACCTGGAGAGTTCACAATTTTACCTGAAGAAGAACAAGGGAACAGAGGACAATGGCTAAGTCGAGCGCAGACGACGAGGAGCTGAGGCGAGCCTGCGAGGCCGCGATCGAAGGCACCAAGCAGAAAATCGTTTTGTCGATTCGCGTCGCTAAGAGCCGCGGGATCTGGGGAAAATCTGGAAAATTGGGCCGCCATATGGCCAAACCTAGGGTCCTTGCTCTCTCCAGTGCGTTTCTCTATTCTTTATCCAACTCGTCGCCTTTTTATCTGTTCTTGATTAGCATTTCCTAGTTTTGCTTTTACTGTACTCAATAACTCGTTCCTTTCTTGTTCCACAAGCTCCCTTTCCTTTTAGAGATCGATTCGTGCAATATTAGGATTGAATTAATTAGCTTCAGATTTTAAGTCTGTGGTTTGTAGAAAACAATTAGCTCATATTGGGATGTCGAGTTAATATCAGATAGAACTTGAGATATTTGCAGTTGGTAGGGGCCCATTTACATATATACCATTGCATAGTTAATTTCTCAGTTGTCTAAATTGTCAGTGTTACAAAGCTTGTATAGTTAGTAAGGCATTTTGGTTGGAACTTGAGGAAGTCATTTTGTCTATACAAATCTTTCTCAGGGAATTTAACTTGCACAACACTTGCGGGTTGGTGAGATCTCACATTTTTACTTTTAGGTGACAGCTGCTTGCATTATCTACTTTTTTTGAATTCTATTCTGGATTAGGAGTATTGGGGGGGGGGGGGGGGGGGAGGGGAGGAGAGGAGGAGAAGCGAGAGAGGGAAAGAAAAGATAACTGACAGTGAAGAGGAATAATAATGAGATCCTTCAAGTTGGCAAATCAAATAGTGTTATTTTGAATATACTGTAACTGGTTTTCCTAGACCACTTAATGATGTATATTCACTTGGAAAATTGAGTGATAAGATGTGGTTCTACAGCTAAAGCAAAGGGTCAGAGGACAAAAGCTTTTCTCCGAGTCTTAAAATATTCAACAGGTGGAGTTCTAGAGGTAATTTTCACTTCATCCCTCTGTTCAGAGAAATTTCAAACCCCTTGATTGTGAATATTACATTATGCCATAATTTCTTACCATATCCCACAAGGTTCTAAGCTTCCTAGCTGATGGATTTTTGAAACTTTCCTCCTATATACAGCCTGCTAAACTGTACAAGCTAAAGCATCTTTCTAAGGTGGAAGTTATAACTAATGACCCCAGTGGATGTACGTTTACTCTGGTAACTCTCACTCTCTTATTCACCAACAAAAGTTTACTATTTTCCTTCTGGATTACAAACTAGGCAGGTTAAACAGAGCCTAAAAATTAAAATGGAAAAAATGAGAAATAAAAGTGCTTTTCATTTTAGCTTTAGTGGTTCTCTAAGGTAACAAAGACTAAACAAATTGCGAAGCAATTTTTCCTTTTGAGATACTGTACTTTACTTCTCATCATCTCTCAGCATAGTCCTGTTCTCATAATTTTCTTTTACCCTTTTTTAGGGATTTGATAATCTTAGAAGCCAGAGTGTTGCTCCACCACAATGGACCATGCGCAATATTGATGACAGGTAACAAAATGGGGAATGACATTGAAAAAGAAAGAAATAAGGAAATAGATAATCAACGACTTTCCCTTCTTTGATATTGTTTTTCTACGATTACACTGATGTGTTTTGCTTCTCTGTTTCATACACTTGGCCCCTTTTTTAGGAACCGCCTTCTACTTTGTATCTTAAACATCTGCAAGGACGTACTGGGTCGTCTTCCAAAAGTTGTTGGTATAGATGTTGTGGAGATGGCTCTTTGGGCTAAGGTGTGCTTTATGATTTAGATCCCTGCCTTGGTATTTGTCACATGTGTCTAAGTATGAAATTCTCATTGTATATTCGTAAATGGTACTGCTTGTTCGTTGCACTTACGAAAGCTTTTATTGTTATAACTATTAGAGGAGCTTCTTGTTGAAGAATGATCTATGCTAAAAGGAGTAAAGCTTTTGGTTAGAAGCTTTTTTTGCTACTCTAGGAATTTTGTAAGAATAAAACAACAAAAAAAAGGTATAACAATAAAATATGAAAGTTAAATTTTTAAATTTTAAATAATATTTTATATTTTATATAACAATTTAGAAGATAGAAGACTAAACATACATAAAATAATGAGATGATGGATAGGGTCGGTGTTAATGATCTGCCTTTATCAAATGGGTAGTGGACTCGGTCCAATCAACAAAGTAGGTCGAGAATAGACAGATTTTTTATTTCATCGAATTTGTTGGTGGATCTTGCTGGGATTTGTCACAAAATTTTACCCTGATCTATCTCGGATCATTATCCTATTTGCATTGAAGCTGAGGGGATCCAATGGGGTCCTATCCCTTTCGTTTGGATAATAAATGGCTGGGGAAGACAAATTTTAGGCAGCTGGTGGAAAAACTTTGGCTGAACACAGAAGCTGAAGGTTTTGCAAGTTACAGATTTTCCTGAAAAACGAAACTAAGATTTGGACTAAAGAGGTCTTGGGTGAGGAAAAAGCAGAGTTTGAGACTGTCATGGCTGAGAGTAATGAACTGGATGTGAAAGAGGAGTTGAAGGGCTTAAATGATGATGAAAGAGGAAGGAGAGGCAATCTGATGCTTAAACTGACTTCTCATTTGAAGGATGAAGAGTCTGTATGGAGACAAAGATCCAAGGAGAAATGGTTGGAGGAGGAGGATAGGAACACTAGATATTTCCATGCTTTGGCCTCTTGTAGACGCCAAGGGAATTACATAAAAGAGGTTTGGTGTGGTGGTAAGAAGGTTCAGGGCAATACCGAGTTGAGGGAGGCTGCCAGAGGATATTTTCTCAATCTATACAAAGAAGACAGGGTGGTTCGTCCCAATTTGAATGGTTTGCCATTTAATAGAATTTCGGAAATGAGTAGTAAAATGCTCGAAGCTGAATTCACTGAGGAGGAGGTGCTTGATGGTTTAAAATCATGCAATGGAAATAAGGCTCCTGGACTGCATGACTTTAATTTGAGGTTTCTTCAAGCTTCTCGGATAAATTTGTGAAATCTTTAAACTCTACCTTCATTACACTCATACCTAAAAGGAATGAGACTAATGAGTTTAAAGATTTTAGACCTATAACCTTAGTGGGGTGTGTCTACAAATTAATTATAAAGGTTTTGGGTAGAAGACTTTCTAAGGTGTTGGGGATGTTATTGGGGATTGCATGCTTTTGTTGAAGGAAGACAGATTCTTGACGCGGTGATGACTGCAAATGAAATGATCGATGATTCTTTTGTCAATAAGAGGGACGGTTTGGTGTGCAAGCTAGATTTGGAGAAGGCTTATGACTATGTTAACTGGGTTTTTGTTGATTATTTGCTTGATAGAATGGGCTTTGGGTCAAAATGGAGGAAGTGGATGAAAACATGTATTGCTACTACATCTTTTGCTGTACTAATAAATAGGGGTCCTTCTAAATTTTTCAAGGCGACAAGAGGTTCAAGACAAGAGGATCCTTTCTCTCCTCTTTTTTTCATCTGTGCTATGGAATCTTTTAATGGCCTTTTGAGTAGGGTGAATAATCTGCAGTTGTTGACGGGTGTATCAGTGGGTAGAGGTGCAAACAAAACAGATGTGACCAATCTATTTTTTGCTGACGACACTCTTATATTCTGCCAACCAGACTTAAAGAATCTGCTACATTTAAGATGTATATTATTATGTTTTCAAGCGGTATTGGGGCTCAAAATTAATCTCAACAAATCCGAAATGGCCAGAACTGGTGGTGGTGATGCGGCTGGGGCTTATGCAGAAATTTTGGGGTGCAGAGAAGTTAAAATTCCTTTTTAAGTATTTAAGGGTTCCCTTGGGGCAAAATATAAAGATCAAAGTATGTGGGAGCCGGTCATTGACATATATGAAAGGAGACTTGCAGGGTAGAAGAGGGGTTTTCTGTTTAATGGAGGGAGATTAACCTTAATTAAAAGCACATTGGCCAATCTTTCAATATATTACTTATCTACAATTACTATCCCGGTGAAGGTGGCAAAAAAAATTGGAAAGCATCCAGTGTAGGTTTTTGTGGGGCGATGGTATAGATGATCAGAAATATCATTTGGTTAATTGGAATGACATTAAAGCTCCTTTTCAATATGGAGGATTGGGGATTCAGTCTTTGATTAAATTGAATGAAGCCCTTCAAGGTAAATGGCTTTGGAGGTATTGGAGGGAAGAAAATAGAATGTGGAGAAGGATTGTTGAAGCTAGATGGGGTGAGCATATGACTACAAGAAGTGGTGGCAGATTTTCTATCCCTCACGGGCGGGGATTGTGGAGGAAAATTCTGATGCAGTGACAATTGTTTAATCAGTGCTTAAAGTAGAAGTTTGGCAGAGGTAAATTTTTGGGAGGAAGATTGGGTTGGGGATGGTAGATTACTGAGGAGATTTTCCAAAATTTATAATATCGCTCAATCCAAAGATATGACTGTTTTGGAGGCTTACAGGGTAGTTAACGGGAACATAATATGGTTAATTAATACTAAAAGGAATTTGAATGATTGAGAGCTTGATGAGTTTGAAGACTTGATGTCTACTCTTGAATCTGTGCAGGTGTTGGATAGTGATGATCAGGTGGTTTGGAATCTGGAAAAAAAATGGAATATTTTTGGTCACTTCATACTATAAGTTCTTAAATGAGACAAGTACTGAAAACGAAAGATTATTTCCTGCTAAGTTGATTTGGAAACTAAAATTCCTCCACGCATTGCTTTTTTTGCATGGGAGGCATGCTGGGAAAAAATCTTTACTTTGGACAGGTTGAAAAGTAAAGGCAGGATTATTATAAATGGTCGCTATTGCTGTTTCAAGGCTGAGGAAACTTGCAATCACCTACTACTATGGTGTCCTACTGTTTCTAACCTATGGTGCAGGATTTATGGGTGGTTAGGTATCAATTGGGTTATTTTGGGTTCGGTTGGGGGGGGGGGGGGGAGAGATTTGGGCATGAGATGGTTTATATGTAAAAAAAACATTGCTAACTTTATCCCTTTGACCGTTTTTTTGGGTCATTTGGAAAAAGCAGAATAGAAGGGCTTTTGATAGCATATTGAGTAGTTCTAATAGATTAATTGATAGATGGATACACTTGTTTGGGTCAATTGTGTTTGGTCATGATATCATTAATGATGGAAATTTTTGGGGATATCATTGATGCTCTAACTTCATTGTAGAGATTTTGTACATGAGTGGTACCTCCATTTTTGGTAACTTGTGAATAATAGTTTACACTTTTTATTTTATTTTTTTAAAAT
The DNA here is from genome assembly GCF_054855325.1 of Carica papaya. Taxonomy (NCBI): domain Eukaryota; kingdom Viridiplantae; phylum Streptophyta; class Magnoliopsida; order Brassicales; family Caricaceae; genus Carica; species Carica papaya. Next base: position 27,538,478 of record NC_142309.1, read on the forward strand.
AATAATAATAATAAAGAAAAAACAGAAAAAAGAAAATTTGCCTTAGGAATTTAACAAAGTTAAAATCAATATTGTTGGAAATTTACTTTTTTAATAATGGCCACATCTGTTTTGATAAAAAAGTTGTGTGCATTTGAGAAGCCAAGCTCAAATTATTATAGAAAATAAAGTTAAGATTAAGAAATAATAATAATTTGATGTCAATAAGAAGATTAGAGAGAAAGAGAATGAGGGAGAGGGAGTTCCTTCAGGAAAGCAATAGTTACTTTAGTGAAGACCACTTTGTCTACCATTTTGTGGTGACAAAGTCATTCTAATTTTTGGTGGTTTTTCTATTTTTTGATGCCCATATTTTTGCCACAAAAAAAAGGATTGGACCCTATCATTTTGCCCATTTCCATGTTACTATACAGTACCATAAGGTAATATATAGTAGGTTATATACTAAAAGCACAGTCAAGATCGTACTTAAAATGAAAAGATCTTGGTACATCCGTCATTTCATCTCTAGCATTTCTTTTGATATATATGATATCATCTTGGGGTTGAAAAGATTCTGCAAAGTCTCTCTCTTTTTCAGTGACATTTATGTTCATATGTTTTATACCATCCTAGATTAAAGAGATCTTGCATTCTATTTCATTTAAAACTGACTTGTTTGTTAGATCTACTACGTTCTTGATTCAAAGTGCTGTGACTTAGATTTCCTGGTGAAATCTACTTCATCACAAAAAATTACTTTTATATTAATTGGATACAGGAAAATACGCCTGCAGTTACAACTCAAAGGAATCTGCAAGATGGTCCAGTTGTTGATACAGTGACAGAAAGTGACTTGAAAGTGACTGTTGAAAAAGAACTTGTTTCCCAAGCTGAGGAAGAGGACATGGAGGCTCTTCTGGGCACGTATGTCTGCAAAAGCTCTTTATTTTGGTTCTAGCTTGCGTTAATTTACTTTGCAGGGACGCTTCATTATGCATTATGACTGAATAGGAAAAAGATGGGATAAAGATGTAAATCATGACTTGGCAGCAACCATTTAGATCTACTAAACATTTTGAGCCTCTTGAAACATAAATGACAGATCTGTTGCACACCTTGAATTTGCTTCAACATTTAGTCTACATTGAGATCCTCTTGGATTCAATTAACAAGAGATAGATAAGATCTCCGATTTGTGTATTTAATTTATGTCATCTTGATCATTTGAATCCAAAAGTAGTTTAAGAAACTCAATTCGGTTATGATTGATGTCAGTGTGTCTAAAATAATTGATTGTGGCTAATTATTATGAAACTTTTAGATTGATAGAAAATGATCCAGTATGTTTTTTATACTTCAATATATTACCTCACATGCAAGTTTACTAGGTTAAAACCGTGGATCAAACACATGTATCATATTTTGTGTTAAAATTGTGTTAGCAACCATCACTTGGACTCTGGACTATTTATTTTGATACCATGTGAACTAATTGATTAGAAAGAGAAAAAAAGAGGAGGAAAACAAGACTCCAATCTATTATTTATACTCCTAATACTTTTTTCTTTCCCTAGTTAACTGGGGTTTGTAGAATCATATTTTTCTTTGTCATGCTGCTGTTGAAATTTCTTTTTACTGTTCGACTGATGTTCTTTTCGTGCTATCTTATCGACAGAAACAAATGTTATTTTATGCTGTCTCTTGATTTTCTAGTTGCTTCTGCTTGTAGAAACCTATCTGTATGGGTGCTTAACTGGTTGTAGAACTTAACCTTTTTATTCATGTTAGTCTTACTTGCTGTGTTATCTTCTAATCTATATTTGATATCTCTACTCTTCATTTGCAGTTATGTTATGGGCATTGGTGAAGCTGAAGCATTTTCAGAAAGGTTGAAGCGTGAGCTTCTTGCTCTTGAAGCAGCAAACGTACATGCCATTTTGGAAAGTGAACCTTTGATAGAAGAGGTATTCCTTTTTTCTATTGTATATTTAGTGCTATGTTTTTTCTTTTCATACCGAGTTCTCATCCTTTTTACTTTTTTAAAAAAAGTCTTTTATTCCCTACTTGCACCATTATGAAGATTAGATCTGATGTTCTTTTATTATTTATCTGTATTTAAGGTATTGCAAGGGCTGGAGGCAGCAACAAATTGTGTTGATGACATGGATGAATGGTTAGGCATCTTCAATGTGAAACTTAGACATATGAGAGAAGATATTGAATCGGTAGGGGATTTCATGATAGTTCAATAGTATTATGTAAAATTTCTGTTGAATACCTTTAATATCTTTTTTATTGAGGGTAAACGGAAACGACGTTGTCTTTAGGATGCGTATCAATCATGTCAGTGCACTGCAGAAAGATGCTTCTTTGTTACATAGAAAGGGCATAATATATATACACACATACATACTCAAATAAGTTGTCTTTGATCAGTCATAATGCTTGATTCTCTATTTCAGAATTTGAGATGAAGGTAACACAATTATAGAACACGTAGGGTGCATGTTCTTTGCTCTTCTTATTTTATAGAGTTAGTGCACTCCTCAGAGTGTTTCCATAAATTGCTCCTAATTTTAGTTATTGAGAAAGTTACCGTGCCTGTGCACGGATGCAGATAGCTGTATCTCCCTGGCTAGATTAATGTAGTGGCTTCTTTCTTGGACTGTTGATTTCATGATTTATTCAACTGGCAATTCATTATGTTTTATTTTGTTCCTTGCTCCTTTCATGCTCCATAGAGTTAGTTTGTTTTGGCATATTTCAAAGTTAACTTTGGTGGTGAAAGTTGTAAGTAAAAGATTCTTGAGGAAAAACACTGATTTTGTTAATTGCAAAACATACTTTTGCTAGGCAATATCCATGGTAAAAGTGTTGTTTTGCTTCCATCTTTTGGGGTTAGATGTAAAAGTTGATTCAACCTGTATTATCTTTACTTATTATTTCCTTGCTACAAATTGATTGGTGGCAATTAATTCACTTCAAGAATAGGACATTTCTTTGGAAAAGAAGAATTTGCTGGAAGATTTGATTACTTCATATGTTGGCCTACATATCTATAAACTCTTTTCCTGATATTCAGATAGAAACCCGCAATAACAAGTTAGAGATGCAATCTGTAAACAACAAGGCGCTCATTGAGGAGCTTGACAAGCTTCTTGAAAGACTGCATGTTCCTTCTGAGGTTTCGAACTTTCTAATTCTCTATTGCAATCCGATGATGATTAGTTTATATTCAGGTGTTATCTATTGGCTACTCCTGCTTTCCCTTTTCTTTTCTTAACTATGTTCCATTGGTTACAGTATGCAGCATGTCTAACAGGAGGTTCATTTGATGAAGCACGTATGCTTCAAAATATTGAAGCATGTGAGTGGTTGACAGGAGCCTTACGTGGTCTTGAAGTGCCAAATCTGGATTCCACTTATGCAAGCATGCGAGCTGTATGCCTTCTGCATTTTCTCCTGTTTGTTATTGCTGAAATTGTGTTTATCATGAGGTTGTTCATCCATAGCTTTTATTTCTTATTCTGATAGATGATATCTGGTTTGCCAATGTAGTATATGGAATTGAGAGGGGATTATCGCACACATATACTTCAGATTCCAAAGTTATTTTCGTGCTGCAGTTCATAATTAATTGTAGTTGAATATGCATTAATCATAGCGTGGATGTGCACTAATCTTTCACCAAAAATATTATAGTTTGAATATAAAGAAACTATTCAAATGATGAAGTTTGCTTGATTGGCCAAGATTTTCTTTACAAATTTGAAATTTTTAGATTTTGCTATGGTCATTATTTTTTGCTTGATAGACATGATTTCCGTTAAATTGTCTCATTTCTAAATTCTAAAACAGCTTGAGTTTTGTTCAGGTCAAAGAGAAACGAGCAGAACTTGAGAAGTTGAAAGCTACATTTGTCAGGAGAGCTTCTGAGTTCCTGAGAAACTACTTCGCCAGTTTGGTGGATTTCATGATTAGTGATAAGAGTTACTTTTCTCAGGTTCTTCCTCACTTTTATTTTCTTTCCTGTTGATAAAAAAGCTTTTTTGGCACTGAGGATTCTGAGTACTTATCATCTGCTTTCGTTAACAGAGGGGACAGTTAAAAAGGCCTGATCATGCAGACCTGCGGTATAAATGCAGGACATATGCTCGTCTTTTGCAACATTTAAAGGTTGAATTAAATGTTTAATCTTTCAATAGTTCTGAGAATCACTACTTCAATCCCTTTTATAAATCGTTTGCCGTTTCTATTTCAGAGTCTTGACAAGAACTGCTTGGGTCCTCTGAGAAAAGCCTATTGTGGCTCTCTCAACTTGCTTCTTCGGCGGGAGGTCAGGGAACATAATCCTTCTCTTCAATTATCCTGAATTGCTTTCATTATGTTTACTTGCAAAATTGTAAGAGCAAACATTGGTGAAATAATTTGTTCGGCCTCCTAAATCATGAAAGTAACTAAACAAATAGATGTTTTACGTGTAGTGATTCATTTTATTTCTCTCAGAGTAGGGAAATTTTTAGATAAAAAATTATTTTTAGAAAAATGAACTTTTTTTTCAGAGTTTTAGATAAAAATGTTTGCAGGTCCTAGGTAAGGTGATAGGACAATTATGCTTTTAAGAGTGCAAAAAAACCAAAATTTCTCTTTTTTGCAACTTGAAATAATATAATATTCAATTGTATTTATATATGAACAATTAAAATGGCTCGATGTATTTTTACTTTATTAAGTTGTCTTGGTCAATAACAGGCTCGCGAATTTGCAAATGAGCTTCGTGCTAGTACAAAAGCATCAAGAAATCCAACTGTTTGGCTTGAAGCTTCCACAGGCTCCAGTCACAATGCAAATACTGCAGATACATCTTCAGTTTCTGATGCTTATGCCAAAATGCTAACAATATTTATCCCGCTTCTTGTAGATGAGGTTTTATCCTTACTAGGATTATCAATTTTGATTTCTGAAGGTCGTTTTGTACATTCAAAATTCCAATTGTTTTATTGCTCAAACTGCAGAGTTCTTTTTTTGCACACTTCATGTGCTTTGAAGTTCCTGCTCTTGTTCCCCCAGGAGGTGTTGTTAATGGTAATAAAAATGGATCATATGATGATGATGAGGCCAATGACGATGATTTAGGCATTATGGACATTGATGAGAATGATGGCAAAGCTGGTATATTCCTGTCCATTCTCTTTCTTTTTTGGATAGAAAAAATGCATTATTAGAAGTGGAAGGAATAGTTAATGGACAATCGCATATGGGATCCTGGGGTATTGTTGGGCTATGGTGGATAGCGTAAGAGATGAATTTTGGCCCTGGAAGAGTATAACTGGGAGGAGAAAACAATTGGGGCTAATACTATTGGCAATTTTCTGAGTTCTATTGAAAGAAATAAGAGAACTTTTGATGGGATAGAAGAAGATATTGATAAAATTTCAGAACCTAGGTTTTTGTGTAATGGGTCATGATTGATTTGTAAATATTTTTGTATCTGAGTTTGTACCCCCTTAGTGCTTATACTTAATGGTTACTTATAGTTTTTATTTTGAAAAAAGAAGTAGAAAGAGAAGTAACTTATACTTTTTATTCAGAGTATTTCGGGGATTTGATAGATATATTTTTGTATGAGTTTGTACCCCCTTAGTGCTTATACTTAATAGTTACTTATACTTTTTATTTCGAAAAAAAAAGTAGAAAGAGAAGTAACCTGTACATGCTCATTTGAGCTTGTAACTCGTTTGCATGATGTCTTGCCTCACCTACTTCTCAAGCCATGATCATCTAGTAAGATTATTTGATTTTACAGGTAAAAGCTCTGCAGATCTTGCAGCATTAAATGAATCTCTTCAGGATTTGCTTGATGGAATCCAGGTAATATACTCACCTGAGATGTCCTTCGTTAATTTTTTGCTGTGTCCTTGGTTATGTCAAAAGAAGTTATCTATTGAAAGAAACTCCATGGGACTTCTGAATAAAAATATTCTAAGGAAAAATTACTTCAGATTTATCTCTCATGTTAGTTTTAGGCCTCAAACTTATCAGTTTGTCTTCCTGTTGCTGCTGGATCTAATTTCAAATAAATACTATCAATTGTTAAAACCTGAGCCAGGAAGTTAAAATGTAACAGCTGATTAGAAACTTTGTTGAAGTGGCCACTCCAGAAACCTACCTGATTATAGAAGGTTTTCTTGTCGTTTTATAGTTTTTGAGGTTTCGGTCAGTATTTCTGTCTTTTTCTCGGATAGAATTATGAAGGATTAGATATCCTCCAAAAGAAAAAAAAAGAACAAAGAACCCAAAAGGGAGAAATGAGATGATAATGACTCACTATATAGTAAAAAGATTAGCCAGTCAATCTTTTTAAGAACTGATAAAGACCTTTTCGTATTAGATTTGAAGTCTATAAGGGTTCCTGGAAGTAGGTGTCTCTAACGAAAGTTTGAAGTCTGGAATCCCATAATTTTGTGGGCAGCACTCTGTTGTCATGCGAAAAAAAAAAAATCACTCAGCATGTCGATCAATAGTAGAGATTTTAAGTCTCTAAGAGAGTTCCTAGAAGGTGGTAAGACTAGTGAAATTTATTTAGGATGGACTGCATTATTTTTTGGACAGCACTTCTCCGATGCCTTGTCAAATGGCACATTTTTTTTGTTTAAAAAAGTTATCCTAGAATCACATTGTTTTATGTTCGAAAACCAAATGGTCATGGTAAAAATTAATTTAAATCATGGCTGAGTGTTGTAATATATATTGTCGACGCTTTAAATATATTGGGCCTAGAGAACTTGCTTGGGGCTCCTGAATTGAGAATGTTATCCTCAATCAGCCATACAAAATCTGCCTATTTACATCTGTTACAGCATTACGACATGTTTGATTAAGTGAACAAACCATGAAACAACGTTGGATGAAATGCTATTACATGTTTGGTTGAATTGTTATTCCCTAAAATAAGGAATAACCATTCCTAATACCCACCCCATGAATTGCAAGGCAAGGTAAAATAAAACTGTTAAGACAAGGCTACTCTTATGGCATTTTCAAAATTACCAAAGTCTTAAGGCTTAAACTGCACCATATGATGCCATAGGCGTTTGTGCTGGTGTAGTAGTAGGCATAGCTTAAGTGACTTAAGTAGGGATGGTAACAGGGTGGGTTAAGGGTGGGTTTTACCAAACTCGAATTCGACCCACTCCTACAAAAAGGAAAGCTGAACCCACTCCAAACTCGGTGTGGGTTTGAATTTCTTTTCTTTCTTCGAACCATGTTGGGTTTACGGGTCACCCAACCAAGTTATTTATTATATTTTTATGAATAAAAACATATTTATATTAATACAAACGTAAAGATATTTATTGATATATATAATAATACATACTAATTATATTTATCAATATATATTATTATATTTATTAATATAATATATTCTATTTATTTATGTAAATATATATGCATTTATAATAATAAAAAATTGAAATATATATATATCCATAACAGTAGTTTGGACAAGGTTTGGAATGTCAAACCCAAACCTGCCCTGCCCGTCCCTCTTTTTCTGAAACCTATACCCGAACCCAGCATTTTAACGAGAAAACTATATGGGATCAGGTTCAGACGGGTCAGATTAAATGGGTTCTTGGTCCAAAATGTCACCCCAGATCTGAGAGCTTGGCAGTGAAACGTTTCTTTGAGTGAGTCATATATGATGAAAGAAGAGGCTAAGAAGGAGAGAGACATATAAGAAGGATCTTGGTGATGGATAAAGAGAGAAATAAGATCCAGCCACGCTTGAAACTGAGTTGAGACTAAAAGAGGGAGGAGAACATGGGGGAGCCGTGAATGGTGGGGAATGGAGATGTTGCTGCAGTTTTGGCGGTAAGGAGTGATAACGATAAATCAAAAATGGTGAAAATCAATGGTGCTTGAATGTGAGATGATGAATTTTTGAAACTAAAATACTGCCCTTTGATTTTTAATTTTCATGGCTGATTCTCTTTTGTTTTTTTCTGGGTATGGTTTCCATAGGATTTGAGAAGCCCCTTTTGATTTTCAGGTTGATTACATTAGACTGTTATTACATTTAGTGAATTAAATATGCTGTTGTTTCGTATAATTCCAAAAATAAATTTTCTCTATCATTTTTCTCAAAAGAAACAAATTTTCTTTACCATGTTATTGGAGTGTCATAATTTACAATTGACAACACGTGATTTTTACCTTGATTTCCACGTATTCTCCAAGATGCTTGCCTTCAAGGGGTGGACTTTTTGTTTTACCTTGATTTCCACGTTTTCTCCAAGATGCTTGTCTTCAATGGGTGGACTTTTTGTTTAACGGTAAGCGATAAGGGATATTGTTTCCGGTTTGACTAATGGAAGATGCCAATTCTTGTGAATTGTAGGAAGATTTCTATGCTGTGGTAGACTGGGCATACAAAATTGATCCCTTACGCTGCATCTCAATGCATGGAATTACAGAGAAATATCTCTCTGGTCAGAAAGCTGATGCAGCAGGATTTGTGCGACTTCTGCTTGGTGACCTTGAGTCAAGAATTTCTATGCAGTTTAGCCGTGTATGTTTAGGTCTTAAACAGGAAGGCATTGTCTTCTTCATTCTAGTTACTATAACATTAGCTCATTTGACTTTTCATTCATTGCAGTTTGTCGATGAAGCTTGTCACCAAATTGAAAGAAATGAGCGTAATGTGAGGCAGATGGGTGTCTTGTCATACATTCCAAGGTAAACTGGAAATGATATGCTTGTATTGAAAGTGAAATCATGCCTTTCCAGATAAATGTTGACAGATAGTTATCATTATTGAATTATATCATAGATGAGGAAAAATGAGAAGCAAACTTGGAAGATTTCTTTTTGAGAACTAAAACTTTCCTTAGCATGTTGTGAGATCTTGAACTAGAATGTTCCATGTGTTATGGACGTCACTAATTGATCAGCTTAAAAATTTGCTGGTTACGATCAATTAGGAAAATGAATCTATTTATTATCCTGTTGAAAATAAAAAATACGTGAGTGTTTTAGGGAGTTGAATGTCAAGGAAAGAAAAGAAAAATCAAATTGAAAACTAACTATTAGGAAAATAATTTGTGCTAACATTCTTACTCAACTAGAATATATATAGCATATGCACCAAGCTTGTAACAACTTGATCATGTGGTTTTTTATTTGACTTCTGTAACTCGAATAAGGTCTTGTTGGAGCTTTCTCAAATAAAATGACAATTAGCTTTTAGTGTTTAGTTCTTTTATGAAAACTAGGTCTAACGCAACATGAATTGCTATCTGGTTATCGTATTGCTATTATATGGATTGTGAGTATGAAAATCGGAAGCTTGTGGCGCAAACATTTTAGTCAAATGAACTCATGAGTAGCATGAGCTGCAGCTTGATATCCTAACACAACATTAGATTTTTTGCTCTTTGTAGATATCATATTACCACCTATTATATACAATAACCTATAGTAAGTCTGTGATGCAAGAATAGCCCAATTGCCATGTGTACTATTGAATTAAGATATGCCTATGGCTCTTACAGAGTGCCTCAATTTTGGACCAAACAAATACACATCCTAAAAGAGAAGGAAGAGCTAGTTAGGCCAAAAAGATACCTCAACCTTGAAACAGATAAAAACACATCCCAGAAGAGAAGGAAGAGCTAGTTAACCCAACTCAGTTCATTCCCGATTCTTTTACCAGACTCAAGATGGGATCTTCATGTCAAGGAAAAAGACTATAAACAAGAAACTATTACTTAGGAGAAGGTCTTATTCAAAATATAGGAAACACATTCAATATTTAACGGGTTTATGGGAAATTTTATTAAGGACAAACCTACCTGGCTATATTTGCCTGAATTCACGTGCCACCAAGTGATACGAGTTTCAGCTAATCAAGTGGAAGAATTTAACTGAGAGGAGGATGAAAGAGGAATAGGTATTCTCTTTCTTCAACTGGAGCTGAAATCAAGGAATCTTTTGCTCCATCCTTTGAAAGAGGTATTAAGACGTTGTAGCAACTACAAAAGTGACTTTTTCCACTTGTGGGGTTCAGAAAGATTTTTGCAACATGTCTCACTGTTTAGTTCACTCTCACCTACATTAGAGGCTTAGGCTATTTGGCAGCAACTTCTTAGATGTGGTTACCCTGTCTTTCTAGTTCTCTGATTACCTTTTTTGATCGAAACCTGCAGCTATATTATGTATAATGTTGCAATTGTTTTTTATTAGTTTTTAGCAGAGGAATCCTTTTCCAGTAAGTTTCATCCCATTATAAACTGTGTTTAAAATTTGACATGACCTAGTTTTTCATGATTGTTTACCCTGGAAGCTTGAGCAGTCCTAGAAGCTTGTTTTACAATAGATTTTACACAGATAATAAAATTTAGAGCAACTTTGTCTTCTTCTACACGTATATTATTATTTTTTTTTCCCCTGAAATAATGCTCATTAGTGTTGCATATGCATAGATTTGCAACTCTTGCTACCCGGATGGAGCAGTATATACAAGGACAATCCAGGGATTTGGTTGATCAGGCATACACAAAATTTGTAAGTAGTCTTTTGAAAACTGAGTTGAAATACAAGCAGGTAGCATAGAATTATCCATGGAGTTTCAGTTGGCTTGTTCTTATCCCTATTCTGATGAATTGTACTGTTTATTTGAACAATTAAAAAAAGATTCAAGTGTATACTATATTGGTGAGATACTAGACTTGATAGACCATTGTGTCAGATAGTTTTCAGATTGAAATATTATAATAAACAGATCTATCATGCCACCAGAAACTCTTAGATTAGTATATGAAGTTTTTGTACTTCATCACAATCTCGAGCTTATTATCAATTTATATTGAACTATTCTTAAAAAATTCTATATTACATCATGAATTTGAATAAGGGACAGATGCCTTGTGAATGCTATAGAAGTGTACAGTGCTTCTGTTTTCAATATGTTGCTAGCGGTAGAATATTCTCTCTAATTCTAGTGCAATCTTAGAGAAGCATATTGTACCTCTGTTTTCAGTTTGTACTTCATAATATTCATGTTCCTGAATCATCAATCTGTATCGTGCTACTCTTAAAAATAGTCTGTCAACTTACAGATTGAACAAGGGACAGAGTCTATGTGAATTCTTAAAAAAATAGTTCTACTCCTGATCTGTTGATTGCATTAGAATATTCTGTCTTTTTGCCATTAACTTACATTGCATATATTACTTAACAGGTTAGCATAATGTTTGTGACTCTAGAGAAAATTGCTCAGACAGATCCAAAATATGCTGATATTTTTCTCCTAGAGAACTATGCAGCATTCCAGAATAGGTACTCATTCTCGGCTATAACTAAGTTTCTCTTTCTGTTGATTCTCGAAAAACATGTCTCCCTTTGATTTTCACTTCCTGAGTAAGAAACAACTATGTGCAGCCTGTATGACCTAGCCAATGTAGTTCCAACTTTAGCCAAATTCTATCACCAGGCAAGTGAAGCTTATGAACAGGCTTGTACGCGTCATATCAGCATGATTATTTACTATGTAAGTAATTCCCCTCAGTTCTTTGTTCTACCTTCTTCTATGTTACCAAATGCTAGTAATATATATTTTAAAATTGTTCATCCTCACTATGTCCTTTACAGCAATTTGAACGACTTTTCCAGTTTGCTAAAAAGATTGAAGACTTGATGTACACAATTTCTCCAGAAGAGGTCTGTGTTATCCTTGTCAACATATTTTGTTAGTATGCCTTCTGTTTTAGTCAAACAAGAAAGGAAAATTTTTGTGATGGGATCTCAGTTTGTGGACATGCCTGGAGAGAACCAAACATTTACTTTGGCATTTTGGCATCTGGGCACAAATATGAATGCATAATCTTCCTAGAGTCTGTTTCATTCCAGGATTCTTGGGATTTGTATAGTAAATACTTAAATGTCTTATACTTTTATGGTGTACTTTGTTCAATTTATCTTGAAATAACATCCGCCCACTACTCAGAGTTGAGACCCTGATGAGTGTTTATGCTTTAGAATTTATAATTGTAGAAAAACTAGCTCATATCATATCAACAATTTTTTCAGATACCTTTCCAACTTGGATTATCAAAAATGGATCTGAGGAAGATGTTAAAATCCAGCCTATCTGGGGTAAGTGAACGTCGTGCAAATTGCATTCTCTTTACTTTCACATTGTGGGTAATAACTAGGTCAACAACTCTGTTTTACAGGTGGACAGGTCCATTGCCGCAATGTACAAAAAGTTGCAGAAGAATTTAACCTCAGAGGAACTGTTGCCCTCATTATGGGATAAATGCAAGGTATAAAAGAATGGATAAACAACATTGTTGGCATATATCTGATTCTTAAAAAGAATTGTGTTGCTCATTGATTATATTTCTTATGTATTTGACAGAAGGAATTTCTGGACAAATATGATAGCTTTGCACAACTCGTCGCAAAAATTTATCCAAATGAAACCATTCCTTCTGTGGCAGAAATGAGAGAGCTTCTTGCTTCTATGTAAAGAAAACGTGATTGTCTGTATTAATTTTTTTATACTTAAATATACGAGTGGAGAGCTGTATCTGCTGCTGTAATTATTAGGAGTATTCTTTTTTGAGGTTTTTGCCATGATTTATTGGAGAAAGTGGCTTTGGTGAGACTGAGCTTCTTTGGGAATTCGCTTCATATTTTTTTTCCCACAATGGGCATGGACGCGAGAGCCTAGCTTATTAATTCCGTCCACCCCAAGTGGTGTTAAAGTTGTTCCCAATTCAACGTAATTATTTTTTTATTATAAGAGTACGGTTTTACTTGTAATATTTGGTAAGATGATTATGAATAATCAATCAATTATTATTAAGATCTAAAGATCACGAAATAGTATAGTTTATCATTGGTCAATTTGTGCAGTGTCATGCATAAGTTCATCACAAGTTCAGCATCCCTAGTAGCCTCTTTATCAGTCCTTTTTGGGTGAAGGACTCGGTCATCTCAATTGGGGTTACTGTTGTCTAGGGCACATGGAAGACTCCCTTGCTAAATGAGCCCTACAAGGTCTTAGATATTGCATGCCATTTTAGAAATTCGTTTAGTAAGCTAATCCTCATAGTTTCAACAACTTTGTCGTCTCCAAATGCCTCACCATAAGGACTCTCTAGATTTATCAGCTCCATAAGTCTGACATCATAATCTCTAATCGAGACATCTTTCATCCTCAGCATTAACGAACTCTCTTCTGAGAATTAACAACTTGAGAGGTTATTGTCCTTCACTTCCTTTAGTCTCTTCTTGGAACTTCTCTCATGCTTGTTTTCTCTAGCTTCAATAACCATCTGAAAATTGCTTCAGAAGCTACCAAGTGGAAGAAGGATAATGCTTTAAAATTGCTTCAGAAATCACACATCAATAGTAATAACTTTTTCCTCCGTTCATTTCACTTGCATTTTACTTGCAATCTTTATTTATATTAAATTGGAGCATGGGTATTAAATTGAAGCTAACGTTTTGCATTTTTTATTATGCTCAATATGTTATTTCTCTTGAAACCTAATTTTTTACTGGACCTTCTGTAATTGTATTTTTTTCGTAAGAATTATAATAAAATTTTATTAAAATATCTTACAACTGCTATGTTCTGTATGATTTGAAATAACTAAATAATGTCTTTTTGTTATTGGATTATTTTAGCTATAAATTGCATAGTTGGATATCTTGAATTTTACAATTATGGAATTGTAAATCTATTTGTCCAAAAATAATAACAATTTTAATATGAAATTTATCATTTGAAATTGGAATAATATTTCACTAAATTTTTTTACTTTTATATTATATTTACATAATTATTTAATAAAAATTACATTTCAACCAATCAAACTAATATATAAATATGAATAAAATGACTACTGCCTTAAATTTATTATTGGGATGATGAAAATGGCATAAGAAACTATCGAATAATATTGCCTACAATCAGAAAATAAAAATCTTTACCAAAATGTGTAAAATGACTGACTGGGATCACTCTCAACTCATAGAAGATATATAGTTAAATTAACAGACCAAAATATACTGTACGTACGTGTAATAAACAAAATATTATAGTGATCATCCAGAGATTGTCTGAGACCGATTAGGAAATCTAAGATGAAGCTTCACACGGTAAGTTGCATGGACCTCATCAGTTCCTTTATTGGTCTGTAAGAAGACAGCAATTCCACGAGCAAAAGCGAAAGAACCTGTTCCTCCCACAACACTCAACTCTTGTGTGTTCTTGTGGGCGACAGACTTGGCTTGGAGACCCACGCTGCCTGAGTATTTGGGTGTATCAAAAGTAAGATAGATGACGTTGAAGATCGAGTGTGCAAAATGGTCAATTGGTATAATAAAGCCTTGAGCCTTGCCAACAACCTGGGAAGTGTTATCTGGTCCTTCCGTTAATGTACGGTGAAAGATAAATGCGCCAGCAACGCCATCAGCTGCTGTTGGCTGGAATTTAGTGGTTGCAACGTGTGGCTGCTGAATGTACAAGGATAGAGCAAACCAAGGCCTGGCAGATGTTGCGGGTTTCTTATGAGCTGCTGGTGAGAAGAGAGCCAACAAAACCACCACCAATATCGCTGACAACACGGCCAAGCAAAATATGATTCTTGATAGCATATTTTACCACAACTTATTCGCATGCCAGGACTACCTCCTACTTTCACTTTAATAGATTTCCTCTTCAACAAAATTCCAACTTGTTCTGACCACCTAATCCATTCCTTTACTCCTACTTCCCCAACTAAACCTGTACAACTTTCAGGTCTCAACTACGAAACTGTTGACTCCAGTACCTGCTCCACCTCTTCCCTTCATAACTCCCAATGCTATAAGATGCACCATGAATCATCACCCATCTATGAAACGTGTTGTAACCAACGCATTGTTGACCACTAAATACAAGTAAAAGCGAGAGATGCATTGCCTACGCTGCCTACCTCATCATCTCTACTTCACCCTTAATGAAATTTGTCTTCCTGCTCAATACAGAAGATGGGAGGAGAATACTTCCATTCACATCACCCTGCCGTTTCAATGTTCATAAATAAATTGAAGATGATCCTACATAATCTTTTTAACAATATGTCTATCTTTCTCCAACAGAAAAAAAATCATTGGTCTTCAAACAGTATAGCATTCAGATATTTGAAGGGATCAAAGAATTACACAAAGTTACAAACACACTTATCCGTAGGACAATCCGCTCCACCATCCTTTTCATTCTTCCTGCTACATATTTTTGTGAAGGTCCACCACTCTACTTCAGCTTACAACTAAGCTGACGAAGAACACTGAATGTGGTAACAGGATAAGCATCCACTACCTGACGCATAACAATCACATCTCTCCAATTTGCCTCCCATTTTGCAGTGCACTGCACCTGAAACCAAACCAAATCAACAGTAAGGCAAGACTGCTACCCTAAAAATCTTTTATTTAATTAACAACTGCTCATGAAGTTGCAGGAGACTAGCTGGGCCATGCAGCACCGACACCCACACTACCCAGCATCATAAAAAGATGAAAGCCGAGAAAAATTACCTGCAGAAGTACAACAACTAGTAGAAGACTAACAAGAGACCAGTAATAGCAATATAGCCAAAATGTAAAAAGAAAAAAAAAAAAGATAATAAGCCAGAACCTCTCATACACTTAGATTGATCAACTGGAGTTAATCAAGTAAAATTTCCAACCCAAAAAACTCTATTAACAATCCTGAGATAGGGCCATGGTGGTAAGCTGAGCTGATTATTGTCAGACTTCTTATTGGAGAGACCCAGTCTCCAGCATTTACAATGGCATTTACCTACTTTTTTTCCAAAAAAAACCTAATTTAGAAGCGAGTAAAGAAATAGGAAACTATTATGTACATCAAAAACTTTAGATTCATCATTTTTCTCCTGAATGCCTAACAAAACATGAAGACTCATTGAATAAAATATCTATATTACAGGAATCACAAAATCCATCCCTTTGCATTACTAATCGATATGACAAACGAACAAAAGACTGCTACAGAAACAAAGCTCTGGAAGAATCAAATACTTAAATCAGAGACCAAAATTTTCATAAAACTTGTTTTTTCGGTGCATCAGCCCAATTCAAAATAATCCTCATAGTCATATTACCTGCAATCTGCTTGACCAGTGTAGGAAATAATGTATGTCCTTGACCATTTCCCCATCCTTCAACATCAATTCAACTGATGTCAACAGTAGAACACCTTAAAGTCAAGCAACACTAGTCACAATACAAACTCCCTTATCAAAATGTTCTTGAATGAATCCAAACCAAAAGGAGTCTTAGAGCCATGTATCTTCCTACTTCTGGTCACAGAATCCAGAAGAAAAGTCATGAGACCAGATATCTCTACTAGGTATATATTAAGTATGTGCTTTCAATATAAAAATTACAATAAGATCACAAGAATCTTTTTTTTAAATAAAGATATCACAAGAATATTACCAACCGCATGAGATGGATTCTGACTAAATAGACAAAAAACACCCAATGGAATCCTTCAAATCGAAATGCCGGATTCAATAGATGGTCTACCAATTTTGCAGACCCAAAGAATAAAGAATTTAACAGAAGAAAGTGAGGAGGGGAGAATATAATGTGACAGGGAGAGAAGAAAAAGGAATACCAGGAGACAAATTTACACTAATTTAAACATATAGCATCAGATGATAAAAATATCTCCTCCACTTCTGAAAAAGAAATTATGAAGTGGTACCAGAGCCCTATCGTCAACTTATCAAAGGCTTAGCTTTGCGAATATGGCCCATGCTATTAACAAGATCTTTGCGGGTGCAAACAGGGAACATATTGATATGCTTGAGAACTTTCAGTCGCCATAGAACATATGGAAAGCTTAACTGATCCCGAGAAGTGAATCGAACCACCTCATTGAACCAGAGGCACATCAGTAAATTAGTCAATGGTGTATGTTCCCTCACAATAACAGAAGCCTCAGATAAAGCTGCATAAAACAACAATCTGATCAATGATGAATACACAAGATTACCCATAAAAAACGGTCAATGTAATATCCTCTGCTGATATAAGTATGCTAATGTGTTTGGCTTTCCCTAAAATAATTTTTAGGATGAATTATAATAGTCCTTAAGATTTGGGTATAAAAACAATTGGGTTCACGATTTTAAAACAATAACAATCTAATCCTTAAAAAAATTTACAATTGCAAAATTCGAAAAAGAAAAAGAACTTAATCATAAACTCTGTGCAAAACTTATGCTCTTCTTAGTACTACAATCTTAGTGTCTGTTTACTTGGGCTTCTGCTTCTGCTTCTGCTTCTGCTATCAAAAAGCAAGAGCCCAACCAAATGCTAGAAAAGAAAAGTGCTTTTACAAAAGTAAAACCTGTTTTTTGTTTTTCATAAAGATAAAATCAAAAGTTAAAAATAGATATATTTGAAAATGATTTGCATTGTAGGAGCTATATAATATCTTTAATGAGTATATTTATTAACTTTACATTTCATCCATAAATAAATTTAGTACTTTTATGATAAAAATATAATATTAGTTCATTATCAATAATTTTCTATCTATTGTAAAGTATTTAAATAATATTAAATTAATATTTCAAATTATTAAAATTACTAGATTAATTTTTTAAAAAAATATTATTATTCAAATAATTACAGTAATTGATTTTTATTGCTACATATATTTTATCGTTTCAATATTTATTATTAAATTTATAACATTATTAGACACGGTCAAGCCAAAAAGATCCTTAGTGTTGTTTTTACTTGATAATATTAGCTAAAACCATGAGTTTTTTCCTTTTCTCATAACGAATTGCTTGTTATCAAAGTAAAAAGTTATTTTCAAAGCACTTCTACCAGCTCACAGCATAAGCACTAACCAAACCAAACAGACCCTTATTGTTATTTTTTACTTGACAATATTAGCTACCATCATGACTTTTTCTGTGCCTTTGCTTGTCACCAAGCTGTTTTTTCTTATTTTCGAATCATGTAACTATCATGTAATATATATTAAACAATCATTTAAAATTTATTAAGAAACTGGACTTAATTGACATATAAAATTTTATAGAGGTAGTGGATTGTTATTCTCGAAAAGTTATGGACTAGTTACAATTATGCTGAAACCTTAAGATTTTTTATGCAATTTACCCTAATTTTGTCCACCCACTACCTCTCTGAAACCAGCTTTTCCCCATAAGTTTCAAGCTTTCATAAAAAGAATATATTTACATATATATATGGTTGACAGAAAATGCAGGTTTGGATCCAAGAAAGGTTTCAAAAATCACATTCATTGTGTTTCCCAGTAGAGAGCTTCATTCACATCAAGGTCATTATTAGAGATGCGCAAAACTGCACCAAAAATAATATCTAGAAGCCAGGCATAACAAGGCAGGAAAAAAATAGTGGGCACGGGTAAAAGGACCAAAGAGAATATGCCAAATGGGTGTATATGCAATAAAATTGTAAAAATGAAAAGATTCAAGTAAAAGACAAAGGGCAGAGGAACAATCTAAATAAACAACGGCAGGTTACTAGTCAAAGATGTGAATCAAGAAAATTATTTTTGGAGAGAACTGATAAGGAGAGATCTACTCAATTATGAAGCATCACTTAGCCTACCTTTGTTTTTGGAAGTTTCTTGCTTTGACCTATGTTTATATTAGATCAAGAAACAGCACATGCAAGCATACCTTTCTTTCCATTAAATCTCTTATCCTCCGGAAATTTATCATGGCGATATTGAGTCAATTGTACATCAACCTCTTCCTGGGTAGCCTTGTGCTTCTTGACAACAGCCTTGGCCTCATCATACACACTGCTCCGAGCTCCATGCTCAGATATTGCAATCACAGAATTTGATTGCCAAAGAAGAGCCTCTAGCACTCCTAAAGGGTCCCTCCTAAATTGAGATTTTGAATCCACCCAAATGGAATACTTTGCGTTTGGGAAGAGACGATGGGCCAACATCTGATGACAAAAAAGATATCAGTATTCACTGCAAGATGGTCAACATATTAACTCATATGAATGAATAGAAACCAAATATGTGATAAGGTGTACAACAAATCGACCTCTGATTCATGCATGATAGACAACTATGACCCCAAGACTATTTCATATCGATTGAGATGAGCCATTCTTATCTACAATTCAGTTGGGATGAAGTATGATAAAAAGGCTTTCAAAGAAGATCAATGAAGTTTAAAGTCCAAAATCAATCTCATAATAGAAAATTTTGTTAAGAAATAAACATGGTAATTAGTTCGGAATTGAGACCATCATCATCAATCATTGGTTCCTTTCCCTATGTGATAATGAACACCTGAGCGATCTCCTTTCATGTTGTTGTAAAGGGAGAAGGCTTTGCGATTCAGCTATTGGTTATTTGGGTGTCAAGTGGTTGTCATGCGGTTCAACTCGAAATGAGCTTTTAGCTTGAGATGGTCTTTGCTGTCATAAAAGCAAAAAAAAGCTTCTATCCCTTATCCCTCATGCCATCTTTTGGACTTTATTGAAAAAAGAAAATGAAAAGAAATAGGAGTGTGTTGGAATATTTAATTTATTTTCTTTGATGGTGAAACATGACGGCAAAGATAGCAGGGAAAAATGGAAGAACAGTAGAAAGAAAGAAGAATCCAGAGCTTGGAAATGAAGGAAGAAGAAGAAGAAGAAGAAAAGAAGATGGCAGTAAAAAATAATAATATATATGGCAGCAGCCATATGTATGTATATATATGTAGGACAGCAGTAAGTTTTTTAAAAAAAAGCAAGGGAGAAAAGGGAAAAAGCAAGGCGGTAATCTGGCCACCTTATATGCCACCTTGCCAGCTTATATTATATATATATATATATAGAGTCGCAGCTATAGATATATATATTATATATGTTTGGTGGCAACCATGAGGACCGCCTCTTGGTTGCCTATAAATATGGCCATAGGCCATATGGAAAAAGTTCAGAGATGAGATTGAGAGAGTCTTGAGTGGGAACGACGAAGAACTGAGATTGAGAGTCTTGAGTGAGAGAGATGTGTAAGAGCTGAGATTGAGAGAGTCTTGAGTGTGAGAGAGACAGAAAGTTTGGATAGTGAGGTGAAGAAGAAAAAAAGGATTTAGAGAGTGAGTGGTTAATTTCAACAAGTTACGTATAACGGGTTTGGGGTATAAAATTTTGTCTTGTAAGTGTTGTAAGATTTTTGTATTCTTTTTATCAATAAAAATTTGAGTGTCTGTTTGATTATCCAATTTATTTTCCTTTGCCAATTACAACAAATTTAAATTGCCAACAGAGTGTCTTTGAAAGCATCAGATCTAATTTTGCTAGTTTTAGAGACCAGTGGTTACAGACCTTAAGTATTTTGTTTAAAGGATGCACTCTGGTGCCTTTTAATACTATTCTTCCTTTTCTTGTAAAAAAAAAAGTCATGGTAATTTAAATGAGACTTCACAAACTGATAGAAGTGAGCATAAGAAAATGCTGGACTGGCTCAAGGGTAAGAAAGAAACCTGCCGAAGTGATCTAGAACAACCACTTAACAATCACAATACCACCAACTGGTACCATACTGACAATACTACTTTAACAAATAAAGACAGAAAGAGAAGGAATAGAAGGAGAAGAGAGAGCTTAAGCAAAGATGAGGTAGGAGTGGGAGAAAGGAAAAAGAAAAGACGGAAGAGAATGGAGCAGAAACTAGAATTTTAATAAGAAATTATTTAAATTCTATTCCAAAATAATATAGATCCAAGATTTCTCAGTTAGTGCTTATAAGTATCTTTAAGCATTTCATTTCATTTACCCATCGGATAAAGAAATAAACAGGATGTTTCTTAGGTACTCCAAAATAATTTTAAGCAGGGAAAAAATTCACGTTTTTCTACCTTTTCTTAGGTGCTTATGTTTTTATTTAAATTAATTTATAATTTTCCTCTCAAACATAAATGTTTTTTTTTTTTTTTTTGTTAAAAGATACATTTACAACTTAATTTACTATGGTTTCACCTTATTGCAATTCAAACTCTGGTTTCTTATCCCCATTCAGGATTGTGTGGTTTGGATTTTTGTCATTCCACATATAAGAACCATTAGTTCTTTAGGCTATTGTCTTGCAATTTTTAGTCTTTCCCATAATTTTGATAAATCTAATCTTGTCACATGTTCGTATTTAGAAGCCCGTAAACGTGCAAATATCCTCCAACAATTTAATGAATTCATGTAAAATGAAGGGGAAAAAACCAAAATAAAAGATATTTAACTGTTAAAAAAAGCCGTTTAGTAAAACTACAACATATGAAAATATGAAATTCTAAATTTCATTTTCTTTAAATATGTTTAAGAATTTAAAATGCATCTCTTTCAGTAGTCCCAAACACCCTCTTAGTCATCCTGCAGATCCTAAGAAAGAAAATAAGACAAAAATATATAACCAAGATAACTCCTAAATCTGGCTAATGTTTCCTAAATAGCCTATATAAGGGGGGAAAATGTAAATAGCATAATCAAATAAATGCAAAAATATTTTATATTATTAAAAAAAATATCAGGAACACATTCCCAATAAGCCAGAAGACAGAATTTTCTCAGTTCTACATCAGGAACACATTCTCTATGAGCTAGAAGACAGAATTCTCCATAGCAAAAAGGGCAAACATATTACTCGGTAGAATCAGGAATATGAACTATATAGTTGCAAGAAATAATTCTTAAAAAACCAGTGAATGATATCAGCAGGTAAAGAAAATTATACCTTTGGGATTTTACCATTTAATCTTTGGTCCACAAATGGGAGATCACGTACAACTACAATACGCCATTTCCCTATAAATTTGTCATCACCAATTTTATTCCCCTGTGACTCCTGCGTTGCAAGAGTAATTTCATCCCAAAATGCAACATAACAAACCTGCATCCACAAGTTTCATAATATATATGAATACAAGGAGACAAAAAACACCATGTTGGTTACCTATAGCAGCTGCTAACCTTTCGAAGTGATGCCTCTACCATTCCAATAGGTTGGTAAAGGTCGTCTCCACCTCCAAATGCACAAGTAGACACCACAACTTTGCATCTTTCCATAAAACTTTTATCCTCATCTGAAAGTCTAAACCCTCCATTTTTACTGTAAAAGCCACAATGTACCGGGACTGTCTCACCCACCTGCAAGTAAAAATTTAGTGAGGACATAAGCAACAACCAACAAACTAAAAGCATTTTTAGATAATTACAAGAATGCAGAATTCATGATGCTTTGTAAGAAGTGCACTTCTTAGTAGCCAGATCCCTAAATTTTGCAGTTACTTCCAAAATGTTTTTTAAGTTTATGAGATGAAGCTGATAACCTTAAAACTTTTCTCTCTCTGATCGAGAGTTTGGTTTCCTGTAAATAAGTTAAATCTTGTACTATTACTGCTGTGTCGAGAAAGGATTGTGTTCTCTGCCACATAGGATGTGTCATTTTCTGATATGTATTCGAGTTTTTTAACAATACTACTGGCTTCTTCACCAACAGGAATTTCCAGATGCTCAAGTTCTTCAGGAGAGATGAGCTTCAAGCAACCTGATATGATCCACAAAAATATGCTTAAATTTTTATGTGTTAGCTCGTGAAAGATTAAAACAACAGCAGAATAGTTCGTTGTCCTTTGAACAGAAGTATCATTGTGGTAAGTCTTGACATACCTTACACAAAAACAAAAGTCCCAAAGCCATTGATTCTCAAACAGTCAACACTTTCCTTCTTCTGTTATACTAAATAAAATTATAAGTATTTGTCTAGTCTATAATTACATTGGAAATTATAAGTTCGTAAAAGCATCGAAGATTTTGCATATAATTTTAATATAAGGAGACATGTCTATCCCCAGTATGCAGCAACGAACCCATTTTCAATTTTCAAGACAGATTGAGACCCATAGTCAAAACAGGCTGATGTTTGTTACACGTAACCATAAAAAGGGAGAAAAAGCATGCTCTTAGGGCAAACATTCCCAAGCATTACAAGTGAAAAGTTCACATTTCGATGGACATACTTTACCAGAATGGGAAAGAAAGCTAGGAGGTCAGTTTAACTAATTTGGAGATTTCTAGACAAGGACATGAAGCTGGACTGATCAGATTAATAAAGTGTTTGGTTATTTGATAGAAAGGACTCAATAACTCTTTCAGCCCCTCATGAGCCCAAAGAAAAACTGACAATTCTATCAAAGCTCCAGATGGCTAAAGTTACAGATTGTTGTGCTGGTGGCAGAGGACTCCGAGTAGCAATGTTAATTAAAGATGAACAATGCCAGAAGAACCAATTCAAGGAAAACAAATTTACCCATTAATTAATTCAAACAAATAGAATTCAGAAACCGCTTACGTTCTCTTACGCCGCCAATGACCCGAGTAGTTGGATCTAACCGATTCAAATTGTTTTCCGTTTTCTTATTTGTACTCGGCTTTGTCACTGTATTAGATTTCGATTTCTCCATAAGATGAGGCTCCTTCAATATTGGACCGGGTTTCCTGCTAATCCTTGTGGCCTCAAATAACAATAATCCAGCAGCAAGAAGGATGATCAAGACCGTCCAGTATCTGAGGAGGAACCTCAGAAGTTGACGAGGGAATCCATTGTTCAATTGATGACTAGGTTTCTTGCGCTTTCTACGAACCCGAGCACGCGCTCGACTGAGTTCGTCAATGTCATCCTCCGATACTGAAATCGACACGCTGTTGTTACCGCTGCCGAACATCGAAGACGACAGTGGATATAGAAATTACAGAGACTGAGATGCAACAATGAAATTGAAGACCGGAGAAGCTAGGGTTTGAGGGAGAATAGTGACAATGGTCAAGAGTTGGCAACTAAGTAGGAAGCAGAGAAAGCCTCCGGCGACTGGCAGATAACGGAGGGATTGCGTGACTTCCGTTCGCGACGAATGAAAGCAGAGGAGATTCGTGCGCTGGATTTCGGCCGGCCCCGACGGTAGCCGACAGGATAGATGCGTGTCTTGGGGAAGGGTGAAAAGAAGGAGAAGAAAATGGGAGGATGAGATTTGAGAGATCTTTTGTGAGTGCTCTTCGCTTGACAGTGATGATAGAAGAAGAAAGGCGAGGAAGAGAATATATGTCGATAACGGTGCGGTAGAAGAATATGGGAGTTAGATGGGGAGAAGGGATGAAAACAGGGGGGGTGTCATTGATGAGAAACAGAGAGAGCTGATGCAGAGAGTTGAGGAATGAAGGAAAAAGCACCAGGAGTTATAATAATTATTAATTTTTTTGATAAAATAATTATAAAAGTGCTCTAGAATTTTTTGGTTTTCCTTTTCTTAGTACAATTTTATTTTTAGATAACTAGAATTTTGTGATTATTTTTATTTTTAATTTTCTCAGATTTTCTCAACCCAAAACCAATCTGCCCCCAAATTTAATTACAAATTAATCCAATTTGATCAGTTAATTTATTAAATCCATCATATTGCAGTCTTTGGTTCATCCCTCCTCCTTTTGTCTTCCTGCTTCTTACCTGGAAGAAGCTTATGCTGGAATCCCACATGCCTTCTGCTATTGTATCCATCGTGCGGGTTTCAAAAATTTTACATACAAATCAACTATTAGCTGAGTAATTAATTACTTAGTCTCTCTGGTCAAGTGTAGTTTTGAATTATAAGCTGGTTGTTTTTTGTTTTTGTAAGACTGATGACAAATCAAAACCAGGTCGTTTCTCGTAACTTTAGCTCGTTCGGTTCTTAAACTAAAATATGGGGCTACTGAAATACATAAATGATTCCGTGGGTGAACAAGATTTCAATGTAATGTGCTAATCGTTAAAATGGAAGTATGTCCGAGCCCGAACCAAATGAGCCTAATTGATTCAAGCTTACTTAATGTTGATTGACATTAAAACACATGTTGATCTAACATTACATACACCTCTGCAGGATGATGTTTCCGAAAATTCTGTATAAGGGTACCCCCCAACATCTGTACTAACAGAGAAACTGTGGTAAGTGCACATCGTTTTACATTAAAAGAGAAATGCCCAGAAAACTTAAAAGTCAGGGTGAGTTCAAGTTTATTCCATTCATCCAACTTTGCCTATTTCTAGGCTTTGGTATCAAGAAAATTACTCTCTGAAGTGCATTTAACCAGTCACTAACCTCAGCCCGGGAAAAAGTTACCAGAATCCAGATAAGCATCTCAGAACATCATGCTAACTAAACAATTGCCACTGTTTATAAGTAGAAGATGAACAAATTTATTTCAAAATCTTTTAATGTCAAAGCAGATTACCAAAATCCCATGCTCTCCTGCATCAGAAATTTTTGCATGACATCTTTTATTGTACATACTAGAGAAAATACTATGTTATTACAGCAGAAATAAGTTGTGGGGTATTTATCATTTTTTTTTTCACCACACACTACTTCATAGTAGGAAAACTTTGCAACAAATCAAACAACGAGAAAAAGCAACTCGATATCAGTGCAAAGAGAAAATCCCGTGAATAAACTATTTAGAAGAATCATATTTTCACTGTCAAAACAAACCAGAATCAAAAGCCAGGGCAAGCTATAATATCTAGGAAAAGAGTTAATAGAAGAAAACACAGACAAAGCTTAGGCCTCAGGCCTCGTTAAAGCATGCGTCACCATTGCAAAATGACGAAAGCAAACATGTCTCTTAATTCTGTGTGGGAAAACCAGATAATGCATACATTATATTCAATATTCACACTCTTTTTAACAGACGTAAATATCAAAGTACCAACAACCCTCAAGCATTTCTGCATTTGGGTTAGTGGTGGTATTTTCCCTTTGTTGAGATTGTCCCAAAAATCTAGCAGCACATCGTAGTTAAAGTTTCCAATATTTTTATAAAAAAAATAATTAAAAAAAACCAAAGTACCAACACAGAAAAAAGTCAGCGGTTTCACCTCTTTTATATGGGGATCTAACAAATCAAATTTGATCCATATATTACAAGGTCCACCTAAATCATACTCTGGAATTACTTGTGATAAGTACTTTTCCTACTTTTTGCAGGTTCAAGAATCACCTCCAACATCTACTTCAGTAAAACCTCAAAAGGAAAAGAATATAACAGCAATATCAACCATTTGGAAGACACATCTACAGACTATATCCTTAACAATGCTTCTATTACGTACTTTAGCCGAAACAGAATCCGTCCTGGCTATATCTACATAAATGGAAAATCTTCAGGTAAGTATAGCTAAATGAATGAGATCCTAGCTTACAATGTAAGAGGCTTTTCTAAAGCACGGAGCAGGAACAGAATGAACAATTATAATAGTCAAAATGCAAATGGGAAAATGTTTACAAACCATCGCTCACAACCCTAGACCTCAACGCTTGGAGAATTGTGGGGCTTTACGAGCCTTCTTGAGGCCAACTTTCTTTCTCTCGACAACCCTCGAGTCCCTAGTCAGAAGCCCTTCCTTCTTTAAAGGGGACCTGTGGCTATCACTCACCTTCAGCAGGGCACGAGCAACACCGAGGGAAATTGCTTGAGCTTGACCAGAGAGCCCACCTCCATGAGCTTTGACAAACACATCATAGCTATTCTCATATCCCAGTGTTACTAATGGTACTTTAACATATTGAAGCCATAATGGATTCCCCTGAAGATACTCCTGCAAATGCATGACAAAGCCCTATTGTAAGAAGTGCTTCCCACCACAAATTTTTAATCATAGAGTCTATATACATGGAAAGTGGGAAAAAAACAAAAAACAAAAAACTGACACAGAACAGCAATTACAAAGACAAAGGAGATAGATCTATTAGACTTCAGGCATGAATAGGCTGCATGAGATGTAGAACATTACTTTCAAATTTTTTTGCAAAGAGGACTTAACCCATCAGTTGGCAAACAATAACCTTGATTTCCTTTGCAAGGTGCTCCTCCATTCCTCAAACATAGCTTACAGATTTCGTATAACACGCCCTTCTGCCATTTTATTAACATCAGCTGCATCTCAAAATTCCTAATCCAGAAGGGACTAGACCTTACCCTACATTATCCGGTGAACTTTGTCCTCCCTTCTTGAGATATAGCAAGCACCATTTCACTCATCCAGAAGTCAATTGTAAGCAACTGATGTTTATGACTAGATGAACCCACTAATCTCTTGGAATATGTTAAATATAACATAAGATCAAAGCGAAGTAACAGACTACTGCAATGAAATCATAGATATGCCCCGAATGCATATCTGATACCAGTTTTATAAATGAAAGCATTGCCCTACATGATGGTAAAGTCATTTATAAATTCTGCCCAAACCAAAAAAAAGTCATCAAAACCAAGTTATTATAACGTTTGCATTCTATTGATTCACTACGAAAACAGAATTTAACAATCAAACTAACTTGATTTTATACCAAGCACCACAAATTTTCCCCTAACGCACTAGAGGCATAAGCAAACGCGTCATATTAAACTATATGTTGAGTAGGAATACAATGAAAATAATAATATCTCCTTAATCCAGACGACCGAAAACGAAATTGCAATTTCGTTCTGGCAGAACAAAGTATCAACAACCTATATTTGCTATGCTACATTAGCTACAACTACAAACATTGTATGAACCATTATTTCCTAAAGCCAAAACTTGAAACACCTAGCGAATTAAAAAAAAAAAAGGAACTATTAGATGAAAGACGTTTGCAGAAATTCTTTATGCCATAGTCAATGTTATTCCGACCTTTCCGAGGAACTAAAGCTAGCTTCTTCTTCTTCTTCTTCTTTATAATTGCAAACAACACATACTTTCACAAGTTTCTCAAATTTCAAAAGAAAGAAAAAGGTAGACACGAAGGTCTCTTCTTCTTTTTCCTTTCTTTTCTCCAACATTTTTCAGTAATCAAACAGAAAATACAAGTACCTTGGCGTCACGGTAATTGATGATAACTTTTCCAGTTCCTTCCTGGAGTACAACGCGAGCAATAGCACATTTCCGGCGTCCAGTGCCGATAATCGTTTGAGCAGCAAAACCTCCTGGAAGCCTCGATTTCACATAATTCTTGAGGTCGACGGTCTCAGATTCGGTCGGCAAGGCTACCGAGGCAGCGATGGAGAGCGTGCGGCCCTTGGAGAGTGGCGCAATTGAGAGCGATTTCGGCCGGGAAACCGAGAGGCTGTTTGGTTTATGGGAAACCTGAGCGGAAAATGAGAGAGAAGAAAGGGAGGACGCCAGAGTAGATATTGAAAGTGCCATTTTTGAAATTTGGTTTGGCTATTGTTTTATCAGAGAGGTTCGTGATTGAAGGAAACCGGTGGTGGAACAGCGAGTGAAAAGGGGTAGCGAGCAGCGGGAGGCTGGGTGTTCAGGAAGAGGATAAAGTCGATGGAATTTACGATGATGCCCCGAGCAACAACCAGACGGGCCACAAGAAGGAGACGGTGCGTTTTGGCGTAGAATTTACCAACGGTAAGTAAAAAAAAATAAATAAATAAATAAAAAAAAAAAAAAAAACACAACCCTACAATAATCTATTTAAATGAAAAGTAAAAAATTTGATCGTTGATACTCGAAAGTAAGTGTATAGATTGTTGTTTTTTAAGTTTAAACAAAATGTATTAATTATTACTAAATTAAGTAATAATTAATTATTGTTTAAAATATTTAATTATTATTTTATATATATATATATGTATAAATAATGTCGCTCTACACATTTTGGAATCAGCCAAAGAATTGTATAATTACACGTAGTCGTGTGTTTATATGTACAAAAGAGGTCCAACGAACAAAAAGTCAAAACCGCATTACAAAATTAATCATTTCATTACTAGTGCTAAAACCCACCTTTGTTGACATTCACTAATTGCAAATTTGTCACCAAACTACTCCAAATTTATCACCTTATTCTTAAGTTAATCATATAATTTGGGTGTATAATTACTTAATTATTAGAACAATAAAGTTCATTATCAAATTTAATATATACGTGGGAAAAAAATAAATAAATAAATAAATAAACAATAACCGGCCAAAAAGAAGGAGCTTTTAATTATTGCTTGTTTGACAAAAATTAAGACAGAAAAATCCATCACAACCGTGTTTAATGTGAAAAGGGCATAAAATGATCAAAGGCTAATACAACACATCAATCAATTCTCTAGTCAGCACACATATATATATATATATATTCTACTTTTTTATAGAAAATTATATTCCCTCGTTAGAAAATACCACACGTTTTTAGGTCAAAAATTTTGTACATAACAAAAAAATAAAAAACTCTCCATAACTAATCAACAACAAATTTTAATTACAATTCATTAGTTATAGTACAATTATATCGCCAAAACTTAATGGATGATTTCCATGCATCATCTTCGATTAATTCTTTTAATCCCAGTGACTTTTTCGTATAAATTTATTAGATTAAAAAGTGTAAGTTTATTAGATTCTGCGTTATTATCAAAATCATAAAGATAAAATTATTTTTTTACTACTTTTGATGAAAGACTTCGTATTTACACAACCAAGACCAATGAATTTTTGTTTTCTTCGATTATTGAAAAATAATTTATTTTTTCATAATAATTTATTGAAATATATAAAAAATAATAATCAATATAGTATATATATATATATATATATAAATATTAAAGAATTTTCGTAATTTTTAATCATTTTAGATAATATCATACATATTTAATAAAAAATATCATATTAATTTGTATTAGTAATATATAATTAAGTTGCTCAATTTAGTAATAAGATGGAGTTCTAAGTGACTCCATCCCTCATTTTGGATTGAAAGAGAACCCTTTTTTTGCTTCATTTGTTGACTCTTGTGTCTCTTTTACTATTCTCAGTAAGTTGTTTTTGCTTAAAGTACTTCTTAATTTTAAAAGATTACTGCACATAGTTTATACATAAATTTAAAAGTTTTATCCTTTCTCATGATTTTTTTTTAAAGATGAAAACTTTAATACAACCAACTAAAAGTCTCAAATTTTTTATTGTTTTTACCTTTTGCGAGTTGGTTGGTTGGTGGGATTGGACTTAAAAATTTCAAAACTGTAACCGGTGGTGCCTTCTACTTTTCTATTTTACTTTGACGCCTTGTTTTTATACTCAAAAGTAAAATATTCTTTAGGAAAAAAAAAAAGTTTATCTTTTTTATTTTCTTGGGGTGTAGCCGCGTGAAGGCAGATTAAGTTAACGACCCCACGCCAGGTATAAATTTAATTTAAGAGAATTTGGCATTCGTCTTTCCCTTTGCGATTTTATTAAGGAACCTGTGCGGGGGTCTTCTTCTTATAGGGGGAGTCCCCAAACATGCAATATATCGTTCAAAGAACAGGAACACGGTCAATGCCCGACTGGGTTTGACGATTCTTCGTCGAATTCCTATTGGGTTTATGACTAAATTAAACATCTACAGCGTTTTTACGTTTTTCTTCGTATTTGACTTTGAGTTTGCGTATAATTCTGATGCACCCCGAATCTTTGTGCATTCGTTTTCTGTTCGTTGTCGTTTGCCTCCTTTAACTGGCGTTCTATATGTTTGATTTCGTCAATCTCAAAGTTCTGCACCTCTTCTTTTTCTTTTCATCTGGGTAGATTCAAAGAGATAGAGAGAGCGTATCTTTTTGTTAATCTTACTTTGTCGAATAGAGTATTCCTTCAAACCCAAAAGAGAGGAAAAAGAAAAGGTGTTGCGTGGAGTATCTTTCTTTTCGAGACTGGGAAGATTGTGGCTTTTTCAGCAATTTCGTTTCTTCTCTGATCCGGGTCTCTCTGTCTCCACCGTTCTTGATTTGTTAGAGGTGAGTCATGTTCCACTATTTGATTCTTCACTTTTTTTTTTTCTTTCTTTTCGTCTTTAGAGCCTGCAATTAAACGTTACATGTGATGAATTTGATGGGCATATTGAGCTGGAGGAATCTCTCTTCTCCTTTCAATTCTCTCTTATATTGACTTTGAGCTGCTTGAAAACTTTTTGCTGCTCCTGTCATTCTTTTGTAGTTGAAACATCTTCAAAGTTACAATGCGTGGTGGGTGATTTTAGTTGCTGTTTGATCTTCTTATTTAATTTTCTTTTATTCATGAAGAATGCAGCAATTATGAACAATGCTGGTTGTTTGAACTTTGGATATCTTTTGCTTGTCTTGTTCTCCTGGGCATTATTTGAATCCAATTTTGAATTATTTTATCGTTGTCATGGTTTTTACTCTATCTGGTTGTTTCTCCGTTATTATATCTCCTCTTTTCTTTTCCTCCTTTGTTGCTTGTCGTGCAAGCTGGGTCCTGAACGTCCAATATTGTATCGAGTACTTCTTGCTGACTTATGCTATTTCCCCTTTATGAGCTATTGATGCAAAAAGTAAAGAAGAAACTGTAGTTAGTTTTTTCTTTGCTAAAAGTTACAGTAATCGCTTTTACCGGGTGGAAATTTTGTTTTTCTGCATTTGTCTTACCCTTGACATTGCACTGGTAGCCACTGGTTTTTGTTACTTCGATGTTTTCCTCTCTGAGCAAATGCCGTATGTGCAGGTAAAAAGTTCATCAGCTATGCACAGATAACATTGTGCATTATGGGTTGGTTCAACAAAATTTTTAAAGGCTCTAACCACAGAATTTCAGAAGAAAATTATCATGGGAGTTATGGGGAGGATTCTCATTATTATGCACCTTCAACTTCAGGGGTAATAAGATATCTCATCTCTCAGTGAAGTGTTCTTTTTCCTTGAAATTTCTGCATTATTGCATGATTTCTCAGCTTTCTTGATATTCCTGTATTATATGGGATTTTTAGCCATTTCTCTTCATGAAACCTGACTGTAGCTACATTCTGGTCGAGTGTGGGGAAGGGGATGTTCACTAAAAAATGCTTTTGTTTTATATTCAGGACGCAGCTGTTGTTTACTGATCATAGACTATAGAGGATCATGGAATTTGTTGTGACCTTTAACCTAGCTAAATTTGAAATGTATACTTTGACATACCTTGATGTGGTTCTTCATTGTAGGATATCTGGTCGGAGCAGGAGAGTGAAGATATTGATCGTGCCATTGCATTATCCCTTTTGGAAGAAAATGGAAAGGGCAGAAATGTAACCGGTGAGTTTCATGGCTGTCAGATGTCAAGAAAATCAAATATGCTAGCAGGTCATCATATTTGTACACCAGTGTTCTTCTGTTGTATGTTTTGTCAACATCTAGTTCTGTTTTGAGAAATAGTTTGTGATTAATTGAGAGGAATTGCGTTGACCATCTTGCCTTAACGATATCATGGTTACTTCTCGTAGTATTATTAAAAATGCTTTCTACCATTTGAAAGTTCTAGTTTCAGATAAGGAAATATCACTATCGTCATAGGATCTGTTCTTTTCGGGAACTAAAAAAAATTAATCAAGTTCTACATACGTTCCTTAATAAATGAGTAGAATTGCCTTTTATTATTATTTGTGTTGGTGGAAAAATGGTGAATGTCATCTCTTCGTAAGGGGGAATAGTTCAAGAAAAGTAAATTCTACAGTAGGGACATGAGCAACTTCATGCTTACGTTGTTAACAAAGGAGTAGAATTTATTGTCAAGTTATATAGCAGAGCTTATGTTTCTTTATTGTTTCATTTGTGTCTATTTGGTTGCAAAATGCATGATGGAGTTATCTTTGAATAGTGGCTGGGAACAAATATCAAAGGTGTCCTTTTCCATTATTTTCTCCATCTCTAAAATTACACTGCTTGTGGGAGTAGCCTTTGACACTGTATATGATGCATGATAAAAGGCATTCAGCTTATGAGGCATATCCAGTCCTACACTCTCTGCTACTTCAGATGTCACTTATTTCTTTGACTGTTCAATTAAATGGCAGTAATCTATTGTTTTGATAAAATTTTGAGGGTTCTAAGTCAGATATAATGTTGTTTGAATGCACCAAAACTGTAAGATATAGAGATAATTTAGTCATTGAACTGGTTCATGATAAAATGCAGGAGTTCAGATATTTTAATTTTGTTTCTAAAAATTGATGTTCATGCAATTTACTTTTGAATTTAGATCTATTTATAGTGAATTATAGGTAAAAGCATTTGTTTCTGCAACGAGACATCTGAGAGAAGGTGCATCTCTGACTCATTCTAGTAAAGGAAACGATGGAGGACCATGCCTTACACAAAAGGATTTAGATTTTTACTTATGGGAAAGGACTATACTTGGATAGCTTTTTTGCATCTCATTTTTTCCCTTCTTTTTTATCTTCTTTTTCACTATTGGGATGATGTATGCTGTCTCTTGTGCTATTAACTGCATTTGTTGGATTATTTGTGCCCCATACGGGTGCCTATATAAGGCACAACTCATCTCTTTTTAACCATCTCCCAATGGCTCTCGTACTCTCCTTTCTCTTTCTCTCTCTTTTTCTACAGTATTTCTGCCAGGCAATTTACTATTTAGTCCAATTTGTGTGTAGTATTATCCTACTGATTTGAGGAGTGTTGGCTGCATGGTGGTGGTTGTTGCATGTTGCAAATCTTTCTGCATGAAAATTTTAGTCTTTACTCTCTGCATGGGAATTATAGTCTGTACCTTCTGCTAAAGAACTATTTCACTTTGTACCCATCTTCTGACTCGTTTCCTAAAAGGACTTTTGCTGGCTATTTGATGAGTCATTTGTTCTCTTTTCTTAATGTTTGTGTTATTTGTCAATACAATCATACAGGTGGACCTTGAAATTTTTTTCTGCTTTTTCATTCTTATGATATAATGTACTGTAATTTGAATTATAAAGTTTTTCAAATTACTGGATAGATAATAAATCTCAGATAGAAGAAGATGAGCAGTTTGCCAGAGCCTTACAAGAAAGCTGGAACTCTGAACCTTCTCCCCAGTTTGGACATGGAAATGGAAATATGCCCCTATATGGACATGGAAATGGAAATGTGCCCCAGTTTGGACATGGAAATGGAAATGTGCCTCAATATGGACATGGAAATGTAAATGTGCCCCAATATGGACATGGAAATGGAAATATGTATCAACCAATGCCAGTCCACTTCCCAATGGGTTTCAGGTAAATCAGTTGTATGGTTAATTATCTCCCCTTTTGGTTGATTTCTGTGTTTTTACTAATGAGTGAATTTTTTTACTAGTACTGCCTCTATCTTGCGTTTTCATTAGTTATGATCAATCTAGGAAATTGCAACAGTAAATGATAATATGAAAACTTTCTACGACCTAGTCACAGTTTAGATATAGCAACTATCTCCTAAATATTCTAAGTAAACTAGAAATGCTATATAATTGTAACAACTACTCTTTTACTTGTACTAAAAATCTTCCATTTTAACTTGTCATCATTCTGCATTGGGACCTTCAAGAATCAATACTACTATTTGTATGCCCTAATATTTATTTCAACGAAAAAAAATATTTGTATGTCCTAATATGAGACTTAAGTCAAATGTGTTTAAAAGTGGAAATTTTCGCTAGTTGCCCTTTGTTAAAGTTGAACTTAGCCTGAAACAGTTGCTTTCTTTGGACTGACAGTATTTCTGTTTCTTATGAAAATAAATAGTATTTGACCCTGAACATTGTATTTATATATCATAACATTGTATATGGAGGTTATTTTTCTTTTCCTGTTACCCATTTTAGGAAGAAAAAAGAAATTGTAGTGATAGTTTCCCTCCTTCAGCATCATATAAACATGATTAGAGAATGCCGTTACATTTATCTTCAGGGTTTGTGCTGGTTGCAATATGGAGATTGGCCATGGACGATTTCTAAATTGCCTAAATGCATTTTGGCATCCAGAATGTTTCTGTTGTCATGCCTGTAACCTACCAATTTCTGATAACGAGGTGCAGCTTACAGGACTCCCATATTTTTTTGCCTAACTATGATATTGATAATTTCTGTGTTTACTTGTTTCCAATCCAATTAAATCTGTTATTCTTCCTTCAGTTCTCCATGTCTGGGAATTACCGTTTTCATAAATCTTGCTACAAGGAGCGGTTCCATCCCAAATGTGATGTTTGCCGGCACTTTGTAAGTTTCTCCCTGGAATAAAAGTTGGCTATTGATTTTTGCTTTGCGTACTATTTACATGTTAAATTTATGACGTTGGATGCGAGTTAGGATGTCCTATAATTTCCTCCATGCCTTAAAGCTACTAAGTGTCACTGAGGGTCTCTTGTTGCAAATAGGTAGTGTGTATTTAATATTTTCCCTTCCCTATTAGTAGGTTCATTGTCTCAAGTACTGAAAAAATATGTAGTTTTTGCTTCATATGGTTTTGTTTGAATGTTGAATTGGATTAAGGCAGATGTTATGAAGTAGACATTATACTATTTCCTATCATCATTATTTAATTTATGTTGCATGAAGTCGCATAACTTTAATTTCGTAAGTGTAATAGAGAAGGTATTTATGGCATTCATCTATGAGATGTCAGTAGAAATATAAAAAAGGGTTGCTGTTTAGTTTCGAAAAGCTTGTTTATTTGTATGTATTGGGCTTTGGAATGCACAGGCACATAAGTTTATCTGTCTTCTGTTTTCAGATATATTACTTACCGTCAGTTTTTGTCTTTGGAATAAAATCTTATGACAGATTCCGACAAACCCTGCTGGTCTTATTGAATATAGGGCACATCCTTTTTGGATTCAGAAGTATTGCCCTTCTCATGAACATGATGGTACTCCACGATGTTGCAGCTGTGAACGAATGGAGGTCAGTTTGCATGAATATATCTATCTCTAGGAACACTTGTTTATTGTCATAGGAAAAAGGTGTCTATCCTCTTCTAGGTATATCTGGATTTCTTTTTGGCAAAAAGTTGATGGCATGTGCTTTGCTTCATTGTGTACAGTCACGAGAGACTGGATATGTTGGCCTTAATGATGGACGAAAGCTTTGCTTAGAATGTCTGGATTCTGCCGTCATGGATACCAACGAGTGTCAGCCCTTGTATCTTGACATACAAGAATTTTATGAAAGTATAAACATGAAAGTGGAGCAACAAGTTCCATTACTCTTGGTTGAGAGGCAAGCTTTGAACGAAGCTAGAGAAGGAGAAAAGAATGTAAGAACAAAAAAAAGCATTAATCTATAAACTATATATGTTATGAGTTTTCCTAGAAGAGAAAATATATATAAGCTATGTGATAGTTCTGACTAGTAATTGGAATACACTTGTCATTCCATATTATTCTTCTCTATTCATTGGTCGTGGCATGTTGGTTTTATTTGCAAGTATTTTTCATTTCTTCTTGAGTCAACATTTCGTATTGATTTCTATTATATTTTCCTTCATTGGCCAGGGTCATTATCATATGCCAGAGACAAGAGGGCTGTGTCTTTCTGAGGAACAAACTGTTAGCACTGTAAGGATAGTTGCTAATGTTCTTTCAATTTTTATGATGCATTGAGAAAGTTTGGTGTATTTAGTTTGTTTGTAAGATATTTATATCATATTGAACCTGAAAATCACCAGATTCTAAGGCGACCAAGGTTTGGGACAGGAAATCGAGCCACAAATATGATTACAGAGCCCTATAAATTGACACGTCGATGCGAGGTGACCGCTATTCTCATTTTGTACGGTCTTCCAAGGTATTTTATTTTTCACTCATTACTTTAAGACTGGCAAAAATGAAAGGTTTCAAATATCAGAAATAAAAGATTTAATAATTACTGTTACATAATTTATAGATCATACTAAATATCATTCTGCCTGCTGTGAATATGAGAGGTCTTAGCTGCAATAAATGTGTTAATAATTTTTTTTTTTTGAGGAAAAAAAATATATGGTGTGATTCTTTCATTCACAAGTACTAACGGAATGTCAACCTATTTACAAAATATATTTACGTATCAATCAAAATAACAATAAGGTCCCTAAAATCCTTCATTGCATAAAGATGATGACTGATGATAAAAAAACTGAGAGTCTGGAATCATCTCTCTCTAACTTTATCGAAGTCGTTTTCTAACTCCTCAAAAGTTCCAATGTTCCTCTATTTCCACATCATCCAAAAGATAGCAAGAAGAATGAGAGTCACATGTTTCTTTCCTCCTCTAATACCTTTCCAAGCCCATATATCTTCCTTCATCGAACTAGCTATCACCTGACTGATCTCCAGTAATCCATAAACCAAGATTCAAAATTTATACACACACATGCATCAAAGAAGAATATGAGTGACGCTGAAGACAATAAAGAGGTCATGATCTTTTTAGACACCAGATTGCTTTATCCTTAAAGAACAGAGGAAAACAACTTTCATGTGACTTCTTGTATTATCTTGACGCTTTATGAGATATCTTAAGGGTCTATCATCTTATTTTGATGGAACTAAGGTAGAAAAGCAATAGTAGATTGTTCTCTTGTCTCAGTTGATAATTTACTGTAATTAATGTATTCAGATGGGAAGACTGTGATAGAGAAAGACATGATAGGTACACTTTTAAATTCAGAGCATTTATGTCTTATTTGAAGCAGCATCACAAAAGTTAGGCTGCATTTACCTTGGGAAAACTTACATATCTCTTAAGTGTTGGCCTAAGTTACAAAAGGTACCCCATGTTAGTCGTGGCAACAAACCACCCCATCTTTACTTAGAATCTGCAAACCCTCTTACATGAAAAAAATGTACTTAATCCTAACATAAAAAGTGAAATAACAATACTATATGGCACTACATTTGTTTAACAAAAATTTACATAATGTTCCCTGTATTTTCTCTACCCTACACATCTACCGCCTATCAAATATCTTTTTCTTTTAAAATTTTGAACTTCTTTGTAAATTTGCTTTTAAATTCATTTTTAAGTGACTACTATTTTTAAATTATTGATTTATTTTAAAAATTAAAAAATAAATATTTTTTAAGAAAAAGAGAAAAGAGAAGCATTTCCATACATTATCCTATTCATGATCACTTGAATGGCCTAAATCTCAAGTAGAGTTTAGTTCTATAATAATAAATAAAGTGAAAACTTTAAAAAAAAAAAAGAAAAGAAAAGAAGAGGGAGGCAAGTGAAGAGGCAAATCTAGTGACTAAGAGGTGACTGGCGAGTGGCTACTCTGCCAGGAGGTTCCTGCCTGGCTGCTTGGGCGGCCAGGAGTTGTTGCGGGACTACTCCCCAATAAGGGTAAATCACAGTAACTCCCCACTAATTTTATCAAATCTAGACGTATTTTTCTTTGTTTTGAAAACTTATTCCTGCTGCCAACTAAGAAGTTTATAACTAAAGTCTAACATAAATTGTAAACGTACTGACCTACCCTTCTATATATACAATACAAATAGAGACTAAGATGTTTTATCAATGCTAAGTCAACCATATTTTTCATTTAAAAAACAAGCTAATTTAGATTTATATGAATAGATGATTAAGATGAAATAAAACTTTTTTCTTAAGTTTGTATTGATGAATGTAATAATAAATTAATTAAAAAAGATTCAGTTTGGATTTCTTTTAAAAAATGTTTATCTAATCATAAATCCAAATTTCTGTCTTGCCAAGTTGACACTTGGCAGGCTCTAAGATCTCAAAATTTTGCTCTAGTTCTATCTTCGTTTACTGTTACTATTTTCTTCCTGCTATCATTTTATATCATGGGATATTTTTTGGTAGAGATGTTTTTTCTTTCATCGTAATTATTGGTTGAGCATTTTGTGTATGATCCGGGGTTTCCATCCTGCAGGTTGCTTACCGGGTCAATTCTTGCTCATGAAATGATGCATGCATGGATGCGACTTAAAGGTGCTTCCCATACCATTCAATGGCATCTAAAATCGGTTTAATTTGTTTCCTTCAAATCAAGAGTTCCTCGGTTTATTGTTTTCAATGGTTTCTTGTAGTAATGCAGTTCATCCAATCAAGCGTATTCAGAATATTGAGTTGCACCTTATATAGTTTAATATTAATGGTGTTAGTTTTCCATATCTTTGGGTGCGTGTTTCTTCAATGCTGATATATGTGCCTTTTGTTTGTAAGGTTTCCGCAATCTCAGCCAAGATGTTGAAGAGGGTATTTGTCAGGTGCTAGCACACATGTGGTTAGAATCTCAGCTTGCATCAGGCTCAAGTGCCAATGCAGCATCAAGTTCATCTGCGACACCTTCCAGAATTTCCAGGAAGGGAGGTGAAAGATCTCAGTTTGACAGGAAACTTGGCGAGTTTTTCAAACACCAGATTGAATCGGACACTTCCCCAGTGTATGGTGATGGATTCAGAGCTGGTCATCATGCAGTTAATAAGTATGGCCTTCAAGCAACCCTCGAGCATATTCGGATGACTGGGGGATTTCCCTTTTGAAGTCCCAAAATCCTCATGCTTACAACAAATACTTATTTCTTTCAATGATTTGTATAGCTTTTGGTCTTGTCCTATTAGAATCTAAGGCCGAAGCACACAAAACCCTTTGTCCATAGAAATTAGATCCTAGATAGGCCTATTTATGCCTCTTGGTTGTAGAGGATAATGCTTATTTTTTTCTGATAAATTAATAAGATGACGATTTATCTTAACTTCTCCGGTGCCACATTGTTCCTTTAAGCCTCACTAATTAAGCTGAATCATTCGATAGTTGTTTTTTTCTCTTTTTTTGGATCTTAAATGGTTTGGTAACAGCTTTAAATCAAATTTGCTAAGATCTGATGTTAAGATGACAAACTCACACTTCTTCAAGAACAAGTAATCAGTACTTTTATGAAAGATTTATGTACAATAATGGTTACTTTGAACTAAAATTCATTTTCACAATATTTATTGAGACAAAGTGAAGATCCTATATGAACTCCATGTGTAATAATTCTGATTTCAGCAAAGCTGACCGGATTCTTAGAAGTGCTGACATCACCTCCTCCATGTCTGGTCTCTCTTCTGGTTCTTGCATCAGGCAGGCTATGCTTAGTTGAGCCAGCTGCAACGAAAATTTCTTCCACTTTCCGCCCTTCAGAGAAAGGATCCATGAAGAAACTGAGCTCAGCTTCTGCATGATCCCCTTTCATTGTGGAAACAATTGCTGACGAAAGTAGTCTTGCTCTTGCCTCCTCTACAATGATTGCATCCTTCCCAGTAATCAGCTCCAGCAGTATGACACCAAAGGCATAGACGTCAATTTTAGGAGTCACCACACTTTCATTGACTACTCAGGTGCCATATAACCTCTAGTCCCAGTGATACGGGTTGTCTGGGGGGCAGGATTTATCTCTACTGCTCTGCTTGCAAGACTGAAATTTGCAATCTTAGCTCTTAAATCTTTGTTTAGAAGAACGTTTCCACTTGTTATGTCCTTGTGCACATACGCAGGTTTGACAAAACTGTGAAGATAGTGCAGTCCATAGGCCACATCAAGAGCAATCTGGATCCTCCTGCTCCAGCTTCCTGCTTCTTGTGAGTTTCTGCTATGAAGCCATTCCCTTAAAGATCCATTTTTCATGTACTCAAATACAAAGTAAAAACAGCTGTGATTTTCACAGATGCCTTTAAGCTTTACCAAATTGACGTGGTTGATCTTCTTCAGAATGTTCACTTCCTCGGATATGTTCAAATTCATTTTTTTGACAGCTAGGATCTCCTCACCAAAATAACCACAATAAACAGAACCCTTTATTCTGTTCTTGGAACTAAAATTCTCTGTTGCTTCCTTTATCTAGTCAAATTCAAACACTTTGAGAAGCTGCTCGAAGCTAGCAATTTCAAGAAAAGATCTGCTGGCAACAGTTGCTTTCCCTTCCATTCATTTCCATCTTGGGAAACTCCATCTCTTACCTTTTTGTATAACAAGAAGGATGAGGACAAGGAGGCAAAAGCCAGCTGCGGCAATTCCAATTCCCTCGTTTGATTCGCCCTTTGCAGGATAACTAGAAGAAGACAGAGGTAGAGTTAGAAATTGGTGATTCTCACAGGTTATGGTCTGCAAGCTGAAAGGTTGAGTTGCCAAAGGAATCAGAATTCTCGTGGTACTGATGAGAATTGTGTTCTCCTCCAAGTTATTTGCATCAAGTATACTGTTAGTGCTCACATTAAACCTGTTGGCAATAGCAGGAATATGTTGACCATTGTGGATTGTGTAAGTCAGCAGGTATTTTGTACCAGTGGCAGTTTGTTTCCTGGTAGGACAAGCACATAGAAGTGGAACCTGCAATCTCATACCAATTTGCAATTCGTTTATCTGGTATGGATTTGCAGCGATTAGAGAAGAGCAAGTATGTGGAGAAATTGGTTGAAACATGAAAGGTGGTGTTGGCCTTGTAAAACAATCTATAGGAACAATGACCTCTTTGTTTGGTGGGAAAACTTGAGAAGATGAGACATTATTGATTTTTGCTAGGCCTTCAAGATGGGAAGAAATAGGGTTGAAATAGTCAACACCGAGTCATAAGGAGGTCGAGAGGTGAAGATGAGGAAGGCCTGGCAGGACTTGTTTTTGCCATTACATGTGTAGAGATGTCCTCCTGTTCCATGGTCCCAGTTACAGCCTGAATTAGGAGAGTAATTTTGTTGAGCATTGCTATTGCAACTGAGATAACTGAGTAGGAGGAAACAGAGAAGGATGTTCATGTGAAGACTCATTCTTAGTGGTTGAGAGAAGATAATGAATTAATGGGTTGGAGGATTGTAATTGCAAGCAAGAATTGTATGAGCTGATTGGGGAATTAAAACAGATCTTTCTGGCGTGTGATCTTGTCTGAATTATCAGAAACACCCATGAACTGACCCAGTTTTTATGTTATAATATACAAACACACACACACACACTAATGACTAATGTTAATGAAGACTTGGGGTTAAAACAAGTAGAAAAAATGCAGCTGACGGTCATATATGTCTGTTTTCATCCTCTTAACAAATCTGATTGCATGCATATTTTAATTCGGTTTGTCAAAGCTACGGATCATGACTACCATATAGTTTTGTATTTGAATCTAATTCAACTAAATTCTAAACCTATTTTTACTCGACTGTGTATAAAATATTTGTATATATGATATGACATGAACCAATTCTTTTCAATTTATTTTGTTTAAAAAACAGAGAAATATATTTTTAATTTGTTGGTTAGCATTTGTTTGATTTTTTTTTTCTCAGAATTATTGGAGCCCATTTGGGCTTTTGTCGAGCCCATTACTCGATCATGGATGAAGCCCAAAACTGTAGTCAGCCCATTCCTCTTTCTCTGATTGCTAATTAATATGGATTTTATTACTTGTCCAAGATTGAAGGATGTGTGTATATATATATATATAGTTACAGATAAATACTAGGTTGCAGTAGTAGTCATCATGTGGTGAAATTCATTGAAGTCAAGTACTCCATTTCCATCAAGATCAAAGACTCCAATCATGATCGCACATTCGTCCTGCGATTTTAGATATCCAAGACGATTAAACATGAGCTGCAGCCCTCTGGGCGAGATATATCCACAACCTTTGTCAACTTCAAACATCTCAAAAGCCCTTCTGATGTCATCGTCAACCTCCTTCCCTCCAGCTTCCATTAACCGCACGAACTCCCCCAACTCCAGGTAGTTATCACCATTCATATCGAACTCTTTAATCACCTTCCCAGCCTCTTCGTCCGACACAGACTCGCCTATGGATGCAAAGTAAGCGCTGATTTCTTGGCTTGAAATTCTACCATCTTTATCAGCATCTAAGTGGTTAAAAACCTGCTCTAGTTTCTCTTGGTTATTACAGAGGGATGGTGAAGGGGAGGAGGATGAGGGTTTTGAGAGAAGACGAGGGAAACTAATGAGCTTCAAGGTCTTGTGAGAGAGCCATTTGCTGGGCTTGGAGACGACGGCTGTAGCCATGATCAAGGTACGAGTTTGAGATGGGTTATTTATAAAGCTAACTGGGTAATTGAGAAGATGAAGTGGGAGTCATGAAAATTGAGGCTTAACTAACAGGAAATTGCAGGACAGCTTCATGGCTTTCTCTGAAATTGTGGGGTGGACCTAATTGAAGAAGAATTTGGCTTCTTGTACAAAAGTATATTTCTTTTGGAAAGTGACTGGAAATTCTTGTGTTGCTTCTTTTATTTTTTTATCACCAACTTTATGGTGCAAATCAAACAATCAACTAACCCCAAAGCTATTTGTTTTCTAATGCTCACATTAGTTTCTTTTATCACCTATGTGTTTGTATATATATTGTGTATATATATATATACACACTCAAGAAAAGCATACCATATAAATATTAGTACTAAGTATTTTCCTCCAATCCAAATTCACCTTTTAATATATATATATATATATATGTACTCTATTTTACCATTCAATTATTAATCCTAATTATAATTTAGTCTAAAAATTTTATCATAATTTATCTTGTTAATACATAATTGAATTAACTTCACTTATTAGATATTTAGTTCCTTTTCTATAATAATATATTCATATAAATATTTAATTTATCAACAAAAAATTATCAGCTAAAGTTTTATGAGCATAAGCAGATTTATTATAATATATATATATATATACCATCATCGTTAAATAATTTTGGGTAAAACTACCAAAATAATCCATGAATTATACACACAAAAAATGTTCGAAGTTCCCCTCGAAGTATTTTTTTTTTAATTCAAAATTTTTTCATAAATTTTTAAAAATATAATAAAGTTCGTCCTCTCCAATAACTTTATGTAAGAAAAACTAGCCAATGTATTAAATGACACGAACAAACCACATCAAGTTTGTTTCAAATTTAACGATATAGTATCCGTCTCGTATTTGCCTTCACACGAAGACGAGGAAGAAAGATTTGCTAGCGTGCCATCCACGCGATTGCCAATGTGAATGTCATCAAATTTAAAAAATAGACACGGCGTAATTTATTCACATAATAAGTTCAGATATTGTTGTTAGAGAAAATTAACAGACACGAGAAATTTTACTATCGTGTTAAAAGTTACACGAAGAATTTTGAATTGGAAAAAAAAAAAAAAAAAAAAGGGTACTTTATATAAAATTTTGAATATTACTTGTATGGTCCAGAAATTATTTTAATATTTAGGCCTTTTCTCAAACTAATTTTAGTTGGCCCATATGTAGCTTATGGGCTGGGCTGGGCTGTCTTTCCTTCGCCTGCTTTGTTCATGTATTTCTTCCCCTTGCGTGCGGTGATTTTGTATTGGGTATATTTTTATGCGTGTGTATATATATATATATATGTATATGATGTGTAGAAAATTAGGTAAAGTACAATTTGAGTATAAAAGGACTGCAACATCTAACCCATTACTTTGCATTTGATGCACGTGAAAGAGAATAT
Organism: Carica papaya; assembly: GCF_054855325.1. Lineage (NCBI taxonomy): Eukaryota > Viridiplantae > Streptophyta > Magnoliopsida > Brassicales > Caricaceae > Carica > Carica papaya. Next base: position 27,582,805 of record NC_142309.1, read on the forward strand.
ATATCATAAGGAATTTTACTTCCTCCTTCCTTACGACGAAATTCATTGATGTCCACCTTCGCTTACACTTTATAAAAACCCATATTAATTTTTACATCTTGTTTTGTGTATAAACCATGTGGCTTCAAATATCTTTCTACAAAAACCTAGATATACATATATATATATATATATTTATATTTATATATATTATATGATCACCAAACCATGCAACCTTTTGCAGCACACTCACAATCACACTAAAATAAAAATTTAAAAAAAATACAAAAATTTTACGTGATTCGACAGTGTATCTACATTCACAGGTAAAATCGGTAAGAAATTATTTCATTATATAATTTAAGATTACATCCCTAATAAATTAACAAACTTATTTATAAAAAAACTCTTTAAAATATATATTAAATATAAATTATTTCTCAAAATATAAATAAATATTATTAAAATTTAATACACGTCAACAGAAAAAAAATATAAATATATGTAATGTAAGTCTTGTTTCAACTAACAAATTATAATAATGCATAGTCAATCCTCTTGCTAAGTCCTAATTAATTATTTCATTATGTTATGTAATTAGTTAGGTTCATTATCGCCCACTAACTAATCCCTAATATATAATATAGTGTATGCAGAAAAATACCCATATATTAATACATACATACATATATATATATATGTATATACAATTCATCTCATTAAAGTATCTGCACTGATGAAATTATGAACATGATGTTTGGGGCATGCTTAACCAAGTCACTATTGGGAAACTAATTGTCAAATCAAATCTTCATGCACCAATAAACTCTCGTTCCTTAATCGTCTTTGCACTAATCATTTTTTTTTAATATTAAGAAAATGATTAACACTATAAAAAATTTATTTAATAATTCAAAATTATTTCAAGTAGAAAATTAATGCAGTATTTATTGTAAAGATGTACATTTGATTCCTTCCAAACACCTGCGTTCTTGGTCGATGAGATGAGATCATTAACCTGTTTATTTTAGTTAATTATCAAAATTAACACTAATAACTTTTATTAATAAATTGATTAGGAGAGATAAAAGAAATTTCTTTTTCTTTTTTCTCATGCAAGATGCACGCCACTTCCAAATTAATGTTAGAAATTAGTCTGTCTTAATCGGAATTGGCATGCGTACAATATTAAAGTATTTTCAATTAAAGACTTGGTCGAGATTTATTTTTTAATTATGTATGTAATTAAGTTTTAATTTATGATGATAATGATTCTTAATTAAGAGATTAGTCATCTTAATTAAAACACAAAATTTTTAAATCTCAAGCAGACCATCTATCTAAAAAATAACTTCAAAACCTGAAAGAACATTAGATTTAGAATTATACCAAGTCAAGAAAATCTTTTGAGTATCACCTTCTATAACAAGGTTGATATTACTCGTTACCCTACCAACTTCTATACGTATATATATATATATATATATGTTGTATAGTAGAGAGATTGTAGGAGACGAAGACAAGATTTGATGAGAGAGTAGGATAAGTCAAAACGACGCTTGTAATAGAAAGTAGGAAGCTGTTACCAACAATTGTTGAACCATCAACGTAGGGCCCACTACTACGATATTTTCTACATCACAGCCGTACAATCATCGTGCTTATTCGGTCAACACCACGTGTCGCTTGCAGAAGCGGCCCAACATTTCACGATCCCCTACCGACACTCCAAATTTGCGTAAACGACCAATAAAATTTAGAATCAAATAATTTATTTGGTTTGTGGTATTATTCTCTTAATTCATCCAATATCTTATATTTATTTTATTTTATTTTTACTTGATTAACTATTCCTTTTTCTGGGTTATGAAATATATAATAAATGTGATTTGATAATCTTTGATTAGCGATAATTAATTAGCTGAAATTTATCAAATTACATCACTAATTATGTAGTCGTCATAAATAAATTACAATAAATTAAAAATTAGCACGGTGAGAGACACCATTTGGTAATTCAAGAATGATATACGTACTGATTCTCATCCCCACCTAATTAAACGTAATATCAACATCAACCTTTAATTTACTTCAAATTTTTTTTTTTTTTTTTTGGAAATTTCCTTTTTCTTGTCTTTTTGCTCATGAATAAATAAATATTGTAAATAAAACTACGCAATACGTATCTTTCACTAATTAATGTGACATTGAAATTAAAAAATACGTGCTGACTAATTGTAATTTGCATTTAATTATTTTAAACTATATTTTTTTAAGAAATGAAAATTTACTTGTAAAAATTAATAGGAGGGTGCATAGAATATGTATTGTTCCAAACCCATTAAAGGAAAATAGTTTATATGGTTTGAACTTTGATATGGTATCGTGGGTAAAATTAATTAGGGGTATTACATAAGGATTTATAAATTTAAGAAGCTGATTTGCGAAGAGGACACTTAAGATTGGGTGATTAATTAGTTATAATCTGTAATTAATATATATACACACACAGATGGAAAGTAAGTAATTTGGTGTTAATTAATGATGAGTGTCAGCTGGCAGAACAATCTTTCCAGCCACTTCCACATGGAAATTTAAAGAGTGCGAAAATTAATTATTTTTCCATGTGAAAAATTAATATGTTAATTCCAACTCGGACAAAATCCAAAAAAGTCAAAATTCTCACATAATAATAATAACAAATTCCTGAAATTTACTTAAAAATAAAAACTTGGGTTTTTCCATTTCTTCTTGTTCTTTTTGCTTCGTCCAAACAAGACACAGAAAAATGTAAGTATGAGACGGAAAAATAAAAATTGAGATTTTGATTATTATTAATTATTAGAGAAGGAATGAAATGAAATGAAATGAAATTCATGAGAATACCTGTTTGGCTATACACAGTTTTTCATACAGATTACATTATCCGATCATCAATCCATCTTCTTCTCCTTATTTGCTACTGATTGTACTTTCAACTCTGATATACATATACATATATATATATATATATTTATATATGCTTATATATATATATATATGCAGTTTATCAAACAAAGTATTTCTTTTTTGAAAAAAAAAAAAAAAAAAGAGAGAAAGGAATTGAAAAGAGAAAGCTACCTGTATAATCTACAAGTAATCATTTACCAAACGAATCCCTTCTCCTCCTCCGCCATAATTCTTATCTCCTCAATCCTCATTTCCCAAAACTTCACAACTTTATCTGATCATGATTGTTCATGGACACCCATTTCCCGCCACCCACGTACTGTACCGTCTTCCTCAAAATTACCTGTTACGAATCCAAAGCGAAGGGAGTCTGCAACAGATCATAAGGAGCCCAAAGCGCGTCCAATGGGCAAGGCCGGTTGGCGTCCAGGCGAGCCCACGGCTTTCCTTTCCCGCTCCAATGCAGGAGGCTGACGGGACCCGGATGCAGATCCCTGCACAGACCCCTGAAGTTATCCCCCCCGAGTCCGTGCTGGTTCCATCTATGGTCCACCGGCACTATCCTCCCTGCAAACACCAGCAAGAATGGCGGCAATGAACCCAGCTCGTATATCCTCATCCTCTTTTGCAGCTCCATCCACTCCTCGATCCTCGTTGTGTAATCCCCTTCCCGCCACCTGTCCAGATCGATCACCATAACTCCCGTGTTGAAGTAGCAAGCCTTGCGATCGGCGAAAGTTAACGACAGCGAGGGGTTGGACCAGAAAGTTAGGGTGAAGTAAGAGGTGAAGTTAGCGTTGCAGTACTCCGGCGCGGCGAGAACTGCTTCAGAGCCGAGATGCGTGGCGGCGAGTTTCGCGATGTCGTCGACGAGGACGAGGTCGGAATCGAGGTAGACGACACGGCGGACGCATAATGGGAGGATGTTTGCAAGGTAGCTGCGAGCGTAGTTGAGGGGACAGTCGAGGGCGGAGCGGATGGAGGTGGAGATGAGTCGGGAAACAGCTGAGTCATGGAAGGGGTAGACTCGGAAGTTGAGGTAAGGGAAGGAGGAGGAGATGGTGGATTGTAAAAGTGAGAGGTTAGCAGACGCAGAGGCGACGAAATGGAAGAAAACGTTTTGGGGACACGAGGAGTGTTGGAGGACGGAGAGGATGGCAGCCATGGATCCTCGGATGTAAGCAGTGTCGAGAGTCATGGCGACGTGGACGGCATGAGAGGAACAGAAAATTGGGTTGTCGAGGGTGGTGGAAGGGCAGTCTGGGGAGTTGTAGAACTGAGGAGCTTCCTTGAAGCTTTGAGGAGTAGAAGGAAAGCCATTGGTGAGAACGAAGGTAAAAGGAGTGGAGATGAGGAAGATGAAGACGAGAAGGGACATAGCGAGTATTGGAAGATTTTCCCGACTGCTAGTTGTTTTGGCGTTGGGTTTTTATTATTTACGAGATCTGAACAGGAGGGTTGCTGGTGTTACATTTTTTTAAAGTTTGAACACGGTTTTTCTTTTACTTTTTCCTTTTATTTATTTATTTTTGTGATAAATACTTTTTTTAAAAATTTATATATATATATATATATATATATAAAGAAGAAGAGCCGCCTGAGTAGCTGGAATGGAAGGTTGGTCAAGAAAGATTGAGAGTGTGGGTTTCACATTGAAGCTGGTCTTAGATTGTTGCCTCTTTGGGCATGGGTCCCCCTTCTAACTCCTTATTACTAAATTTTTTCAAACTTTTTTTTTTTCTTTTTTATAATTTTCTAATTAAATTAGTATTTTTATACTAATTATTATTTAATTTCCTACTTAAAATAGTTTTTTTTTAATTAATTAATACATATTAAATATCGAATTAACAAAGAAAAAATATTAACACAAGTCCATATCAGTAGACAATAAATTTTTATTAATAAAAAAAAAGTAAGTTACTTTCCAATTCTAGAGATATCCATCTTATTAAAATAAGAAAATAAATATTTTCACTAATTATAATTAGTTACTAAATTTAAATAAAATACTTCGCAAACATAAACATTAATTTATGTTTTAATGTACCATTATTTGATTTGATTTTATAATAGAATATATTTATTTAATAGACGTAATAAATTTGTATTATCCGTATATTAATAAATGTTTAGTATCCAAAAATAGTAAATTAAAAATAATTAAAATAGTAAATTAGAAAAGAAGAGAACGTTAACATCATACATTATGTTGGAAGTACGAGAATGCTTTGTTCCCAAGGGTGGGTGTGTTGTTTTTACGCTATCACTCCAAACTGACAATCGAATTTTGATGGGGATATAAATATACCCTCTGTGTGTGTGTGTGTATATATATATATGTATGTGTGTGTGTATATATATATATATATATATAGAGAGAGAGAGAGAGAGAGAGAGAGATAGCTTACCAGTATTTGATGGGGATACAAAGCCAATTCATCTCCAATGTTTAGTTCGAGTGTCAATTTACACAACATTCATTCTAAATCAAACAATCTCCACCCACCAAAAACTTGATTTTGTGAATTGTGAAAAAATGAAGAAGTAATTCATCAATGGAGGGTTACAGAAGCACTTGTACAAGAGATATCACCTTAGGATTAACTATAAAACTGAAATTAAATTATGGGTATTTATATTTTGAACTCGCTATTCATGTATTGTAGTATGTACATTATCTATTTGCTTTTTTTTAGGAAAATGGATGAGTGTGTAATAAATGAGTGAGTTGGGGGAGAGGTGTGTAAGTACATGAAGCCAGTACTGTTTTGGTTACATAATAAAGAGGAAGGAAAGTAGATACAATGTTAGAAATTAAGAAGAATGGAGTTATACATACATATATATATATATATATATAAATATGACCCTAAAAACGTTAGAACAAAAAAATGGAGAGCTTACGAGACATAAGAAACAAGCATGTCAGTTGCAGAGTTCCCTGACGTGAAGTAGGTGGAATTGAAAGAGTTCCTCAGTCACCGACACGAACCCCACCACTGCAAACGCGTCTGACTCTCCTCATTATACGTACATACTTACATACATACATGCATGCATACATATATATATATATATATGTGTGAAGTGAATTTAGTCGTCCCATATGTACAAATAAATATGGATGAGCTCTGTTTTTGTGTACGAGTTATATATATATATATACACACGCACACGCACACGCATTAACTCAGTACATCCGCAGGCGATGCACCTTCTTCCACCACATGGTTTCTTATTGCCAACAAATTTTTTGGGTAAATCTTCAGTACGTTTCTCTTTTCTAAAAAAATTGTGAATTCATTTTTATATGTATTTAATAAACACACACACACACACACACACATATATATATATATCTATGAATTAAGACAATATATGTAAATTTTTTACTAAATATATATATATATATATATCTATTAATTATTGTGAATGGCCAAAAATTTCTATTACATCCTACTTGGTTTTTGGTTCAAATCAAAATTTCATAAAAACTATAATTATAAATTTATATGGAATTAACATTTTACTAACTTCATTAATTATAAATTTGATACATAATTATGATTCATGTGTTTATTATTTAGTTTATTTCGGATCGCAAGCGTTAACACTACCTCATATATATATATATATATATATGTATAAAATTAAATGATGAATGGTAGTGGTGGGAAAGCCTTGAAGATGGGAAGACAGAAAGCAAAAGCTCCCACGTTTTGTAATTTGCATGAAAATAATGAAGCTGTCCCACTACTCAGGCCGTAGCTCATTCAGTCGCCATTGGCCGAAGTAGAGCAGCAACCCTTTTAAATTATTATATCAATTATGTCTTTTTCGTATTTTAGCTTCAACTTTATAATACATCACCTAACACTTCTTTTCTTATAGCAAACCAGGTTTACATCAGTATTAAATTTTATTTTAATCTCCAATTCAATTATATTTAATTTTCAGTTCGTAACTAAAAATTTTTTTTATGTGAAATTAAAATTCTATTAACCCTGACAGAAATTTTAGACTTGTAGCATTTCAATTCCGCATAATATTTATGACTCAAATTTTTTTATGTAGAACTAAACTTACAATTTATAGAAATGAAAAGATTGTGTATTCAACCACCCAGTTATTTTGAAGAAAATTATATGCTAATTTAATACGAACAGCAATCACCCAACTGATATTACCCTTCTTCCAAGAATCTGAAGCAAAGAGGGAAAATTTTCTCCCATCAATTCAAACCTATTCATCTCTTCAAATTTCGATATCTTAATTCTAATTAGTTCAGAATCACTGTTACACTGCCATCATCGTTTGAGGCTACTTCTAACATTTACATACAAACAACATACAAAGGATAATAGTTGGATCCCATTGTTCACACCAACTTCAAGATAGGACACAAAACAACCTACAACCAACGTTGGCATGACCATACCATGACGTAATGCAGTTAGTATGAGCAGGAGAAATTCTATCATTTTTATCAAATTCTTATGGAACTAAATAATGCAATCCAAACTCCTTATTGTATTACATTTAAAATGTCACATTTAAGTTATTTTTTTTTTCGGTCTAACTAAATTTAAACCGTGAATCCATAAATAACTTCCGTCGGGTTTTTCAATTTATTCCGAAAATCGCCAAAAGTTTCTTGATTATGTTATGCATTTGATGAAACCCAATTCTGTACCAAGTAATCCATGTGCCAAAAAGGTAGGTTCTTGGAATATGAGGGGCCACAAGCAACAAGTATCTTCAACAATTGGATCATATGAATTCTTCACTTGACAAATCATCTTTTTATGAAAGTACACCCAAAACTAATCAAAAACACCACCACCACAAAGTAGAATTTGCCTTCACATGCCAATATAAACTAGATAAGGTGGATGCCAACTAAGCTTAGCCAAAAATTATCAAGGATATGATGCAGCTATTCCTACCTCATATCACGAATAGCTATGTAAGATCGAACCTCCATACTCAAACCATAAATCGAAAAATCTTCAGTTTCACATTACAACTCAAACATCTAATGAAGACTGATATCTAAATGAAATGAAAAAATCTACGTTACCAAAGTGGCTTTGCATACAGTTTCCTCCAGTGATAGCATGCCTTCTTGGATGTCTCTGAGAAATCCCCAATATCAGAACTGCTTATACTTTAGCATGAGTTGACAGGGAAACCCATTACCTGCCACCAGCATACTAGGCATTGAAAGGAACGTTCACTTCAAGGTAAGGTCCCAACAAGGGGTCAAGCAAAAAAGAGGATCAATACATGCAATGAGTACCAAGGTAGACAGTGACATTCTTAACTTATCTATCCTGGATTCAAACACCTACAGTTACCGAGTAGACCTCCAAAGTCAATGAAATGGCTACTCCGCAACATTATGTTCAGAGAAAATGATTTTTAAACAGAAAAAAGAAAGGATGGATCTAACAAAACAGCCAATCCTCAAACTAAGTCAGCACCATTTCCACAGGAAAGAGTGAGGAGAATGCATCTAATTACTATAAAATAACCAGCACACCAGTTTGTAGTAGTAGAGAAACTTCTTAAATTTAAGAAGTCAAAGGAGTTCATCCAATCACAAATACACGATGCTTCACCCATCAACCAAATAGTCTTTACCAGGTTCCACTGATCCTCTGTAAAACATAAGTGTTGGTTACCGTATTTTATTATTTAATTATTTTAATTTATTATTTAATTATCTGATATTACGTAATTAAAATTTTATGAGAATAATAATCTCATATAGTTAAAAATTTAGTAAAATAGAAATTTCTTTATCAGTATATTAGAAATTTTAAAAATACTCTAACTGAAATAACCTAAAAAGAAAAAAAATAAAATTATTATTTTTTCTCCAAAAAAAATCAACAATAAGTCTTCTAAAATATTACATACCCAAACTCTGGATCTCAAAACATAGCGGACCCGCATGCACCCAGCTGCTTCCGAGTTCCGACCTTCCACAAAAGCTGCAATATCTTCTTAACTTTCTGCATAAAGATTATTAAGAAAGACTCAAAAGACCAAAATTCAGAGTCCAACCATGAGACTTTTCATCCATGGTTACATAGCAGCATCAAGTAGTAAATAACAGTAAGAACACTGTGTCATCCAAATTGCAACATCATAAGCCTGTTATATAATTCAAGTCTCAATGGACTTCTAATGGATAAGAAAAAAAATCACAGCACCATAGAAAAAGAGACTAACCTCGGATTTTTCACCAGTTCATGAACCGGTATAACCACACAACTAGTTCAGATCTTTAACAAGGAAACTAAATTACGATCTTCACTGACTTTTAAAGCAAATGGCAAGGCACATACTGCTCACTGCCAAAGTCAAAAGAATATCTAATGGTCTACCTATACAATCTAAACCTCTTTCCTGATACTCAGAAGAAAATGCATGCAGAAGAACCACTTCCAGGAACCGTCTCAATTAACTCTTTTACACAAATGTCTGAAAAACCTTAGCCAATCCAAGAAATGGGAAGTATCTTCACCCAAACTGCATGATTTTAACGCATAAAATGCACCAAAAGTAGCTCAATGGTCACTGCCTAAGGGGTAAGTAATTAGAATAATAACCTCGACTAATCAGAGAATATACAAAGTTGTGTAACACGCTGTAACTATTGGAATTTATGTTTTCTATATAACCAAAAATGAAATAACAAATTGCATACTGATTTAAAATTATAACTATACCTACCAATCCCCAAACCGCTTAATGTAAATTTTGCACCGCAAGCTCACTAACAACCTAATAAATCATGATGCGTAAAACTATAAAATTGGCCACTTGTACACACAACTGAATGCCTGTCTTTCAACAGGAAGAAAAAAAAATTGAGATGTTACAGCAATAAATTTGAGAGATGTGAGGCAAATCACCATGCCAAAAAAATCTTTACCATTATAAGATAAACTCCAATGACAAATGGAGAAAGGAGCAAAATCTCACAATGCAAATGCCTAACAAGCATATATCCAAAAGCTAATAACAACTGTTGAAGAAGATACAAAACACTGGAAGTATGATATGTGAACAATTCTTCAATTGCCATAAAAGTAAAGCACAGAATGTGCTACAAGATTTACAACCACATGAAATGACTAAGCATCTGTTAGCAGTTGGCAGCTTTTTTCTAATGCCAAAGAAGAGCAAATAGAACGCAAAACCCGATAAAAAGAAGAAGCTTCTTCAGATAATAATCTTGCTGTCCTTGACCAGTATGCCTAGGATAACCATGCACGTGGCCACCATGAAATGAATTAGAAAAGCCATAAGGAAAACCAGCAGCTGGACCATACATTGCAGCCTCTGGAAATCCATGCACCTGTAGGTTGAATAATGATGGGATAAGACCACCAAAGGCTGCTGATAATGTAAAATTCCCAAATCTTGCAGTTGTTGCTGGTGCAAACCCTCCCAAACCTCCCATGAACCCAAAACCATTTTGAGGAAAATGGTTTGGCTCTGGTGGAGGTGCTGTTTCAGGTCTCTGCCCAGCTGGGCGGTTTGGAATGTTTAAGCCAGGAATGGATTTAGACCTGGGGTCAGTAGACCTTTTTCCCCTGCCATATAATGGGACCAACTTCTCCTCTTCAACCACAGCCTTGCAAACCGGACATTCCCGTGAATGCGAATGAATATGAAGCCACTTGTAGAGACAGGGCCAGCAGAACAAATGACCACATAAAGTTACAATGGGGTCTTGAGCTAAGTCGAAGCAAATATTGCATTCAAAATCACCCGCATCATTGCTGCTATTGCCGCTAGAGCAAGAAGGGCCTGGGGGATGTCTGCTTGCTGATTCCCCAAACCCACTCGACATCTCTAGATTGCCAAAACTCAATTACCTAGAAAAAAAAAAAAAACATCACGACCTAAATTAACGCCACATATAAGCAGGTAAGAACAGCATAATCTACAAATTACACTCGATTAAACAGAAGTAAACCCCAAACAAATCTTTTTTTTTAAGAACAAAAAACCCACGAGGGCAAGGACCCCTGTTTTTCTAAGGAATTATGGAAGATAAAAAGAAAAAGAAAATACAATAAGACGGTGAAGAACAAATATATTTTCTTGATCAATACCAAGCAATTCCTCATCTTTTCACCCTTCATTTTTCCAACGACCAAACGAACTTAACTTTTGCCCAAAAATTCACCGTATCGACCCCCCTCCTCCCTTCCGCCTCAAAAACAGAAACAAAAAAGAAACCCGAACAAAAACATCAAAGCTCCTCAGATCCCTCTTTAAAATCAAAATGGCGCATTGCGACACACATTATTCGGCATTCAATTAACACAAAATATTTTACGATCGAAGACAATAGAAGAGTTCATGATCAATTAAACCAGAAGATACAAAAAGAAACAATTAACAAACATTAAAAAGAAAAAAAAAATTCAAAGAATCTGAATGCATCCAGTTTATACCGAAGAAGATAAACACCGACCTTAATTTGGAAAGACCGGTCGACCGACTGATTAGCAGATCGAACGATCCACAACAAAAAAAAAAAAAAAGGCCGCGGCAAAACCTCGATTCCTTCCCCCTAGAAACGAGTTTGACACGGTAATTGACAATGAACATTACCAATACTCCGGCAGCGAGAATTTTCCTTTTTCCCTTTTTTTTTTCTTTTTTTTGGGTGGAAGATTTCATAAGTCACCGTTTAATTTACAATTTGCGTTTGGAATCGTTGGTTGACTTGGCAGGAATCTATTGGCTGGCTACTAGTCGTCAACCTTCTTGTCTTATCAACCGTGTGATTGGCTGAACTTTTTGTCCGTTACAAATCAACCGTCTTAAATCTTTTAAGACTCGTTAAACGACGCGTTTAATCCCATCAGAAATATCATAAATGAATATTTTAACATTAATAGTATATATGAAATAATATAATTTATGATTCCAAATCATATACTAAAAGTGAAAATAATAGTTACATGAAAATATTGTATGTCCAAAAATTAATTGAAGTGGTGTATTAAATTAAACGTATGGAATGATGAATTTTAGGTTTGAAGTTTCACATCATGGGCCCAAAATTCTGAAGCCCACTTTCCCATCATCACCAAATCAACAAACGACATCGACGCGACTCCCCAAAGCCCTTGATTCAATCGTAGCATCGACCAATAGAATTCCAAGACGAAAAATCTCCTACCAAATTTCCTTTGACTTTTTCTCCATTTGGACCAATTACCTTTCTCTGCCTCCCAAACACCACCACCCCCCGTTGGATACTTTTCTTCCTCAGCCGTAGATTTGCGTTTCCTCTGTTTCATTGCTTTTATCTTCGATCTCCAACATTACCGTCTTCTGTTCCTCTGCTCCCTTCGTTTCTCCTCTGGTACGACGTTCGAGGTATAAATTAAAAGCACAATCCTTTTTTTAATTCATTTTTCCCTCTAAAACATATAAATAATATCTGCACTTTTAATCATATTTATCCTTTTTTTAAAAAAAGAAAAAAATCTCAATCTCTCATTTTCGGTTGACTGGTGTGGGTTTGCCTTAGATAATACGTTTCTTGCTTGTTTGCTTCTTGATATTATGATAAGATGGTTGTTTGTTGTCATTTCATTTGCAACCGTAGAATCGGATTTGATTGCTTGGAAATCATTATTAATTTTTCAGCAAACGACTATATTGAATTCAATGATTGGATGGTTCTGTCGAGGGTGAAATTTTTCCATCTTGAAATGTAATAAGAAGAATTTTGTTGAGTGATTAGTACAAATGTGATTAGATGAATCAATACGGTTGGAATTCTTATGTTCAACTCTGGAAAGATGGGTATTAACAGATACAGTCACATATTGCAGTTGTGCTGAGGAGACAAGTGGAGTTTGGAAGAAGATGGAAGTAAGGAGGAGGTCCATCAAGTCTGATGATGATACGTTAAAGCATAGACGTTTGACTCCTTTACGAGTTTTGAGGGGTGTGATGTGTTTACTAGTGTTTATATTGAGTAGTTTCATGTTGCTGGTATATTTAACACCTGGTGCTGTCATGTTGCGGCTGTTCAGCATACATTATTACAGGAAAGCAAACTGCTTCTTCTTTGGACTCTGGCTGTCTTTATGGCCCTTCCTATTCGAGAAAATAAACGGGACTAAGGTTGTTTTCTCCGGAGAAAATGTACCGGAAAAAGAAAGAGTTTTGCTGATTGCAAATCACAGAACTGAGGTTGATTGGATGTACTTATGGAATCTTGCAGTAAGAAAGAGTTGCCTTGGTGATATCAAGTATGTTCTTAAGAGCAGCTTGATGGGCCTTCCTGTGTTTGGCTGGGGATTTCATGTCTTGGAATTCATTTCAGTGGAGAGGAAGTGGGAGGTTGATCAACCTGTTTTGCACCAAATGCTTTCGACTCTCAAGAATCCTCAAGATCCCTTATGGCTCGCTCTTTTCCCCGAAGGAACTGATTTTACGTACGAAACTACTAGTCTTATTGTGTAAAAAATTTTCACTATATCATGCATATGTATACACATTCAAAATCTTTGTTGTTGTTTTATTCAGTGAAGAGAAATGTAAGAGGAGTCAAGAATATGCGAGTAAAGCTGGCCTGCCAAAACTCACTAATGTGTTGCTCCCTAAAACAAAGGGTTTTTCCATTTGCTTGGAAGCTTTAAGGGACACCATAGATGCAGGTTGGTAACAAAATTTCATCCTTCAAATTTCCCTATTCAGAGTATATTTAATCATGTAAACATGTATATATATATATATATATGAGTTGGGAACAAATAGATTCTAACAGTTGTTTTTTCTTAAAACAAAATGCAGTGTATGATGTGAGTATTGCATACAAGCATAATCTGCCTTCCTTCTTGGACAATGTTTTTGGGGTTGATCCCTCAGAGGTTCATATCCATGTCCAGCGTATTCCCATAAACGATATTCCTCCATCGGATACTGAATTTGCTGATTGGTTAATTGATAGATTCGAGTCCAAGGACAAGCTCCTATCACAGTTTAAAGCACAAGGTCGTTTCCCTGATCAACTCATGGAACAACAACAACAATTTCCATCGCTCAACTGTCTGTTCAACTCTGTGCTTGTGTTTTGCCTTACTGCATTCTTTACTTATCTCACTTTCTTCTCATCCAAATTCTTCGAATTCTATGTTGCTTTGACGTGCATCTATCTTGTTCTCGCTACACATTTCAAATTTCAACCGATGCCAATTCTACCATTTCTGAAGTCATTATTGTATACCAAACAACCCAGAACTGAATAATTTTTAGTACATATATTAACATTCTTTGGATAATCTACAATACACTATGTTTATCTTTGGAAATGTTGTGAGGATCTTTGAGTGGACTCCTGTAAAACCATTTTTGAACGTTTGGAGGGGAAAAAATTGCGTGATGATTAAGTAAGAAAATGTTGGGTCCAAAACAAACAAACAAACAAAGAAAGAACTAAAAAAAGGAGATTTTCTGGAAGATCACTCCTATAATATATAAAAACAAGTATGGAAATTAAAAGGGTAATTGCTGGTTTCAATGGAAATTCGATGAGAATGTTTCAAACAAATATGTAAGTTTATATGTGTAAATTAATGTATATAAAATGTTATTAAATTAATTGAACTCGTTTAAAGTGATATGATAAAGTTAATAGTGTATTGGGGTTTAACGTATCAAATTAAAATCTAAGTTTTTTATGTGTAGAGACCAAATATAGAATTTTTAATTTTGTAATTGGTCAAATTAAAATAAAAAAAGTTGACAGATAAATTTACTTACAAATATGTGGTAATAGTCTTCAAATTATACGTAAAATTTTTTATTTTTATATTTTATTATTAGAAATAAAAAGAGTGAGAGAACTCTAAAAAATTACGTAATAATTTAAAAGATCAATCGCAGAACGTGTTGTTTTTTTCTAACATAAATTTAATTACATTTACAATTAATATTCATATATATTTGATTTGCTAGGAATAGATTTGTTTTATTCAACTTTAATTTTTAGATTTATTTTATTCCTTACATAAAAAAAAAAAAAAATCATTTTACATTGTAAAGTATATACATACACATGTTTATATTATTAGATATTTTCATGTATCTAATTAACCTATGAGGATGTAGACTGAGACAACATGGATTTGTAAAGCTTCATAGATTTGACTTCTGATTTCATCGTACAAACAAGTAATTATTAGAAGCACTATTTTGGCTAAATTCTTTGTAAGTTTATCATGTCATTTTCTCTAGAATAAGAAGTTTATTTTACGGGCTACGAATGAGGAAACTGAAAATATGTATTAAAAAAAAAAAAAAAAAGTATTGACGACTATGAACTTAATGTATAATATAATACTAGAAATCTAATTAACATTTTAAAACTTTATCAAAATTATAATTAATTAAATAAAAAAATTTTCGTATTCAAATTGTTGACCGTTTGACTCCATTGAATTTGGATGTGAAGAAAACATTAGACCAATTTTATTGATTTAGTATTTATAAAAATAGATTATAATACACGCATGTGGGTCTGCCGTCAGGAGAAAAAAAAGAAAATAATTTCAATAAATTGAAAACTAAAATGGACCCAATTAATAACTTGTTATTGGCTTAATGAAATTATGAAATTGACAAATCCCATTAGTAACCAAGTTTATTTTTCATTTACGTTAATTTTTTTTTAATTTGGAGGGGAACAAAAATTAGTTGAGGCACGTGCGAGGCAACTGCCTAAGAACGTGTGAAATTTCTAAAAATTTGCTTTATTTTTTCGCCTTTTTTAATTGTTTTTTTTTTTTAACAGATACGCAATAATTAATGGGTACATAATGTAAGTGAGAAAAAGCCATTAATTAGACGCTAATTATTTTTAATTAATAATTGGCTGACACGGTCCCCCCTCTAATCGGGTCGTGCAAAAACAGGTTTTAACAATTCCCGTTTTGGCAATAATGATCAAATTGGTATTTCACCAAAAAACGAAATTACAGAAAAGAAAAAGAAATTTTATGAATACTTTGTAAATTATACTAGAATTAATAATATTTTTAAAAGAATAATTTTAATTAGATTTATTTCTTAAAATATTAAATGAGTTGAATTAATTTCCAATATAAAAAAAGATTAGTATGGGTTAATGACAAAACTATAATTAACAAAATAAAAGATGAATTTCAGTGGGGAAGATCACGAAAAGAAAGGCGTTTAACTAATTAATTCAATGCTTCCCAAAGATGACTTCCCCCCCTCCCCCCCCCCACTAAATTCAGTTTTCTATTTCTGAATTACCCATCACGAAAAGATGAGATGAACACCCAATTTATTCTTAGGAGACGACTAATACTTTATTTCCTATACATACATGTATTTATATATATGTACGCACACAAACTCACGTATATATATATATAAACCCTGCTGGGTATTAGCTCTAATAACTCCCCACACCGGCTCTTACCCATTTGCTTTATATATACACACACACACGTCTCTACCCACTTCTTCTTTTCTTCATCGAAGCACTAGTTTTCATGGCGATTTCTTCTGGCATTTCTCTCCTCTTTCTTGTATTCTCTTTAGGTAAACCTAACACAATCTTCTTTTTCTCTATCAGCTTTCTTTTCCTTTTTTTTTTTTTTTTAATTTATTCTTTGACAACTTCATAACATATAGTAATGGGATTTGCGTGATCATGCTCGACTTTTAACATTGCCATAAATAGTAAATGCGTCTTTCTTCTTTGCATGAATATGTAACTAACAAACCAACCGGAAACTGCAGGTGCTACTATTTCAACTTCAGCAACCGTCTTCACCGTCGAAAACCGTTGTTCCCACACAGTATGGCCTGGTATTGTCTCAGGCAACGCTGCCCCTCTCGGTGACGGCGGCTTCATTCTGCAGCCTGGCGCATCCGTCAGTTTCCCAGCCCCGCCTGGATGGTCGGGCCGCTTCTGGGGTCGAACAGGCTGCAATTTCGACGAGTCGGGTACCGGAAAGTGCGTGACCGGAGACTGCGGCGGAGTGTTGAAGTGCGCCGGCGGCGGCATTCCGCCTGTCACTCTCGTGGAATTCACAATAGCATCTCAGAGCACGGAGAAGGACTTCTACGACGTGAGCTTAGTAGACGGATACAATGTGGGGATGGCAGTGAAGGCCGTGGGCGGGTCGGGTGATTGTCAGTTCGCGGGTTGCGTGTCGGATGTGACTGGTAATTGCCCGGCGGAGCTTCGGGTCGTGGATTCGGGTACGGTGGTGGCGTGCAAAAGCGCCTGCGCGGCTTTTAACACGGCCGAGTATTGTTGCACGGGAGCGCACGCTACTCCTCAGACGTGCCCTCCGACTAAGTACTCGGCGATGTTCAAGAATGCGTGCCCCACAGCCTACAGCTATGCTTACGATGATGCCACTAGTACTTGCACTTGCTCCGGGTCGGATTACTTGATTACATTTTGCCCCACGGCCTCATGATTTAATTCAGGAATAATTATTTACGTGTTTTTTTTGTTAATTATTTATGACGTCATATTTTCGTATTATTATTATTATTATTATTATTATTACGGATAGAGGGCCTGTTTAGAATTGGCTTATGTTTCCGTGCGGGTAATATTTTAATATTTGTGAGTTGTGGTTCCTGAGATTTGGAGACACTAAACCATAATAAAACTATCGATTATTGTTATGTTTACATGGGCGTATGCAATTACTGAGGCAAAAAAAATACCATATGTTTCTTTTAATACTATATGTTTATACATAATACGGGTTAATCAATTAGACTAATACCCTCCTAAGAGTGTTTATGCACAATCTTCAACAAAACAACAACTTAATCCCATAAGATCTGATATTTCTTTCCATGGCGATAAACCGTCCAACTTATATTTTTAACCATTTTCGTATGGAGTTGCAATTTTTGTAGCCCTCCAAGAGCATTGATTTGGGATTCAAGATAGGCAGGAGGCAATTAGTTTGGGATTTAGCCTTTGCTTACTGCCAAGGAATTATCATCTCAACAAAAGAATGGAGATTGGGAAAGATTAAATATCTGCATTGGAGATCCAGGCCAAAGCCTGAGGGATATCAGGCAATCCCCTTAACACTAAATTCGTCGCATTCTACCCCCGACGTACATGCAAATAAATCAAAAGAAGGGCTATCCCCCCGACAATACGTGCAAATAAATCAAGAAAAGAGCTTTAAAAATAACAAAACACATGAACAGAAATTTGCAAATAGAACACTAGGCTTTTCCTTTTCTGCTAATAAGGCCTTCGGCCAAACATTGCTTTTTGTTGTTTCTATCTCTCTCTCTCTCTCTCTTTCTTTTCAATATCTCTACAAATGGCTTTCTTTTCTTGAAAGCCCAACCTCACCCAAATTAATCAAATAACTTGGGCTCAACACAATTGGACACTACCTCTACCCTCTAGGGCACGGCATTATGTGCCAAAACTTTCTCTACACCCTAGAAAAATTACAAGCCAAGATTTAACAACAAAAGAAAAAGACAACTCAAAAACAAAAGGAAAATTTAAAAGAAAAAAATAAAATAAAATAAAAAAACCTAATGCTGCCTATATTATACAGATGATTTATCCGAAGAGCTATCATTAGACGACTCGGTATTCCAATATCGACTAAACCATGACAATTTTATCAGACCTTTTCCTGTACACTGACCTTCTTGCTCTCCGCCAATACTGAAAAGAGTTTGATCTGAGCAGTCAAGTGATGCTCCGCATGCTAAATTATATGAATGACATGCTGAATGACACACCCGAAGTCTGTTGTCCCCATCATTATGACATTTCTGGATCGAGATCTGTTCATCCAGGTCACGTGTTTTTAATTAGGAAGAAGACAAAGGTGATAATCATCTTGTACCATTATGTTATAACATTATCTTGTAACATCATGTTATCTCAAAAAAAAAAAAAACATTATGTTATGACAGAACAAAAACGGTAAATTTATCAGAAGCTAACAACTTTCTGGACATGCCAAAAAAATTTTGCAACCCGTTGATAATGATTTGCTAAGCAAAATACCAAAAGGAAGTGTTGTTATCCCTCTATTTGGTTCAATTCCTATTCTATTCTCACTTAATTACAGCCTCTAGTTTCTCTGTTACTTTTGTTTTGTTTCATTTTCCATCCAATTCCTAGTCAATCTTATTTCTAATTACGTTAATATACATAATTAGAACATAGTTTATTGCTTTTAGTTACCACCACATCCACCTTTGCTAATGGTGAGAATTCTATCTCTTTCTGGTTGGAAGATGAATTCTCACTATCAAATAATTGTATTTCAATTATGCATATTAAGACTATTACAGCAGTTAGAACTAAGAACTAATTAGAAACTTAATTAAGAAATAAACTACAGGCATGCATATGGAATAAGAATGTATTTTATGTTTGAACACCAGCCTGAATTCTTTAGGGGCAAGAATTCTGTTCCTATTTTATTTCATGAGAATGGATTCTACTTTTAGTTTGGGAAAAAGTTTTCACATTTGAGCACACAAAACCAAGTTCTCTCATTCTGTTAAGGAATATAATTCACAAAAGAAATAAGGCAACATCCAATAGAAAAATCAAGGGAGAAAATGATGCGTAAAAAGGAATCCTGGAAACAGATATCTATTGAGAAGCGACTTACCCAGCAAGCTAGTCTTTTGGCAGCTTCATCACAGTAGCTGCTGCCAAAGATATTAAATAATTTCCGAGCACCACCAGGGAACAGGCGGTGGTAGTTGGGCATGACAACAACTTCCTCGAGCTGTTGCAGTATGCTCGGTTCACTTGGCGCACAGTGTTTCCCAGATATATCACTCCCCAGTACGTTTTTGCAGACTGATAGGCTGGAGAGGAGCATGGAGCTGTTTTGGCATGTATACCCGGCATAGTCAGAGCAGCGGAATTCACAAACTCCATTATCACAGACTCCTCCGTGAAGGCTGCATTGTTCATCGCATACAGCTGCATATAAAACCCCAACGCAATGGTTTCAAAAAGTTTGTCTCAACTTTGTCATGTACAAGTGAGAAAGTAAATGTTTATATCTGTGTCTGTGTGTCTATGTACATATATATTATGACATATTACGGAAATTTGGACAGGCTAAGTAATCAAGTTTGCATTACCGGTGGAACAGTCAGTGCCAGTAAAACCAGTTTCACATTCACAGATCCCGTTCATCAGGCATTTGCCATGTCCATTACAATTGCTGGGACAGGATCCTGGATGGAAAGAGCACAAAATTAAGTTGACTTGAGGAAAACAAAAACAAATAAAAGAGCCCAAAACTAAAAATTTCTGAAAATCAAGTTTTGGTCTTCAAGCTGGTCACTAAGTGCTAAGAGAAGGATCTAGGCGCTTACGACTACTACAATCATGACCATGAAACCCAAGAAAACAGCGACACTTTCCATCAACACAATCTCCATTAAAATTACAGGAATTGGGACACTGCCCAAACACAGAAACTGGGACACTGCTACAAAGTTCGTGGTAGGCCGGACAAATCAATTCACCTAAAAAGAACACAAAAGAAATTATGAAATATAGAGAAAAATATCAAGACATTCTTCTCAAAAAGAAAAAAGATATTAACTAGATATAACAGTAAATTTTTCTTGAGAATGATAAAACAGCAAAATTACCATTAAAACCAAGGAACTGAACCGGTCCACCAGATTCAGGACACGCTTTCCAAATCCCATCTACAGCAACCTACAGGAGATTAACTATGACCACAATCAGAGGAAGACTGCAGGGAAAAGTTCAGGAACTCCAGCATAATAATTACTGTCACACTTATCAAAATAGCATATGATGGCAAACACTTTGTGATCTAACACGGATTGCACAATAACATTCTGAGTTAAATGTTACACGTCAAAGATCCGGGTGCATAAGTTTTCAACTTCGCCAAGGCAGAAACTTCCTATGAATCCCAGGTCTTATATATCGAGAAATGAGCAAAAAGCCAAACCAGACATCTATCATTATCAAATTCTACTAAACATTAAGAATCCTAGAAATTAGAAAAAAAATGTTTGGACAAATCAAATCCTTAGATTATCATTAAACCTGAAACTGATATACACCAGATCCACTATATGATATCTTCTGCATGCATCCCTCCAGCACAACCTTTTCTTTTTGGTGAAATCACCAGTAGAGCACTTATTCCAGAAAATCCTCTCCAACCTAACTTCTTCCTATTTTGCCGTGGATTTACACCACATAGTAGACAAATTTGCAAACACATGCCTGTGTGAGGTTTAGAAGAGGCTTGGTGCATGATGAACATACAGATTTTAAGAAAAGGGCAAGCCATTTTGGAAGTTCTGAATCATACCTCTAAGGAGTTATTTACACATCTGTGCTGATAACAGCCATTTCCTTGAGTCATGGAACCTCTAACAAAACCAGTACGTACTAGCGATGAGGCCATGCACCTGCATATGAATAATGAGATATTCTATCAGCAATAAAATGTCTTAAAATGGTTGCCTGTAAGTCTATGTGACAGAGAATAAAGAGATACTAAATTGGATATTCAATACTGAAAGATATTTATGTAATTGTAATATATATTATCAAGGTAGTTTAGGTTATTTATGAACTTACCTATAGGCTTAGCATTGGTGCAAATTTATTATTTTCTATTTAGCTAGGATCCTATTTAGTTATTACTACTAAAAGCTATCCAATTAATTAGTTTATTTTTCAATTTAATAAATTCTCTATACTTACTTAAAAATTCCTATTTCAATATTGTCACTCTAGTATCTATAAACTCCAATTCTGGTTCATTATAAATTTTCTAAAAATATTATTAACTCCCTTTGTACTACATCAACTAGTATTACAGTCTAGCATGAATTAATCACACTATCAATCATTATTCTGAGTTAAAGTCCTCAACACTAAATTTCCCAAACACATCAACCAAAAAAAATTATAACACCCCTGAACTGATGCCTCACAACAGAGAATAAAACAGACCCAACAAGCAAGCACTAGCCTTTGCCAAACACCAGCCACCACAGCACTATGGATGACACCACCCCTTCCACAAGCACCAGAGTGAACTGACCAGATTCTTCCCAGGAACACATCCACATTCCCCCTGAAATTGCCACACTCGTCACTAAAACTCAGGGCTGCTGTTGGCCTTGCCAAAATTCAACCTTATTGGTTACACCGACTATAACCCAATCCCTTATCTGGAAACAGCATGTCAAAGGAACCCATGGGCAGAATACCAACACGGAAAGGTTGTTGGAAATATGCATGTGACTCATGCACATGAAGCCGAGAGTAAAATCCAACACAGGCTGTTCTGAAGCCAAGCTGCCATCAAGCCAAGTCCTTTCCTAGAGAGTTGCATTCAGAGTCGAGCCAAGCTTTCAGCTCAATTGTTCTCAAGCCATTTTAAGCCAAATTTTCTGGAGAAATTCTGGACAGGTTGAGCTTGCATTTGCTGGTAGCTTGCAAGGTTTTATTACTTATGAAATTTATAAAAATGCTATTTGGGCATGAGATTTGCTACAAGGATATTTCTTATATGATAGTTGCCATCTTATGGAAATCGAAGATTATTTCCTAAGACTTAAGAGTAGCGGGGAAGTGTTTCACATGCAAAGAAAGACTAGTCACAGGAAGAGTATGACAACTTATATCCTTCTAAAGATGATTATGGGTCTTTAAAAATAGTCACCCATGAAGTAAGTAATAAGATTGAAATGTTTGAAAAGATTATTAAAAGGCGCTCAAGTGAAGAAAAACTTGTACCTTCCTTATAAAAGAGCCTAACATCTTTGGAACTTTAATCGAACATAATGTAGAGGATGCAGAACAGAATGTGAATCACTTGGCGAGGGAGTAAAGTTCTAATAGAACAGCTACATCTTAATGACCTCGAAGGTATGAATGCAAGTTAGGTAATTGAGATAATAAAAAAAATCGTGAGAGATGTTATGCTTCCTATAATCAAGTTGAGTTATCTAATGACCAATCCTCTAATTTTGCAACAAGCTACAACATTGCCCACGTTGGAGAAAGGTATTCTAGTTTATTTGAACTCCATGCAGGCGAAAGACGCCCTACTTGAAGAAACTACAACAAAATATTTTTCAACTAATGCTGATAATCAAAGCTTGGCGATTCTTTCATTTTATATTTTGTCAAGCCTAAAAGTATTCATGTTTTCCAATGAGAATTTCAATTTTCCAAGCATTAAATTATGAGGAAAACAAGTCCCAATTTACATATCCTTTCTTCTTCAGCATTTTAAAACCCAAGGTTAAGTCTTCACCAAGTGGGGTGGAAAAATGGAGAATATGATAACCATAAGTTGGACGTAGTTCAATCCAATAAGAGATATGTACTTCCAATGTTTATGCATTATAAGGTATTTAGCTTGTTTAGAAACTATTACAGAGGGGCCTCTCAATAGTGTGAGTTTATTATTTTCTATTAGAAGTGTGTCAGTAACCTGTCCTGATTTGTTAAGAAATAAAGGAAGAAGATTTTGAAGAAGCACAGCTTTATTGTAGAGAAAGAAATTCAATACTCATTCATGCTTTCTTTGATATAAAAATCATTCCAACGAACCATATTTTATAGCTGAAAATTAATTAATTGAAACTAACTTCTAACTGATTAAAGCAACTTAATTTAGTATTTATGACAAACATAACCACTATTAGTTGGATCCTCATGATACCCTCCCCATGAAAGCATTCTTATCCTCAAGGATGAACCTGGTATCTCAAGTCTTCATTGCCACCATAACTGTCCCCTCCTTAGAACAAATATGACACTATAGAGAGGATCTGCATATTTTAATGCCATATAAGCAGTTCCGGTGAAAGAAATTTCAAGTGGAATACGGTTTTGTGTGAAAGAATCTTCAAGGAGTGTAACTAGACTTGTTTGACAGGGATGAAATTCGGTAATACCCAAATATCAATTAATGCAAATTCATCTCTACTAACTGCAAACATAATGATTTTCTCTTATTTGCCATTAGTTGCCAAAAAAACCCACTGTTTTAGTCAAGGATTTGTTTTGAAAACCTGGTATATATGGTTAGGTAGAATCTTCTCATCAGTCCCGTATAACTGTTCAGGAACAATTTCAAAGTACTTCTCTACTAGATCTTTCATTTACTACTCCACATTTCATCTGGATTTCCATCTGCAACAATCAAAACTTCCATGTCTCCATCAACACCAAGCGTGAGATCAGGTGAAGTTATAAGAGAAGTCAATGGAAACAAATGCGGAAAATTTTGTGGTTGGGGATTTTTTTTTTTGAAATAATAATTCAAAAGAGGGTGCGCCAGGGTCCTTGCTGTAGTGCAATGCATGGACGTGGTTGGGGATATTTTAACAAGCACCTCATGCTCATTCACCAAGCCACCTTCATTTCCAACATTTTGAACATGCTTTGGCTCCTTTACAAATTCATCCAACTTCTCAACCACCACAGATTCTACAGTCTCCATTATTATCTCATCGTTAACAGAAGAAAAATTTTCCGTAGGAAGAACTGGTAGCAAAGTTGAAGATGATGGACAACTCTTCCACATGTAGGAGAGTAAATGCAGCCACACAATATTTTTAGTGTTTCCCTGAGTTTCTGTTCACATCGACGAAAACTCACGACCAGCAAAGCTGATGGAAATTGATAGGAAAATAACAGCTCAGTCATGCATTCGTCTTCATATCTTAATTTTGCAGTCCAACTGATATTCGCCCTCTTGTGAGCAATTTTTACTGAAATCGAAGCTTTGTCCAGCTTTGGGGATCTTATAGATGGAGAAGCTCAATCCGATTCTGGTAGAATTGAAGAACAAGGTCCGTGTGCAGAAGGCTCTAGAGGCTATAACAAGTCCTGAGTCATGTCCACGAGTTCATCCCTGTTCTAGTCTCGCCAAATGCTGCTGCTGGCACTCTTTCATTTTCTCAGCAAATTTTTTGCGTTTCTCATCTAACTCCTTAACGACCTCGTCAATCCGCTGGAACTTTCTCCAATCCGCCATCACCAGGTTCCCTTTGTTTCAACCCTTTGATGTAATTGAAGTTAGTGTTTCATCAAAATGGTGAGGATGGATTTGCCTAAATTGTAGGAATGAAGAAGAAAAAAGGAGTAAAAGAGACTCAAAAGGTAAAGGATACATAGAGATAAGAAAAAGCTAGAAGGGAGAAGCAAAGAGAAGGAAGACACGGAAGAAGAAATAGTGATCACCGATAATCAACAGCTCTGGTACTATTTGTCAGGAACCTGTCCTGATCTGTGAAGAAATAAAGGAAGAAGAAGGAGAGAAAAGAAAAGAATTGAAGAAGCACAGGTTTGCTGTAGAATCATTCCAATACCACCTTTATAGCTGAAAGGTGATTAATCGAAACTAATTTCTAACTAATCAAAACAACTTAACTAATTATGTCTAACAAACTTAACCACTATTAGTTGGGTTCTAACACAGAGATCTTATTTAATTATTTTCCGTTATATCTTTCAAAAAATCATTCTCTATTATGGGTAAGTTAATTAATTAGCTTATTTTTCCATTTACTAGATTCCCTACACTGACTCAAAAATTTCTATTCTAATTGTATTCTAGTAGCCGCAACTAAGATACCTTAACTTAGCTATTGGGAAGACTATTTGTTGATTTTATATGCAAATATTGAGTTATTGATATAATTATCGAGGTCTAAAATCTCCAGTTTTAGTTAGTAATAAATTTTCTATAAGTATTGTCTTGGATCTCTCTTTGTCCTTCATCACTATATCGATTAACCATTAAATCCTCCCCACAATTTAGGTGTATGAGTCTGGTGCTCCGAGCTTTAGTATCAGATTGTTATACACTAAACAGCCACTTCAAGTAAAAAAAAAAAGGTCTATATCCATGATAAATCCAATAGAATAAACATCAAAGTGCCTCAAGGATTTAAATAAATATATATATGACCAATTTTACGAAATTCACCTTGAGTTGCTCCCTCGCACTTCCCCTAACATTCTGTCAGGTGCCCGTGCACTATTGATGTCCGTACAAGATCCATCAGAGTAGGCCACAAAGTACGTACAGTAATCAGCCAATGAAGACTGACCACCTGTAATGGTTAAGGATAGAAGTTAACAACAATCCTCACATGAAAAATTAACCAAAAACTAATCCTTGACATTCAGATGTTCTAACAAAGTTTTATCCATTTAATAAATGAGCACAAGCATCCTACTATACTTTACAATATAGAATAGGATAGCATATGATATTAGAGCCTACATGCCTACGCACACAACATTTCGGAAGGGAAGAAACTGCAGATATCCTTCTCTAACATTCATGAAAGCCGCAGGGGCCAACCTACAGTCCTTTTAAGTTGACTTTTCAAATCTGTAAAAATAATTAAAATGGAAAATTACATAACAGTGCCATCTACTTTGATTAGTGTTTCAAAATAGGATTTATATTTCCAATTCTCTCTTTAAGACTTGACTTTTTAGACGTCTCAAGTTATAACCTACTGACAATTTCTGCTAGGAGTCAACAAAAAACTCAGATACCTAGCACATGTAAAATTCATCTGAAATGACAAGATTACCTTCCGTACTATTTGCTCTATTAGCTCAACTTGCTCATTATCTCTCCTCCTCTCAGCTCCTCTCTCACTCATTGACGGCTAGTTACCATATTATTATTTTTTTTAGATAAAAAGTGTAAATATATATAAACAGGGTACCAATGGAGTACCACCCATATACAAATTTATAAAGTTATGAAAATCCCCAAAATCTTCATCTCTAATGATGTCATGACCCAACACAATGTTACCAAAATAATTAAACCATAATCTTTTAGTCTATTAATATCTCTCTCAAAACCATCAAACGCCCTCTTATCTTTTTTTCCGGATGGCCCAAAAAAAAAGTTAAAGGGATAATTTTAACAATATTCTTTTTCAGGTCAATCCCATTCCAAGCCCAGATCTCATCAAAAACCGAACTAGCAATGACCCAATTGATCCCAATCAGTTTATAAATCTGGCACCATAAATCGTGGACCACCTCGCAATGAAGAAGTGGCAGCAAGATTCCTCAGCCTTCTTGCACATAAAACACCCATTAACCACAATCTGGCCTCTAGTCTTCAGCTTATAAAGTGTCAATTACAAGCCTCCCACACGAAAAAAGCAATTCTAGGCGGACCCCTGGAATTCCAAATCTGTCTTGAAGGAAAAATGAGTATGTTATCCTCCCCAGTCCCCACCAACTGCCAATAAAACGAATCAACTGTGAATTCACATTTGTTGGATGGTTTCCAACAAACCTGGTCCGCTTCATCACTGATTTGACATTATGAGACCAGCCTCAAAATGTCTTCATAATCAAAAACCTCCCAATCATTTAGATTTCTAGAGACGTTCACTGTTCAAGACAAACCCCCATTTTCCCTCGCATATGCCTTCTCAACTCTCATGTTTTTAGATTGTGCAATGGCATATATTCTAGGGAATCTATTTTTCAAGCATCCCCCATCCAGCCACTCATCATGCCAAAACCTCATACAGTTTCCCCTACCCAATTTCCAGCTGATACACTCTTTAAATCTCGAGCAGCCCATATTACTAAAGAAAATCTTGTTAAGACCTTATCAACATCTCATTGACTAAACCCGTTGCCAGCACAAGGCTGTTTCACCTGGAACTCATAAAATCTGTTGATTGCAATACAACATTTTCAATGTGCAGACATTTTTTAACAAATTGTGCTTAAAAATCTCAATCAACAATAATAGAAAAATACAGACACAATGGCGGGAGATGCTCATTCATCAGTCTGAAAAAGCATAATCATAATGAGAACAACTTAGAGGAAAATACCACCAAAGAAAAAAGACAGAATCACGCCCTAGAGACAGCATTCAGAGAACTCATAATTCTGCTTATCCATTGTTTACTGTTTAGTTTGCATTTCCATCAGTTCCTTGTATCTTTTTTTGGTTAATAAGGCATGTGAACTTTCAATATAAAAATTAAAAAAAAAAACATTTCTCTTAGACCATATACGGAACATATGAACAATTTTTATGGAATTTGTTTGAAAATCTACGTTTACTTCAATAGAAAATTATGAAAATTCTATTACGATATTATAAAATTTACTTAAATAATTTCAGGTAGAATTGATCAAAATAAATGAATTTAAAATTTTATTCTTCTAACTCCACTTGATATTTTCTAGGACGTCGATTTTCACCATCTCCTAATTAAACTATGTGTGGATTTCCAAATGAATTCTACAAGTAATTTCTATCTGTTCCAAACACAGCCGTAACTATTTGATCACTGGCATTTCAGTCTCAACCCCCAAAATATTGATTTAAATACTAAAAATCGAGAATCTCTATTTTTGCATTCTGAAACTTTCCACCATAAAATTCTGCAGGATAAAAGAGAAAAAGTCTAACAACTTCGTTCTTAAAGCAACAAGAAACCCTCAGGAGTTCATAAATAAATTAATTAAATTTCGGGAGGCTTCGTGAAGTGCTTCTTTAGGAGTTAAACTTCGTAAAGTGCTTTGGTTGTTTGGTGAGTAGCTAACGCTAAGAGAGAAAACCAGAGCAGAGGGAGAGTAGCAGGCTTGAAGTGAGATTATACAAAATTAACATGTTGCATATCTGAATTTTCTGGTAAGTTTTATTAAAAAATTGGTGACTAGGTTTAATTTGATGCAGGTAAAAAGTTCAGGTTTTAGAAAGATACACTTTAATGTAAGGTCCTCCTTTGTGGCAATAGCTAAAGCAAAGGATATTTTTGAACAACTAGCCCCAATCAAAGCATGGGTTAAATACCTGATGGAATGCACCTCTGACTACAGCATAAATAAAAAGCGAGAAGAAAAGATTAAATCTGAATTGACCAAGCAGAGTGAAGTACGAGCTAAAAATCAATACCCAGGAGAGAAGGCAACACAAACCAATGTCGGAGATCATAGCTAATATCACAAATTGGGCAGGAGAAGAGAACAACAAATTATCCAATTACTTAACTAAAGAAATTTTAAAAGTTTAAAATTTGAAGTTAGTTATAAGAGAAAATGATTTTTCCAAATTCACTACAAAACCAAATCAATTAACAGAAAGGAACAACATACATGGACCTTAGAAACATATCTCGGGCAACAATTCTTTTTTAAGCATCATATATCAAATGACAACTTAATCATCTATCACCGAAGTTCAAAAGTAATACTTGAAAACACCATGACTCACCTTTGTTAGCCTGTGGAAAATAACGAGCCCACTGAGGTAAATCTCCACTATAACTTACTATTGGGCAGTAACCTTCTGCCTCCCTGTTATATGTACAGCCTGATAACTGTGTTGTATTGCAATGATATGCTCCCTTCCAAAGATTGCATGGAGAAGTAAGAAACTCAGTTCCCTGGTTGCGTCCCCAGTCAAGACGGTCTGCCATGCTATAATTAGCCTGATACCATCCACTATCCTCCAATAGTGCCAGAGTCATTTTTGAAACTACTGATCTGGTATCTACTGACCCTGTCATAATCTCATTCATCAGAAGCCTCTTTTCCCAGTGAGACCCTGCAGACAAGTCAAAAAGCTAAATCAGTTAAGTGCATTAGATGAAGAAAAAAAGGGAAAAAACTAACAGACAAGGAAACCTGAAGTTCCACGCCCTCCCCCATCTTCTAACTCTAATCCAGTGAAATTTTCAGAAAAGGCCTGTCATTGAAATAATTGTCAGCCATTTTCTGTTTCCATTTTCAGGACCTAGAAATCAAACACTATAGGATGTAGACAAGGCATGACCTAGAAACCACAACTATAAGTAAGAAAAAGGAAAAGGGAGACGAATTAGATTCTTCATATAATTCGGAATTAACATTACCCCATAATGGTGTCGTGAGTGCATAACAACACGTGGAAGCACTACACGTGTCACCATGCGCCCAAGTCTTTCATCCATTTCTTGTTCAGTAACCTACAAAGCAAGCTGACAAGTTGTAACAAGCTAACAAATGGTTGTCATCGTAAGATAAAATCCCAAGAACAGATAAACTATGCAAGATCCATTTCTAACATATTAAATAAATTTAAAACAAGTGGTAAAATTCAAGAGATTCCTCTTAGGTAAGAATTTTAGCGCCCATAGAGCTTTCGCACTTAAGAACTTTTAACACTATTATTCTCACGACTATTTAAACAGCAGCTACAATTAATAGCACCATCCATAATTTTTCTACAGTTTGGCCAAAACATATTTCAGGAATATTCAGAACGCAGCATAAATTGCAGTTTGAAGTCATAGATGAACATTATTTTCAACTATTAACAACATGAAAATCCATACTGAACATTCATTCTAAACAATTAGATGCCGTATTGTGCTTAGCCAGACATTGTGGTGTAGGTATCTCCCCTGGTACATTTTTTTCACAATTGCTTGTCTTTACTTTTTTCATAAATTGAACTGGGTGCCATTATCTTGAGCAAGGACATTACAGTGAGTATCGCATTGTTTACCTGAGCACGTCTTCTTTTTCTCTCATCTCGAAAATGTGCAAAGGCATGGGGATCAAAACCAAGAACATGCATAACCTGGAAAAGAAGAAATAAAATGGTAAATGGAACAACAAGTCTTCCATACTTTGAAAAATTACTAACTTAACACTGTCAACCAACCTCATGAATTAGTGTAGCCGACAGTAATGTCTCTGCTTCAGCCGTTAAATGCCGAGGAGCAACATTCACATGCCCTACCAAGAAAGAGAAGTTAGGGAACATAAGGTTCTTTTCGTAGACCATGCTAGAGTTAGAGTTAATGGGAGTAAAGATCAACCACTTTGGATGGAGGCTCAATGTTAGTGGGATTTTTTGGTCAAATTTTTCTACAGTCATTCAACTAAAAGAGAATTCATAAGCACCAACTTTCTCTTTCCGCAAATCTGGAAGGTAAATGCTCCACCTAAAGTTGTTTTTTTCTTTAGGAGGCTGGTAGAGGTTATATTCTAACTCTTGACAAGTTAATCAGGAGGGGAAGGGTTTTGGTGAGCGTGTGTTTCTTATGCAAAAGGGAGGCGCATAATCATATCCTTCTGTAGTGTCCTTCCGTGCATAAATTGTAGACCTTTACTTATGGACTCTTGAGTACCAATTGGATGATGGTTGGTTCAGTGAGGGAAGAAATTTGAGTGTGGAAAGGCAATAGTAGAATGAAGAAATATGTTAATCTCAATCCTCTTACTACCTTTTGGGTGATGTAGACAGAAGAAAACAATAGAGCTTTTGAAGGCGTGGAAGATGATTTTGATGGGGGTAAAAGATAGATGGTTTTAGACCCTAGGTTCTTTTATTATGGGTCATTCTCTTTATTCACTCGAGAACTTTGGTAACCGAATAAATATTTTGACTGATAAATAAATATCTTCGTACATGAGTTTGAACCCCCCTTGGTGCATGTGAATGAATCATACCATACTAATTTTATTTCAAACAAAAAAAAGAAACCAGGTAAGATAATATTTACCAGCAATTGCACGGCCCCATTGATCACGTTCACAGGCCACAGCCCATGCAAGCGTATTGCCGGTGGTAGGTCTTGTAGTCACCAGGAGTACCAAGTCTGCATCTGCGACACCCTCTGGAGATTTTTGGATTGTAAATAAACTAGTTGGTTCAATATGCACATAAAAAGAAGTACCACGAGATACTAAAAGAGCAAGAACAACAATTTTCTCATCAAACAATAAACAGCAATGAGAGACCTTCAACATATTCGTGAGGAAGTTGCACACCGCCATCTTGTCCACATGCAGAATATCCACTTAAGCGCAAGTTTCCCTTCACAGGCTCAACAGCTAAAGCTCTCTTGAACCAATCTGCTGTCTGCCCCAAAGCCTTCATGAATTAATTCTGAAAATTAGTTCATCTGTCTGACCAAAAGCTCTATCTAAGAAAAGGATAACCAAAGTTGAAGGCAAATAACGAATGGTAACCTTGCGAAGGCGGTGCTTTTTGTCTTCCCCAGATATATCATCTAAAGTACAGTTATACCAGCAATCACCATAAACAGGAGGATCAGCATGAGGATTGCAGGAATGAGTTCCAGGCAGAGTACTCAAAGCAGGCTCCCCGAGCTGGTAAATTTTTCGACCAAGAGAACAACGCAAAACAAAAGAAAGCATTCAGGCTTTAGTCATGCAGAAGCCCATATACAGTCCATCAATAGAGTGCCAAGCAACAAAAGACACTGACCTTCACAATGTCACCAATTCTTCGGCAATCTCTATCAGGTGAGTGACCAACAGCATCATAATTTAAATATATTCTAATAGGCTGCTTTGCATCCCTTTGCTGCCCTAAGGCTTCAGAAATTCCAAGCAATGCCCTTCCTTTGCGGTGAAGGCGTTTTGAGGTAGCAGGCTCATCATAAACCTGCGGAGTAACTGAGTATACCTTGCGACCTGGTTTCCTCCTTTCTTCAATTATACGGTCATGAATGCACGAATGTGAGGCAATGCTTTTGCTAACACTTTCCATGCCTTGCCATTGCAATTGGGCCTCTTTGGACTTTCCATTTGCAGTTTTCAACCATAATAATATCAATACAATCTGAAACAAAATAAAAAATATAAAACATACAAAAAAATTGCAGCAAAGCATTCAGATTTTTCCAGTAACCAGACAGAAATTCCGGTTAGTGTAAACAAGAAAGACCTTAACACAACATACAGAAAGGCGGTAGATATTTCGCCACATATTTTCTATGCGGCAGATCTAATAAAACCAAAATAAATCAAGCTAATTGCACAAAAACGTGATATTCCAACTCGCAGAAGCTCAATTGAGCACAACAACGAGTATAAAATATGACCATAAGTTGTAAGCTTTCACCCTAAACTCCTCCAACCACAAAGACTAACATACTGCAATAAGCTGCACAGCTTGGATCATATAACAGGGAGGAAAAAAGCAAGATTTTTATTTATACTAACGAGCTAAACAGGAAAAGAAAAGAAAAAAAATCGACCCAGCTAATTTCTTAAAACCAAGAAAACGAGGGTTCTCTCACAAATAAATCGTCCTACGTTTTTCCTAAAGGAGAAACCTCCAAACAAAAACAAAAAATCAAAATAGGAAAAAATAAAGAAAAGAAGAAGAACAGAGACATGAGATCTTGATCTCCATCACATGCAAGTAAAAATGAGAGCTTTTTAGTTCCAAAATTAGACATAAAATCCCGAACCCCTTTGATTCCATGACAAAAACATAGAACAAGAAAATGAAACTCAGATTTCCCACCATGACTGCAGTGTCAGAAGCAAAAGATAAACTTGAGCTCTTTTTTCACAATTTCTGACCGAACAAACAAAAGTTAATATTTACACATTCTGACTCTAAGCTTACTACTAGTACATAATCAAAATCAAACAGCAAATCCCAAATCTCTCTCTCACAAAAAAAAAAAAGGTTAAAAAAAGAACCCAGAAATAAATAAATAGAGTGAACTAGCTAAGAGAGCACACCTCTAAAAAAATGAGCGCAAGTCGTTGCTGATTACGAAATCCGCGGCCGGTAAATGAACCATACCGGAAAATTAACTCCATGAAACGCCCAAAAAAGCTAGCATAGCTTCAATTTAACACGATATCTGGCGATTTCCCATCGGATTCTGGACTCAGAAATATCAGCAGGTCTGCTGCATTCCCGTACTCACGCCCAACCAAATAAAAGAAGAACGCATAGAAAAGGATGTTTCCGTTTGTGATTCAGAAACACGAGAATAAGAAAATGTATAAAATAAACGAAAGGTAGTGTAGATATCGAAAGACGGGCAGGAAATTAGCTGATCTTCTTGTATAATTAGCGAGTTACTTTAAAACAAAGTTAATTGATTTCTCAGTGAGTTATTTTGTTCTTCGCAGAGATGGGAGGCAGTGACAGTGAAGAGAGAGAAAGAGAGAGAGAGACGAGCAGGAGAGGAAATAATGCAAGAGATTAAACCGATTGGGTGGGGGTGGGTACAGGTTTAGAGATGACAATTTCCTTTTAATATTTTAAAAATAAATATTATATTTTTTAAATAATTAAAAAAAAAACAAAAAAAGTTATGGAAGAAAAAAAAAATATCAACAAATTTGCCAAAATAACCTCCATTTTCTTCAAAATTACAAAAACAACCCCCCTCTAATAAGTTACTCGGCAAAACCAAATTAATTTGTATGTTTAATTCTGTCTATTTCAGTATTAATTAATTTTCTCTGTTTTAAATATCTTCAAGTAATATTAAAATTTTAAATTACATGTTAAATATTTTTATTAATAATAATATAAATATATGAATTATATATAAAATTCTATTTACTAAACATATTAATAGATAATATTTTAATCAAACACAATGTATTTATTTTAAACAAAAATATATATAAAAAAATTGTGTATTCATAATCGATTACTGTTTATAAAATCGTGTTGTAATAAATGTATATATACATCACATAACTAATAAAAATTTTATATTTTTATTTAAAAATATTTCATATCACTTTATTTAGTAGTATTTAGAAGATTTTTAATTTTGATTTTTAAATTAAATAAATATATATATAATATAATAAACAACTATATACATCACACGGTACATAAACATAAATTGATTCCAACTCTTTAATACATATGCATCTTCATTAATTCGTAACATTGAATTTCTTTAAAATAAATACTTCATTCATTAACAAAAAAAGATACATATATTGTGCTAATTAAAAACATAATAACTTCTTATAAATAAATTCTCATTGATACCGACATTTAATACATAAAAACATTATTCAAAAGCATTTAATATATACTTTTTAATAACTAAGTGAATGGATGTAACCATGTAAATGTTTGATTTTATTTATTAATTCTAGTCACATAATCTTTATAAAATAATTATGTGAATGGATAATCTTGCATTTTAAATTAAAACAATTAAAAATTCGAAATTAATTATAAATTTAATTACGTGGAATTTAAATGTAAGGTAAAAATTTGGTGAGTGGTTACACGTACCCAAATATATATATATATATATATATATATATACATGCGATAATTAAAGCTGATGCCCCACAGTCACAACCGCAATGCTGTCAGGTTACCCAGGCAGAGAGGCACTCGGACCCATTGCAACCAATGCAATTTGTACAGATAATTAATAAATAAAAACCCTATTATTTTTTACCCAATAAAAATAAATTAGGACTGTTATTTAATATATTTATTTAATTAAATAATTAATATTTTACATGGTTTATGAATTTTATAATAAGATGCAAAGAATATTCATTCCTTTATTCTTAATAATCAAAGGGTTTTTTTTTTTTTTTGAAATTTATTAGATAATTGATAATTATTAATTAATCAAAAATAAAATTATAAACTTTAATCATTTGGATTATTTTGAAATTAGTATATAGTATACGTGTATATATATATATATATATATATGTTGAAAAAGAAGTTAGATTCTTAAAAATTAATGTTGGTTTGGAATAATGATAGTTTGGGAGGCAGAAGGTATAGAGGGGAAAAATCCCAAGCAAGAAACACCAACTCTCATTACCCAATTCATAGAAGTGGTTAAGGTTTGGTATTTTCCCTAACCCACAATCCAAGCCTCTATACATACATATACATATATATATATATATATACACATACACACACATATATGCGTGTATATATATATATATATATATTTATTTGCCTTTGACTTTCAATCCCTCGAGCCGACCTCTTCCTCAAATTTCTATTCCATTTATTGTCTCTCTCTAATTATTATATGCTTATATATCTAAAAATTTTCTCATCCCAATAGGATATTGGATAAATAATTATTTGATAACATAAATAAAAAATTAAGTTTATTTCTAGTTATAAACTAACATGTATTTTAAATTAAGGTATACTTAAACTAAAGTTTATATTTAATTTTTTAATTCAAACTATGTCTCGATATATATCAGTCACTTATTAATATTTAAATTTTTATACTCAAATAAAAAATATATGTTGTAATATCCGGACTCAGAATTTGGTCCGAAACTAATTTTAACATCAAAAAATATATAAAAATATAGTTTTAAAATTAATAAAATTTAATTTAATGTGCAATTATAAAAAAAATAAGTTGATGATAAAATTGAAAATAATATTGAACAAAATGGGTGAAAATTTGGGTTCGTATGGTATTTTTGAAAGAAAAATCAGAAATTGGAGGTCATAACACAATTAAAAAAAATTGTACCACGTAGGATTGCCCAGTCAGCAGGCTCAATGAACCAAAGTGCGCCGCGTGGCAAAGCACGCTGACTCGGTGCCACGTTGGAGGCCACACTAGCAATCCGTGTGCCCTGCGATCGGACGGTCTAGAAGCGTTCCTATGTACGTAGACGGTCCGGATCTTTTTCCTTATCAGGCGCGATCGGACAGTCGCGATTAAACGTTATGAATGATCTAAATTCGTTTCCTATTTAAACACCATCGGACGATCGATATCAAATCGCGATGAACGGTCTAGATTTATTTATTTTTTAAACGCGATCGTATGATCGAGATCAAGTATGATGAACGGGTCAAATTAACACAAAACGAGTATAAATTTTTCATATCACAACGAACCCAAACCCTAGTTACCAGCCTCCTACCGAATAAGAATAACCAGTCATCGGAGAAGGGAGCCGACCGCTGGCCGTCACAGCGCCGGAGCCATCTCTGATCGCCAAAAAAGATAAAAATTCTCATATCCGTTCGAAATTTAATTCCGAGCACCCCAATGGCCAAATTGGGGCAAAAGGAATGGCAGGTGAGCCGAAAACTGCTGGCAAAACCCACAACCGCCTCTCATGAGTCCATTCTCGTTTTCTGTTTCGTGCGATTTTTTCACCGTTGTGTTCGTCGTTCTATTTTTTACATGTTGACTGAAGAAAAATGTCCAGTCGCGAAGGTAAGCTAGCAAAGCCGCCGCACTCCGCCACTGTTAGGTTTTCGTTTTTTGACTTTTTTCGACTAACCGATATCCTATAACGTGTTTTCTAGCAGGGATAGGTATAAAATCGGCTGAAAACGGTCACGCTGAGGTAAATCACCACCGCGGGCGACAGTACCACCTTGTCGAAATCCCTAAATTGGCGGAAAAAAATATTTTTAATACTGATTTTTGGTTTTTAGAGTATTTTTAGGTATGTGAAACGTATTTTAATCTCTGCATAAAAATTCAGAAAATCCGGAGATCGCTAGTAGGCGTAGTAGAAAGTTTAGTATTTCAGACACCGATTCGGGTAATAATCTCTCACCTTATTCTCTATTATGAAATTAAATATTAATAATCGATAATATAGTATTTTGTGTAATTTAAAAAATATCGAGAATAATTACATGTTACTAATATAGACGAAACTGGTTAGTTACTTATTTGTCATGTTTAACTGATTGTTAAATTTACAGTTTTAAATATATGATGACATACTAGAATGATTAAATTATTCAATTATGCTCCCTTAATATATATATTATTTGTCTTGCGTGATTTATGGTTAATTTAGGAAATTATAAATTAATATGCGAACAGAAAATTGTTTGGTCGTGTGAATCAATGAATACCGTCTTACTGAATATCCTAGGAGATAGTAAATGAACCGGGTACATAAGGAACCCTACTGTGGACGTTGTCTCATACCGAACGGGATATCGATGAATGGTATTTTTGGCACTTATACCGAACGTGGTATGGGAACGGCTCGATTCACCCTCATCTCGGACGTGGTATTGAAGAATAGTATTTTGGCGCTCATACTGGATTGGGTATTAAGAGATGATACTTTAGTACTCATAGCGAACGGGTTATGGGGTTGGCCGATAAGTTGACAATGTTGGATGTTGGTTCACGCATAGTGGGGCATCCCTATGAATACTAGTAGATAAATAAAAATGAAAAATTGTTGTTATTACTCACTAAAATATGAGATTATAATATTATTTGAGTTACTATCTCTACAAGTTTATTTTGAAAATCTTACAACGGTAAATATATGTAATAAATGATTTTTTCTTATGATAAATGAATTTACTTAAATTAAGAGTTTCATTAGTTGTCTTTATAATTTTTTACTAACACTTAGTTTCTGTATCGGTAGGTAGTGTGATATTATTACTGGGTTAGTGTAGCTCATCCTTTCATTAACTATTTCAGATCAAGAAGATTAAGATCCAGATTCCGACAAATAAGAAGATTATGAATAGTTCACCATCCGGACTTCCTTCAAAAACTAATGAAGGTCGTCCCCGACCTTAACTCAGTTATTTGTCTTTTGTTTATTTTTTTAATTTTTGTTTATTTTTTTTAAATTGACATTCTCGTAGTTTTATTGGACATTCTAAATTATTGTGTAAGGAATGTAAATCATAAACTATATTATTTTACTTCTGCATTTAATTTATGATTTTATTACTTTTTAATTTTCAAATCTTTACATACGTTATTATAATTACATCTACTACAATATTATATTTAATTTTGGGTATAAGATCATATTACAAATCTTATTGTGCAAATATTTAGATACAATACTTTACTTTTAGAAAAAAAAAATGATATTTTTATATTTTAAAGTAGATATCACAAAATTTTATTTTGTTATTCTATTAATTTTTGTATTGATGTGTCTTATACCAGCTTAATAAAATTCAAATGTTACCTTAAAATAATCTCATCCACACGTAACATTCGTTATAAAATATAACCCTATGTCATTAATTATGGGATGATTGATATAGAAATTAACTATATATTATTCCTAATTTTACCTAGTTGTCCCTATCTAATTAAGAATAATTACTCTTAATTAATCAACGATATATGTGAAATTTTCAGGCACCTGAATTAATCTTTGTTTAATAAATATTATTATGATAATAACAAGGGATTTAATGGTAGACAACTACCCACCAAATCAATATTGCATTTTTGCTGTATCTTTCTTTCATATAATATAATATACATTATTATAATATTGAAGGTTTTGGAGATCCAGTTAGCTATTAGAACCTAATATATATATATATGTATACATATTTATTTATTGTATAAGCATACTACCATCAATCTTAGTTAATATATATATATATATATATATATAATTTCTTAATTAGGTCATAAGATGAAACCCACATCTCTAGCCAAATTCTTGATTTCATAGTTATTAATGTAAAAGCCGACCGGGAAAAGTAAAGTTGGTTCATCCCATAAAAGCATACTTCGGTACCAACTTGGTACCTACCACTATGTGTGTGTATATATATATAATATACGTATATGTTATATGTATATATAATAAAGTTACGATGAAATAGAATAATCGATAATATAGTATTTTAATTTTTTTATTAATTTTGTTCACTATTTTTTGATCTTAAAAGTTTAGGTCGCCTAACACTAATTAAACTAGTTAGGATATACGGGGCTGCCCTATGCCCATATCTAATATTATAATGATGTTGATAATTGTGGAATTAAGATTTAAATTATAAATGATCACCAATTGAATTATAAAATTTATAATATATAGTTCGTTAATCAAATTTTATCTCGATCGATATTTGATTTTTAAACAAAAATATGAACATTCTAATAGTAAATTGTGTATATATTATTATTTGAATACATAATTTATATTAAAGCGAATTGCAAAAATTAATTACACTTGTTTGAATTATTATTATTTTTAAAGTTTATTATATATTATGATTTACTCATAAGATTTGAATAGTAAACAATAAAATTGGTAGAGCTATAAAAATTGAAGGAGATTAGAGGGTATGGATATATGTCTTACATTTTATGGTATAGTTTAATTTGCTATCTTATTATATTTAATTATTAAGTATATAATCAAACAATAATTTATATGTATGTAAAGATACACTAATGTTGTTGAAGTTCATTTAATAAACCTTATTTTAAATGAGTTTCAAACCAAGTTTGAGTCTATCTTTAATCTCATCATTACATATAGTCAAATTCAATATTATTAATATTTAATTCAAAAGTTCATAAATATGTCGAATAAATATTAAGAATATTACGTTTCTATATTATATATAATTATATATAATAAATAAATAAATTTGATACATTTGTGGGAGTCTAAATAATAAAATATTATCTGTTAAAATTTTATTATATAAAATACACAATATTTAATAGAAGTAAAAAGATTATTTTAGCTATAACTAATATAAAATATAATTTTTTTATATATTAATAATATTTATTATTATTATTTAATATATAAATATTTTATTTTGAGTTTCTTAATAATCTAATTAAAATAAAGGTCAAACATACTAATATACTATTTTAATCAAGCTCGAGTATTAAAAAAAAAATTAATTTAAGTTCTAAAACTTATTTGAATCAAACGATATATGTTCGGTTGAATCAAACTCAGTCATTCAAATATTTAACATAATTCGCTTTATCTCAATTATAGTTGTAAGATATATATTATTTTTTGAGTTAAAATAACAAACTCCGTCTCTCTGATTCTCTGATTCATATATTTCATCACCAGTTATTATTATATATTATATTTATATCATATATTATTTTTTTATTTTATATATTATTATTAGATAATCACATAAAATTATCTATACTTGTAACATTTTTCATATCTCAAATTAATTTTATCAATTATATTATTTATTGAACTCCTCGTATCATAGACTTTTTGAAATCACGACACTTAGTTCTAATCAACTGCTTAACAAATATTTATCGTGATATCTAGACGTGTATATATCCGTATTCACACGTTATAACATCTTATTCAAAACAAAACTAAAACCTAATTCGTTGCCAACTTTATTTTACCCTAACAAGAAACATTTATTAAATTCAACTAAACATGTAAAACAGCCATATATAATCCATGGCATCTCATTAAATGACTAATTACCAACCTCTTAATCAAATTAGATGCTTCAATAGTTCAATTTAAAGTCACAGTTAATTTCCAACATAAATTTTATTTTATATTTTCTGTAATACAAACCATTTAAACACAATTAACCAAAATAAACTTAATTAACCACTAATCTTATCCCCATTATTGATTTCAAGAAAACAAACAAATATATTAAATTCAAACCATAAATTTTTGGATTAAACCACTATTTTTCGAAGGTATTGTTTAGAAAATCGGATGGAACTTCCTATTTTGACAGCCAGAGACAGGCTTAGCTGTGTGGGTGTGGGTGGGGGGGCCATTTGCTTTGTTCAACGAATCCTTAAAAACGACAACGTTTTTACATGACACATACCTGCCGCGCCACCCGGCGACAAATCAAAGGCACGGTGCTGGTTGCTTAAATTATGACCGTCCTGCTTACGAGTTAAAACTCCAAAAGCATCCACTCTTTTTGGCTTCCTTCCTATGAAAATTCAGAACTTGCCAAAATATGAAAATTCATATTGTTAGAAAAACAGTCTGTGTTTTGGGTATTTTATTAATTAATATTTTATATATTCTATATATTATATATGCATAGAATGTATTCACCTTACTTGAATTTTTCTATTGAATTATTTATTTTTTAAATTAAATGACTCAACACTAAATTTCTATTATTTATTTGTTAATTTTCTTTGTGTATCCACTAATTAAGGAACAAAATGATATAATAATAATTATATATTTTTTTAATTGTAAAATCAGACGGTGAAAAACGTTTCAATCCAATGGATATGTTTAAAATAGAGATAATAATGCAACTAGTGACAGTGTTTTGAACAGGTCCAAGTATTTGAATTAAAATATTAGACAGTAGAGATGCTCATAATTAAAGAATTTAGCTTTACACTAATACATATATTACCCACATTATGAAGAAGACAAACCCTATCAAAATGGGCAACTTGGACTTTTTTAGTATGTATATATATATATATATATATATATATAGTGTGTGTGTGTGTGTGCATAATATGTACAAATATGCATTGAATTGTTAGAGAAACAGGGAAAGGGTTTTGAACAAAATAAGGAAAAGTAAAGGAAATCACCTGTATGAATGTTTATGGAAAATAATATAATCTAAATCTGTAGCAAGTAAAATGAGGGTGTGAATTTTCTATTTGAATTGCTGGAAATAATGAAACAGTCAAGTATGATGAGGATGAGAGTAATGGTTATGGCAGAGAGCATCCTTTAAAGTTTAGGATTGGGTTTTTTTTTATGGTATATATATGTATATATATATATATATATATATATATACATATGCGTGTCCCATGCTCAAATAGTACAAAGGGTTTTGAAGGGGAAACAAGCATGTGGATGTTTCATGTACTTTTCTCTGGAGTAGCCCCCATTTTTTTTAATGATTTTCTCATTCAATTATTGTGTGCAGAAGCTCTGAAATAACTAAGAGCGTGCCTTTCCTCCCCACTACTAACATTACATTACACTTATACCATTAAACTACTGTTCCTCACCCTATCAAAATTACCAAACAAACCATTGGAACAATCACATGCAATCCCAATTTGCTTCTGTCCTGACATGGGACTTTCACAAACCAAAGCTGGCCTAGAGAATTACCATCTAATCCTGCTTTCCCAAACACCAGTCTTTTCAAATCAATCACTTACCTTTGCAAGTAATCACCAACTAATCCATTTGATTCAACCAAAACTTGCATGGTGAGTGATTTCCAAGGTAAAATTTGCATGTAAAGTCATGAACAGAAAGAAAATAATGGTTGGCCATAGTACATTACAAACTAACATGGAAAGGGAAGTTGGGTTCGGAGAGTCCCATAATTCTTGCAATGTTGACATATCTGATATTTTTAATAGAAGGAGATGCTGTACAACAACTTCCGTTGATGCTGTTTCTCAAAACCAGCCACTATATCGTCGATACAGTCCTCCCATGATTCAACCGCATCAATCTATTCAAGAATTCAATAAGAAAATTGTTTTCAGCATCTGAACATAACTTTGATGATATTGTGGAACTTTCAGGATACAGACCTCTTGGCACAGATCTAAGGTAAGCCGGGCTCCAATGGCAGCCTCTTCATGGTTATCTTTTACCTCCAAATTAATCACCAAGACAGTTTTCATAAGAATATGATCTCTATTATGAAGATCTGCAAGTTTTAAACACATTTCAGCCAGCAAAGAATCAGATTGTAATAGTAAAAGGCAACAACAGCTAGTCTAAGAATAAATGAAAGTTAAACGACCCAATATTCAGATTCTGAAGTATTAAAATTGAATTTAGTTAATTGTTAATCGTCTTAGAATTCCTAATCTTCTTTCTATATTTCAAGATTCAAATGCCAGCTAAGCTAGTTCCAATCATTCAGCAAATTATATAACTTGCAGTGTCCTTCTAGAGCGCCTGCTCCGCCAGATCCCATACAAACTCGACAGTAGAGTAGGTTTGTAAGTGATTTTAAGGCTATGCTTGGGACAAACTTCATTTGTTGAATTCATTAGGAAATCCACACTTAAATTAACTATGACATTGTGACATATCTTTCCACAAAATTAAAAAATTGAACACTTTTTTCTTAGAAGTTAAAGGTGACCACTTGAAAATCCCATAGTCATTTTTTATAACTTTTAATAGACTTTTCATCATATCCTAGTTGAAATAACTGTGCATTTACAAATGAATTCTACAGAAGTAGTTAATTTGCTCCAAACTTAGCCA
Organism: Carica papaya; assembly: GCF_054855325.1. Taxonomy (NCBI): domain Eukaryota; kingdom Viridiplantae; phylum Streptophyta; class Magnoliopsida; order Brassicales; family Caricaceae; genus Carica; species Carica papaya. The sequence continues at coordinate 27,626,603 of NC_142309.1, forward strand.
AAACTCTCTGCTGCAGGAGGGAAGGGGAGAGAACGACAGCAAGAAATTGACTTAACCATTATTAAAAAAAAAAAAAGCAATTAATTTAACCAATTCATATTTTGCATTGGACTGCAACTGCTGTCAGGGAGCTCTTTTCATGCAAGGGACAAGAAAATAGTTTGAGGAATTAACCTTCAAGGACCATATCAAAAACCTTCTCTTCAAATGTAAATACCACATCAAAATAACCATCAGCAGCATTCTCTTGCCAGCGTTGTGGTGCCAATTTCACAGCTGAATTCCTCTTCAGCATTGGCAAAATACCATTACGCTTGTAACTGAACTGGGGTCAAGGTAACTAATAAAAATGAATAGTTCAGACACCAAAACAAAATCCACATGGCATACACTTCAATAAGTAAGTTGCTCCAGCACCATACACAGAGGTAAGTTGCTCCAGGACCATACACAAAAGTGTTCAGTATTCAGAACGCAATTGAACAACTACAAATCAGTAGCTACAAAGCACTTGCGTCTTGCTTAGTTCAGTTCTCATTTCATTTCTAACCAATTTCTACTTCTACCTTTTATTTGTTATGAAGTAGGAATTAAAATCTCGCATTCAAGGAATTCAAGGGAAAGTAGGGTAACTTACACATAAAATTACGTTGTAATTGTACATATTAAGACTAAAATAAAAAGTAGAGCCAGGAACCAGATAAGGATGGAATAGGAAGCGAACCAATTGGACTTTTCGTAAAATAAGCCTAGTGTTCTCATTATCCAGCAGTATAGTAAATAGAAATTCTACAAGTTTGAGCTAAGCTGTTGAATTTCAGGAATGCAAGAGTCAGAAAAAAAACACTAAAACCTCATAATATACGTCAATTTTACAAAACCATAGTCAACTGGATTTTCTTCCAATTTTTATTATATCAGTGTTTCAGTTTCATAAGATTTTCACATCTTATAGGCATAAAAGCTGAGTGAACTTTGTTGTTTTCATTGAAGTACCAAAAAACTAAAGGCCAGCAGATAACTTACAGAGTTTGAGGATGAAAAAAAATAACAGAAACTAAGATAGAATGGTAAACGGGCCCTCTATGATCAATGATCATAGCAAAAAATAGAAAAATTAAAAGATATTCTAATCCTTACCAGCTTGATCTAGTTGCTCCTGGCAACAAACATGCATGAACCATTTCACGAAGTATGTGTCCGGATAGCCCAAAGTCTATCATAACCTTTCAATTCTGATTCAGGTATTTCCAAAGTAAATGTTGATCATATATAACTTAGCAGCTAACAAAGTATCTGCTCATTGGTACAATCAAGAATTCCGACTTTTTGTTTTCTGCTAATTAAGTTTTTTATCAACCAAAACAAGAGCTAAAAGAGGTTAAAGGAAAAAGATTGACAAGCAAAAAAAAGAAGAAGAAAAGGATACAGCTCGGGATCCTTGCGCCTTAGTTCTTCAAACATTTGCTTATAGGGAGTTCCGAAGTTGTAGACATTTGGTTCTCTGAGTGAAGGTCCAGGAAGCTTCACATGAGCCCCTGTTCCATACGATGACACATCAAAGCCCTGCCTCTTCAGGAGAAAGTGTGCCTCCATGCTTCTATTTTGATTGGATGAACAGACCATTGCATACCGCAGTCTCATGGTAGACAGAAAATCTGAGAAGGACAAGGTGAAATCTGACTTTATTTCTTCTATGCAAGGCAGACAGAAATGAGAAATTGAAACTTTACCTAGCAACACAAAAAGACTCCAATGTAGAATATTATATATCTGGTCTATCCATTAGATAAATGCACTAAGCAGGTGCAAATCTAATCTCATAGTTAAATAAGAGTTCATATTTCTAACTTTTTTTTTCCTTAGAGGAGTACATGTTTGTGAAAAAACAAAATAAACACACTTCTCAGTTTTAACTTTACCAAACTCTTCTCAAGAAAAAGAAACATTCTACCATACAGTTTTGCCACTTTCTCTGTTATGCCGTTAGCTAAGCATGTTTCACTTCCTTTTCTTAAGGAAAAAGAGAGTATATTGATGAGAATAGCAACTTGACTGATTTGGGATTAAAAAAAAAAAAAGAAATTGTCATTGACCCTGCTATGATGGGATCCAACGTCATAACATTCACTTATAGCATAAATGCAAGGCACAGAGGAATGCCACAGAGGATTTACAAATTATTCAAAATATTAATGAAGTTTCTTAAATCCTTGACAGAAGAGAAAGACAACCCTTAAACAGAAAAAAACATAAGATCTAGAACATGTATCCCTCACTCTACCAAAAGAAGAGCCATATCTTCAGAATCCCTTCTATTTCTTTGCTCCAAGATAACCTCCAAGGTAATTAATGAGAAAAGAGAGAAGCATTTTTCCACCTCTTCTCATCCCAAGATACCTTGCCAAGCTCAAAGCTCACACTAACATTGCAATCACCAGCTCAGTTTAAGAAAGCCAATAGTATACAACAAAGGGAATTTGAAAATGTGCAGCATAAAAGCAAATGATTGGGGTTTCCGCCACCTTAAGATATAAAACCACTAATCAAGATTTCCCCCTTTACCAGCACATAGTAAAAGTCATTAAGACAATGAAAATATATCACTCGGTTGCTTGGAATGCAATAAAGCAAACACTGAGGAAAAGGGATTTGGGTATTAGGTCCTTGGCGAGGTTTAATCAAGCTTGGCTAAGTGGTTTTTCTCTTGTAAAGATTCTTCTAATGGAGATTCTTCAAAGCAAAATATGGCTTGTGGACTGACGAGTGGTGCCTTGGGTAGCAAGGAGCATTAAGTTCCAGTCCTTTAAGACGGATTTGGAGGAGCTAGGCAGACCTTGGCAGTCATGTTCCTCTAAGATGAGCAATAGTAGGCAGATAAGTTTCTAATGCTGAACGACGTGGCAATCAGCCCTTAAAAGAAGTCTTTCGCTCTATTTTTTCCATTGCCAGATTCAAGGAGGCAGGAAATGCAAATTGTTTTGAGTGATAAAGTGAGTGAATGATTGAGAGATAAATAATATCTTCTTGCCAGGGGAGAGTCTTCCTCTATCCAACTGGTATCTGCTGATAACCCGACTTAAGGCTATCTCAGAATGTTTTCTAGCAAGTCTTCTCACTCCCACCTAATGGCACCTGATGGGATTTTGGTCTCCTCCATGAGAAAACAAATGTGGAAAGCAAATTAGTCCGGAAAATTGCTTTTTTGCACTAGAATGAGCTTAGGGGAGGATCCTAACCACAGATAACTTGATACGAAGAGAGAGAATTTTGGTCAACAGGCTTTTCTTGTGTCACCATGAGAACAAATCCATAATCCATCTTCTTTTTTGATGCCTTGAAACTAGAAGGCTATAAGATTTAGCTCTCGTTCTCCTACTGTTAAGGCAGAGTTGTATGCTTGGGGTAGAATCTCACCTGGGTAGTCTAGGAGAAAGTTCTTGTCACTTATCCACCAACAGTTGCAATAATTTGGATTATCTAGATAGAAATGATAGAGCTTTTGACAACTTGATTATGGGGCTGAGCTGATTTGTTTGTGTTCTTAATATTTTCTATTTGAGAGATATGGAAAATAGTTCTATACACAAGTGGCAACCTTCTGCTTTCTAATACCATCATCTTTATACTCTAGGAAAAAGGGGACAAAATCACAAACAAACAACAAATCCAATAGCCGTAAGAATGGACCTCAACTCCCACATGCCGAGTTTTAAACCAAGGAGGAGATTGATCAAACACCAACAAAACTCCTAGTGTAGAGAAGCATATTGTGCACTTCGCTCTAATAAAATCTATTTATATTATTAAATATTAGTGTGTGTTTACATATATACGACAAATTTAAAAAGTGTTTATGCAACGCATGGTTAATTTTTCAAATCCACATGCTAAAGAAAATAAAATGCCAAACAGCAGAAAAGCAAACCTCATGCATACACATAAATACATGTATAATTTTTTGAAAACCTTATCCATGAAGTTTCCTTATTGGCCCATCAAAGAAGAAGAAAAAATTGATAAAAGAAAGGCATAGAGTAACTGCTACTTTGGCATAACCCAATCAGACCTATATATTACACACGTGTAAAGTAGTCATAATCAATACTATGCCATCTACATGTATAACCAAAACCACAAGCACACAAAAATATAACAATGTGAAACATTATTATTGCCCCATTCATCATTGATAACCATACATCCGTGTCACAACTGTAATGCCATGGCTCTTCAAACAAATAACTTCATTCAAGAAAAGAGGCTTATTTGATTTTCCACTCATCCTATTAATAGTGAGATTAGTCACCCAAATGGCACTAGTCAAGGCAGAGAAAATGAATCCAAAAAATGGTACCATAAATGAAGGGATGAATCCAAGTACACAGGCTTAAAAGATGGCTAACAATTTACTATGTGTCCTAAACATTTTATTTTAACGAAACTAACTAAAAGCAAACAATAAGAGGGGGTCGTACAATTTGATGCTAGAAATTGAAAATACAAACCAAAGAACAAATAAGGTCCAAGGAAAACCAGCCAAGCTTGTATGTTGATTGAAACAAGTCATGGAGCAAATAAAAATCACATTTTCAGCAACTAACTAGTGACATTTCAGCTGAACATTAGAACAGAAGCAAGAAAATAAAAAAAGACAGCAGGCAGCTAAAATTAATAAATTATGCCAAATGATTCTTGTCACCCTTTTCAAATTCATTCTTCCATTAATCACGCAATCACCATTTTCACATTTCTACAAGACATTCTCCTTTTAAAGAAGAAAACTCAAAATTGATTCTGCACTTTATCATGACAACACATGGATGGATGTTCAACTTTAAGTAGCAAGCAGATCAAGAGAACAGGACTCCCTGCATCATCATTTAAACAATGCCAAGGGAAATGCCACTATACTAGCAAATAACAGCACCCTCTATATTTACAAGACTGTGACAGAATCATTAATCATGAAGAATAGACAGACTTTTATCTACAAACCTTTTTCCAAAAATGAATCAAAACCATAAAATAAATAAAAGATTTGCTCCAAGAATTGCATCAGGATAGTAAATAAGGAACACGAACTTGGTCTACAAACATGCTGGACTGAAATAGGGTATATGGAAAACCATACCAAGAGACATCACAAAAGATTAGTTAATGCATTTCTAACTCCATGTTCATCATCACATAAAGAATGACATTCGTTCAAGCATCCGTCAAATCACAAATAAGCTTCATGCCCCCAAACTCAAAGGTCAAGCATTCCTACCCATGTTCCTTATCATCTTTAAGGATGATGTTCTTTCGGGCATTTGACATGTAGATTGCTTCTCAACGGTCGATAAACAATAAACAGGAGGCTAGACCACTCTCAAATTTGAACTTAGCATCCTCAATCACAAATCATGCATATATTATATACTAGGGCTAGAATGTAGTGAGTAAACACAAGAACTGACATAAATATCAAATCAGAATTGTTTCATTCATCCAGGAATTCTCATCTGCCAAAATGATTTACATCTTGAGTCAAGGACATGCTGATATGACTTACATCCTTGACAATCAAAAACCTTAAATAAATCACTAGTAAACACAGTTGTTAAGGTAGAGCAGTTCCTACCAACTAAAGCATTATTCCCAAATTACACATGATTATAACAGTTTTTAAGGGAAATCTTCTCTAATCACATTACATCTTTTCATAATAAAATGGTTGCTGAAGAGTATTTACCTACGCCACGAATCTCAAATATCCGCTTTGAAGAATCCTGACAGACCAAAAGCCTCTCCCTTTCTCTCGGTACCTCACCCTCTGGAATCCCCCGGTCAGCGTTTTCTCTCGGATTTCCAGCCTCCCAAACCTCTAATTTTTCCTCTAATACCTCCTCAGCTGTCTTTCCCTTTTCTTCCCCCTTTTGACTCTCTCAATCGTCCTCCTCTTCTGTTGAAGACCGTCCTTCTATAGGGTTCCAGGACAACTTTCTGCCTTCAGTTGTAGTAGCTACCAGCCACTCCTGATTCCCCTTCTCAGCTTCTTATAACGCCTCTGTCTGCTTTTGGTTAGCTTTTCGTTATTCTAATCTTTTTCTTCTTTCCCTCAGCTTTCTGTCCTTTCTGCCTTCTTCAGTCTCCGCCTCTGCTTCTTCCTTTCCTCTTTTCCTGCGAAACTCCAAGCTCACTTCTTTGTTGTTCCCTTCCTTTGCTCAATCAACACTTAGCAGAGATAAAAGTCTTGCTTCGGTGTTTCTTCTTCTTTGCATTTCAAGCCCTGCCTTGGGTCTCAGACTCTGCTTCTCAGCTACAGTTATGCAGAGGGTTTTTCCCCTTCTCTTCTGCCAAAGCTTCTCCCAAAAAGGTTTTCGTTTTTCTATTTCTTTTCCTTCTATTTCTTTATAACTTTAAAATATACTAATTGAATTATTTAGTTCATAAGTTAATTAGTCTAAATGTTTTTCCTTTGACACATATATAACGTATAACTACTACAACAATATTTGATGTATGGACATATTTTTTATCTCATACACCATCCATATCAAAATATATCTTGGACAATTTTAAATATGATTTTGCATCAATGACTACTGTAACAACACCATCAAGTATGATTCTTTAATGTGGTTTAATATGGTAATAATGGCGATGAGCTATACATATATTTCTATTATAAAACATGTATATATTTGTATTAAAAATTGTACGTACAACACCATAAAATATGGGCTCCTAGCCTTTCCCTGTATTTAGGGCATGACCAGAAAGCAAGGCAATTAGAAACCCTAAACTGGGCCTCCAAATAGCCACAAGTTAAACTATTTACAGACCCATACTTGCGTCTCTCAAATACTTTGTTTATTTAACGCTGACTAAACATACAAGAAAAGAAAAAAACTTTGTCATCATCGTCATATGTTCATGGAAGTTTGTTAACACAGTTTAACAGGGTCACCGGGTTCAGTAGACTCGAACAAAACCTACCTATAACATTATTACTACTACGATACTGCGTTACGGCGGCGAGCTGAGAAAACCCCCTTGGTGTTCTTCTTCATGACCCACCGAAAGGCTGTGAGGGTAAAATAGTTTGCGCAGGTGGTTGTATTTTTGGAGATCGAAGTTGTGGGTGGCGAAGAGCTTGGTCTGCTTGGCTCTGAAACGACGCTGGAAGTAGCCTTCGAAGGAGGGTTCTGTGGATGTTTTGAGAAAGAAGCCGTAGCCGATGGCAAAGTGAAGGGAGGTGACGAAGAAGCAGATAGGTTCCATTACATCCCAGCTCAGTTCCCAGAATGTTAACCTCATGAAACCAAGGGTTTGAATGAGTAGGAACCCAAGTCCGCAGTAAAGCTCTCCTCGAACCAGAGACCTCGCTTTTTGATCAATCGTCGACTTTTGCTTCTCCATCTGCTTCAGTTCTTCTCTTCTTGGATCATTTTCTGTACCCACCCATGCCGATATTATGCTCTCCATTGACTTAGCCACCTATTTGAGATAAATTTGGTTAAAATATAGGTAATTAAAGATTTACTAAGCTTCGTCCGCCTTCTTTATTGAATTTTTTAAAGAAAATCATGATCGTGGACGTTTGGCACTCAATAATTTCAATTTCGAGTCAAAGTTTCAGGTTTTGTCTTTACCCACTTTCTTTTTTTGTTTTTTGTTTTTGAGATAATGTCTTTACCCAAAATTCTGTGAGGTGCAGGAAAAGCTTTCTGCAAAAGATTAAAAGATTGTTGTATACCTCTTCTGGTCTGAGGAAGACGATGTTCCCCAAAACGATGACGTTTCCGGACTGGTCCAACAATTTAGCCAACTCTACGGCTTGGTCCTCATTGTTGCATGCTTCAACGCAGATGTTGATAAACTCATGGTAAGAAACAGAGGTGTTGGGAATCTCTCTTACCCTGGCCTTAACCTTCTCTACCTGAGAGATCCTCAACAACTTCCTCGTCTCCTCCACCGACAACTCCCTAAGTAAATTCCGATCCAAGCCTGTAGCCCGGACCCGGTCGCCGTCAAAGTTAATTCCTCTCAGTTTCTCTCTCAGTGCGTCGCCCACCGGCAGTGACAGGAATTCCGGCGGTTTCTTCAGCGATGACGGCTGATTGGCAGCTCTGCGGTGAAGGAATGGTCGGAGAAATCCAGTGTCAGGGAAATCTGGTGAGGTGAGGTACTCCCTGTGGTGGTTAGCGTTGGCGACATTTGGCGGGAGCATGGTTTTGAAGGAGGGAGATCGTTGCAGAGTGGCGGCTGATGATCCGACTCTGTAACTTTCAACCATACGCTTGGTGAGGATAGTTCGAAGCGCCATGGACGAGAGAGTTACAGAAAATTGAAGTTAGAAGGATGTCAAGGGAGATATTATGCGGGGGCGGTGATCATGGTGTGGGTTTATGTAGGATGCGACGATAGAGGAGGAGAATCAGGGGTTTCCATTTTATTCTTTAATATTTCTTTTTGTTTGTAAGAGAAGAATCTGGAGTGAATTAGCGAGAAATAATATTATTTTTTATTTTGTCATATTTATTATTTTACTTTTGTTTTCCTTTTTAATCAGCTTTTTCTTTTTGTAAAAGAAAAAAAAGACAAAAAATTAGACAAGTGTTGTGGGAGAATAATTGTAATTAATAGAGAGGATTAAGATTTAATTAAAAAGGCTAAATTTTATTTTATTTTATTTTATTACGCGATAAATAATAAATATATGAGTGAGGAATTATGATTGTATTGGACGGAGTGGGAAGTGGAAAACTGACGTGACGTCATGGAGATGTTCGAATTTTGATGGACAAAAATACCCCTGTCCTGCACATTCTCTTTCTTCCTCAGAGGCTGGAGCGTGGGACAGCGACCTGGTTGGGGTATCCCAAAAAGGATCACCCTGCGGCTCTTTTATTTATTTATTTATTTTTTAAAAATGTAAGAAAATACTAATTAATGTCGCTCTCTTTTACACATGATTTTTTAATTACATTTTATTAAAAGATATTATTAAATAATTTATTTATTAATATTTTAATTTTTAAAAATATTTGTAATAACCAAAATTAATTTTAAAATTAATGTATAAACTATAATTATGAATTTTTATTTAATGTAAAAATTTTAAAAAATAGGTATATAATGAAATTGAAAATAATTATTAAAAAAATGGTGAAAATTTAGATTTTGAGAGTATTTTTGAAAGATAAATCGAAAAATGATGGTCAAAACACAATTTAAGAAAAATATGTCACGTAGAATCGTCTAGTCAGCAGTCCCGACGAACCGGAGTGCACCGTGTGGCAAGGCAGGCTGACGTGGTGCCACGCGGGAGGCCACGCTGGCAATCTGCGTGCCCGCAATCAGACGGTCCAGATTTGTTCCTGCGCATGTGGACGATCCAGATCTGTTCCTTCCTCATGCGCGATAGGACGGTCGCGATTAAACGTAATGAACGGTTCAGATTCATTTCTTATTTAAATGCAATCAGTCCATATTAAATCGCGATAAACTGTGTATATTCATTTCTTATTTAAACGTAATCTAACAGTTCAGATTAAAAGAAAATAGATATAAATACCCCACTTTACACCAAATTATAACCCTAGCTGCTAGCCATTCCTCCGTCGGAGAAGAAGAACCAGTCACCGGGAAGGGAGCCAACCGCCGCCCACTGCTGCGATAAAACTACCTCCGACCGCTAAAAAAGGTAAAAATTATCTCAGTCGCTCGAAATTTGATTTTGAACACCCTCATGATCAAATCGGAGCAAAAGGGCTAGCGAATGAGCTGAAAACTGCGGGTAAAATTCGACGGCACCATCGCAAAAAAAAAACAAAAATCGCCTCCGATGAGGCTCTTTCCGATTCCCGTTTCGTACAATTATTCCACCATTGTATTCATCATTTTGTTTTCACAGGTTGATCTAAGAAAAACGCTCAACCACGAAGGTGAGCCGGCGGAGCCGTTGTATCGGAAAACCCCGCCACCGGTAAGCTTCTTTTTTTTTTTACTTTTTTTCAGCCAACCAAGGCCCATTAATGTATTTTCTCGCAAGAATGAATACAAAATCAGCTGAAATCGGTTGAAACTGGCAGAAAACAGTTGGTCCGATGCAAGCTATCGCTGGAGCATGACGCTGCTGTCGTGCGGGAATCTCGAAATTGGTCGAAAAATATTTCTAATACCGATTTTGGATTTTTGGGGGTACTTTGAGCGTGTTTTAATCTAAAAAAAAAAAATTCAGAGAACTCGATGACCGCTAATAGGCGTAGCTGAAAGTTTAGTATTTCAGATATCGATTCAAGTAAGAATTACTCATCTTATTATCTGTTATGAAATTAAAGTTTAATTATAAATAATACGATATTTTGCATAATTTAAAAAATATTTATGATTAATTATATGTTACTAATAGAGTCGAAACCGATTATTTATTACTATTTGTCATGTTTTAACTAATTGTTTGATTTTACAGTTTTGAATGCATGATAATACATTGAAATTGGTAAGATAATTTGATTGTGTTTTTTTTATGCATGTATTGCTTGTTTTGCATGATTACATTTAAATTATGAATATGAAAATTAAATGTAAAGAGAAAATTGTTTTATTAAATGAATGGATGAATTGTAGCCTTACTGGATATCCTGAGAGATGATGGACAGATCGGATGCATAAGGATCCCTACCGTGAATGTTACCTCATACCGGACGGGATATCAAATATTGGTATTTTGGCACTCATACCGACGGGATATGGGGGACAACCCGCTTCACCCTCATACCGGACGAAGTATTGATAAATGGTATTTTGATATTCATACAATATAGAATATAGGAACGACCAGTTAGTAGAAAATACTGAATAAATGTTAACGCGTAGTTGAGACATCCTTATGGACCACCATAGATACCAGTAGACATATAAAAGATAAAGTTATTATTCCGAATATTTGAATATGAGATTAAGATATTGGTTGTGTTATTGCCTCTATATGTCAGTTTTATAAATTTTACTACGGTAAGTGTACAATAAATGATTTTATTTATGATAAATAAATTTACTTGAATTAAGAGTTCCATTAGTTGTTTTCATTATTTTTACAAAATTTCATTTATGCATCGGTGAGTAGTGCGATATTCTTACTGAACTAGTATAGTTCATTATTTCATTAACCATTTCAGATAAAGATGACTAAAATTTATATCCCAATCTACAAGAAAGTTGCGAATATAATGTTCAATTATTTACTTATTTATTTAATTTGTCGTTGTTTTTTTAAAATAGTTATTCCCGTAACTTTATTGGGTATTCTGAATTATTGTGTAAGGAATCTAAACCGTAACGCTATTATTTCGCTTCCGCATTCAAATTTATAATTTATTTCATTTTAAGTTCCAGTCCGTTACAATATTCATTTCTTAAATTATGAAATTAAACAAACTATTTAGATAAAAAATTAAAATAAATTTATAATAATTAGAATCGGTCTATCGCTCACATTTTACACGTGACTTGCTAGTTTGATTTAATATTCATATTTATTATATTTGTTTAAAATATTATGAAATAGAAAGTTCTATCGTGTTTCATTAATATAGACAAAAAATTAAATATTATTTTTAGTAAACCAAAGCAGTTAGTAAATTTTTTATTACGATAATTTAATTTTTATTAGAATTTGATGTCAAATGTACGATACGAGATCACGTCACATATATAATATATATTTTTTTATTTTATCTAAAAAAATACCAAACATAATTTACTTTTTAAAATTATGTATAATATCAAAATTCACAAGAAAATAAAAGAAAAGTCATAGACGATTTACTATCGGATGGGTTATTATTAATTCACAACTTTTACGGTAATTTGAGTCGTTTTTAATTTTTTTTTTTAAAAATTAAATTTGGGGCGAAAATTAGGAAGACCAAAATATAATATAAAAGTTGACTGAGTCAACGACAACCAATGGTGTTATGGAACATGCCTAAAATGACTTGAATTACAATAACGATAATAATAATAATAATAATAATTAAAAAAAGTTGAAAATAAAAAGACTGGCCGTTTTCAGGCGGGGTAGTTTCGTCATTTTACAAAACTTGAAAATATTCAGTTTTAAATAATAATAATAATAATAAAGAAGGAGAAACAATTAAGTAGGAAGAATCCGAAAGTCATAAATCGCGGGATTTGTCATTTGGGGGGATTTCTCCCTGAACAAGGCATGGCTGCCATATGCCTTTGCAATACCCACCAATGCTTTGTCAATCGCCTGCATTTGTTGTTGCCACGCCTATTTTCTCCCTCTTTCTTGTATTCTTTTTACGTTTGTCAAAACTAATTTCTTGAATACCCGTGTAATCCTAAGGTGATGTAGAAAAAGAATCTACACAGTTTTTTTTTTCCCCCAAAACACGTGGTGACCATTTGGCAAAAATTCCGAATATTTGTGCGAACGAATTACCAATTACTATTTTTTTTGGGGGGGGAGGATATGGAATTAAGGCCGGGGCCGCGTGCACAACTTGTGTTTTGGTTGGGATTATGCGCTACGCGAAGACAAAGAATCTTATACCTCCGCCAAAATTAGGGGGATTATCTGATTACGCTAATCACAAATTACGTCGTACTAATTATTGGTTTAAAATTTTTCTGTTTAATAAGTAAACAAAAATAATTAACCAGCAAGCCGAGCTGCTTGTAAATTTCAAACACTAATATGTTTCCTCCCAATACACATACATACACATATGTTACATATGTACGACATGTTGCTTTAGATTGTATATCCAACGTCCAATATGATTGATGAAACGTAAGAGTCCACTCACCACCATACTCCTTTAGATCAAACAAGTGTATTTCCCACGAGCACACATGTGTCCTGTTTGCTTCAACAAGTAGCTTAAAAGTGATGCTATATAAATATAATTTAGATTTTGAGGATCCAACGAATTAATAATGGATCATATACACACACACACACGTATCTATGTATCTAATATATTCTTCATTGAGGTTTCTTGTGGGAATTATAATGATGTCCATCAGTTTCATATGTACATGTACATGTATACATATATTTGAAACTGTGTGAATAGATAAAATATCATACATACATATATATATATATATATATTTATAGAACTTAAAATGGAATCGAAGTTGTACAATACGTAATGGCATATATGCTGGGTGGTATGAATGGGATAGCTCTAATCAGCGAGATTGAATATTCTAATGACATATATTGGGAGCAAGCCAAATGGGGTTTTGAATCTTGAATTAGTTCTACTTACATCTTGCGAGAATATAATGAGGTGCTCCATCACATCGTAGGTTATTTTAGAATCATATCACCAATTACATATTATATTATACGTATCTTTTTAGTTCTACGTAACTATATATATATACATGTGTAATATTACGACTTACCCAACAAATTTTAACCCTTGCTAAATACCCCCCAATACTCGAATAACAAGTCTCATTCATAAATTTGTTAGATTGTATATATCAAAGATTAATTTTACCGTAAATCAAGTTTTTATTTTTCTAGAAGCATGAATTTGGGAATCTCAGAATTTAATGCCAAACTTAGGTTCCAGAAGAAGAATCCATGATAATATAAAAATTTGAGCTCGCATAGCAGAAGTTGTCAATGTTCTTTTAAATACGTATGTGTACGTATATATACATATATATATATATATATACACACACGTATACGGTGGATGACAAATATTGGTTATAGTTGCTGAAATGAATAGCTAATAGAGACAGCTCTTAATAATTCCGTTTACGTACCAAACCAGGAATTAAGACAAAAAAAACTTGGTAAAAGAAACAATCAACATTAAAATGAATTTAATGTTTGAACCAATTCCGGAACTCCTATTGCTGATTGGAGACAAAGACGCCCCCCCACCTTGCGGGATCCAACTGAATCTTTGACCACCACTGATTGAATCTTTGACCGACACCGATTGAATCTTTCTTCTTTTTAATTTCAACCATTATTACTAAATAATATTAATTAAAGAATTCAAAATTCAATGTGAAAAAGAGCTGGTATTATTGTATGCCACGTGTAAATATATTTATTAATATAAATTTTGAGATCGTCATAAATTGAATTTTAAATTTTAAATTAAAATAATATTTTGAATTCCTTTTTTCAGCCCAAAGCCCAAAGCCAGAAGCCCAAAATATAATCTTCAGCCCAACAAGTGCTTCGGTATTTTTCTCTCAGCTTCAAACCCAAACCGTTTCCCACTCCCCTTCCAATCTCCATAAAACCTGTTTGTTTGTTTGTTTGTTTTGTTTTTATTACCTCTCTCCATTCTTGCTGCTGTTTACCTCATCCAAGCCATACAGAAGTCTCCTTCTACGCTACATCAATCATCGGCAAACTCCCACCGAGTCAACTTCTTTAGGAGCTGCTCCAACAAGCTTCTGTTTGCGTCGGTGAATCTCTGATCAGAAGCGGATTAGCATCCCTTCATATCTACATCGCAGACTGTAGCTGCATTTGAATCTTTTTGGCCTCTCTTCAAGCATGTAATCTTTCTCTTAACCGAATCTTTCTTCCTTTCTTGAATCTTTTGAGATGTGATTCACGGAAAAATCTGGATGGTTCGGTTTCGGTTATTTAGGTGTATCTTCACTCGCACAACGTAGGTTGTTTTTCTTTATTGGCGGTAGAGCATGGGGAAGTATTACTTCTAGTTGATTTGAGTATCTCGTTTGTACAATATCGTGGAGCTTGATGTTTGGATTTTGGGTTAATCCAGTGTTCTGTTTCGTAAAATTAAAAGTATTTAGCTAGACAGTACTATTTATTGTTTGGCTCCCTTTGGAACTATTATGCCTAGATGGTCTATGAATAAACTTGCGTTAGGAATGTGATGCTTTGGCTGTCATTCGTTGGCACATATTCAGTTTTGAGTAGACTCGGGTCTGGATTGTATTTAAATTAGCAATGCTACTTTATACGGATTTTCGTTGTCATTGTTTAATGTGGAAGCATATGTGCATACATATATTTCAAAATGCTTTGTCTACTCAAGCGAATTTACTTTCTGTTTGGGTGTATTGCAATGCATGTAGTTCAGACCTAGTATATTAGTCTGTAATTGGGGGTTTGAGGTTTTAGATCATGTTGAACAGCTTTGTTGGTATCACTGCCTTACGGGCCAAATCTGTAATTTACACATGGCTACAAGAAGAAAAATGTATATTAAGTTTTCTGCAGTTCCTTGCCAGTCTCTGTTCAACTGTTTGTGTTTTTTTCTTTTTCATTAGATGTAAGGAGGAGTTGTTACAGATAGTCAGGAGGTTAAACCAGCTGTTTGGAAATTACCTTTTCCTTTAGCAGTAATTTTAGGATTTTATATTTTTATATGACATTGTTATAAGTATGCAGTTCTATGAGCAAATTAATAAGCATAATTTGTCTTTAGCAAAATAGAGTTCCTTTCTAAACTCAAGATCATCACGTAGGACAAATATAGTTATTTAATCCAATTAGAGATTTGGAGATAATGAAGTAGACATTATACCTAGGGTTTATTAGACATCACATATAAGAATTCTTAAACATTACTTTTAATGGTTTGATTCTACCATACAACCAAAAAATTGAGAAACTCCCAAAATATTTTATTGAACAATTGGATACTCTGGCAAGAAGTAAAATTACAAAATATTTTGTAGTGCTCCCTAAATAACCTTTGCTAAATAGAATTAAGAAATACTAAAACTAAAATAAGACTAGGAATGCTAATCCTGATAAGATAAAACAACTAATTTCATAATGTAGGAAACTAATCCTAATGCTAATAGAAAATATTAAAATAAATAAAAAAACTAAATACTAATAAGAATAAAATCCTAAAGTTTCTAAGGTATAATGTGACTCGTAAATAGTATAATATCTTTACATTTAGTAGAGTTATAATTTCTAACCTCTCTTGATGAGCCTCTACCTCCACATTCAAGAGATTGAAAGGGTTCTCTCTTAATGAGCCCTTACTATTGTATTTAACAGAGGGAAAAAAAGGAAGAAAATCAAGCTAATTCTAAAAAAATTTACTAGAATTTGCAGTCAGCAAACTCGTAACCAGATCCTCCATAGCAGAATGCATCTTGTGCATGATTAGATCCCTCAGTTCCTTGTTTTGGTTATCTTGATTAGATTTCATGACCGTTTAGGACGGATTAGCAAGAGGTCATTTGTTAGGTTTATTTGTTTAGTGATATCCTTTCAGACTTAAGCTTGTTTTGATATATATATATATATATATATATAGATACTGTGTTTAGTTGTTTCTCGATAAACAGCTCTTTAGTTTGATTTATTTATTAAAATTTGAGTTTCTTGCATTTTCCAGGCATATTAGGTAGATGAAAATTCTAATAAAGCAACCGATTCCATTTGAATAAAATAAGCCACAATGAGCTGCAAGGAGTTTCTAATGCGTGTTTCACTCAGACAACTCACGCAAAACTCCAACTTGTTACATTTAAGATAGCATAACCTCTTCTTCATTTTCTGCCAGTTTAGTTCTATGAACAAAAAGCTTTGGTTAGCATTTCATTTTCCCTTGAACAGTTGATGATTATCTTCGGGAGTAATATTGTTTCTTAGTAAAAATTTAACCTTTTCATGATGGATGGATTTATTGATTTCTTTGCATGTGACTTGTATACATCATTGTTTAGCATTCTAATCTATAGAGTAAAATAGTTGATAGTGATTATGTCCTCATATCCTCTTTTTTCTTTATTTCATTTTACTTTCCTTTGCTAGTTTCCCCTTTTCTCTTTTGTTTTCCTTTTTATTTTCTGGTCAGTGAGTAGAGTGTGGAGTGAGCCTTTTCAAAAGGAGATTGGAATCTGGAGAGCGTTAATTGAAGCAGTTGTTATAAATTTGCAATTCTTGTTTTGCAGAATACAGAAATTTCGGTATTGCAATTTGCAAAAGGAAGAACTACTGTTTGTTGGATGGACGAAATAAAGGGAACTTTGAGAAAGAACAGGCTTGAAGATGTGAGTTGGCTTTGTTCCCTTTCAGAAGCTGAACTTGTAAGTATACCCAACTATTTTACACGCATAGGAAGGTATTATTTTGTGCAGTGTTGAAATGCATGCATACGTATTTAGTTTACCTATAACTGGCGGAAAGCTTTTTTTTCTTTTCTCAAGTTCCTTTCATAAGAAGTTAGCCAAATCATTTGTAGCATGTATTATGGGTCTTGTTTAGTAAGTGAACTTCCAATAGTTATTGAAGTGAAAATTTTTAATTTGTGTAGATTAGGCGTAATGAATTTGTGGTAATTTAGGGTTAACAACATTGGTATAAGGTTCCTTAAGCTGATATGATACTGGTAAAATCTAAAGGAGAAACAAAAACATCCGTGCTTTTTATCTCAGCCAAGTTTTTTTTCCTGATGCTGACAATGAGTGCATGTCTTTTTTAGGATTTTCTTATTAGCTTAAAGATACTTGTTCTTCAACGTGCAAAAATAATCGGCCATGATGAACTAGCCAAGAAATTTGATTTGAGGATGCTCCGAGCCCTTGGTACGTTTTTTTTTATGCATGACCTAATGATGCTATTGGTAATTTTTTAGCTTTTACAGTTCGGATCACTAAGGATTGTAACTGTGCATAAAAGAAGAGTGCAAGTAGTTCTGTCATCTTCCTCCGTGCAATGCCAGGGGAATTTGAGTCCTTGGCCCCCATTTTTCTTTGAAACTTGAGATTATAAGACAAAAGATGCGAATGAGTAAAAACATATTTTATAATTATTTTCTTTTTTCTCTCCAGGATTCATTCTCATGGAACATGTTAGAGGAAAAATCAAGAATTTGTCAGTTAGTCCTTGCTTCGCCGATTCTGATTCTTTTATGAATGATTGCAATTTACTAAAATCTAAGATTGAGGATGTTCTGAGTATTGAAGAAATCAAAGACTTGATTAGCACTTACTCAAGAAAAAGACCACCAAAAAGGTAACTTCAAGCTGGGCGACTTGATCATTTTTTCACCATGTGTTGTGATTTGATTTTGGTAAGCATTTTGTTTTATTTCTCATTTACATATTGTACTTCAGTAGACAACTGTAAGTTTCATAATGATAAAAGATTGGTATGTCTACCCCTCACCTCTTGCTAAATTGTTCGTATCAATTTATGGAAAACGTACTCGTTGCTTTTATTAGCATGACAACAACTTGTATCAGCTTTTATGTTCTATCTAAACCTGGCTCATTCATTCATCAGTATTGTAAAAGCCTTGCTCAACTATAAGTTATTAGTGTTGAAGAATCAAAATGTCCCTAAGAAGATATTTTATATTGCCACTTTTGTTTAGGTAATCACAAAAAGTAATTAATAAAACTCCCTAAAACAATAACAAAAAAGAATAAAGATCAGAAAACAAGGAAATCAACAGCACCTTTACAGGCACTGGATACATGTACAATGTCTTAAGTAGTAGATGATGGTACTGGTAGCATTATAACATGTATATGGGATCCTACTGGTTGCAAAAAAACATGTATATGGGATAAAAAGCAAGCTGGAACTGCTATGCTATTTTTCCTGGTATATGTAAAATATGTAAGTACTTAGCAAGAAATCTCGTATCTCCAATTCTTTGTATTGTTACAGTAATAGGTTTATGGAGGTTCTTGGAGTTTGGGTACTATTACATTTGGACTTGCACTCTCCAAATTACAACCTATGGCTATTATTATTTTAACTGGGTTGATTTTTAGATTTATTTCTTTTCTTTTAATTAGGTGGTTGTGGTCCTTTCTGTCAGAAGTTTTACAAATTGGACTAAATACTAATAGATAGGTGGATTACAGGGCTGAATCAAGATTTTCTTAATGTTAAACAGAACAACCCATAGGAGAAGATTAGTTTGCATATTAAGGATTATAAGACTGTAGGATTTCAGAAAATAGACAAACTAAATGTTAGCAGTGCATATTAATCAGAACTGAAAGTCTAAAAAAATAATCAGAATAAAATGAGTACATAAGATCAGCCTTGCTAGACATGATGCTCGGAATATAAAAAGATAGGAAGGAAAAAAATGGTCTTCCTAGAAATTAAGTAAAACTACACATAGAAGAGTTTGCCCTAAATTATAGTTTACTTTATTTTCTATTTTTATTGAAAAGGAATAAGAAGATAGACGGTAAGAGAAAAAGTGATATTAGTTGAAGTGAGGATGGTATAAGTAAAGAAATTTTGAATTCCTTAAATTTGTGACATTGAATTAGTATAAAAGTTCCCTGCTCTAGTTATCACTAGCTCTTTCCTTTACATCATGCTTTAGTCACGGTCACTGTTTGTGAAGACCCTGGGCTTGAAACCTACAATAGTTTGGAAAATCATTTCCAGTGAGATCATGGGCTAAAACGTTCAAGTGTACTTGGAACATAAATTGTGATTTCACTTAACAGGACTTTTCTTTTTTGATATGTTCTTGTACCATCCATATGCACAGCTCAGGTAAAGGACATTTAAAACAAATTGGAAGGGTGTCCATGCATTTTGGTTTTATAGAGTTTGATTCTGTTGAAACAAACCGCTAATATTTCCCGAAATTTACAGGCAATAGCTGCTGATGAGTCGAAGAAGGCGAGAGGTTGGAAGAGTTTACTGATGAACAAACTGGGTTTCAGAATCCATCTGAGTTGTTGAAAAACGAGGAAGAAGTACGTGACCATTTTTGATGAAGAAAGCGGGAGGTTAGTGGTAGATTACAAGGTTTTGCATGGTAGGGACCTGGCAGACGCAGCTGTTGTAGGTAAAAAGAGCAAAAGCATAGATGGAAATTATTACGGGTTAGAATCTTTTTCTAGAAAAATATGAGGAAAAACCATAGAGATTTTTTTTTTTTTTTCTTGGATAGAATTTAGGCCAGGCCAACAAGCTTTGAACATTTATAGAAAACAACATTTTAGGGAAACTATTAGCGAAAAAGAGGATGCCACATGTACTAGGTAAAATTCAATTGGTCACTTGTGAATCTATTAATTAAAAATAAGATGTGCTAGACAACACAATCTATTCTATACGTATAACGATGGATTGTTTTATCATTTCTGATTAGAAATTGGGTGGGGCCCGAACAGATACTGAAATCTTATGACAAAAGATTTCCTAGGACGAACTGAATGAGGAGGGATTTTGCATCGAACCAATGGAAGCAACAACAGTATTTTAAACATAAAAATGAAATTACTCCTCAGTCGTTTTTTAGCCTTTGCAACAATCTTTCTTCTTCATTTTTAACTTTATCCATCATGCCAAACTCTTCAAAACCCTTTGAGAAAAACAAAAACTGTTTAATTTCTTTTTTAAAAGGAATTTTTTATTTTTTTTGTAAATATGATTGAAGGCTTTAAGATCTGTTAAAATAAAACCAGTACCAGAAGCGAAATTACTATCTTCTGTCTTGAACAACAATCAGTACCGGAAGCAGACCCCACACGCTCTCAACTACCCTTTCCCTTCTAATTCTAAACATTGAATGCCACCCATCACCCCATACACAATTATTGTCCATCACCTACCGGGGGACAATCTCTCTTGGCCCCGATTGCTCTACTCGAATACAAGAAGTCAATCCGCAATTTCTGATTCATTACATTTAGATTTATTTTACATCCACAATTAACGATAAAAAGTATTTGACACTTCTTACCGAAAAAGTCAGTCGCGGAGATAGCCAAATCCAAAAATCAACGTCACCTTGATTTTTATTTTTATTTTTTTTAAATCTTTATCCGCTTAATAACCAACCATAGGCCTAGGCCACCCACCGTCAATGACCAAGGGGGGCCAAATGATGTATGACTCATATTGAACATGATTTGGCGAATACGGATAAAAGCAGCGAAGAAGGAATATTTACATCTTAAGAAATCCACTTCCCCGAGTCAGCAAATACATTTCACCCAAAAGCCACAAGGATTCCTTAAAGGTCTAGTCGCCAGTTTACACATATCTACATTACTACACTACCAAAAACTAAAACCTCTATATAACCTTAAAAGTAAATACTACCCCCTACTAACATACACGATAAAAACATAAACAAGCCACCCATAAATATGCTACGAGGTGTCAACTACTAAAGGAAGGGGACACTTGGATTGGGTACCAGTCAACGTGACACTCGCATATCTTGTTAGCAACTTATCATTGAGAACCATACTCAATGCTTTCTCCGTTCTCTTCTTCTCAAGGTCATTTGCAGACGGTCTTCAGTCTTTTCGCGGCCTGAACAAACCCCACAATGACCTGCAACTCGTCCATTTGCTGCCAAGAAATACACACACATAAGTCAACTAATCCATTATGTTCTGCTTTAATACAAAACAGCAGATGCTTCAATAGAAGGAGGCTCATCACAGTTGTCCATGGAGGGATGAACCTTTCCTTTCTCATACTTCTCCAAGAATTTTTTCATCTCATAATTTTTATCCCCAACTTATCTGTGCTTATAGTCTCAACCTATAGCGACTAAAAACCTACTAAACTTGACAAAAACATTGAAATGTTGGATAACCAACACGAAAAGTACCTGAGACATGAAATGCCTCTGAACAACATCAACTAGTTGCTCCTTTGATGGATTGGGAATGGCATCCACCTAACAAAATACATGGCATTACTGTATCAAAGAACTAAGCTAATAAGGAGTCTGTAAATTTGTGTTCTATTATATTCATGAACTCACAAGATTGAAGTGTCGCCAATATCTCCATAGTGCAGACATCTCCAGTTTGCTGAGGTCAACCTTCTAGAGTGAAGATATTTATACCAATACAAAACAGATACTAATTAATAATTCATCACTACATTTCTTTGTATATTTATTAAGTAATATGAACCCAACCAACAGAGCACAAAGCAAATAACAAATATTGAAATTTCATACCGTGGTCCCACCACGGGGGGTGGAAACAGAACCCTTGGACTGTGAGTCACACGAAAGAGACCTGCTCATAGTCTTGTGAGATGATCCTGTTGATTTATGTGTCTTATGCCTTGATTTATGGGACTTTTGAGTGTCATCAGATGCTGAAAAAGATAAACAAGCACAGGTAAAAAAGTATGGTGGGGCCAATAAAAAGATAAAGGAATGAGACACTAGAGCTTTTAACAATAGTGAAAGTTAAAGCTGAAGACACAATGGATCCTATGTAGCAACTGCAACCACTTTTCTCTAGCAAGCACATCATTGAAAAACCACAACTTCATGGAATTACGGGTCCAGGTAAACAGTTAATTACATTATGAGTAGATTAGGACACTGCTGTTTCACTGCCAGGATGAGCATTCTATCCACAATAGTCATTAATAATCTAGTCAACTAGCAAAATTAGTTGCTGATTCCACTCATGTAACTAGATTTTGATAAAATGACAACAAATGAAGGCACAAAAAA
Organism: Carica papaya; assembly: GCF_054855325.1. Taxonomy (NCBI): domain Eukaryota; kingdom Viridiplantae; phylum Streptophyta; class Magnoliopsida; order Brassicales; family Caricaceae; genus Carica; species Carica papaya. The sequence goes on from NC_142309.1 coordinate 27,649,075, forward strand.
AATGCCAAACTCACCCATATCTGATCCATTCCAGTGCATGTTCTCAAACTCAAGTTCATCATCTTCTTCATTGCCAGTAGGAGCTTCAATCACACTAAGGGCATTCCGCTGCAACTTTACTTCTATCCCATTCGTAAGAACCTGAGATTTCAATCATTGCAGGATTTTTTTTATATAAGAAATTATCAGATCGCAAATTGGTAGAACTGATTAAATCATCTTGGAATTAATGCAAACACCAAAGAAAAATTCAATATGGACTATTAAATTATCTTGATTTGAAACATGTTTTTTAGAATCCCTGAAATTATGCAAGCTAAACCTTATTTGTAGTTAGCTTGGACTAGAATGTGTAATCCGTAGACTGATCAACCCACAACCAAATCAATATATATATATATACAAGGAATTCTGAAAACTGATACATGTCAATTCCTCAATTTTTTGAAATAATATTACATTTAATATGATAATATGTATAATAATTATCTACTTATCTTTAGAATATAAAAATAATTTTGAACCTATTAAAACAAACTAATGTAATAAATATAAGTAATAGTTATCTATTTTCCTAAAGTGATAATTGTTATAATATATAGTTAATTAGCTACAAAATCTAAAATCATACACTATAAACTATTGATCACATTTTTTTCCTCACATCTTATTCATCTTTCGCCAAAAACTAAGGTGTGATAAATTTTTATATTTTTATTAGAAATTTCTTTACTTCTGTATAATTTTGTTAATGTAAAATAGTATTCATTTATATTCTATACAACTATAAAAATTATATTCTTTGTATAGCATCGGGCAATCATCTAGTTTACAAGAAAAAAGAAAACAAGAAGGAAAAGCATAATTTATCCACCACTATCTGAAAATAAGGAGGAGAAGCACTAGAAAATCTATAAAAACAAAAACAATCATAAGCCTACAGCATACAAAGTAAGAAGAAATAGGCTAAAAGAGAACCGGCATATGTAATGCGGCCACAAAACATAAAGATAATTAATTAAAAAAGCTGGCTTCCATTTTCGATGCAGTGCGTAGTGGGATGTATATACAAACATATATGTAACTACATATATATATATATATACTGACTCTGAGCACAGATTATGATATGAATTGAATTCTATAAAATAAGGCAAAGACAAAAATCCAATTAAATGTAGCAAGAAAAGAGCCATAATATCATGGAGATGTTGTTTTACTGAGCATAGAATGAGGAAAACCAGGTCTTTAAATGATTAGAAAATGAATATCAGTTTGGAAGACCACGTTCAAGAAGAAACTGACAAGAGGTTTTCTTTTCCCAGATCATGCAAAGCTTTGTTTCAGTGTTGTTGATATATATTTACAATCATGTAGATGTTAGAAAACAATATTAAAAATAAGAGAAATCTAAACGCGGTTGTAATCCTCCAAAATTAATAGAATACTAATCATCTACCAAAATATCATAACGAATCTAGGCAATGAATATCTTAATCATTAATTTCAAAGACACTGCAGATTACTGAAACGAAATCATATAAACAGATCAATAGATATCGCAAATTACTATCCCACATTATGAAACACCAGATCCACTAATGCAACTGAACATGCAACCAAGAACAACGAAAGATGCAAATAAAAACCATTTTATATACCACAAAATTATGATCCAAAACCAATAAATAAGCGTATAAATTCTGGAATTTCGCATAAAGAAGCCAGTGCATGCAAATGAATCCAAAAAAAATGTTGAAATTCAATTACGTAATTATCCCCAAAACATCCAACTTAATCTTTTCAATGAACAGGGGATTGTTAGCAATAAAAAACGAGAAAAGGATAAATTAAAAAATTACAACATAAAAATACAAACAGAAACCCAAAACCATCAAATTGATCCACATTGCCTAAAATAGGATGTATCTGAACAATGTAAACCATAAAATTGAAAGTTGAAAATGCAAATAAAAACCACAATTGCAAGCCAAAATTAATCGCAGAGGAGTTAAAAATCAAACTCATTTTCGTAAATCGGGCGATGAATGAAAGCAATTACCAGCCAATGCCAGCCGCCAAGGCCAACAGCTTTCTTGACCACACCTTGAAGACCTACAAGCACTGATTTGGTCCGGTTATTACCTGTCACCACCACTTTGGTATGACGTGGCAGAACCGAAAGTTCCTCTTCGCTGCTTTCACCGCAGCTCTGCAAGTTAGAGAAACCGCCATTGATAGAACTGGCGACAGTCTCGAGCATTTTTTTTCGTATATCAACTCAGTGAGTTGAATCCAGCGAAAGAGAGAGTACTAAACCTCAAAATTGCATTGAATCGCAAGATCCTGGATTGGCGAACATGGATATGTGATTTTCGGAGGCAAAAGGCGGAAAATTCGATAAAAAATTGAGAAATTTTTGCAGAAGAAAAACACAGAGGCAGAGGGGAAAAGCAGACAGGGAGAGAAAGAGAGAGAGAGAGAGATAGTGTGCTTGTAGGGTGAGAGCGACTTGTTTTCGTTTATTACTCGTCTCGCTGTGAATCCCGACGACTCCTATCCCACCAATAAGATCGCGCCACGTGGACAGGTGGAGTGTTATCGTTAATCATGCGCTAGCTTAGGTTGCGGCATGATGCAAATACCACTAGCGGTTTGGATAAAGAGGTTCCGACTTCCGACCTTCGGTTTTACACGTTGTTGACCAGTTGACCGGCAGTAACTAGTAAGTAAAATTACAGTAATACCCCTACTCTTTCGCATTTATTTCAAAATTTTGAAACTGCTGAATTTTGTTCAGTAAAGCAGTAGAGTTATCCGCATCAAATTTTATTTTATTTTATTTTTAATTTTTTTTTTAATATTACTTTCTCAAAAAAAAAAAATATGGGAACGTAAGGGAAACGCGAAAGTCATTTAGGTGGGGGCCCAGTTGTGGGGCGGGGGAGGCAGTACCTGCGTCGGTGGTGTCTTATCTAACGTCAAAATATACTTTCACCTATATATATATATATATTACATACTTTCGAAAAATAAATATTTTATTTTATTTTATTTTCCCGCCAGACCCAAGCGATATTAACCGTCCATTGGGGATGATGGTTCCGGATCCGTCGGATTCGTTTCGGCGCTCGCTCAACCGTTGGATCGGGAAGTGAAGTCAGGAAAATAAAGCAGACAACATGTGTAAATTGTAATGATACAAGAATTGAAGATAAGTGGTAGACTTTTCGGACACCTTGGCATCAAGCAAAACGACACACCATTAAAAAAAAATAAAATAAATAAAATAAATAATGTTCTCCGCGAACACCGTGCGGACGGTAGTAGTTCGAACGTACTTGTAGATTTCATCTGGTCCGTCGATTTTCGGATGGTCCCGTTCTGACCCAATCAGAGGGCTACGATTTGATTACGGAGATCAGATTTATAATATAAAATAAATAAATAATTAATTAATTTAAAATTCGCGAAAAGAAAAAAGTTAGGCAGAGTTTTTGACCGGGTGCGCATTGTACACCGCTATCGTATTTGTCTTTATTGGGGGAAACAATCATCTAAATTAATCCCCATTAGTTACTGATGTCTCTTCAACCTATACAGCCTAATCAAGGATTAATTTTTTAATCACTCGATAATCACACTACTAAACTGAAAGTTACTTAACGAGATTAATTATAATTTCTCGTCAGATTTACGCCACTTATTTTTATTAATTAAATTAATTAATAACTATTAATAATCAAACTTTTTTTAATTACATTTAGTTGAGTTTTGTTTTATACGAAATACAAAAATAATATTTGTATTTAAATATTTGAACAAATAAGTTGCAATCAAATCATACTGTTTTTAAATATAAAATTTAATTACACTTTCAAATGGACCGTTTTGGCTGTTTGTTTCTTCCACTAAATGAAAACAAAAAATAAAATCTAAACACCTAAGTCATTTGTAAGCATATTAAGTTTGTTAATTAATGACAGCTTACTTAATTTTTAAGTCAAACTTTCGTCTAAATTTATTATTTTTTATAGTAAAAATTTATACGTTTCATTAATGAAGTAATAACATAATTTCTTAAAATTAATACATGTAATACAATTTCGTCGTAATAAAATGAGACACAGTGATAATATATGCACTAATGATATAAGTAACAATAGTAATTACAAATAATAATAATAAAGACAATATAAATAACAGCAATTGTGATTAGTAACAAAAATAACCGGATAGAGAGTTGCAATAATGATGTATATAGCTGCATTAATAGTAGTAATAATCATTGTTATTAATGATAATGAAGGGGAGAGATGAAGACAATTACAACACACTAAGGGTGGTATTTTGAATAGCGATTAAAGGAGTAATAGTGATAATTAACAAAGATAATAAACTATAAGAATTATAATATTTTATATTTATAAAATTTTATTCGTAAATCAAATAGAGTTAAATAAAAATTATATATTTAAATATATTTTAAATTTATATATTACAAATACAAGTTAGTCAGGTTCAAATTTTAAAGAATATATCTCGAATTCGAACAATTGTTATTCCTACTTTGGTTCGGTGGTTGGCCTCTCATTAACTTTTTTTTTTATTTGATTTTTTATACTATCGAACTCTTCTCTATTATTCGTTTCCATGTCTATTTTCTTTATCTCCATTTGCCCTCTTCGAAATATCTCTTCTTATATATTTATATATATTTTTTAAATTTCATTTATTTTTTGGCATGTACATTTCTTACTTTTTTTTTATTTCAAATTTTCGTTTTTTTGAAAACATTTCCACAACAACTAACTAATTCAGAACGAAACCTATAGTTTTTCACCACATTAAAGAAGATAAAAAGCTAGGAATTGAAAAGTTGCGAAAGATGAATATGATATTATATATTAGGCGAATTAAACAAGCTTTTTTTTTTTTTTTTTTGGTGGGTTCCGAATAACAAATTCTCCAAAGCGTTGATATTTGGTTTTTGCTTTTTGATTTTTCAGCTGAAGCGATCTCGCCTGGTGGGGCCGTTGGTACAGCGGAACGAAGATCATAGACCGGCCATGTGGACCATAGCATGTTGCTAATTATAAATACAGCGCCCACCACCACCAATACCCATTTCAAATTATTGCGCATCTTTCTATTCCAAACTCAATATAACATACAAAACTACGTACGTACATACATACATCTACATGTATACAGTTAAAGAGTGTGAATAGAAATATGTAGATCGTCATAGATCTGGACCCCTCTTACATCAATCATCATGTTCGATTCTCCCTCGGACGGAAACATAAAACGATTTTTAGCTTCAATTGAGCCCATAACACTACGGAGGTCTTTGCCATTTTCATTTTTATGTGATTGGTGCTAGGTTTGAGATACAGTAATATAAATGTACAATAGTTTTCATAAATTCTGTATTAAATTTGAGGGAAAAAGGAGAGTGGGTGGGTTGCAGGAAACTGGGTCTAATTTTTCTAAGCCAAGCCAATAATAGTAAGTAGCATAGCATCTAATTGACAAAGAGTTTAAATGGAGTTGTTGGGTGTCATTACGTAAACTCTGGAAATCTTCGGTGCCTTCCACCTCCAGACACTTACAACCGCTCTTGCCCGTATTATTATCGGGGGAGACCAGATCCCCAAAGGTCAAATAAATAAATGAATGAATGAAGCTCGTTGTACATTCACCATTTTTTTAAAGCTTCTTACGCATAAATTTACAAATCAATTCTACATTCCATTTGGAATTTTATTAATCCTAAACAGTGTAAATTTATCTCCGGTAAAAAAACATAAGAGAGTTTTACATTATGAAACGAAATAATATTACAACAACAGAGCTCGTCATGATATCATGAGAACCCACTTTGCCTAACCTTGCAACTGTAAACCAAGTAACTAGGTTCCTTTCCTATGACATAACATCAGTCTCCTACTCTTGAAGCTCATTAATCTGCTATCAACAAGAAAACATACACAAACTGGACTCTGTCTAAATTACTATACTTCCTGATCTTGTGTTTAAACATTGCATTGCAACGATATTTCTTATTCTACTCCCTAAGACAACTTAATTTTGTGCATTGTGCGTGAATTATAATTATATGTTACACACCCTAACAGTATTATACTAGAGGATCTAAAATGGCATAAAGCAGAGGTACTTCTTCTTGAGCTTTTTCATTCTGCCAGCAGCAGATTTCCTTTCCCCACATGGAGCTACAATGGGGCTATCCCAAGATTCAGACACATTATGAGAGTTTGATGATGGACCTTCACCAACGTACTTTGATTTCAAACCTCCCTGTCTGTCATCCAGATGTATACTATCTCCTTCTCCAGGCACAAAGCAATCAGCCTTCATCATCTCTTTGACAGGAGATTTGGTTCTTCCAATATCAATAACATTTCCTGCTGATAATTGGAAATTAAGAGAGTTACCCCATGCATAGAAGCAATTTCGTACGAGAAAATAATTACAAGATAAACTTATTTTAGCTGAGAGCACATTAAAGCGTGTGTAACGATGGTTCGTGGACTTATATATTGAGGATAGAATCTGAATGTTGATGGATCCTCCCAAAACACGATGAATTATTTAACTGTACGATAATACAGAAATGAAATTGATTTGCAAAAGATATTTTTCCTATTATTTAAGTTTCCTGTTTACCTTTAGCAAGGACATATCAAAGGTATAAACACCACCGTTATGTAACACAGTCAGCAAAGATACTACCATATCCTCCTCTCAGAAAAGATACTATTATCTCCCATCCTTTTCCTAATCTTCTGGATAACAAACACAAAATAAGGTAAAACTATTTAATCTTATCCTCTTAGGAATCTTATCACTATCATTTTTCCTCTATTTAGTTCCACGTGCAATGAGATAAATACTTCTAGAACGAAATAGCATTTAGACAAGAACAAACAGGACCAATTATCAGAAGCTGATTTCAGTTCAATAGATCCAACAATTCAGTCCTATCAGAATATGTGGGCAAGCGAAGGTGCCATTCACCCTAAAACATGGCCTCTTATCCGCCAGCCTAAGTTAATGAATAGACTGGTAATAGACATCCTCCAGCTAAAATAGTATTTAGATTGTAAATAATTGATGGAAGCTTAAACTAATACTGAAGAGTCTGATTTATTATTTCTATTCTAACCTACCCTTTTACACATAAACGTGCTATGCTGAAAGTAAGGTCAATTACAAACCCCTAATCTCGTGCTAAGATTTGACAGTATTTTAAAAAAGTTCGCTTTTAACTTAAGATATAATTACAAACTACTCTCCTATTTTTCTTTATTTTGTTACAAAACTATCCATTACGTTAGTAATCTGTTGCCTAACCATTAAAAAGCTTTATAGTTTCATAATATTGTCAGATGACTTTTGCATTACACCAGTGCCAAATGATTGTCAGGTACACAGTCAAAATTTTAAAGATAGGGGTAAGAAAACGCTAAGGTAGAGACTAATTTTTGTGACAACAATAAAATAAGAGAGGATTTTAGTTATTATGTGTAATTTAAAAGAATAACTAATGGACGACCATCCCAAGCATCAAAGACTCAAGACACTAATAGGTGCAAGAGTAAAGGTTAATGCTATTCGTTCTTTAGTTGCACCTTTTCGTTTTCTTTTTATTTTCTTTCTTTTTGAAAGATGAGGAGATATCTTATTAGTGGAAGAATGATATAACACCTAATTTCGTATTAGTCCTTTAAGTGCCGTGGTTCGAATGACCAAAAGGAGGTAGCAACCACAAGCTACCAAGTTGTGCTCTCTATTGAGTCTAGAGACGGTGGAAAAAGAAGGTTGCGACCATAAGTTGCCAACAATCCCATCTCGAGTGTTCAACTTGTTTAGTTGCTAAGATTGCTATCGGCTCTTTTGACCTTCTTTCTTTCTATCTCGTATAGAAAGATATTGGACATCATGACGATGAAAATGGTTAATGGAATGGAACTGAAACATTTCTTTCTCTAAATTCTGGTTTCTCTACCCTCCTTCAACCTTTTTTCATTTCCTTCTTCCTCTTTTCCGTCTCCCTTTTCCCACCTTTCTCTTCTGGTATTTAGTCTCTTCTCGTGCTACCTTAAACTTTGCTAAAAATAGAGTGATCTGTCAATTATTTATGAGCTGTTGTGAAAGCATCAAAGTGTGTCATACATCAACAATTCTGTGACTTACCCGAAATTTAATTAACAAAAACAAGGCGGTAATTAGGAATCAAACCCTTGTTCTCAGCCTTAATATCATGTGAAGTGAACAATTAATTGGTAACCAATTATTTCAAAAACATAAGCTAATAGAAATTGATCTATTATTATATATTTTAATATAGATAATGGGTGCTATCATCAGATTTTTGTTCTTGCCTCTACCAGAAACCTTAACTTAGTTTTGAGCAGTGCCAAACTTGACTTCACTTGGCACATAGTACAATATAGTTTCTTCATATTGGATTTTTTATGTGCTCTTTCAATATATGTTACAATCTAGTGCCTATGTCTCCGAGATATCAAGAAACTAATTATGAGAAATTCAATTCAGGTTGCTTTTTTCTTTTGCATTACAATCAGAAACTTATAGACTAAAAATGCAGGATGATTTTTGACATATATATAGTAAGAGAGGCTCAAAGGTTTCAAGGAATCACAATCAGCCAGAGAGTTTTTCCTCAAACAAGATCTGTTGGATACTAGAAAAATCGAATTATTTGCATAAAAATTCAACTCAATAAACAGAAAAACAAGTACTTTAGTCATACATCAAAAGGTACCCTCATAAACAACACTCAGAATGTATGTTGAGAGCAAACATATTTTCATCAGCTTTGCTTAAATGAAAGATGGCTAAAGTTCAATTCACAAGTTTGCTTTGAATAATTACAGTTCCAATAGCAAGCACCTCAAATTTCCTTCAGGTAAAAATGCACAAGCAAGAAAAAGAATGGAAGCAATGAAAAGGAGCAACACACATAAATACAACCAATGTGAAGCACAGGCCGAAGGAAACAATGAAAAGAGAGAGTAAAATGGGAAATCTACATACCTGAAATGGCCGGAACAGTTACAACAACCTCAGTTAATCTGCGGGCTTCACTGATGTTGAATTTGTAATTTGCATCCCTCTTTTCTATGTCTGCACTATTTTCAGACCTAAGCTCTTGCAACAAAGCCAATGGATCAAAATATTCGTCTGATGACAAGGAAAAGCGACTTGAATTTTCTGAACTGGAAGACGATGATGCTGGGTTATCAAGATCCAGCAACTCCAAGTAATCACCTCTAAAAGCATAATCAAGTTCAGGCAGGTTTTCAGCACTATAATTTGTAAGTTTCCTTGAAACAGGTGATTCTTCTACCTTGTCACCCTTCTGCACCTACAAAACATGGCCAGACCTCAACATACAAACAGAACGCCTTCCCCCACGAAACTAACATGACATAAGATATCTCAACTCCAATAACCAACAGATGCAATGTTTTGTTTAAGGGCATCAGTTGGTCTCTTCTTATCATTATACAAGAATATTCCCCTTCATGCTAACATTTTACTTGACAAATATTATCTGTGATAGATCCATTCAACCTGAGAATTGCTAGCTGAAACAAGAAATATAGAAATGCTATGAATTTGTGGATGATTCTTAGTACTAAAATCTAGCTTACCTGATAAATCATGATTAAAATGCCTTACACTATTTTTAGCATTTAGAAATTATCCTGATAATTTGACAGAGCTGCAAGGTTTGCCGTTTTAACAGGAGTCAGATGAAGGTTCTGTGTTATGTGACTTGAGCAAATTAAAATGAAATGAAAAATTCACTAGGAATAATAGCTGGTCTTTAATAAAGTCAGTAACTGGTTTCAAATTTATTGTATGAATAAAAAAATTACAATAAGCTAATCAACATGTAAAATCCAACCCAAGCAACAAGGTAAGACACAACAGTGAGGAAGTAGCCTTACCAGGAGATTGCTGGAAGAACCTTTTCCAGAGTTGTTATCAGCTATTGGAACAATTAGTTGCTTTGTATGATCATGGAATTCAGTCCCAATATCAGGACCAGACTTCTTCTCTTGCTTGTCCAGGTAACAATTTTGTACACCATCAAGAAAAATTCGGCACAATATGCCTGCTTCCTGCATATTCTCCAACCAGACCGCTTGGTGACTGGTAGGTTGGTTTTTGAATAGAGATAAAAAGTAAAATTTCAGTGAATATGCATGTAGCTTTGGTGATTCTGTGGAGTACCTTGGTCTCGCTGTCTTCAGATGGTCTCTTCTGAGTTATAGTAAACTCTTGCATTATCCAGCTACTCTTGTGCTCATCTGGCACCTGACCTTCATGGAATTCAAGTGTGCTCCTCCAACCAATAATGGAAGTATCTGAAAATATTTCACAGGCCTCCTCTTTGGCCTTCCAGATACCATATTCTGTACCAATGTTCTCCTTGGAGTATAAAAAGTACCAAACACCAGCTACACACTCCCAACGTTAAAGAAAACTTAGTAAGTTCAATCTCAATCTTACATGCTACCATCTGTTATACTGTTCTTATGAAGTACCTAAATGAAATTCACCATTCTTGAAGTAAAGCATTCCAATCGCACAAAAGGTCACTTGACACAATTGCGCTTAACATTAAGGACTGTGATATTAACACAAACAAAAATCACAATTCTTCATCCACAAAAGGATTCAGTGAGGTTGGCTCCTAAAACATTTAAATTTCTATAGGAGTTCCAGTGGTCAAAATAAACTGAGAAACGCAAAATACATGAATAGCGTTATACTTCGATCTAACAAATACTGTAATGAACTTGTTCTGCTTTAAGCAGGAATTCAATAATCCTTCTACTATATGTTTTTAACCCGTATGCCATTAAGCACAAAGGCGTCTATAAAATAACATAATATGCCGATTAAAAAGAAGTTTGACAGGTCCACATATCCTTTGGCTTTCTTTAGCATATTAAAACATTAGTTCCATTTTCAAAATTTATATATTTGCATGTAAAATTATATGGAATTGTTCAAAATTAAACCATGTCTGGACAATGCTATGAAAATATGGCATAAGTCTAAAAATAACTATTTGTTCTGTTCAAACTTATGCCACACTTTTACTTTCATTTTCCAGACTGTTTTTATTTTCAACAAGCACACATGTATTTGTGATTTGAAGATGGAATTAAAGTACCTGTGTGGGGAATCAACCGCTAGCCACACAGTTCCCATGCCTATTCAATCTGTGTCCCTTAGACATAATGCCCCTGTCTTACAATCTATTTTGAATAATGAAGACGGTATTACCTGGAACTTCCGCTTCAGCCATAAACTTTTTGATAGGGAGGCTTCTGACATGGCAAACCTTCTAAGTCTCTTGGAATCTATTCAATTTAGCAACTAATCAGAAAAGGATATGGACCTTGGAACCTTTGAGAACATTTACTTGCAAGTCTTTTTTCAAACATCTCATTTCCAAACCTAACGATAACCCAATATATAAGGCCAACAAGTTCCGGAAATCTCCTATTCCTTTCAAAGTCAAGGTGTTCGCTTGGACCGGTATTCTTTGGAGGATAAACACTAATAAGATGCTGTAAGTATGCCAACTTAATCGTGCCTTGTCTCCAGATATTCATGTGATGCGTCTTGCAGGAGGAGAGATGCAGGTCATATTTGTTCCTGCACTGCAATACGCCTTGGAGGTTCTGTGCAAAATTAGTAAAGGCTTTTGGTTTAAGTTGGGTGACCCTCCCAATGGTAGAGGTGTTCATGGATCTTTTTTTTTTGGGAGGGGCTACAAGCACAGGCTAAGCCACTTTGAAGAGGTGCATTCTTTGCTGACCTATGGAGCATTTGGCTTGCAAGGAATCGTCGGATCTTTAACGAACAGACCAACCCTTTCCATGAGCCATGGGAAAAAGCCACTTTTTATGTTACATTGTGGGTTAAGGTCTATGGGCATTATTCTACTATTAGCATCTCTAATCTGCATCATAACCGGAAATTTTTATTTCCAGGAGCTTGGTTTTGTTATTTTTGTATTTGTTATTTTTTTCTAGCTTGCGGAGGATGCCTTATTCTCCTTGAATGTATTCTTTTTTCCCTTCTATATTAATAATACTTATTTTTCTACTAAAGAAAAAGGAAGTAAAGATATATCATTAAGTTTACAACATTTTTATACATGAAAACATGTGTGGTTCTTGAAATTAAAAAGAAAATAATAAAAATATGGCATAAGTTTGAAGATAATAAATAGTTGTTTCGTATGATATTCCCCATGCACTGCACAATTCTATTTCTGCGTGACAGAAACCCTTCCACCACTTATTCTTGGATCTTTGGTAAAATGACAACCAGATTGTCCATGAAGATTTTCAAACATCTCCTATTCAAATTACATTAAGGAGAGTTGTGACCGAGGAATATGAACATTAAAGAGAGAGCTCATTTCTAGATACATTTTGAACCCAGTAAAGGCAGCCTAATCAATTTCAGTTTTGTTTTAGAAAAATAAATACCAATGGACTATTCAGAAATTGATGGAAATTAAGAAAGAAGCAATGAAAATTTAAATCATCATCAAGTTTTTCTGGTGATTCAATAAATAGAAAAAGGATAATGAACTTACCAGGTAAATTGGAGGGCGCATATTTGTAAGGATTTATATCTGTAACAACATTGCTTGGTGGAGATGTTCCACTCGCCATTCTTGTGAATAACCCAAAGAGCTCCGCCAAAGTACAGTCAAAATCAATCTCAGTCGTGGAAGCAGCTGGAGCAAACATTGCACTCGGATAAAATCCCTCTACTTTTGTGAGAAAGGGCTGTTGAAACAGTAAGAAACAGAGAAGTAAACCAAATAACAGTATTATGTTAACTTTTCAACCATCAAATGATGTAAATGAAGCATAAAAGCCATGGAGGTGAAGGGATTATGTTAGTTTCCTTATTACTAATCAGACATTGTTTGCTTAACTGAGGAATGTTAATCAGACCAAAAAGAGATAAGAGGTAGAGAAGAGAACGAAAAGTTGAAATCATGGGTTTCCTTTCAAGGTTTGAAGCAAATAGTTTCATTTTCCCTTAGTTCAATTCCAATTTGCCAAACTATTTAGCGCTGCCGTACAGTTTACCTTAATTCACATTTACCCTAATTCACATTTAGATGAGAGGAGAGAATTCGTATGCTTAAACCACGAAGATATCAGAAGTTGTTAGATCTTAGAAGAGAACATTCGAACTCCTATAAAGGCATAATAATTTACAAGAAGAGTAATAAACGACCATGCAAAGGATGGAGAGTCCCATACCAGTTATCTGTTCCAGCGGGAGGATCCTCAATTATGAGTTGCTTGACTCCAGTGAATTATGAGTTGGTAGACTCCAGGGAGATCCGAGAGTGCTGCAAACGATCGGAATGATATCAGATATGAATCGGTTTCGTTGTTAACCAACATGACCATAGAAATAAAAATTTACATAGTCTAGTCTATATTACAAGCTCTGTCGCAAAATAAAAAATAGAAGGAAGAAAGTGTCAATTTGATCAGAAACTAACACCAGGACCAAACATTCCGTTTATTTCTAAAAAATCAAGATACAGAACAAAAAACTCAAGCGTTCACATTACAACAAGGAGAGGACCAAGAGGGCAGCAGCTGAAATCTCGACTATCAAGAAATGAGGTTTTGTTAAACTAGGAACCATCATAAGACAGAAAACAAAAACAAATAGGTCCATTTTTCTTGATTCCACTCCATTTTTTCGGGTAAACCAAGCAGACCATCATTTGTTTCTGTGTTGACGAAATAACTAAGCTAGCTAAAATGCAAAAATGGAGAGGAAAATGATCAGTAATTAGAGTGAAGATAGATTGCTACACCGAAGGAACTAAGCGAGGGAAAAATGCTGGTAGCTGTCTGATCTCGAAGAAGGAGACTTGATCGAGACTCTGGTTGCTTAATCAGTAAACAAAGTGAACGGGGGAGATGAGAAAGTGGCGAGTATTTATAGGCGTAGAAGGCGGAGTCAAGAGAAACTAACCGTGGTTATCTTCCTAGGCGTTTGTATTTGTCACTTATTTCGTATCGTGCGAGAAATATCGTCATTGACTTACATCATCCAATTAAGTTGTTTCTGTGCCTTCGTTGAATTTCTCTGCAAAAACTCACGGTAATTTAATTAAATAAAATAATAATTTTAAAATTAAAAAAAAAATATTTAAAAGCATTAATTTCATGTGATATAATTAAAAATAATTTACTAATTTAATTTAGTTAAGTCACCTAATACTAATGTGATATAATCGGTAAATAAAAAAATAAAAAAAAAAGAATTTATATAATTACCCAAAACTAGAAACGTAAGTGGATGATGTTCTATAACCAATGAAAACAAACATTCGTATTGGTTGACCATTGTCCACCTTAATATTTATATATATATATATATATATATATTATGTGGCACTCGTATTTATCTCTGCTGCTTTATTTTTCTTCTGGTTTTGTTTTTTGTCAACATCGTGCAATTTCCACATTTTCTTTTCATATTGTATTGTAATTATATACTAATGTCGAAATTAATGAAATTTATTGAATAAAAATTAAATTCTAACTATTTTTAATTATTTTAAATATAGTTAAAATTTTTCTTATCTTTTTTAAATTATAAAGTCAAGCTATTAATAAAATAATAATTTTTTCATGTATTATTATTAATTTTTTTATTTAATTACTTTTTGCTTTTGCGCAGTTCCAAAGAGCAGTTGGTTACTGGAAAAGTTGGGAGAATAAACTCGGTGGTAATGGAGACGAGTGATCAGCTATCAACGTTCTTAGAAACTGGTATTTATCGATTGGATTCAGACGCGGTCTTTATGGACTCGGTTCGCGTGCTAAATCGATCCTATACTCGTTTTAGGGTTTTTCCTTCTGCATACTACTCTCGCTTCTTCGAGACCAAACGCATTGATCAAGAAACGACGTCCTTATCTGATTCAAGGAAGCGAAAAAGGAGGCAGAGAAATCTTCTTCTACTCAATGAAAGAGAGCAGGCCGCTGATCGACGCCACCAGGCAATGCAGTAGCCACTAATTCCTCACTTTAGATTAATTCATGATTTGAAAATGCTCTTTAAAGTTTGAAATCAACAAGAAGGGAAATAAGCTGGTTATCTTGGTTCTTTTCTGTTGCAGGAATCGAGGCCTTTGTTACTGAGGGCTCATGAATCTTTGTTACGAGCTGCTGGTCTTTTAATGGCTATTAGGAGTTTAAGGGGCGAATTTTTTTCCTCAACAAAGAGGGATGTCGATTTTGAACATTCTTTTATTGAACTTGGAAGAGAGTGGCAAGCACCTCTCTATGAGATAATTCTCAATTACAGCCAACATGAGAAGCCAAACGATGATGGAGGTTCGTCTCGTGACTCCATTAGTTATGTTTACTTGTTAAGCCTGTAAATGAAGATTTTGAGTTAGGGATTCCTTATGTTAGATTTTTTTTTTTTTTGATGAAAGATTGTTGATTTTTTTATCAGGTTCCTTGATTAATCCATGTCATGAACAGATTGTGGTTCCTGTATTCAATAACCTAGTTGTTAATGAGACAGGCGATGATATGGAAGCTGAGTTTCTAAACAGGCAGTATATAATACCTAGAGAAAGTTACTTCTACATGGTAAATTTTTAATGCTTTTTTAAATATTCTGACATAAAACGCTTTAATTTGTGTTATATTTAGTTTTAGCTTTAGTTTTGTTTGATTATCCAATACTTAAATCTGTTTCTAGTGTGCCTCACCATTTTTTCTTCTCTCTATATTCTGCTTTCTTATCATGCGGAAGTCTGATCTGCAGCAGATTCACAACCTTATTCCTGGTAATTATGGCGTGTCAAACTAAAGTTATATTTTGAGTCCTTCCAGTTCCAGCAAGTTTTCTTGCCTGTTGAGAAGTACTAGTCCTCTTTGTGCTGTTGATTGATACCTGCCATTAAGATGCATGCAATAGAAGTTACTTATAAAGTTGGATCTATTATGACGATGTGTCCCCTTGAGGTCATAAAAAAGGGGTCTATTTAAATAATTTCTTGGTTATTTAGGTTCAAGAAAACCACCCTGAATGGTAAATTAAATTCTTTTACTAGATCAATATTATAGCAAGCCTGGTGTCTTGACCTTTCTAATTGGACTTTGCTGCAAACTAGAATTTCATCAGCTGCTAAAGAAGTACTTGCTAGTGTATTGGGATGCTGATTAGTATTGCTCTTCAAATTGTGAGATACTTTACCCGTTCTTATATGCAGCTTCACCTGTTCAAGGATTTAATCTCATAGTCATTGATCCGCCATGGGAAAATGGAAGCGCTCGTCAGAAAGTAAAGTATGTAATCACATGCCTTCCAAACCACGCTCTTACTTTTATTGATTACGAGGAATTTACTGCAAAATAAGTCTTTGTGTGTAGTGTGTGCCCAACTGAAGCATGAAGCTGGTCTCATATATACAGAATATTGTATTTTGATTTTGAATGCTAATCACCCCAAGCATTATTCTCAAGATGTATTTTAATAATGTTAATTGGACAAGGCCCAGAATATGATTGCAATCCATGTCTGTATATGTGGGACATACACTTGATGTAGAAACCCCTATAGAGATAAATGCACTTTTAGACAGATTTTAAACTGGCAGCTGTCATCTTTCACTAGTATCTTGTTACTGTAAATTCTGTTAGGAAATGTTATGAATATTGTTTTCAGAATAGTAACCTTAATGAGTATTTCTTTTCATCAAAGGTATCCTACTTTGCCAAACCGTTACTTCTTATCCCTTCCTATTAAGAAACTTACTCATCAGGAGGGAGCACTTGTGGCCTTATGGGTGACGAATCGGGAGAAGTTGCGTAGTTTTGTTGAGAAAGAACTATTTCCAGCATGGGGAGTCAGTACTGTAGCTACTTTCTACTGGTTAAAGGTGACCTCCCTTTCACTTCTCTCTTCCTCTTGCTGGCTCAGCTTCTTTGCATGTGTCTTTGTGTATGTGGTTTGTGCGGGTTTATTACCAGTGCCAATTTGAAAGCTTTTCACGCCCAGTGTTGAGGTTGCAATTTTTTTGCAGGTGAAAGCAGATGGTTCACTGATTAGTGATCTAGACCTCTTTCATCATAGGCCTTATGAATGTCTTCTTTTAGGCTACTGTCGTGGACAGGTGAGCCAATGGTTTTTCAGTGTACCTAGCTTCAATATTCACTGCCTTTTTCTCGAACTTCTTATACAGTTGCTTCTTGTTATCTTGTTGTCCATCTTGTAGATTGCAGATTCCAAACATCTGGCAGGATTCAAACCTGTGAAAGATAATCTAGTAATTGTAAGCGTCCCAGGAGACTATTCAAGGAAGCCCCCTCTCGGAGGTACTATCATACTACAGAAAATTTAATTTTCAATTTTTATGCACACATAAAATGAACTAAAGGAGTTCTTTTTCTCCTATATTAAGTAAAACTGTTTATTTTCTTCCTTAGAATTTTAAAGCAACTTTGGATGACTGAATTTTGCAAAGCTATTGACTCGTTAGATAGTATTTGCTAGTTGCTAATTTGGTGCTTCAATTATCTTTTTGGCTGCGAGATGTATAGAGTTGCTGCTGGAATATGTTCCGGGACCTAAACCTGCCCGATGCATCGAGCTGTTTGCTAGAGAAATCATGGCTGGGTGGACGTCTTGGGGCAACGAACCTCTCCGCTTTCAGGACTCGAGATACTTTTTGACAAAGTAGACGGAGGAGTTTTCCTGACCAATTCCCTAGCAGATCATAAATTTCTAGTATTTCTATTTAAATTTTCATATTGCTTATAAGAAGCTGCTCTGGCATTCCCTGAAATCTGGTTTTGATTGGGTGGAGAGATCAGGATTCAAAGCACACTATAACCGTGGAACTCCGGCAGACTGCCTATAGATCCCTTGTTAAAAAAGCCCAATTCTGCATTTATCCGTAGGTAATCTGACAAATTCCAAATGGAGTATGCTTGAAAGTGATTTTATTGGTCAACTTGTGGAGAGATGAGTCTTGGGTGGAATCGTGCTGAAGCCGTAATCAGTAGCTAAAAAGATGAAGCATGAGTGTGTTTTCACGTAATTCCATGAATATGATGATTAAGGGATATTCTGCTCTTGGAAGTGGCATAAATAGGATGCACAATTGAAGGCAATCATAATAAACGTTAGGTATTTAATTGCTCAAATTAAAAACCTAAACAATAAATTGAACAAAATAAAAGAAAAAATTAAGTAATTATTCACTGAAAATAAATGTTAGAACACTGAATTAAATGAGTTCAAAAAAAAATTTAACACCTTAAATTCTCTCTCTGAAAAAGCAGAGAGGAAGAATTAATGCGTGTGTTGAAACGAAAAAGGAGTAGAAACTGCTGATAAAAAGCCCATCCGATGTGATGGTGTATACAACCATGTGTCATGTGTCCCACCTCCAACGGCTTGGCCCTACCTTATATTATTGGGGTCATGACAAGAAAGGTACTTGATCATACACGCGGCAGTGCTCGCTTCTCTTTAACTCACAACACCAACGTGCTAGCCTGCGCGCGGCCACACGCCATCACCTGCTTCAAACCCATCATCATCAGCATCTCTATCCGCTTCCCCCATATCATCAAGCGGCTGCGGCGGGCCCTACCCCAATCACCCCATCCCTCTCTCTCTTTCCTTTTCCCCTGTACCTTGACACACCTTATCACTTCTTATCTTCTTCTATTATTTTTTTAACCCCTACGTAGCAAGGGAGATTCTTCTTCGCTTCCAGCGAAGGAAAGCGTATTCCTCGTGACCACTACCCGCCTACTCTCCCCTCCTTCCCTCTTCTTTTCCCTGGGCTTAAATCGCTTCCGAAGCAGCTCCTACCTATTCCATTCCTCCGTACCCCGCCGCGATTCTTTTGATTCTGCTTGAGCTGTGCTTGCTAATAATGACATCCGACGGTGCAACCTCCACGTCGGCGGCGCCTCCCAGGAGGAAGCCGTCCTGGAGGGAGAGAGAGAACAATAGGAGGAGGGAGAGGAGGAGGAGAGCCATAGCCGCCAAGATATACGCTGGCCTTAGAGCTCAAGGTAATTATAATTTGCCTAAGCACTGCGATAACAACGAGGTCTTGAAGGCTCTATGTTCCGAGGCTGGTTGGATCGTTGAAGAAGATGGTACTACCTACCGCATGGTAAACTTTCTTTCTTGCTATTTTGCCATAGATCTGAACTATCTGCTTTCAATTTATGCTTTTAACTGAGGAAATCTCAAATTTTACTACCGGGATCGTATGAGTTTATTGCCTTGGATCCGGTTCATTTTTTATTTTTATATTCACTTCCTAAAACGCCAAATGTTGATCTGATTGCGTCGGACAACGAATCTAATTTTCTTTTCCACTTCAATCTTGCGTGATTCATGAAATTTCTTCGTGATGCGCGATTGGGAAAACCAGATAATTGATTCATTTGTCATCTGAGGTTTTTGTAAAACACTGATATGTAGTAAAATGGACCACTGAATTCATTGAAGTTAGCTCCATTAAGTAGCTGAAAGAGTTCTGCAAAACATTCCTTTTCCTAATTAGCTTGTGATGGTTGATTGGAAATTTCTAAAAAACTTGTGTTTGTTTAGTTTAGTTCTGTTGTTTGTTAGTTTCTGATAATAGTTATCATATTTGGTTCTGATTGCGACTGGTGACCAGGGATGCAAGCGACACCCAAATGATATAGCGGGAACTTCCGCTAAAATCACTCCATACTCTTCCCAAAATCCAAGTCCACTCTCCTCATCATTTCCAAGTCCAATTCCTTCCTACCAAGTAAGTCCTTCTTCCTCTTCCTTCCCCAGCCCCACTAGAATCGATCCCAGCACCTCTTCCACAATCCTTCCTTTCCTTCGGAATGCAATTCCTTCATCTCTACCACCTCTTCGAATCTCCAATAGTGCCCCTGTGACTCCACCATTATCCTCCCCAACCTCAAGAAATCCCAAGCCAGTGCCCAACTGGGACTCCATTGCCAAGGAGTCCATGGCCTCCTTCAATTACCCTTTCTATGTGGTGTCTGCCCCAGCTAGCCCAACCCACCGCCAATTTCACACCCCGGCCACCATACCTGAATGTGATGAATCCGATACTTCAACTGTTGATTCTGGTCAATGGATAAGCTTTCAGAAATTTGCCCCTTCTGTCTCTGCGGTGCCTACCTCCCCAACCTTCAATCTTGTGAAACCAGTGGCTCCGCAAATGTCCCCCAATGGTTTGATCAATGAGGCAGGACGGAGTTCGGAGTTCCAGTTTGAGAATGGACAGGTGAAGCCATGGGAAGGGGAGAGGATCCATGAAGTGGGATTAGACGATCTAGAGCTTACCCTTGGAAATGGAAAGGTTCGGAGTTGAGCTGGGAAGACCATTGAGTAGCTTTCCGAAAATGAGTGAACTAATGTTCTCGCAGTTTCGCGATTTATACAGCCAGACTTTGAAGACCAGCCACATTTCCAGCAAGCTTCTCCCTGGGAGTTGCGTATGTTGAACAAAACTTGCTTCTTAGGAGTTATGAAACTGTCATTTCAATTGCCGCTTGTTCATCTTCCCCCCTTTTCTGTTTGTCATGCCTTGCCCTTTTGAAATTGTTTAGGAATTGGGTTGTTTCACAAGCATTGCATGTAGATATCTTGGGCTGGTTATTGTTGTTACAAAGTTTATCTCTACAGTAGTCTTGTTAAAACCTCACAAAATTAAAGTTCTTTCAGGTGTTGTGTACTGTTAATGCTGTATTTTGTTGGGAACCAACTACTCCTATAATTTATTTATTATTTTATTTAAATTATTTTGCTGCTACCATCTTTAACTTTGATTGTTGGGTATCCATTTTTGAAAAGGAGATACAGATCCGCATCTTAATTAACTAAACTGCTAAAATTTGGAATTCTTTCACAATTATTATTAGATAGTGGGATGTAGGATATATTTAGAGAAAAATAATTTTATTTGTGGGAATTTTCTTTTGAAAATCCATACCTAGTTAGTACTTAAGAAAGAACATGCATTCCTTTCCTTTTATTGTTTACCAAAAATCAACATAATCATGGAGTCTTTATTAGTAGAGGATGCCATGAGAGTTTTATCATTTACAATTCCTGCGACTTGCATGCATGAAGGAGAGTAAACCACAGTAGGTCCAACACAACGGAAACCTCTCTGCAGCATATCCTTGCTCAAGTAAGTTGTTGTTACAAGTATGGTCATGTCAGATAACACCATGATTTTTAGTTATTGACGTGGTGTGGTGGTGGTATCTGAAGCAGGTCAAGAGATGATCATTTACAATTCCTGCGACTTGCATGAAGGAGTAAACCACAGTAGGTCCAACACAACGGAAACCTCTCTGCATCATATCCTTGCTTATCTGTTCTGCCTTTGGTGACTTAACTGGTACTTCACGTCCGTATCGGAATCCATTTCTTATTGGCTTCTGCTTTACAAACCTCCAGAAGTAGTTGCTCAACGAGCCAAACTCTTGTTGAACCTGCAAATGCACAATATCCAACCTCCTACTCAAAACTTTTTTAAACAACCCCTTAATACATACGTGACGTCCATATAGGAATTCACCACGACAAACCATATAAATAATATAATACCTTGAACGCCAGTTTTGCGTTCTCCACAATTGCACGAAGCTTTGATTCGGACAGAACCAGGCTCCCGTTTACTTTCATAGAAAGCAGCTGCTTCTCGGAAAATTGTGCGATGGAACACAAATCAAAATTGTGAAAAAGCTCCCTGTTAATGGAACCCAACAACAAATGTTCAACGGACTGTAAATATTAAAGTAGGTTATCAGAGGTTAATATATCATGTCATGCCTCAAAGTTTCCCTCTTGCTGAGGATTGTAGGCCAGCTTAGCTCTGCTAATGCTTGCGAAAACACAAGTAGTTCGAACAATCTTGTATCGTCATCCCGTACCGGAACTCCCCATTCTTCGTCATGGAAAGAAATATAAAGTGGATCTGAGGTATCAATAGGGAGAAAGAAAAAAAACAACAGGGTTCAGCTTATGTGGGTCGTTTAATGAGGCATCATAAGCAAATGGGACATACATACAATAATAAACAGGTTATATAAAACGAATCATACTTCTCTACTATTTATCCCCAAAGAAGTGTAATACAGAGGGGAGCGAAAATTAAACAGGTTAATCTAGAAATGATACCTCAAATCTCCGTACTTCACAATATAGCCTGACAGATTGAATTAAAGTTGCACGAGAAGTTTCTAAGTGGCTTTTCAAGTTTCGCTAGTCAGCTATCACTTCTCCATGAATGGTAGTAATTGTGTGTTACAATAAAATGTGAAAGTCAAATTTTTTTTTTTTTTTTTTTTTTTAATGTTTCAGTCAAAGTAAAATACTCAAAACAAACACACACCACTTCTACGAAAAAGGAAAAACAGAAACAGAAAATTAAAGAGAGGGAAAAATTAACATAAAATAAGTAACAAAGATTTAAAGCAAAACCAGACCAAAAAAAAGAAACAGAAACAAACTTAGCAAACATACCCCGCACCAGTCATATCACCAGACAGCAACAAAAGAACAAAAGTAGCACGCGTTAGATAAAACAAAACAGAACCAAGAGATAAGCTTAATGCACACACCAGAGTTTGGCGTGATCCAGTCACACCTCTTCACGGGTCCCGACACCTTCATTGAGACGTCCGCGACGCCAACGCCGCGAGGAACTACATCCATGGTCTTCAGTCCACTACGCTTGGCCACCGTTCTTTTAGCGACCGTCTTTTTCGCGGAGGAGCTGCTGGAAGACGAAGAGGAATCAGAGGAGGCAGAGCTGTCAACTGAAAAATTGTTTCGCACGGCTGATTCTGGCACCTTCGTCACCGGCTTTCTCTGTCTCTGCGGTTTCTTAAGAGCTTGGGTCTTCCATTCCAAGTCCAAAAGCCTAACTCGGTTCCCAGTGGAAGCGAGTACCGCTCGTGGTTGCGTGACCTGTTTAGGTGATGACTGGGGGCTGGCAGCCACAGACATTGGGGGTGTTAAAAGAGTGTGGTGTAGGAACAGATTTGAGAGATTAAAGCGGACAAGGTTAGCTTGGAGATGGAAATGATAGGAGTTTTTCGTCAAAATTGTAGAGTAGGATTTGAAGAGAAGTGAAGAATTTGAAAAGAAAATGGGAAGGGTTAGGTTTTCAGAGATGGGAATGGAGAGTGGATGGAGGAGGAAAATGACGTTAAACCGACGGGGTTTTAAAAAAACGGTAACCTGACCTGACTGGGTGGGGTGATATTGAAATGTCAGTCAGTCTGGCATTTTCCATTCGGTTGAAACTGGAGATTAAGTCTTAATCTGAGTTTGACAAGAAGGATAAAGGTCCAATTAAACAGATGTAACTAAGGTTAGAATCCAATTACCATCATCATTTAAGTTAAGATGAAATAGAAGTGGGACCCAGGTAGTTGGGGGGATAGTATTAAGAGTGGGTAACAAGAAAGCGCAGGGGCAGAAAAGGTATTTCGCACCGCATTCAGTTGGTAAAGAAAAAGCTTAACGCGGACGTTGACAAAAAGAATCCAATGCCCAACGGCCATATCCCCCCCTCTCTCCTTCCACCCATCTCTTTCTCTCCCTCCACTGTTTCCTGCAAATTCTTATTTTACTTTCCAAAGTATTAATACAATTTTATCCATTATATATATTTTATGGCCCATAAACTGTTCTTCTTTTGTCCAACACAAAACTAAATGGGCCAGATTATTCACATTTTGATCTTATATAATGGGCCACAGCCTCCTGAATTTGTTCTAACAATGTTCGAACATAAGCGTGAGAGTGAATCCATGGAGTGAGCAACTACATTTCCCAAAATATGGTAACCTTCGAGCAATTTAGGGTTTCCAATTGGTGAGCCGTGGAACCGAGTGCCTGCATTGTTGATTCCAGAGGGTTTTACGTGGTTGAGGGGAAGACACTCGATCGAGATTTGCACAGGTAATACTCACTTTAGTCTTTGATTATTTAGGGTTTCCAATTGGTGAGCCGTGGAACCGAGTGCCTGCATTGTTGATTCCAGAGGGTTTTACGTGGTTGAGGGGAAGACACTCGATCGAGATTTGCACAGGTAATACTCACTTTAGTCTTTGATTATTTAGGGTTTCCAATTGGTGAGCCGTGGAACCGAGTGCCTGCATTGTTGATTCCAGAGGGTTTTACGTGGTTGAGGGGAAGACACTCGATCGAGATTTGCACAGGTAATACTCACTTTAGTCTTTGATTTACCTAGGCTTCAATTTGAGAGCCATAATGAAGATTTTTTGTTGCTCCAAAATGCAGTTTACATGTTTGTATTGTCCTTGTAGTATAGCGATCATTTCTTTTGGCTTGATGATTTTATTTGTACGTATTCTTTGATTGGCCCAGAAATAGAGTAGATCGACCATAATCGAAGCATATAGAAAAACATCTACTTTTTGTTGGAGTAACATATAATGTTGCCACTGTTTGATTGTGGCATGGCGTATGAGACCTGGTCTTAGCCCTCACTGTGATACTAACCAAAGGATTTGGTTAGATGATAGTGGAGAAAAAGGTGATGTAGGACTCCTCTCCAGCACTATATAACCTGCAACGGTTAAGAAAAGGGGATTAGGTGTAGAAGTCATATTGGAGTATTATCTATACCACATGAATTTATGCCGAGGTAGGATATTTAATTCTATTAGAAGCTTCCAGTTTATATGATTTGCTCTGTGTCTGAGGTTTGTGAATGTTTTACGTAGGAGTTAGTAGGCTGTTATAAGGTCAACTATTTATTTTCTTGTGTGTGCCGAGAGCCCATTAAGTTTGGGAAGGGTGTGAAGTGTTGATGGGAGTTGACATTATTGATTAGACTATGTGAACAGGGTCTAGGGAGATGACATGGGAGTAATCCCATTGGTGGGTAGTAGGGTTTACTGTTGGACATTTGTGAGCTGAGAAGTGATTGGAGGGGGGTTAAAATGAATTTTTAAGGAAGGGATCCAAGGGTCCGACTGAGTCTGGGTTAATTTCGTTGTAGCAAACGATATGTAATATATGTTTTGTTTTGAGAATACCATTCCATAGATAAGAATCTTTTGTTGCTAGGACTATGAACTTTCAATACCATTCATAATGGATTAATCTATTTGAATTAATGATATCCAAATCATATTAGTTCTCTGGTTACTGGATATTTTATCATACTGTATTTGTTACAAAAAGCCGTCCACATAAACATACAAACTCTAGTAATTGAGGATCAGTAAGAATTATTGGTGGTAGTGAATTTAGTGGAAAAAGAGCGAGAATGAGATGGAATAGATGGAGTAGAATTTTGATCTCAGTCAGAACAGAAGGAAGAGAAGTTATGGATGTTGAAGAAGAAAAAAGTTGGCGATCTATGGCTACAAATGGCAACAAAGCGTACTTTTATTTTTTAAATTGTGTCGAGTTTGCAGGTTATTTGACTTGCATATGACCTGCTCATTAATAAAAATTTTATACTCTTTACATATGGTTACATTTATATATTCTTTATATGTTTATATTAATAAAAAAGTTATATTAATATATTTATGTTTGTCTTCATAAAAATGAAATATGCATAATGAGTCGGGCTTCGCCAGATTTTAATAAACCAAACCCGAACATTCCTGCTCTGGTATAATTTTTCTGCCAACACGAACCTGATTCAACTTGAACTTGCTGTTTGTTAAAAAAAAAACTGCTACAGGTCAGGTTCAGGCAGATTGATTTATGCAAGTTTGGGAAAAAGAAATTCATCCCTATCTGTGACTCTAATACCATGTCAAGTAAACAGATAATAGGTGAAGAGTTGTTATTAGTATTGTACTTCCATCAAGTATATGTAGGTATATGAGATGATATAAGTACATGAAGCATTTGAAAATACAATAAATGTAAGATTACTCCAAAAGAGATAGGTACAATAAATGAAGTATTTGATAAAATACAATAAATGAAAAATACAATAAATAACGTTTGTCACTGAATTAACTCATAAATAATTCATGCAATGCTTACTCTAAAAGAGATCAAAAAAGTTACTTAAGCGATATGTGCACTTAACTAGGTACATATAAAATATATATATATATTTATTTTGAAGAAGAAGAGAGCACAATTTATTTTGTTATATATGGTGATGGGAGCTAAATTAATTAGTTTAGTCTCCATTGCTTGGCCACACAAGATAGTGATTCATAAGAAGACCCCCCATAATCTAATGATTTTAAAGCGCTATCTTTTAGTTCCTTAACTCTGCACCTAATAGCCTTTCCTTCCTCACCCTCCATTAGTACTCTCACCACTCTCTCTATCTCTTCACGTCTAACCACTGTCTTTCCTCTCTCCACCTCGGGCCTGATTGCTAGCTTTACCTCCTCTGTCAGAAATGTTGCATTCGTTCTCTGTTCTGCATAAAGGGGCCAAGTGATCATTGGTACGCCATGAGTTATGCTTTCAAGTGATGAATTCCATCCGCAGTGAGATAGGAAACCGCCTGTTGATGGATGGCGGAGTACTGTGGTTTGTGGAGCCCATGATGGAATCACCAGACCCAATGCGTTAGTCCTCTCAAGGAATCCTTCTGGGAGATATGTCTTTGGGTCATTCAGCTCACTACCCACATTGAAAAAGGTGCCTGAGGCAGTATCACAAGGTGGGCGAACTACCCAAGTGAATCGTTGCTGACTTAGTTCGAGACCCCAAGCTAGCTCCCTCAGTTGCTCAGTTGACAAGGTGCCTCCGCTCCCAAAGGACACGAAAAGAACTGATTCAGATGGTTGCTTGTCTAGCCATGCTAGATACTCAGCATCCTTCGAGCTCAATGGTTCATCTTGCTTGACCAGCGGACCAACAGGATAAACTGGCGGGGCATGTATTTGCTTATAGAAAGTATTCTCTCTTATTGCCTTGAGTGCCACTGGCTCAAGATCATCCCACGAATTGAGAAAAATCCCAGCTGCTAATGGAAATCTACTAGAAAGAAGTACGAATAGCTGGTAATCATCAGTCTTCCTATGGCGAACTGGGTCAGCTAGGTCTTCAGGCCTGACTGGTGTACAACCTGGAACTTCAATTGGCTCTGGAAGATCAACGAGCTCACCCTCGACCTCATGGTCAAGCGTAGGGAGGTACAAACAGAAAGCAAAGAAAGCCGTGGATGTGGTGAAGAATAAATATGTGGGAATGTCCAATTGGCTGCAAATTTCAAAAGCCTGGGTACAAAAAAGATCAATGACCAATGCTTTCGGCTTGCCCAAATCAATCAGAAGTGACTTAAGAGACTGGAGGCTCTCCTCTACAATAACACCAATCTTGTGGGCTATGGGGATGTCAGGGCTGCATACCGTAGCTACGTCGACTCGAGGCAGGTCAACAATGTCAAGGCCATTGGGGAGGGAAGGTGAGCGGAGGAGGTGGTCTTGTGCAGCTGAGGATTCAGTAGTGGTGATGTTGAGGAAGCTGACATGGGAATCGTGGTAGATAACAAGTCGCTTGGCTAACTCAAGAAGGGGGATGATATGTCCTAGGCCTGGACTTGACAATACGGCCACATGAGTTTTGTTAGGTGTAGCAACCACCATGATCAAGTCGTCTAAAGTCTCAGTAGGAAGATTAATGGAGTGGTTCTGTTTATCTTAGTGCTGAGAGATGCCCTTGGATTTATAGAGATGGAAATTGGGTGTGGCTTTAATTAATTCAATGGCATATGTACTTAGATGCAAATGTAACATCAAACCAATGCATATTGGAAAAAACAATTGTCACGCATGTATTAATTTTTCTGTTCTTCTTTTAATGTCATAATTTTTGGTGTTTTACAGGCACTAAAAAAATTTTATCTTAGTGCTTTGAAAAATTATTTTATTTGTGCTTTGGTGTTTTGCAAATATGAAATCTTTACATACTCACATGAAAAGCTGTTTATATATAAATATAAATTTGAACAAAAAAAATATTTTCCTGTACCAAATAAAATTTTAATATATCAACAACTATTTTGGAGATAATACAACTAATTATGAAATAAGATAATATATATATATATATATATTGGAATCCTATTACATTGCTATTAGTGGGAAGGAATAAGAACATAATTTTTTGACTCATTACTGTTGATTCTCATCTTCATATTCAATTTGTTCTGAAAAGCAATATACAATTTGTAATAAGTTGGCATAATTCCCCCAAGTGATAATAGCAGTATCATCAATCCTACTGGTCACCTTCACCTCCGAATTTGGACAAGTTGGAAAATTTGTTCACTTTCTTATTTCATTCAGTCTCAAAATTCAGATTTAAGATACCTTATATATATATATATATATATTTTAACTTTTATATTCTAAATTTATATGCATAATTTTTATATCCTAAATTTTATACGTAATTTTTTAATGTAATGTTTGGCAGTACTATAATTGAGATACGTATAGTGTCAGTTGTGATAATATGTCCTTCATCATCTTATGTAAGGTGCTCATTTAGTAACTAAATGTTCAGTTGTGATAATAATGCAGTTGAAAGTGAGATACATGACTGTTTCACGTGAAAATGAAAGCAGGTGATTTTGAAGGCGAAATACGAAGTGTGAACTCTTTATGCAGTTTGAACCTCTGGGTAGTGTAATTATTAGGTTATTCATGGCTCTAGTACGGAGACTTTACACATAACTGAAGTTAGGTTGTAGCTTCCACTTCGCTGCTTCGTGAATTGTGGACGTGTCTTGGTTCTTTTACGGGTTTGTTTGTTAGAATTATCTGTCTAGTAATATGTGGTCTAGAATTTAATTTTCTAAAATAAAATTAATTCCCTTAAATTTTTTTTAAAAAAATTACTGCTATTTGTAAATAAGTCTGGTGAATTGAGAAAGAAAAATATTATAAATCGTGTGGATCTGAGGCTAAAATGGTCTTTTCAGTTTTAATAAACTATTCATCCATGTCGGTTACAGCGGCACACATAACAAAGAAGCGTGTGTAGGTGTCAAGTATATAAAATCTCATTTACGGATCAGAGCCGCTGCGCCAAAACGCATCGTTTCGCTTTTCAATTCTGAGAAATAAAGAAGCAAGTTATTACCAGCAAGTCCAGTTGGTCAATCACCCTCCACGAGGTCTGCGTTCTCCTTCCTCCTCTCTCCCATCTCTGCAACGTCATGGATTTGAAATCTCCGGAAAAGAACTCCACGGAGTTAACTAATCCAACTCCCCTTCCCCCGCAAAACCCTAAAACCCAAACTGGATCAAAACCCAAAGATAGAGACTTGTTAAACCATCTCGAAGCTTACCTTGCAAGGAGAGACGGAGTGGACAAACTCCTCAAGATTTCCAGGTACGCCACCAAGATTATCTTAGCCTCCTCCGTCGTACCGGAAGCCCTCACCCTGAATCGTCGCCTCAAGAGCTTCGAGTCCAGTGTGGGACTTAGTCGGAAAGCGTTTCGACTCGGCAAATTCGTGCAGGACTTGAATGCGTTAAGGAACTCGCATTTCGATTCAAAGCAAGAGATCTTCTTCTCAATTATCGCCTACGGGGGCGAGGGTGTGTATTACTTCGTTGAACAATTCGTTTGGTTAGCAAAATCTGGTTTGATCGACAGTAAACATTCGCGTAACTTGCAGATAATCAGTGCTTGGGCGGAGTTCATTGGTTACTTCGGGAGTATTGCACTTAAGATAAGGGATTTGAAGAAAATAATGGAGGACGAGGCATGTTTGAAATCGAGTATTGAGATCTCGATTTCCAGGGGAATTTCATGCAAGGGGGAAGAGGAGAAGATGAGAAAATTGAGAGAGAAGAAGATGATGAAGAAATTATCAGTTGTACAAGATTTGGCAGATGGGTTGATGTCGCTAGCGGATATTCGAGATGGGAAGGGGAGACTTTCGGGTCCGCTGGTGGTGTCCAGTGCTGGACTTTTATCAGCCATCATCAGTACTCATAAGAACTGGTTGTCTTGTTGAGTCCGGTGGAAGAGGGTGAGTTTCAATTTCAGTGGTTAAATAATGAACTTAATTTAGGTGCCCATGGTGAGAGTTCATGGGAGAGAAACATGGTAAAGTGACCCTATAAGATTTTTTATTTGGGGGGTTCTTAATCATACATCTACTTTCAGGAATAAAAAGCCACACCAATCACTATTCTGCTTTTCTAAGTTTTATGAATTATTTATTAATGGCTTTACGGATTATCTACCATCTGGGTATCTTAATCCCTGTAACTGTGTCAGCTGTGATGAGCAGGAAATATTTGACTAGTGTATAAATGGTTCTGGCTAGAATTTCACATCTCATTTTCTTTTGATACCCTTTAGAAATATTTCTATTCAAGCAATTAGCCTAATTAACATTTTACTGTATACTCTTCAAAGAATTCTTGCATTACAGGCGAATGTTATGAGTTGAAGTCAATTAGAACATTATGGTCTCACTAATGAGCTGGAATATTTTGTGTATGATGCGTGCAAAAGATGGTTCCAACTCAAAAGGAAAACCCGTTAGGTAATGAAAAGACTACAATTACAAAGATGACAAGCTTCAAATCCAGGAGATTGATTACACGTTTATAGGGGTTAGTTTTCACCCTCCCCAGGAAGATACACTTACTAGGTGCATAGCAAGCAGCCTGTGATATCACCACCTGACCTGACCTTTGAACAAAAGAAGTAAACAAAAAAAAAAAAAAGTGACAAACTTCACTCCCGAAAATAATAATAATAATAATAATAAATGGAATCTCAAGCTATAGGACATGATAACAATATAATAAAAACAATCACGTACCGAGAAGCTTGTGGAACATCCGCCAAACACTCTTCTTGGCCATCATCTTTCCTTCAAGGAATTGTTATTAGACCTTTTCAATTCCCATGGAGGTAGGAAGCCTCTCAAAGGAGATTGTAGGAACAAGGAAGACGTTGACAATTGCTTCTGCCGCATGGAGATCGAAGACAGGCAACTGAACGCGCTTCGTAGCCTCCTATTTTCACTATCATATGATTCACAGTTAGGGTCATGCTGCACTGCGGAAATCTTGAGGGCTTCTGGGAGAATGCAATTGCAGATTGAACCTGCCAGACACAGTGAACAAATCATAAATGGAAAAACCAGTTTATGGAGAGGGGTGACGCAATGCAGCATAACAATAAATAATAGCACCAGCAATCTTATTGTTTTCTTTTTTCAAAAAAAGTTATCCTAGTAACTAAAATTTAAGACATCTGTGCCAGCATCAGTCACCAAAATGAATATGTTATTTCACCATCAAAACTGTAAAATTTTCAAACCCACATTTTTAGGCACTGCCAAAAAGTTCACAATATTTACAAGGTTTTAACCAGGTCCGTGAGAAATAGTAATAGCTGCAACTGCGAGTTGACAGTATTTTATGACCTGCAGAAAAATTAGTTGTGCAAATTCTTCCAGGGAACCAATTTTTTTATCACAGTTTTTCTATCTTCAATACATGCATAATCCAGAAGATCAAGTTTAACATTAAAAAGAATTCCTGTTCCTAAGACTTAGAAGTCCACTATCATGGCAATCTGACTGGAAGACCTGAGAGCAAGTAATGGCAAATAGTCTCCTGACATTGAATTTCTGTTTCTAATTGAGAAAGGATCTCACGTGTTAAAAGATTGGTAAAAGAAGTATATGCTTAGAAAGTTTAATGGCTTCAGTTTTCCAAAGAAAAAGAGAGAATTCAAATGCAAATTTTTATTTGAGGAACAATACCTATTTTTGCCAGTCTATTTACCCATTTTGGGATTTGCTTCCCAGTCAATTTGTAACAAACGTCCTTGCAGAAATGGTTGCAGTTCTTAACTATCAAGTGATACGCATCACCATTGTAGCTCGAGGATTGCTGCTCCATGAACTCCCTCACCTGAATAGGGTCCAAGCATGTGGTTCCAATAAATATTGATTTCCTGAACTTGAAGCCAGGGCACTGTCGTGGTTCAACCTCAAAAACACCACTCGTTGGATAATCATGAGCTCCAAATGCATATTCTACACCATGGACTGTGAAAAGGAACAAGCTAAAGCTTTAATATTCTGCTGGGAGAATCAGAGAGCAGTAATTTGTATTTAGCAAAGAATGATAATTATGGAAAACACAAGATATTCAACTAATTAAGTGAAGAGTAGATTTACCTTCCACACCAGAGTGAAAGATACCAAGACCAGCCCAGTAAACATAGCCATTCATTGGTGTCAAGTCATATACATTAAGATAAACTGGTGCATGGCCAGGACCATAGCTAGCTGACTTCAACTTGGGAAACAAGCAAAAGCGTGTGGCTGGTTTCCCTTTTAATCGGAGATGAGTAATGCACCTCCAACCTTTTCTTGATCCAAATTTCATATTTTCTCAACAGGAAGCCCAGACTTCAATTAATGCTCTCTTCAACCTGTGATCGTGGGAAAACAGAGGGGTATTAGCCGCTTTACGTAAAGAAAGCATGAAATGTTCAAAAACCTGATACACAAAAATACATATTATAAGGGGAAGAAAAATGTTGAGCATAATCATTGATTATGTCAATGGTAACTTTTTTTGGATCCCTTCTGAAGCTCTAATATAAGTCAATTATATCATCATTTTCTTAACTGAATGTCAATTTTCCTGTGAAGATTTACGAAGATTGCTTGGTGGTCCATAGTTTTTTTGGGTGAATAGTGGTTCATAGTTAATGCTGATAAAGTTACAACTGACAATCCAGTGGCGAAAAGATATTGGTCAAAAACAGTATAAATAGTACCAAGAAATTGAGGGAAGTGTTAAAAATAATGAAAGAGGTCATTCCGAGCACATGATTTAAATGAGAAGCCTCCCTTAAGTTATTATCAACAGGAATATGAAAAACAGAAAAAAGGCAAGGGAAATAACTGAAAGCAGAACCCGCAGTAAACGACTGAAAATTTTTAATGTTTATTTTCTCACTAAGAAGTCCTCAATTGGAAAAAGTTGCCAAGAATTGATATAATATAAAACTACATCTTCTCAAGAAGGAAAATAAGGATTAAGGATGTTAGAGATCCAGACTCTGAAGAAGATTTCTGCAAAGAATATCATTTACAAAACGAGTTTCATTTATTGATATGTGAAAATATTCTATGTACATTTTATTTACCACTTACCTCTTCTTCTGCTATAGGTTAACTCTGTTCCTCTGTGTGGAATTGCTGCTTCAATGGATTATCTGTACCAGTAACATTCCTCAAGTCAAAACACTATATTCCAATTTAATTGTTTTCTCCCTCAGAAGATCACTTCCAGGCAAAGAGAAGAGATTGTCAACTCCTTATTTTCCCCCCCAAGTTACAAGAAATTTTGTAAGAAGCTTGCTCTCCTAGAAGGCTAGACTCCTCTTGAACAGTACTGAATTTTTCACAACTCTTGATCAACATTATAACTATCATAAAATAATCTTTTTATTCTGGTTAACGGCGTATGGGTCAGTTGACTGGGAGCAAATATAAATAAACCAAGTCAACCACCTAATTCTAAAAAAAAAAAGAAAAAAAAAATCAATCGCCTAATTTATGAACACGTCTCTCATTCATCCAAACTCTTGAAAGCTCTCAGAATCTGGTGAGTATCTCTATTGATTCCAGAAGTAGGGGCTAAAGCTTTGCTCCGAACTCTTGGTTCAGCTACTGATTGCTTTCATGTTATTGCTTAAATTAGACGATCCACCTCTGGTATACCTTATTGCCATGAACAAAATACTTGCCAGATACCTCCAAAACTATTAAATTTCTAAAATTAGCAAAGTTATAAAGTTTCCGAATAACTCCAAAACTTTCTTGCCATTCTCACCACAAATCATCAAAACCCTAATCTTCCTCAATGTATATGTAATTGCCTAATTTTAATCATAATCCTAAAATTACCAAGTTACAATATTCTCAGAACTCCAAGGGTAACTAAAAGCTGGCTTCCACCATCCTTCATACTAACTACTCCTGTATACTAGGATCATTATAAGAACTCTAAAACTTGCCAATACAAGAAAAATTATAAATAGGAAGGAGGTTGAAAACTTGTCTTTAATTTTAAGTTCCAGAGTTTGTTGCAGATTATGAAGTTCTCTTTACCTTTTTACTGTACAAAAGATATATCAAATGTAAGACAACTATAGATCTGTTCGTGAACAGTAACAAGAAAAAGATTTTGAGACTCCACCAACTTGTCGACATGCTGAACAGTCTGGTCAGCATTAGAAGTTGACTTAAGTTTCAAAAACTTAGTGGAGGATAAGATTAATTCAAGGCAACTTGAAACACAAAGATGATAGAGATAGATAGAACAAACGGCTGAAGTCAACCCAAATCCTCAGCAACTTCTTATTCCAACCACTTGGGAGTTGGCGAAAGAAAAAACAATTAGAACTAAAAGACATGAATTCTAAATGTCTAATAAATAGAGATCCAACAATAACATGTAGTTCTAATTAGTCCCTGTAAAAGAGCTGAAACTACAATCATGCCACAATTTCCTCTAGGCTCGCATGTCATATGCAAAGAGAATTGGGTATATGAAACCATGTTGACAAAACCTCTGATTGACAAGCACAACGCTATAATTATCATGACAAAGGAACTTGGTATCTACGAAGTGAGAAAAAAAATATCTAAATTATCAGTAATGTCATAAGAGCCTGAGATCATTTCTTCATGAATAGAGTTAGAGAGATTGAAAGAAAAACAAAATAAAATCAACCTTTTTTCCCTGAAAATTCGATGACGAAGTGCTGCATTATCCAGGGTAGGCAAGAAAATCATATAATTATGAAAAGCACAATTGCAGCATTCTCCACAGAAGATAGGAAGAAGAGCTTTAGGGGGTCAAGATCACAAAATAAGTAGAAGAATTGTTCCAGATCTATTGACAACAACCAACAAAGGCTGAAATTAAAGAAAACTAAAATGTGTTGAGGCTTATCTCCAGCTGGAACAACATATACATTGTAACAGAGAAGCAGCAGGTCCCGTTTCTCAAAACAATCACTGAGGAAGAACGTGAAGGAGAAAAGACATATGTTGGGGGGGGTTCGGCCAGAGAAAAGACTAAGACAGAAAGAGAAGAAAACAAAAACAGTAACCACTACCAATTTCAGCCTCAAACCTCGATAGGACTGTACAGTGAAGTTGTAAGATATTTTATCAGAGAAAATTTGCAGGAGCCGGAAGGAGATAAAAGAAAATAGTATCTAGAAATGCCAAGGCAGAAACATGTGCCAAGAGAAATATAAAGCGTAAACAATACATAGGAAACAAATCCAGTTTGGAGCACAAGAACTTACAAAAGGTCGCCATTGCAGGCAGAACACACATAGTTGAGAATAAAATCAGCAATTCGCAGGCGGATTCGACCTAAAACTCCTTCATACGCACGCGATTTGTGTCATATCTGAGCTGAGAAACGAGCAAAATGTGAGAGGAAAGAGAGAAGAAGAGGTCAAAATTTGAAGCGAAGAAGAATAGATAGAGAGATATCTCCTTCTTGCTCTGTGCGTATGTATCTAAACTTTCAGTCTCACTCACTCCCAAATCACGAGTAACCTTCCTCTCTGGTGTAATATAACTGGTAAGCCAATTGGTTTTTCACTTTTGCATGTGTAGAAAGAGAATATAGTACTCTGAAGACTCTCTCTTCCCCCCTCGCTCCAGCCTCCGGTCAAAATTAAAATTGAAAGAAGAAGAAGAAGAAGAATGAAGAAAAAAGTGTCGTGGAAGTAGTAATTTTCTTCTGTCGAGGCACTGTCCCTGTTCATCACCCTCGCCATTATTATTACGTTTTTCTCTTACGAATTTTTTATCTGTAAAAATTTTTAATTTTCTCAAAAGTTAGATTTTACTGCCAGTCAATTCATATATATACATACATATATATTAAATAAGAATTTTTATATTAATTCTGATTCAAAATTTAATTTTAAAAGAAAAATAAAATACAATGAAACAGAATTATAAAAAGTAAAATTAATTTCGAAGAAAATAATATTATTATGATGGGGTCAGTCAAGTTGAAATTTACAAAGTATATTTGGGAATGAAAGAAGAGTTTGTAATAAGGCCAAAGGATGCACGTGTACACCTGCGCTCTCACTATACATTTAACCATATAATATAATATAATATAAGATAATATATATATATATATGTATGTATGTATGTATTCCCAGAATGTTAATGCAAAAATACGAGATGCCATTTTCAAGAAAAAGTAGATTTGAATAGGACACCCCCCCCCCCCCCCCCCCCCCTCTCCCCACCACTAACTTCATACGTGTTTTGTGTTTTTTTTTAATTTTGAATAATAATCTCAAACTATATAGCAATTATTGTTTGGAAACTATATAATATATGGTAATATGTAATGTAAAACCCACTTATTATATAAATTTCCAACCAACCTGTAAATTATTGGGTACCCTATTCTCTATATATATATATATATATATATATGTGTGTGTGTGTGTGTGTATAAAATAGATTGCCAGCTTTCTTGCACAGAAACAGCTGCTTGTGCTGTCGTGCCCACTGCTTTAAATACCTTCATCGGCATCTCGTGTCATCCTCCTCCCCCACCCCCACACCCCTTTCACAAACTCTTAAGCAAAAACTTAATTTACAAATTCAAACAGACTTATACGGTATGTTTCTATCT
Organism: Carica papaya; assembly: GCF_054855325.1. Taxonomy (NCBI): domain Eukaryota; kingdom Viridiplantae; phylum Streptophyta; class Magnoliopsida; order Brassicales; family Caricaceae; genus Carica; species Carica papaya. Next base: position 27,685,902 of record NC_142309.1, read on the forward strand.
ATCCAATCAAAATCCATATGTTCCAATATAAATAATAATAAAGAGTTTACAAAATTGTCTACTAATTTGATATAAAAGTGGTATTGCCTGTAGGAGCAACTCTGGGTCCCGGGCCAGGCCTGGCTCTTAATGTTGTCGTACTGCCAAATTCCAGGACCTAGAAAATGGGTTAACGTCCAAAAATCTATACCACACCACATGGGATTGTATATATGTGTGTGTGTGTGTATATATATATGTGGCAGAAGACGACAAAGGTCGTGTTATATTTGAGAAAGGCTGAAAAGTATGAGGTCTTGCTAGCAAGTCAGGCTTTGATCAAATTAAGCAAAAGCAACTGTTTACTGGGTCCACTGGATTGATTTGCAGTTATAATTTCACTAATTAATCTCTCTTTATCTTTAATTTTTACCCCTTACGACTTTTAATTTTAACCCCGAGTTACAACCATACTGCTAAAATCCCCCCTGTTGGTACTCCAACTGTATAACCATGTCGTAAAATTTTTACTTATTGAAAAAAAAAAAAAAACTGGAGCATGCCACAGACAAGGGGGACTTGGTTTGTAAAAACTTTAATCATTGTACGTGGATTTGTCAACAGTGTTGCAGATTCTTTGTTACTTTGTGACAGGAAAATTACATACCAAAACACCCAATTCCCTACTCTGCCTTTCTATTCTTCCAATCTTTTTTCTTTTACCTAAAACTTTCTTATTAACCAATCACTAACTCCCTCTGCCTTTCCCCCATCATTCCCTTTCATTTGAATTCAAATGTTTGAGAGGGAATGAAGAAAACAGTAGTAAAACATCTGCTGTCCGCGTGCCCATTTCAATCAATCAATCCATCAATCAGTCAACCACTTCCATTTTTCATCTTCCTTTCGACCTATAAAACTACGACAAGATGGATATACTTATTCACCCTGTGATATCTTAAACAGTACGTACGATAAATCTACCATGATTTTTGCACAACTCTGAATGATTATCATACATAAACGCTATCATGCGAGGAGCACCTGATTTGTTCTTTCCTGACTGACGGTGTGTGTTGCCACAAAGCGTCCAGAATATATTATAGTGAACCAAGTGAGTTGAAGTGAGTCCATGCCTCCTGTGTCAACCGAGTAAAGTTGGTTATGTTCAACCTTCAAATCTATGAATAATACCATAATCAAGCTATCTGACAAAGATGTTAAGCATACGCAAATGGGTGGTTGAGTGAACTTGTTTTGCAGTTACAAAAGCGAACAGGACCACAGGGTAATAGTAGAAAAGTGAAACTTGAGTTAGTCTTACAAAGAACAAAAACACAGGCGAACCAAAGCTAAGATTGATGGAGAAACAAGGTATTCTTGTTGACCACCTAAACAAGTGGGTGATCAACCAGTCATCCCATGTGCATGACGATGGACCCATAGCAGCTACGGACCATGTGCGACCTGTCTATTCCTCGTCCGTCAGTTGTCTTGAGCTTATCATGTAACTAAATTAAAATTTGGAAATGCTTGGAGAACACAAATATATAGGGGAGAAAATGTTTGCTACTGACAAGATAGATGGATCCTTTTAACTTCTGAAATGTTTACTGTCTTGTAAAAAGATGAAGAGTAGGGTGAATAAATATAGAGATGCAAACACATGATTATGAAATGAAAAGGATCTTATCTAGATGTCAGGAATGCCATTGTCTTCAGTGAGCATGCATGAAGTATGCATGTCAATCTGCCAGGATAACTCTTTAGCCTAAATAGCTCTAACCACTGCTTTAACTCTAATTTTATTTCTTGACCTCAGGTACTTTATAAAAAAAGATTGAATCACAATTTTCATATTTTCATTCACAACTGAATGGATTCAATTCCTCGTTAAATTACCTAGCGATTGACTTTGAACCACACACATCCTAACAACACTAATTGTTTATATTGATTTTCCAAAATTGCAATCGAAGTATTCGAAAAAGCAGCCTTCTGAGCCTCTTGACTATATTAAGACCTACAATCAGTACCTATATCTTAAACTTGACTACAGACAACCTCAGAAAAATTGATAGCCAAGGAATGATAGAAGTGCTCTTTGAGCGATGATTATCACATTGAAACAAAGTAAACAAATACCATTTTATTAATAAAATTTAAGGCAAAGGTCCACATTACCTGCAAAATATCGAAAAGTTTTTCTGCAATGTACTTCTGATGAGAAGCAGCACCCTTCTGCTGTAGCTTATCAGGGTGAAGACAGAGTAGAGCTTTCTGATAAGACTTCTTTACTCCATTTGCTTCAATTATGTCAACAAGTGGAACAGGCTTCCACCCGCTCTCAGGCCAAAGAACCTGCATAAATAACTCATTAATTTTTATTGAAAGGTTCCCTGAGGGGCTTGAGAAAATAACTTTTTCAATTACAATTTATTTCACTATGCTCTTGCAAATAATTGCATTGGCATGTTCAATGTGAGTCTCTCCCAGCCTCCTCTGAGTTCTCACTCACTGCTCCCGCTTTTAACAAGGACGAACAGGATAATTAAAATCTTGAAAGTTGTGAACCAAAGCAAACCATTGAAAGTTTAAGAGAAAAGCTTATCCCAATCTCACTAGTTACTAACATAATCATTATGTAAGAAAGAAACTGATGATGGAGAAAACAAAATAAGGAAACAGGTGCAACCATTACAGAAGAGTAGCAATTGAAGAGGATAACAAAATCAATCAAACTTACATATTGCAAAGTTGACAAGAGGGAACGGATGTTTCCTTCCCTACCAGTTGACCACTTTCGTATATTAGCATCAATTGCCTATTTTATTCGAACATGAAGCGTTATTGCTTTGCAGCATGATTGAAAGTAGGATTTTATATACATATCTTTCATGCATGGCAATCTTACAGTACCTGAATCTCATCGGGGCAGGTGCAGGTTTGTAGCAGTTGATTCTCATCATGAGATAATTCTTTTAGCTGTCCATAAAGAGAGTATACTATTCATCAGCAAATGAATTTTTTTTTAAATAGTATACAAAATAGGGAGCTAACTTTATGCTTGTATACGAGTAATGTTCGATTCACTGCAGGAATATCACTTTCTAATGTTACGTGATGCATAACTAGACACATTATTGGCATTTTGAGGGGGAGGGTGTTCCTATAACAATAAGTTACTCTGCACCATCAAATAATTACCCGGGATTCATAAACAAATTCCCCAACAGTAAGTAAATAAATCACATTAGGAGATGGTGAAACTCTTCTATGGTGTAAATAATTTGGACATTATTTATCAGCAACCAGTGAAGAGAAAAAAGAAAGGATAGATTTTATACCAGGAAATTCACTTGAAAAGTGTCATCATTATCTCCAGAAAACATTTTGGAGCCATCAGGAACTGATGCTGAGAATAGCACATGCAGACATCAATAGTTTAATCATTTGGATAGCCATTATGTACTTTAGTTCCAGTAACTCCAGGAAAACTGAGGAGGAGATAGAACCAACCAGATCTAGATTCTGAGCTGTTTTTTCTACCAGAGATACCATTAGACATATGGTTGGTGTTCTTTATGGCGGGATCCTCTTTCCTGAAGAGTTGAGGATACTCATCTACCTGAAAGATCGTAAATATTTCTTATAATAGTCCAACAAAAATGTCATATTCACCAAAACTTTTCAGGAAATAGAATTAATTTGCACCCAAAAGCTACCAAATCATAAATGTTATCAATGTTTGGCTTCCTTCAACAAAGTATTCTAACTTTATTACCATGGCTGGAGTATCTGAAATTGGCTCTGTTTCCTCGTTAGGATTACGAGCTGTCCCTTCTGTTCTAGTCTTGCTGGCATCATCTATATTCTCTCCTCCAGAAGTGCCTCTCACTTTCCCGCCAACGTTTCGACTTTGAGGGTCAAAACCTTTAGTATTCAGTGAAACTTCCTGATTAAACATTTTAACAAATTCCTTAACCTTTCCCTTTCTGGTCTTTGCACGATCCCCTGAGTTCATAGGTGAACCTCGGAAGCTAGCTTTGCCAACTTCTCCACTATCTGGAGAGTCCTTTTTCCCTTCTAGTTTCTTTTTTGTTTTACGTCTATCAAGATCTACGGAGGACTTTTTGGCAGTCTCCATTTTGCTTTCTTTCCTTGTGTTTTTACTAGTCATCTTGCCATTGCCTGCAAAAGAGGAAATTAAAATGACATGAGAAACAGCATCAATAATCGACATGCTTTACATGGAACATTACTCACCTAGTTCATCATCATTATCCAGCAGCTTCTTTAGTGAGTTCGACTCAGGTTTGCAAGCCTCTGATGCAACCACAAATATTTCTTTCTCAGGTATACCAGATAAACCTCTTTCAGAAAGAGAATGAGGTTTCATTTCTTCCCCTCTATGACATGAAGTAGTATCAACAGGAAGATTTTTCACAGTGCTGTCGTGGCTGCTCGACGTTCCTGATTTAGAGATAGTAAGGATTTTTTCCTCACTGCTCTCGCATGGTTCGATCTTATGATTCCATGAACCAAGAAACGACCTATTTGCTAGTTCTTCAGGTTCCATCCTGAAGAGCTTAGGATGATGCTCCTTTGTTGTTGCTGATCCCCCTATCAGATTTTCACTCTCAATCCTTCCATTCGAGCTTGAGCATCTCTCCATAGCCTTTTCTTTAAATCTTGAACTAAGCCCTCCCCTTAGAGGCATAGCTACAGGTGCTCCCCTGCTTGCCCATTTGTATATTGAGAAGTGAAATTGGTTTCCATTGTTTGAAACTTCCTGGTCCGTGGAATTTTTTTTAAAATCAGGTGCAGCTTCTTTTCCATCATTTCTGGCCAGCGTTGATGGTTCTTCATTGCCAATAGATAACTCCTCCAAAAGGTTGCTCTGGTAGAGAGATGAAGCCATATCATTTGTCACCTCTTGGCTCTGTTTTGGTTGAATTGAGAATCTAGATAAAGGAGAGAATGAGTAGTAGTTTGCACCATTGGAAGATCCATCCTTGCTCTTATACTTGCCACGAGAACCGGAGCCAAATGTTGGAAGCTCAACTCCTTTGGTTAGTTTGGTGGGGAGGCTGAATAGTTACAAGCAAAAGAAGTAAGTCATGGAGTGTGTACCATGACGACAAGGAGAACATTTAAAGAAATTCAAATACAGCAAACAAGTTAACTAAACATGAAGCAATCACCATGACAGTGGACAAAGAAGAAACTAGGCAAGACCCAAATCTACGTATTCCTGCCAGTCAAAACCATAATTCAACAACGCAGAAAATTGATCAACTGGAGGTGAAAAAGAAAAGAATAACAATAAGTTGATAGTTTTGACTGGGCAAATCCAATCTCGTGTCAGTAATCATATGTAGACAAACTAAAGGAGTTTAAGCTTAAATTTTTAATTCTAGTATGATATATCATATTAACTCAGAAGAATAAATAATTATATTACGCTGCTTTATTCTCTATTTTCTTGAATATGCAAGCGGAAAACCATGCAGAGAGCAAAGGAAAAAAAGCATAAACCTGAATTGAGCAGGAAGAGAGGTCTCAAATGGCTCAGCTTTAGGCGGCAGAGGACGAGCAGGGCTTAAGACCCTGGAGCCAGGAGATGAAGAGAAAGGGTCCCTGTCGTGCTTTCTGGGCGAAGAACTCACAGACTCATTGCCCCTGAAAATATCATCGAAGAAATCCTTACTTGGGTAACGCCTCCGATTCGCCCCTTCTTCCCCAAACACTGGCTTCTCTCTGATCCCAGTCCATGGATTAAGAGACGACCGCATTTCATTTTCACCTCTTAACCCACACGAATCTGCAGCTTCACTGAAGCTGGAGCGCATCTCTTGAACTGACGACCGCCTTGGCGGGCCTCCGAACACGTCGTCGAAATCAATATCCGAGTTCCTCTGATCGGTGTTTGATGCAGAACTCGAGCTTACGAAAGGATTTTTGGGAGTATAACCCAAAAGAACTCTTTCCCTTTCTGAGAATCCGTCCATTTCGAACAGAACCTATAAGTTAATCCACCTGTCCACGGCGCTCCCTCAACCAAATGGTTAGGCCAGAAGTGGGTGCAAACGTTTTGAATAAAGAATTGGCGGGAAAGCTATGGAATATATAAGCTCCTTAAGCGATCTTGAAAGTTTGAGTCAAAATGCAGAGACGTGAAGGTTTTGGCGTCGATGGACCTGAGGAATGAGAGGAAGGAGACAGTGTGGGGTTAAGCCGTTATAGGTAAGGAGGGGTTTATGAGATTTGAAACCACAAAGTCGGGTACTGAGGATCTGGTTATGTGGATAAGAATGAAAAAATCCAAAATCACAATTAGAAGGTCTAATTTGTCCGGGAGCGGAAGCTAATTTCCATGGCGACCATTAATTCGAATTATTTGTGATACAAAGCCGATTCAAGTTCGTTTTCCATTTGGGTTGACAGGCTGTTGTTTGTTGCCCATCAAAATAATTTTTGTTCCCGTCTGGTTTCTTTCTTCCCAAACGGGACAAAGACGACAACTGACTGGTTCCTATTTATATATTCCCTGAAAAGACGTTTGTGAAGAGTCCATGGGGACACCATTTTATCCTGACCTTTACTTTTTCAGTCTTTTCTCTCTACATATATTTAACAATTTTGTGTTTAAATTCTGTAGTTTATGTAGTTTCAAAACTACCAAATTATAATCACCATCTCCACCAGAGAAATCTGTTTCTTTCTTCTTTTTGGCACCTGACGAATTCTTTATTTTACGCAATTTGTTCTTTCAAATTTATGAACTCTGCCTATATTTATTGATGAAAAATGTTGTTTGAGAAATTTCTATTTTGTTTACCAAGGTCAGATGATTTTTTTGAAGGAAATAAGAAAAATTAGTGACATTATTTATGAGTCGCTTTAGATTATATTGAATCTGATTGTAGAAAGTTTAATCATGTTATGAATTATTCACGAAACAAACTCCAAATCTAATCAACTATTTAATAGCATGAACTCCAAATAACGCCAATAGATGTGCGCGAAAAGGTGGAAGAAGAAGGAGAATTCAATGGCATAGTTTATCCAGAAGAAAAATAAAACAGAGCACCAATTTTCTCTCCTATACCAAATTGATGTATACAGTCATAGGATGGATGAAGTTAACTGATTGATGTCCACAAAACCTACCAATTACGACTGTACAGTTACTGATTTCAATTGCATCATATAAAGCATCTATAGGAAGGAACAACAATTGCTTAGTTCTTCAAATTGAAAGAAAAATTTTTTTTGATGTTTTCGGTGATAATTTCTTAAAATTTTTGAAAAATCAATAACTTTATTTAATAATTTACTTCAAAGTTTCTTCAAAACTTCTTCTAATTTTCTTTTTTTTTTTTTTTTTAACAGTAATTTGTCATGCATTCTCTGGAAAAAAGAATGATCTATCTTTGCAAAGGTTGTTTCAGCATTGTTAATCCATTGAGGTGGATCATAATATTTCCTCCAAACCCAAGAACTGGATTAAATTTTGTAAGTAAACCCCAAAACCTAGAGATCTCTGGTGTACTTTGAAATCTAATTCACCATTACAAAATTCCTAGTACTGCGGAAGTCAAAGCATGACATCCTCCTCAAGGCCATCTTTAAGGTAACTTGAAGTCCTGATCGTTATCAATAAATCAACATCCTCATTTCTAAAGTGAGTGAATTATATGCAGGGCATGTAAACGAGCTACCAAGAATGTGCTCTCCGAAAAAAAAGAAAAAAGAGCTACCAAAAATGCATTTTGCAGTAATTTAAATCTTAGACGTATGATAGGTTGTAAAATTTAAAGCACCAACTGTAACAAAACTTGCAACAAAAAAAAAAAAAAGATTTGTAGTTGGCATACAAGATTGAGAAGAAACTTATTGCGTAGTAAATTAAAATTTTGGACACAAGTTTATAATGTTAGTACAAGATGGATATTAAAAAAGCAAAAAGGTGGAGAACATTGAAGAGGGGAGGAAAAATTGCTCAGAAAGATAACAAAGTCAAAACAAACTACCTGTATTCGGTGAACTTTACCGAGTGGGTAGAAGAACCCATGCAAGGGTGAAAACTAAATCTTCTGTATTCCTATTTCTACCAGTCTGAACCATCAGGAAATGGATCGAGTGCATCTTGCTTGCCATTTACGTAGAATTCTACAACAGCTTTCATCCTTGGAAATTTATCTGGGTGGTAATTTACATGAACAATCACTGGCTTTAACTTCTTTAGTTTAGCATCTTTCCTCACTGTTTTGAAGAGGACTTTGCTGTTCATGAATAAATAGAAATCCATAGTTCTCTTGGAAGCATGAAGCCCATCATAGCCAGGATGGGAAGGGAAAAAGAGTTCCTCATTGAAAACTGCTTGATCCCAAGAATTTGATTGCCTAGAAAGCCGATCAGCTACACGGTCCAAGAGTTCAATAGATGGAATTGTAGGCCTTATATAGAAGAAACCAGAATTGTAAACCCATATCCTCATTGTATGAGCATAACGAGCCCAACCCATGGCAGGTTCATCAAATACATCGTTGTATCCATAAGCTGTCATATTATTGTGACCATCAGTCATAGACTCCACATCAGAGTCTCGATAAAGATGATCAAATGGGTTCTGCAAGTAGATAATATCAACATCCGAAAGAAGAACACTGTAACCCAACTGCAGAAATTCCCTCAAAATGCGAAACTTCAATCCAGATACAGCATGGTTACCTCCACTTCTTGCAACAGAATCAATACCCTCATCTGGGTCTCTCTTATACACTGGAACATCATTCGACTTGCAGAAATCTAGAATCTTATCATCTAATGCTACAACCAGGTAATTGGGTATACCAGCTCTCTTGATGTTAGTGAACCAAACCTCCAACATGTCTTTAACATTGGAATTTGCAAGTGCAACAATAAGCTCTTTCTGAACTGCAACCACCTCCAAGATCTTTGCCAATCTTGGGTTTACAGACTCATCAGGAATAATAGTTGGATTGGTTCTCAAACCCTTTACAGTACCAAAAGGCCCAGCCTTGTGCTGTTCACCCAAAGCTAACACCTGCTTCTGAGCATGATCTTTTCCTTGTTCAGCCAGCCTTAACTTTTCCGTGAGCTCTCTGATCTGTTTCTGTAACTCAGCACTCTTCTCTGAGAGAGATACAAGTTCTGACTTTAGCATTTTAAGCCGTTCTGGTGATTCACATGGAGAAGAGACAGTCTAAAAAACAAAGTGCCAGCAAAAAGTAAGAACCATAAAATTATGCCGCATCTAATTGCACTAGAAACTAAGTATTCATACATAACTTCTTTTTAAAATACTAATACCCATAATAACATGTTGTGGTATGTAAATGCCCAACCCTAAGTAAAAATCCAGGTGAAAGACAATGACAATCAAACAACACACCTACCATCAAAATATGGTGTCCAGAGCGCTGGTATTTAATGCAATGCCCGTGGGACACTAACATTGAGGCATCAGGATGCAGAAATGAAGTGATGAGATTATAAAGGGGATGGTTAAATAATTTTTTTCAGATAAAGGGACAGAAGATAAGGAGATGGTCTCAAATAATGCTACATGATCGCATCTAATGCATTATAAAATAATCCTGCTTCAATTTTCAATATTCTATGGCAAAACAGGGAATTGCCAGTTTCTCCAATAAAAGCTATTTAGGATAATGGACTCCCTTCAAGTTCCATATGGTACCAGAAGATTTCCAAGGCATACACGACGAAAAGTAAGTCCTAAAAGTAGTTTCTTTTTCTTCATGTCTTCATGTCCCACTCCTTTCTCTCAATTCGTGTTTTGCATACACATGCAAAGAACTCGAATCTCTCATTCTCCTACCGGAAGCAAGTTAATCATTCTCCAGGTGCTAATTGAATATCCAACAAATAAAAGAAATGAAGTCAAACTCGAATTCCCAGATACGACTTCATCACAAATAACATCCATCATTTCCGAAGTCAAGAACTGGAATCAAAGTCAACTATCAAGGTTTGGAGGGTTAAAAAGAGTGTCACTGGAATCAATTCAATAACATAATCAAACGACATTACGACTAACAATCTTCTATTTACAGCAAAAAAAAAAACGGCGGCCGGAGAATGTAAACATATAGAGAAACAGAGGTATTAAGGGGGACCAAGATCTGAACCTGAATACTTGATTTGGAGAGTCGGCGATTTTGGGTTATCGAATTAGCACTGAAGAATCCGTTAGGGTACACGAGAGCGCAGATGCACCCAACAAGAATTCCGATGGCAATGGCTACTGCGATTCGAGATCCACGAAGCGTTTGGCCTTTGTCTCTGCGACCGGCCATGGCTTTGACCCCACCAGCTAACTAGCACCCGAAGTCAGGAGATGAAGAAGAAACGGAAACGCTCCCCTCTTTTCTTCAATTTGGCATTAATAAACTAAAAGCGTTATCCCTTGGCGATCTTGAAACCCTAGCTTAGGGTTTCCTGTCTCTGTTTAAAATGAAACAGAGACACAAGGAAATAGTTTAGAAGGAGAGAGAGAGAGAGAGAGAGAGAGAGAGAGAGAGAGAGAGAGAGAGAAATGGTGATTGTTGCACAGAAGTCGCCTTTTCCAGCATAGAAAATGATCGAATAGGAAGGTAGGTTCGGTTTGTCTGGACTTTTTTATTTCTTTTTTTCTTTTTTCTTTAAAAATATATTTTGTTCATCTTCATTTTCTAGAGAAGAAGAAAGGGAAAAAATTTTGATTGTAGATTTTAAGAATCTAAAGGAACTAATGAATACTTAGAAAAAAATTAAGTATTAAGCAAACTCAATAGTTCTGCTAACTTATTTGTAAATTCCTGCTAAAAAAAGTGTTATGTTGCCTCTTAAATGAAACCAATAACTTAAACAGACTTATAATTATCCGTAATTTTAGAATTCTATTTATACTTTACGAATATAGTATGTTCTAACATTCATTTTAATTTTGTGAAGTTCTTCGCAGTAATTTTCATGTCTCTTATGCTCTGTTTGAATAAATTTTAATAATGAGTAATTAACGTATGACAATGATAGTTATTAGATGTCAATAGTACATGATGAGAATGACAAAATTTTGTTATATGTTGATGATTGTGTATTAATATATGTTAACGCCAGCTATTTTGTTTGAATTATAGGATGATATGATTATATTTTTAATTAAATTAATAATTTATCCGTACTTTATTATATATAATAGTAAATAATCTATAAAAAATATGTAATAAAAAAATAAATTATATAAAAATATAATTAAATTTATATTAAAATAAATAATTATTACGTATAATTAAATTAAATTTTTATATTTAATAAAATAAATAATTATTATTTATATTATCATATTAATTTAATTTTAATAAAAATAAAATTATTATAATTATATATTATTATATTAAATTTAAAATTATTTAAAAAAATAAAAAATTAAAATATATTTTAAAAAATTATTTATTTAGTATGGTATAACAGAAAATACCCGTCACATACTAACGATTCAAGTTGTTTTTAAAATTCGTTTAAAATGTGTCAGTCGGATACCGTTTACTACCATCTTATCAGGTTGAAAGTTAAAACAAATAAGATTTCATCACGTCCGTTGAATACCATACATTAATCAGACTATTATTTATCACTATACAACATACGGGGTTAAGTGTGTGTTCCTCCACTCCATTATCCAACTTAATAGATTGTAAATCCACAATTTAAGCAAAATTTCCCTCAAACCAATTTAACTTGCTCTTCACCTTTTCTTTTAGTAAATTAACTTATTTCAAATTTAAATTTTTCATAAAAAGTATGATAAATCTCCTGTCCTCAGAGAGAGCACCATTAAAATAACGTCAAAAATATTCTTAAACTTATAAAAATTTACTTCTGAATGTTAATAACGAAGCATTTATTTAAGATTAGAACTTTGATTAGACTTTCTAAAATTCAATTTTTACAGCCAAGTCTTTAAAATTAGGTCTTACAGTTGATGGCTGTCGGGAAAAACCTGATTGATTTGGTTGCCAAGTGTCTTCCTGTCACATCCCACATACCACCATGCAACAAAAACATGCCCTCGTTGCGTGCTGTCAAGACGTAAGCCATGTCTGCCGGGCACTGTCGGCAAAACAGCCAGAATGGCAGGTGGAGGCGGGCATAAACGAAGTCATACTGTCTCGTCTATATCTGCTGTCACACGCAAACTGTCATATACAGATAATAAGGAGGAAAAAAGAAAACAAGGAATATTTATTTACAAATCAGACAGTTGTGGTTTGAACGTGTAAAACATATCTAGATATAATCTCCCCCTCCAAGATCTCAATACAGCACCTCAACCACCACATGAAAAGCACTGACTAAAACAGAGGCTGCACAATCCACCAATGTACGTACGTACACGAGTAATATTTGATTCCCTAATGACAAAATTGGTTACTAACAGGATTACTCAGGAAAATTAGTCCTTAAGACGACTTCTTCTCCTGCATCATAAGGAAAAAACAAATGTCAGTGTCCTATGAAAAAATATATATGTACTCAATTGATAACAAGAAAAAGGATACTCGACCAGATGACCAACACCAAAATTTCACTCTAAAAAGATCATGCAGCTACGCTTCACTAAATTCAATGCAGAGAAATTTGGCGATGTGGGCACTGCAAAAACTCAGCTAGGATGAGAGCAATCTATGCTAAATAAATAAGTTGATATGTGAAGACATTTTTATTGGCCGGAAAAGCACAAGCTCCCCTCGAGCTTGGACAGAGTTATAAACCCCGCTCAATACTTGCATGAATTACAGCTTCTGTATGTGATCCAAAGAGAGGAGAATCGATACCCATGAAATCAAGATGTTCCAACCATTGTTAGGAACGAAATAGCACCTTGTCTCATTTGTGAGTGCGTTTTCAAATGGAACATTTGAATCTTGACACGTAAGTATGTCAGTGTTAAAGTTCAATAACTATTATTTCAAAAGAAAGAAAAAAGTTCAAGTTCAACAACTAAGGGAATGCAACTTTTTCCAGCACTTATACTACCATTAGCCAGTTGTGCTAAGGATTTAACAAGTCATAACTATGCTCCTGATATAGTTTTATGCATGTAACAAGAACTAAATTATTTGCAGGTCTATCAGCGAATCTCCTTACTCCCGGTTCCAAGAACCAAAACTTCCAATCGACTTAACAAGTCATAACTATGCTCCTGATATAGTTTTATGCATGTAACAAGAACTAAATTTATTTGCAGGTCTATCAGCGAATCTCCTTACTCCCGGTTCCAAGAACCAAAACTTCCAATCGACTTATGGGCTACAGCAGATAGTCTAGCTAATGCCACAACCAAAATTACTTTTAAATTAACTATTCATTTTCAGCAAATCCCACAGTTCCTTGTGATAGCACATGAACCTTATCCACAATAGGTCAAGGTTGAGTCTCATAAAACAGACAAATGAAGGAGCAACTCTAATTGTATGTGCGTGTCTAACAGAACAAGAGCCACACCTCATCAGAACCAGTAATGTATGAAACAACAACAGTGATGTCATCCAGCTTGCCACCATAATAGCGGAATCCAGCATCTTGTGCAGCAGTGGAAAAAGGTGTTTGCCGGTCCTTATCCTGTGCCCGTTGACGTGCCAATGCTGCTATCTTCTGTGCTGTCACCTGAGGTCCCAAGCCAGCTCTCATGGCATGAACCACAACTGCAGTAATCTCATTGTTGTACAAGTTATCAAACAAGCCATCTGTTCCAGCAATTATAACGTCCCCAGGAGCAACAGGAATTGTAAAAACCTAAAATGAAAAACCACAATTAGCTAAGAGCAATTCCAAATTAAGCAACTACGTTATAATTACCAAATAATCATGATTTTTTCATCTTCTAGTCATTGTCCAATGACCATAAAATCTTGAAAGATAAAAACATAACAAAGAAGACAAATGAATGTAACAAGGAGCCTAAAAGTAATATATTTGTACTTGTAAAGAGTTTCAAGCAACCTCTATTACATGAGGCATCCATCTTATTTAATTTCTCAAATATAGAACAAGGTAACAGGAAAACTTTCTAATATTGAATTACTATGAGGAAAAAATGGCCTCGAGGATGGCAAATCCTATCATATTAAAACTTGAATTCACATTGGTATCCTTAATATCATGAATTAATTCAGCCACAGCTCAATACCAAAAGTTTAAAGATAAAGAGCATGAAGAGGACATGCATAACAAACCTGACCAGAGCTAGGTAAATCAGCATTATTTCCACTCTCGAGTTGATAGGTGAAGTTAAAACCATGCTGCTGGACAGGGGATCGAAATACAGTGCATCCGTCTCGAACCACCATAAAGCCACTGTCTCCCAAATTAATTGCGTGAAGACCCTGCATTAAGAATCTGCAGTATTGATATATTCCGACAAAATGGACTGGGGCGAAACAAAATCCATTACTCAAGTTATGTCAACAAACCACAAAAGATATATCATGGGAGCACTGTGACGCAAAGAACAAATCTACTGCAGGACCACAAGCTATTATTCTTTCCAATATTTCCTAACTGTGTAATAAGCAAGATTCTAAAAGAACACCGACTTGTTTTCGTATTACCAGTCCATTGTTAAACCACTGTCTTCCCGAAAATTTTACATTATGAGTTTTAGCATGTATTACACAACCTATTATAAAAACATTTAGGCAAGCAAGTCCTCAGATTGTCCTAGTATATCATACTAACAGAAAAATTCAAAGGTAACCATAGTCCAATCAAATCACTGCTAGAGAAAAAAAAAAGGTGCTCATTGCTTCCTTAGAATAAACGCAAGTGAAAAAAAAATTCCTGAAAAGGAAATAAATACCTGGTCTGTCAGTGCTATGATACATGCTGTTGACGAACCTTTGGACTTTGTGCTGGAGTAAGCTTTCTCCAAGACCCTTGCTGGATCAACTAAACCCTTTGGCTCATGTTCAATTGCAGTCACAGAATTCGACATAAGTTCCCGAGAGTATTTCCCAGCATCAACACCGAGATCTGCCCAGCCACCAACACCATCTGCCACACCCACTGCTTGTTCGGCCACACAAATAAAGTGTGCATCCTCCCCACCAGTTTCTTCTTTATCAGGATGAGGGAGGTAACAGGATCCTGACAGTAGCTTCAGGGTTTTGCCAGCTGGTATCTTCCTGTAGCCAATTTCAACCAGCATAACATCCATGAGCACTATGAGTCACTCTCACCATAAAATGTCTTAACTGGAACATGTCCACCAGTCAAAAAGTTCAATAAAATGATAAAAACATGATGAAGGCCTATCATGCACTGTTCGCAACATTCTATTTTCTTTTTGTCTCTCTAAAGAAGACCTTTATTCAGGGGGAAAAGATAATGAACACATCTAAGAATACATAAATAGTTCATAGAAGCTTCCAAAAGCCACTAGATCATGCGACATAAATCAACCATGTAAAAGGGATCAGTAAGTAACAGGACAACAGAGGGAGCATCTAAGAACATACTGTTCTGACGATTCTATAGAACTTGCGACCTGCTCTTCACGGGCAGAGTTGTCAAATGACACATCAGGGGCAGTTCCAGCAGAAAAGCATGTAGAAGATGAGATATGAAAATATCTCAATCCTGACTCTGTGTATGGCCAAACATTCACCCATCTTTTGGCAGCATTGTACATTAAATATCCATAAACAGAATAATTTCCAGGCTGCTCTTGGCTTTTCAAGCTCATGCTAGTTTTTCTGCATCTATACAAACTTAATGTATTTCTAGAAACTGTACCAGCATTGCTTTTAAATAATGAAGGATTTGCACACCTTGAATAAAAACTATCTAAACATACTTCACCCAGCAGAGCTTTAGAACCACAGCCTGCCATTGGTTTACCCTGAAACTTGCTGCTTACTGATAATTGACAAGACTCAGAGAGAGCGCGATCAACGTGATAACCACAGACCTGAAATGTCGGGCCAGACACAGAAGGAACCGAGAATGGGCGGGAAAGTGCTCCAACAACAGCAAGGTTCTTTCTTTGATTAAATAAAAGCAAATCTGTCGCAGCAAAAACAGTTCCAGGTCGCAAAAGTAGTTTCGAGTCTGTATGTGCCACAAGTTGTGAAGAATGAAATAGCCTATTACTGCATAGCCCAAACTTTCCTTGCTCAATTAAAACTTCAAGCGAGTCCTGGTACCTGCCTTCTTGACCAATTAATGGTCTCTGGATTCCGTTCTTAGCAGCAGTTCTGAGTCTTGCAAAATAAGTAGGTGGCATCTTATCTACTTAAGCAAAACAGTTTTGCTTGAACGAGTCTCTTACAGAGAACACAACAGTACCACTACATAAAAGAGAATATTTCATAACTTCCAAAGCATACAGTCCAATACGAACTAAAGACACAATCACTCTTCTGGCTCAGAACGCATAACAGAAATTCGCAAGTAAGCCTGAAAGGAAAACATAAGGGAATTAGATAATTACTTAAGTGATAATTCAGAAGAAATTCAAACATAAAACGACCTTTACGCCTTTGTAAAGGCAATTCGCAACAATCGATTCACTAGAACGATCCGATAATAATATTCTGCGGGTTCCTTCCAAACTTGAATAATAACACTATTTAAACACGATCCAATAAGAATCGCTGAAGCATAAACCCTAGATAAATAATTTTTTCTCCTTTCGCTGTAACATACACACACGTATAATCAAGAAATAAAAGAAAAGATGATTAAGTGGTGCCCTTACATAATTAGTCCCAGATAATCAGAAAACAACAGGCGATTACAAAAAATAATGAAATCTTGATAGAAATCAAAGTCAAAGATAGGCGAGCGGAACTGAAAAAAAAAAAAAGAAGATAAAATCATACCTATAACTGAGAAAGCACAAGAAGAAATGATGCAAACCCTAACCCAAGATTCCAGGAGCAAGAGCTTAGACGCAGGTCTTAATGAACAAATCAGTAAATAAATACCACAGAAATCCGATTCTACCCCTTTATCCACTCTTCACCGTTGAAAAAAAAAAAAAAAACAAGATTTATATTTTTCTTTAATTACGTCAAATCTCGTGAAGGTTTGTTTTCGGTGTGTAAGGCACGAAGCGACCTATCCTTACCCTGCTGAAATGTTTTTCCGGAATCTTAGATTTTGCCTGATGATCGGTCCAAACAAAATTGGTTGGCGGCTAGCTAGCTAACGCGAAATTTGAAAACCCTAAAGAGTCGTAAAGGAAAGTGACAACTGGCCTCTTATTCACCCTTGGATTTAGCTTCACTCACCTCACTACGACGTCGTTCGACCGTCAATATGGGAAATTCTCCCGTTGTTTGTCCGACCTGGGAGGAAGAAGGCGTCTGGTAAACGCACAAAAATAGGAGCCCTTCCCATCCTATAAAATTATAAATAATTACTAACAAATAAATTAAATTAAATTAAATTCTTTTCTTTTTTAAATATAAAAATGTCTTATAAAAAAAATAAATAAATAAATATTCACTTGTCAATATACAAAAAAAGGTGATTGACTTCCTCACTCGAAAAGAAAAATCCAACCCATGTCCTAAAAACTTTGGTACATATTTATGAATAAAAATGTGCGTCATTATTCGATTTTGACGTCAATATACAAAACTGAATGTGTCTGGATCAAAATATTAATTATAATCAAAACAGAAGAAAAATATATATATATATATATATACTGATTAATCAGCTTACGTATATTAATTAATTCTTAAATGGGTATTTGACAATCGTATGATGATGAAATGGGTTTGACATTAATTGTTAATTACATTAATATTTGTGTTTAAAATGGTGTCTAATTAATCATATTTTTATATATAAACAAAATTTAGGTTTAAGATATGATGGGAACTTTATATTATATGGAATATGAACCGGTGGATGTGATCTAATCACTTGGTTTGAGTTGTCGGTCTGCTCAGCCACCAGTTGAGCATCTAATTCCATTACCACTAACTTGGTATTTCCCCCCCAACCGCCATAATTTTTACCCAAAAAAATAAATTTTGAAATAATAATTATTTATTATATATATATATATATATGTGTGTGTGTGTTTTTTTGAGTTCAAATTTTTGTGGATAAAATAGGAGATGGGAAAATGTAGGTGCAGAAAACAGAACTGATCCTTCTTTAATTGAAGAGCCAGAAAACTGTTCTGAGACAAAATACAAAACTTTGTTTTTGGACTGCGTCGGCCAATTACGTGACTAATTTTGTATTGGGTCTTATTATGTAACTCGAGGCCCCAAAAAGAAATTGTATTACCCAAATGAATTTCAACCCTAAATTGGTTAAACCAAATTAAAGATTATAACCTTGAGTTTTTTTAATTAACCCGTGCGAATTTACACGTGCATAAGAAGTTATCAAATTAATTGAACTACGTTCGAAAGTGATTTATTAAAATTAAATAGATATTAAATTTTAATGCATCAAATAAAACGTAATGATATAATTAAATAATTATGGTATCCAAATTATGCGTAAGAATTTTTTTATTATATTATTTCCTCGTTAGAAATAAAGAGAGTATGATAACTTTAAATGACCACACGTTGATTTAAAATATCTATTACAGGACGTGCAGGTTTTCGTTTCAAATCTAACATCTATAATTTATATGGGTATATTGTTTTATTTTTTGACATGAATTTATATTTAAATCTGTATGCATGTTGTTATTTATGAAAAAAAAAATTATATATAGAACTATAATATATATATATATACACATGCCAAAACACTAATTAATTATATTTTTGGATAAGTTGTAATTTATACGGTAAATTTTTAAAATAATTGTTAGTTAAAAATATTTATAGTTAAATATAACAATATATTGTTATTTAAAAAATTAAAAATTTTATGTTTAACAAAATTAATTTTTAAAAATTTTAAATAAATTTTTATTACAAGTAAAAACTATTTTCAAAAGGTTACGCATCATCATTGTTTGGTCAACGCAGCAACTCGCAGAATCCCTTGAAGAAGGAAGAAGACTTAATCCCTTCCCAAAACGGCGTCGTCTCGGCGGTGGCTATTGAATGAGACCGTATTTTCGCCTTCAGAAAAAGGGGTTTGGAAAAAACTTAAATCTAATCTTCTGCTTCTCCTTCGCTGGACTGCTTCTGCTTTCTTCTTAAGCAATTTGAACAATATAATAAGGAATTACTGAGATAATCTCGATATCTTTTTCTTTAACATAAATGGTTCTCTATAACTATGGTCACAGTGCCCCTACCCAAGTAACCATAGCTTCTATCCCACAAGATTTTAACATAATTCTACTGGTTTGGTAATATATACAAGTAAAGAAAAGTACATAAAAGTTAAATGGGAGACTTGGGTATCTTTTACCTTTTCGATTGAAGGTTGAGAAAAAAAAAAAGAAGTCATGAATTGGAGATCCTGCGAAAAAGGACGTGCGTCCCATATTGAGGCTGCACTGTCATAAACAGCATAGGAGCATGAATATAACTTGGTGACAAGACGAAAGAATAGCGTTGGAGGATGATAGCCAGCATAATTTTTGCTTCAACCAATGCTAGATTTTGACCAACGCAGGTTCTAGGACCCAACCCAAATGGAAGAAAAGCTGCTGTTTGTTTTCTAGGCTCCTTGAATCTCAATGGATTAAATTCATTAGCATCTTCCCCCCATATCTCAGTGTCATGATGTACAGCAGCGATGGCCAAGTACAGCTGGGTTTTAGCAGGAATGTCAATGTTTCCCAGCTTCACTTTCTCAGATGTTTCCCTCGTCAACATCACTGCAGGAGGATAGAGCCTAAGTGTCTCGTTGATCACCGTGCTTACCTGTTAATTAACACAATCACATTACTAACCTTTTCTTTAATTATTCAAGCAAGAAGAGTATAAGGGTAATAAAGATTAATGAAAGCAATTACAAGTTTAAGCTCGTTCAGTTTATCTGCAGTAGGAAATTTGTTGGGTCCGCAAACATTGGTAACTTCTTCGCGAAGCTTGCTTTGCCAGTCTGGGTACAAGGCTAAAAGGACAAGAGCCCAAGTCATAAGATTTGCAGTTGTTTCTTTCCCTGCAAAATAGAATGTCTTGCACTCGTCTATAATTTCCTCCACATCTAATCTCTCTTCTTCACCATCCTCGTTCTTGTACCAGCACATGAGAAGACTAAGTAGATTTCTTGAATTTTCTCTGGCTTTGTCCCTGCTGATCATCTCAATCAATGTCCTTATTGACTGACGAGTTTCCTTCTCAAGTCTCCACCTCTCTCTGTTATTCTTGGTGGGTAAAAACCTGGGTAATTTGCATGAAAACCAGTCTCAAGTAATTACAACACTAGTTCACGGTGAGGTGAAAACTGTTAGAAATAATAATTTGCAAGTTAAAAGGAGATTCTTTATCTTCTAAAGGGTTAAAAAATAATAATTTACAAATTAAGAAAACTTATTTAAGGAGTTTAAAATAATAATTTAGAGACTCTTTATGAAGTTAAAGATATAAATATCTATTTTTTAATTTTTATAGGTGATTGTAGTTCATGAATTAGATTTTAATACGAGTTTTTAAGTTTTCCTAAGTAGTTATAGTTCATCAATTAGAGTTAAATATCATTCATGTATTTGAAATTTTAAAAATTGTATTAGTGACTATATATAACTACATACATGTAGGTTTTTAGCAACAATCACAGATAAAAACTTAGTTTTTCAATTAATTTTTTTAACTTCTTCCTCCTATTTTCAATAAAATATTATATTGAGCTCTCCTCAAAATCTTCCAACAAAAACTACCAGGCAAGAATATATTCCTCAACATCTTTACTTTGCCATTGATCAACTAAGTGTGTGTGTGTGTTTATGAGAACTCCAATAAAATTGGAAGTAAAAGAAGTTTGATTACCTGAACCCAGGAATATAAACACTTCTCAAAGCCAGAGAAACGAGGCGAGCATGCTGTTCTTGCAACAGAAAGATGCGTTTCCCTTCCTCAAAACTGCTTCCAAAAGCTGTTCTTGATATAACATCAGCTGACAACTCATGAAGTTGTTTATGAATTTCCATTTCAAATTCATCTCTTCCTCCTCTTATTTCCTCCCATTTCTCCATCATTTTCACCGTGCTGCCAACAATTTCTGGTACCCAACCCTGACAATACCAACTTCCTTATTACATATTATACATCAATGCTCAAGCTAACCACGGAATGGAGCGACACCATCAATGCGCATTATAATTAAACGGAAAATAAAAGAAAAGCCCATTTTTTCTTCTCACCTTAACTCGATCCATGGTAAAGGCTTGGTTGGCGATCCTCCTGTGGAAGGCCCATTTCTCACCCTCTAGCCCAACAAGTCCCTGTGCGAAGAGTTGCCTTGATAAAGGGTTGAACCGGATCTTGTTGAACGATCCTCCGGTCCTCGTAGCAATCTCCTTTATCATATCCGGGTCGGATACGGCCAGCCTGGGCTTACACCCGAACCAGTAGAGGAACATCTTCCCATACTTCCTAGACCAGACGTGGTAGAAAGGAGCGATGCGGTGGAGAATACTGTGGAGGTCAACGGATATTGGTTTGGACTGAGCTTCTGCGTAGAGACGCCGGATCTCGACCGTGTTTCCGGTGATCGGGCAGTAGGCAGGACCCGTTATACCTTGATTCTTGAAATGTTTCTGGATTTTCCATGGAATCCATATGACCGAGTGCAGGAATTTTAAAAGACAAAGGAGAGGAAGAAGAGAAAAGATCGCAAGAAGCTGAAAATACATTCTCAAACGTAGAAACACTGAGAGAGAGAAAGAAGAAGAGAGAATTTTATAGAGATGGAGTAGCAGGTGGAATTGAATGTTTGGAAGATTTGAGAGTGAAGTCAATGGGGAGGTGAGTTCTGTCTGCAAAAACAATGTAGAGGCGACCCGTTTATTGAAAGACCCGGATTGAATTTGGGTCGGGTTGGAACATCAGATTACGTGCCTGCTAGCTCTATTTTAGTTCTTAAATAATATTTTGGGGATAAATTTATAAATATTGTAAAAATTTGTGTAAATTTATATTTTATTCAAGATAAACCATAGCGTATAAAAAAAAAATTTAAATTTGATAAAATAAAAAATATATATGTTGTATTATATCAAAAATAATTTTTATAACACAATAAAAATATTATTTTATGAATTATTCTACATTACATATATATATATATTAATAATTAGACTGTACTTACACATAAAAAATACTAAATGTAACGAATGATTTGAATTTACAACTCTATAAAAATAAATGAGTATAGTTTGTTCTATTTTTTGTGGGTTTTCATGGAGTTTTGTCTCAAAGAACTTCAATTTTGGACGGACAAACTGCAAATCGAATTATAAGGTGTTTTAAAGATTAGCATATTTTAACAATGCAATTAGCCAATTTTAAATTATAAACCTTCTGCGGAGAAGATATATATATATATATACATACATACATACATAAAACTTAGCTAATGTCCTACGATGATGTAATTACTCATAACCCATAAATGCATATGCCAACTCACTGCATTAAAATCATCTTCCAGTCTGACGACACAGGGATTCACTGCAACTTTGACTTGACTAATGAGTCCCACTTTATGAATATCCTTTGTTTTTCAATTACAGTTAAATTCCACTACAATTTCAGCGCTGTGTGGGTACTGGGGATGCTCCATATGTGTTTTGCTTAGGCATAGGTTATGGAGTCTAGTTAGGCCAGTATCCATACAAGCCCGAGCCCACCATTACAGTAGACCAATGTTATGAAAACAAATGGAACCACTGCGACTATAGAGTATAGGGAGTAAATATAATGTTTTTCTGCCATGAATATATATATATATATATATGTCAACTAAGCTATGACTAGAAAAGTTCCTGTACACCCTTCTTCCTCAACCTTCATCACAGCTTTCCCATATTAACCATCCAAGGAAAAAAAAGAAGAGACGACTAAACCCAAAAAAAAAAAAAAAAAAAAAGGTAGTTCTTGGCTCTATGATTCTCTGACATCCAACTATTTGTATTCAATAAAAAGAGGACTTGAAACGAAAACAAGGAGAGTTCCTGCTTTTGCTGTAGGCGAAAGCTCCTACAGTAAGGCTGATGGATTAGGCTTCCTCTCAGGTGTGCTCTCCCATATCTGTCCGGGCGAGTTTCCTCCTCTCCCATACGATGGTGCAGAAGTACTCGGTGCTGCTCCAACACCGAACCCACCTCCAAATGAAGGTAAAAGAGCAGAAAGTCCACTGGTTGAAGCTCCTCCGGCACCGATACCCAGACCAAGAAGGTCGAGAGTGGTCGGCCTATTGCCGAAGAGAGAGGACGGTCCCATAATACCATCAGTCAAGCTAGATGTTCCTTCGGAGGGCAGCCCAAGCCCGAGACCTGCAGTAACAGGGTTCCCCTCAGCTGTCACATGGCTATCTTGACCAGAAGAAGAAGGCACGGCCAAGCCTAAGCCACGAAGTAATGAGGGACTAGATGCGGCTGCACCCATTTGAGCAGCCTTTTGGAGCAATGCAGTTGCGGACATTGCAGGTTGCGGCGAAGGAGCGTAGCGGCAGCGGTCTTGACCGCCCGGTGGGAAGAGGGAAGAGGAGGCGCCATTGCTGGAGAGGTAGAGAGATGAAGACAGAGAAAGAGATGTAGGTTCTACGAGAGCGGCTGCCGCAGGAAGAGATGATGCAAATATACTGGCAAAGACAGTACTAGTGTTTAAACACGATGATCTTGGAGTGGTGACCGTGGCTGTGCCCGTGGAGGATAAGCATGTTATGGCGCCTTGCGTTGGAGGTGACACCCTCATTGAATTTTCTGACATTTCTGCGAACAAAAAAAAAAAAAAACAAACATGAGAGATTAAACTACAGGAAACTTATGAATAGAATGCAGAGAGAGTAAATAATAATGCCTTGGTGTAACACCTGAAAAAGGAACCAGGAAAAAGGGGAGTTTTAATAAAAAGAGGTTTCTCTCCAAAAGCTTTCAGGAATCCCAACTTTTAACGCTAGGGGAAGTAAAGGGATGGCCGAAAACGGTATCCTTTCTCTCGGCTGTTCTCTTTTTCTTCCCAACCCCTTTTCGATATTTGTGCTTGTTGAGAATATGCAAACCCCCTCTACATAACCGCCAAGCATGTAAAAAAAAAAAGAAAGCTTTGCTGTCTCTCCCCCCCCGCCCCACACACGTTTGGTTAAGTTGTCTAAGTATCCTATATCAAAACGAGAACAACACCAAAAAGAGACAAAACTGTCATTGAAAAAACCAGCAACCCAAATAAATGAGGCTTCAAGCTTGAACAACAAACAAATAAACAAGTTTTGAAGGCAAAAGAGATCATTATTCGTCCTTACATTTACTTTTACTTATATATAGTAAGAGTACCAAAGAAAATGACCTGAGCTTTGCATCGACAAACCCGGAGATACTATTGTAGTAGACGGAGTGAGGGGAGGTGGTGGGGGTGATGCAACCACAACACCACTCTTCGCATTTTGGTCACTATTCCCCTCTCCGCCCGTAACCGCTAGGGTTTGCTGACTCCTCGCGTTCTCTTCTGCTAAGGCATCGCAAAACGCCCTATGCGTTGTAAAACTATCCCTCCTTCACCAGCCAAATGAGAAAATCAACACCCAAAAAGGCCATCAATAAAAAGTACCAGAACCAAAAAGCGCAATAGAAGTAAAGAAAGATGATAAAGGGACGAATTAAAACCTGGAGAAAATGGTTCCACAATCGCATCTGTATTCTTTAGTGCCGCAGGTCTTCATGTGTGCTTTCCAATCGGACTGTACAGCGTACTTTTTCGAGCACCTCTCGCACTTCCATTTCTTCTCCCCGTGCTTTCTGCAGAAGTGCTTCTTGATGCCGGTGAGGTCGCCCAGAGCTCTCGAGGGATTGTGGTGCACGCACGTGGGCTCCGGGCACACGTAAACTCGCTTGCGCACTTCCTTGCTAGTTCGCTGCTTCAGCTTCCACGGCAGGTTATGGCCCCTTCGGTGAAGCTGCAGGTTCTGGTCACGTTGAAAACCTTTGTTGCAGATCTCGCACACGAATCTGTTGGTAGCCAACAGTGTTTTGGGCGATAAAGCGATTACTTCGGCATCTGGATCTAGGAGAACCGAGATGATAATCAAAAAGAAAGAAGAAAAAATTGTTAGCTCAGTGTCGTAAAAAGAACCCAATAATTCAGTTAACGAGATTGAGGTGAGATTTCTAGTAATTTTACCTGGCATTCCAGGGAGGTTTCGTTTCTTCTTCTGTGGAACGACTGTTAGTGGGGTTGCCTGAATCTGCTGGTTATCGGAAGAAGATATGCTCACTTCTCTGGAAGCCGTAGACACAGCCATTGCCGAGGAAATTTCGAGTTCTCCCTTCGTTTCTTCCCCTAAAAAAATTTTCTCTTCTTTTTTGAATTTTTCTTTTGTTCTCTTTTAAGTGTGAATGGAAGCTAAAAAAACCGCTGCTTCTCTCTGCAGTTGAGCTAAAACAAAACGGCTAGGGTTTGGATTCAAAAACTCAAGTACCGACAATTATTCTATCAAAGAAGCTACCATGATATATATCTGTATTAGCTGCACTTGAACTTCATGAGCTGGATTCAGCTTAAAGAAAAATAAATACAAATCAATTCACTCCGGTGATAGTTTAGATACAGAAAGATTATGACTGTTTCCAAGGAAAATCTCCGAGAAAACACCAGGAACTGCCATCCGGTTCTACAAAATTCCGGCAGATTCAGTGATTCTTTTCCAACGAAAAACGAATCGAAACGTCGACTCAACCAAGTGGATGAGGGGTGAGCGGAGCAGAGTAGTCCCCTAAGGCGGCTAGCCTAGCTTCATAACCAGACAGAGAAGGAGAGAGATGCAGAGACATGGAAGAGAGAGAGACTCGAAGGAAGTGGGAAAAGTAAGAGAAAAAAAAAAATAAGTTTAAAGCGGCGACACATAACCATGGTTAAAGTTTGAAACTGTAGAATTTAACCATGGTTAGCGCGAAACAGTCTCTCGTTCGCTGGCTGCGGAAGCAAATCCGACCGTCCACGTGTCGCCACAACCGGGTTGCTGACATTTGTCGGAAGAAATCAGACTAGGCGGTGGTTGTCGCGTAGTGAGAAAAGGCTCGAATATTTTTGCTTTCGCTCCATATTTTTGAGTGTACCTGCAGGGTTCAGTTGAAAAGACAATAATACCCCTACTGAACCTTCAGTTAATCATTGAGGGTAATGACAGTTTGGACTTTTCACTCACAACGAAAACGTGTGCTTTTAATCAGCTGAATTTGGGGGGAAAGAATTGAAACTGAATATTTTGTCTTTGGCGTGGAAGGCGATTAACGCCTAAATGCCATTGAACTGGTAAGCACCAAAAATGAAGAGAGGCTTTGCGGTTTGTCCTCATTTAGAGTGGCATTTTCGTAATTCCGTTAAAAACTTTGTCCTTCTTCGTAATCCAAACACAGCTGTTTTTCTTTTTTCTTTTTTCACATAAAACATGTTCCTCGTTCAAAAAAAACAAATAAATTATTTATTTATTTACATAAAATTCGGTATTTTTTGGGTGTGGGCCCCATCAGCAGTCGTTCAGTGGCAGTCGCGGTAATAACATCGTCTCTTTGAGTGCGTTACGTAACAGTCACGGTCGCGCGCGTGACGGTACCAAATGTCCAGTGGTTACGGCCACGTCCGTTTCATGCAACGAGAATGATGAGAAAATGATTTCCTACGTCGCGGACTATGGTAATATGCCAGGGATACTAACCGTCGATTGCTATTAATTTACCCTTAGGGGTATTTTGGGCTTTTCACTCCGTATCATGCGTGTCGTGCTATTATAATCAACTACCACCACCACTGGCCTCCACCGCCTTTCTGAGACCGGAAGTGGTACCCACTAAAACAGTCGGTCCACTTGCTGATGTGGACGGTCCAGATGGATTGATTGATATCTCGAGGAAGTGGGGTCCAGGTGTCTCTCATAATCCGCGAATTATTAGGGGGGAGCTAATATAAATTATTTTGCACGTGGGAGGGGTGCAAGTGTGAACCTCTAGATTCACTTTTCTTCGAGCATCGGCGATTACGAAGTTGTTTTTGTTGAATGTTTGAATACACAATTAATCATGTACACTATAATGTCTTAAAAGGGTAACAATTATTTCCTCTTAAACCAAAAAAAAAAAAGTTGTAATTATTATACACAAAGTTATATATATATATATTTGAAGAAGAAAATAATGATAATATTCTCACACAGAGGTGAGCTAAGACATATGCAATAACCATTTTGTTATAAATATAAATTAAATATAATTATAAAACAATAAGTAAATTTAGAAAATAATGAGAAAAAATAAAAAATAAAAAAAAAACTAAAACGCGAATAGAATATACTTTTTTCAAAGTACACTAAATTTACATACTTTATATCTCTTCTAAATTATAGTGTACAAAAATAAATTAAACATCTATTCTCACCCTGTCGAAGTAAGCCTATAAATACTCTTATATGATAAGTATTTTGCGCTAAGCAT
This sequence comes from Carica papaya, assembly GCF_054855325.1. NCBI lineage: Eukaryota > Viridiplantae > Streptophyta > Magnoliopsida > Brassicales > Caricaceae > Carica > Carica papaya. Next base: position 27,713,494 of record NC_142309.1, read on the forward strand.
TAGCGAAATTCAGACGAAAATACGAGGATAATATAACTCACAAGACTAAATACTAATGAAGAAACATTACATTAAGCCAATTAGTAAAAATTTTTTAATATATTTATTAAATACATAAAAATGCAACTCAAACCCGACATTATTACCATCCGCCAACATGGTATCAAGTATAATATATAAACAAACAATAAATTTTAGAAATTGATAGAAAAAATAATCTTATGAATGTGACCGTACATTACTCATCTATTAAGAGGAAGAATACGTTAAATATATTCGAACGAAGAAGGATTTCATATACAATTCAAACAGCAACATTTGTTAAAGAAACTTGTGCATCTGAAAACCCAATAATTAAATTGGATTTGCACTAGTTTCACTTTTTAAATTCATATACTCCGATTTTACTAAAAATTAACTTAATTTGACACATTTTTTAATAAAAAAATTAAAAAAAAAAATTATCTAAATTCACCCTATTACAATTTTATTTATACTTTATAGTCAAAATTAAGTTATGAAAAAAAAAACAACTAGAAAGAAACAAAAAAGCATATGGTTTTTGTTACCTACCAACATGATACTTAGGTCATTTTGATTAGAAACCTACTTAAAATATTGGTGAGTAGATAAGTGGCTGCCTACCTATGGGCATGAAGTTAGGTGTAGACATGTAAATGCCAAGCTACCCTACTAATTAGCATACTGTGAGGACAAGATAACTAAATAATTATAAGAAGAAATTTCCGTACATTATTTTTGAATAGTTAAAAGTAATGTAATTATTATTTAAGATCAATTATGAAGTTAAGAGTGACCTAATATATATGTTTGCTACAAGATGATTGGATTGGATTGGATTATCATTTTAAAAACTTATAATGGACCGAGTTATGTTTTCAGCAATGAAATTTACTCTTGTGTCATGAGATGAGAGAATATCACTTTCCCATATTGGGTTAGGGAGAAAAAAGAACATTAGAGGGGGAGCTCATCCGTCTTGATCGATCGAAAAGCAATCTACTTTTTGACAAGTTTGGAGAAGATGAAGAAAAAACAGGGACTCTCCCACACTTGGTTTTTTTAAGTTGTAGAAAATGTCACAAAATTATGAGTAGAAAAAGACTAAAGAAAATGTCAGAAATGAATGACAAATACAATGGAGTGAGGAGGTCCGACGAGTAATCATCACAGATTTGATTATCTTTTTGAGGGGGGGGGGGGGGGTTTGCTTTTCCTTTTATGATTCCAATAAGCTGCAGAGGTCCACCATGGGATCTTGATGGGTACATTACTTTTCTGCTTTTCAAAAGGATTTTTTTTTTTTCTTCTTTAGGAGCCAACTTTGTGTTATTATTTATTATGATATATACGTACATGTAAAAGAGTGGGGTCAGATATTTACATTATGACTTGTGAGTCTGGTGTATAATATACATACATATACATGTAAGAAGAGTGGGGTCAGATACTACTACTATATGGTGACTTGTGAGTGCATGAATCGAGTAAGACAATGCCTTTTCTCTTTTGGCATAATAAAAAAGTACTGTTCCTATTCCCATTTTGCTTGTCCCCGAGACAGGACCAAGCAGTTTATTCCCGGTAGAAATATATATATATATATGAAGCCAAACTATAAAAAGGAATTACTAATTGTCATTTGCTTGCTCCCACTTAAGTCAACCACCGAAAGCATACATCTCTCCATTTGTTTTATTTCTTTTCTTTTTCTTGGTTTTCAATCTTTCTAGGCAACTGTTTCGAGTCTGCAATTATGGGGGCTACCTATTTATTCTAACAAAAGACACCACAATTTTAACCCTAACCTTCCCCTTATAGATTTTCAAATTTGTTTTACGCCATTCATTTTCTCATTTATTCAGATATAGGACTGAACTAAATTCTCTTCATTTTCAAATTTATTGGTGTTTAAAGTCTCGACTTTTAGTTTTAGCAGACAATAATAGCCTGGTTTCTGTTTAAATCATCTAAATTTTCCGTACGGTACCGTACGGAAAAAACTTGTCACTTTTAAGATACTGAAAATTGTACATATTACCATACCATACTCGTATGTGTATATGTATACATACATATATCTGTTGGAAGATGCATAACATTCTTACGTTTGCTAACACTTTTATATTTTATTATAATTAACTAGTTACATATACCAGTGGATTCAATAGAATATTTTTCGAACAAGTACAAAATAAAAATAAAGGAAAAACATCTACTTGGCAGTGTGAAAGTTGAAATTCCAATCCACCCAGAATGCTCCCTGCTTCAGTAACCAAATCCATTCAGATTAAATAATTTCTTTTTTCCCAAAAAGGGCGAAAAGGAAACCAAAAGGAATCTCAAATAGCAGAGTCTACAAAGAACATATAATTATATACATGGCTCCAATGCACGCTATAACTGCGAGAGAGCAACAGATGCAGGCAATTAACTTCCTTGCACAAGAATAACCATTAAATATCTATTTGCATTTCCTACTTTAGATGTGTCCATACCCATTCTGATATATCTGCACCAGGGCCCTAAAACTTGTCTAACCATGATATTTTCTCAAGTACAGAGTTCCTATGATGATTTTTTTTTTTTTTTTTTTTTTTTTACATTAACAAAAAGTGAAGCCGGCATAATGCTGATAGCCTCTTCATGGCCGGCATGCATTGAAGATCTCACCCCGCATTAGGTCAATCGGCATGTGCTCATGCGTGTAACGCTCAGGACCTAAATATAGACCAGTCTTCTCCAAAAGGGCAAGTCCTTCATCCTTACCGTATCTTGAACTATAGAGTTTCAGGTATTCAATGTCCTGGTAAATTCAAGGAGAAACTATTATCAGAACATGACATAGAGAAGAAACCTGAATAAGTATCAGTCAAATCACACGTAACATCAATCTGAGATACGAACTGGAATATATATCATCTGAGTGCGGAGTCACCAATACTAAACTTTAGTTTAAGATGAAAATGGGATCAAATGTGATTCTGAAAATTCTCAAATCATGGAGAAATTCTGCAAATTTTGGGAGATTATTTCCAAGGCGTTTATTGACAATTCTTATGAGAAAAAGCTAATTTTTTGTATGAAGAGGTAAGTTAGATAACCTTTAGTTTAAACTTTTAAATTGTTTGACCTTAGTTATAATGGCTGCAAGAACACCATGTTCCAAATAAGTTATGAAAATGAAAAAGGAAACAAAAGTTAAAACATAGCTTCAGGCTGCCTCACCTGCAAGCCACTAAGAATGCGCTCCAGTCTAACTGAAGCAACAGGTTCGTGTGAAGATGAGAACACCTCCCCAGGATAAAACAGAACCCCGTCACCTGGGGGAAGCCCACGCCTGAATCTGATCTGCGCGTATACATACTTTATATTTTAGCCAGAAAGAAGAAGAGGGAAAAACATAACTATATTTTTGCAACGAACCTAGAATTTGACACAATTCAACTAGAAAGATAGTAAAAATTCTTCTTAAAAATTAAATAAATTGACCTCATATTATTCTCTTTAAATTGAAAGAATGCATTATAAATTAAGTTAATTTTTTCGTCATCTAAATGCAATTCATATTCTCCCCTAGTTGAACTATGCGCAGACTTAGAAATGAATTTTCAAGTTTTTGGATTTATTTCAAACATAGCACAAGGTTTGAATTCCAAGATTTAATTGATCATAACGGTCGGGTAAATACCTCTGCGCTGGGAACTGTTGCCTTCTCATAGCAGTTGGCACCCCAGTACAAGAAACCTGTTCCACCTTCTTTCCATACACGCCACATCACTGCACGGTGTTGCGTCCCTCGCATCCCAAGGTGCCAATTTGGATGAGGATCAGACGGTCCCATACAGACGTATGTCCACCATTCCTGCAGAAGTAAGAATTCTTTTCAGCAAAAACTTTTTGGTCAGCTATCAGAAAGTGCTTGTAGAATAATGAGGCTTTAACAGTTGTCTGTAACTAAAAATAAGAGTATGTGTCAATTGCTGGTTGTTTTTCAGAAATGTTGGTTGATTATCGGAGTTACTTTTATATTATTGAGGAAAGCTACATGCAAGAACCAGACTGTAAGAAAACTATACCAAACCCCAGCCTTGGTAGCAAAGATGTTCTTATGGTCCTTACTGAAGGATTGTGTTATAGGACAATTTACAATGGAATTGGTAGGTAGAATTTCATCTTTCTTTGATTTCCTATCTTTCTCTATCTTTAAAAATTCAGAAACAAAATATTAAGGCTCGTTGGATAAAGAGAACTCTACGATTTCTGGGGTAAAAACATACTCTTAATTCACAATAAAATTTCAGACATATTCTGTCTTCTTCCTACAGCAGATGATACACAGAGTAGCAGAATTCTGTAACTTCGAATTTTCTAAAATTTCTTAAACTGCCTGTCTTATAACAGACTTATTCCTACCCTAATACACACTTAGCACTTATTTAAACACACTTACATAGATATTACATAATAAACATTAAAACTTACACACTTAAATAAATAATTAACAGGATTACCCATTTTATTCCTCCATTGATAAACCTTCAAGTAAGAAATTATTTGGTTTCTACCAGATGGATTAAGAGGCGTTTAGATTCACTTAATTCCTTGTGTTTTTCAAGCTCATAAGGCTTTGAGTTCCAACAAACTTTAAGTTCATAGAACTTCAAGATAGAAAACTATCTTAACACCTGACTTTAGGTCAAATATTCATCTTCCCTCTTTTCTGGAGGGGAAAGATGAACTGCCAAAAGAGGGCCAAAAATAGTAGTAACAGAAAAGGAAGTTAATTTGGCATAACATAGCATGTTGACCTAGAAAAGCACAACAATAAAATTGAGACTCCTAAATTCACTGACTCATTTAGAAAACAAGTGATGATTAATCATCACCAATCATGATGGAATCGAGAAGCAGAGTTTCAATAAGACTTCTTGACAGAGCAAAAGCATGGAATATATACTTACCTCACCTTTCTCGGGCTCCAATTCAGCAATAATATCCTTTGCCAGATCTTCTCGGTTACCAAGAACCCACTCACTGCAAACAAAGACCAATCACATCATTTCATCTGCTAAACAACATAGAACTAAGAGTTATTACATGACTACATAAGTAGAAGATGATAACCAAAGGGCTAATTTTTGCAGTACCAAACAAGGCAGGTCCAGGCAGACCGGTATTCACTACCAATATATATATCCAGAATCGCCAAATGTAAATTTAGTTCAGCAATTTGCATACTGAAAAAGGAAATATAACACTTCCTTCAACAAGTAGTTAAAAGATACCATAAAATGTTTGAAAAACAATATCTGGGTATTGTGATAATCATGCCGGCAAAGGCCCACATCAGCCAAGTTTATGTACCATGAAAAAGCCAGTCAGAAGATAAGCCAAATCCAGAGGCCCTTTGAGACAATGATACTCATGACACCTTAAAGCTTTTTGAATATAGATAGCCATGGATGGGCCATAATACTTTTCTAAGACAGGAAATTTTGATTTTGATATAAGCCAGATGCTCAATCACACCAATTGCTTAAATAAAGTCTCAAGGAAAAATATAAATTTCCACTAAGCTATTCTGTACCTACTTCTTCAACTGGCAAGATGGTCTATGCAACTCAGACACCATTGAACAGAGTGCATAAGCCATATCAATCATATCCACCCAAACAAAAGGAAGTCATGAACTCTGAGGCTAGCAAGCAAGGCTCAAAAACCATGAGAAATGGTGCTTTAAAACAGAAAGCATGCTATCTGTCCAAGATATGTTTACGCTGATCATTCACTAATCCTACACCAATGCTCTGACAAAAAGTGGCTAGTTTTTTAGATGTATGCTACATTTGAAAACCATTTGAGAAGTAAGTACCTTGTACAATAAATTTGAGTATGAGGACGCAAAAATTTTGGAACTTTGACAAAAGCTTCAAAATGAGTTGGGGCAAGAGGCGCATCACTGGGCCCTACATAAAAGAGTAGATAGAATGCATGAAAATACTTGTAATCTTATAAATGATTATAATCCCCAAAGATATAAATAATGGTGGGTATTAGTAGCACATAGAGAAGGAATTATGTTCAATTAATTATTCAGAAACAAGGAATGCTAGAATAAATCAAAGATTTAGAAGAATGTCATGTCAACACCAGAAAATTATTGATTTTAATTACTTTATAGGTTCAATTTAACATATAAAATTCATACAATTGAATAACTTGGCAAAACAAAAAAAAGGAGATTGGAGAGCTTCAAATCTCACAAATATGAAAAATCATAGACCATTAGTACAAATATTCTGAACAAGTTTAGTAAACAATACAATTAGAAGAACATAAACTACGATATTTAGAAAGGTCAAATTCATGTGAGCAACGGTATGTGAATTATGTCCCTTCGGGGACATCCAATACAAAAATTGGTGCGTGAATCAGGATATCCCATGGCCACATCATCTTATGATTCCTTAGAGAGACAAGTTATTAACCACCGACCACTAGATATTCACAACAGTGGGAAATCACCTCCATTCATAAGTGATAGCAGCAGGTAAAACAGAAACAAAATAAAAACTAGTGGACCAGAAACCAACATTGAATGTGGAAAATTCTCAATCTATAAGTGAAAGCACAAGGAAATATAATCAAAATAAAGACTTAATAGAGCAATACTGTACTTCACACACTTTTGATATAGGACAAAAGGCAAATTCCTATTTAACAATTTGGAGATAAAAAACTAGATGTTGCACCTAAGGGTTTTAAACATCACATCTACAAAATCTCAATCATTACACTTAAATATTAGAACGGCAAGTAAAGAGTATCAAATAAACTTTTTCGAATAGGATTAGAATAGGAAAGATTAGATTAGGAAATACTAAAACTAATAAGACGATAATACTAATTTCAATAAACAAGAACTACTGATACCTGTTAGAAAATATTACTACTAATACAAATAGGAATAATGAATACTGATAAGAATGAACGAGTTACTAAACTATAATAATAGACTTCTAAATAGTACCATAATTTCATAAAATTATGATTTGTGATCTATTTAGTCAATTTATAACTACTCCATTATGTATAAACTTTAAATTAAGAAAGTAAAGAATGCATACCACAATAATAAGTTGTTAAAACACGGGCATCAGGAGCATAAGTATGGATCTCAGTTGCCATGTTGCGAACATAATCATAGTGTTCCATATTCAGCGGCTGTCAAAACGAAAGAGAATGGAATTAGACTATCTTATAGGTCACATAAAAATGAAAAAGTAATGAACAACTTTACACTATGAGCATAAGAAGAACGAAGACGCATGGATATCATATATAGCCCTAATTCCAGGTAGCACCCAAAAACTTGTTTTAACTCCAACTGAGACAGTTTTTATACCTCATCCCATACATAAAAGTATGCTTTCTTCCAGTGTGTTTTTGTTCTTAAGATCTCAATTTCTTTCTGCAAGTAATCCTTTGCTCCATCATTACTGTTGCACATAAACACACCAATGGAAATTCATCAGTTTTGATAGTTAATATACGTGACAGAAGCCAGCATGGGCAATCGACTGTATACCCGGAGAATGCTCGAGTAAATGGAACAGCATATGCTGCTAGTCGTGGGTCTGAAAAATATTCATCTGATTTTGGATGATCAGCTGCAAAAAGAAGAAATGAAAAGGGCATGGGCAACCAGTAGCAATCTGTGAAGGTTGCAAAAGAAGTAGATCCACAACAATATATGAAGAGTTATCAGGTCTCTTCTATAAGTTACCAGGCCACGGGCAGGTGTATGTCAAAACACGCATGCTATCACCCCATCTACAAAAGTATGGGCTGATTCTATATTGAAGAAGCCACTTGAAATGTAAATCCAATGCCTTATACCATTCATCACTTCCATGTTCAACACCAAAACGGTCTTCAATTACAGTATCCGATATCTACTATATGTTAAAGAAGCAAAAAATTGAAATAATCTGATTACACAATAACATACCAAACATATAATAGCTAAGGAAGAGTATGACTTGGGACATATAAGATATCCAAAACTTTATAATTATGCACTGTCTCAAGTACGAATGGCATGTTTTAGGGGTAGTCTGTCAACAGAACAGGGTTAACAATGCTGGTATTCATTTTTTCTATCTTTTAGTAGGTAAATACATCAAAAGGCATATTCTACCTCATGTTAAGACATTCTCAGCCTTTCGTTTGTGCTTACCACTTATTTCCGCTAACCAATTGGGCTTCTAATGCAAGACTGCTAAAAGGTGACATCATATTACCAATTATGATAATTCATATAAAAGAAAACCAACAATTAACCATTCTGTTGATGCCATACTCGCATTTCTTCTGAAAGAAAAAAACAACTAACCAATCTAATGAATCATCAACCTCAACTATTACAACAATGAGTAAATTACAAGATATAGGATACACCAAATACAGCAGGGAGAGATGGAGTTGCAGGAAGAATGAAATCCCAAACTGTTAACCTTAACTTCACGCGAACTGAAAGGTTTGACACAATATCTTCATCCATCATGTCAATAGGCCCATTATCTGAAAAGAATTCAGATAATGATGGAGTTTGTAGAACTCCTCTTAAAGTCGCAGTTGCAGATTTCACTCTCTCTACCTAGAAGGCAATTGCTCATATGAACAGTTGTAAGAACCCGAGGTCAACCAAATAAAATTAAGATTGGTGGAAAAAGACATAGAAATTCACCACTTCATCCACAGGTTTTCCCTCGATGGGCTCCAACATTTCAAGACAGTTCTTAAGTTCCACATACATCTGATGCTTCTCCGCTTTTCCATAGCATTGGGCAGAAGATCTGTGATGAACCCAGATGACTTATAACAGAGAAGACCACATCCATATAAAGTTCTAAAACAAGAAAAGACCTGTACCCAAAGAGGAAACCAGAAAAGCAAGCAACAACTTGAATCTCCAAATTCTTTTAAATCTTGAGTTGGAACACTAATGCTTCTACATATTTACCTATTCTTTCTAGAAGGTGAAACCTTTCTAAAACCTCATGGTCTTTATCCCGGCTAGGGTGCTTATAGGATTAATAGCACAATAACTTGCTCCAAAGGTGAGATTCAAATAGAGTTATTTCTCTAGATATTTCTTATATGTGCTACAGGGCCTTGGAACTAATAGCCACTTATCTTCACAGTGCAAGATACCTTCTATGCTTTCAAAATAAGTTGTTTGCGTTCTTTTGGAGAATTAGGTGTCACCTAATATTGAGATACATGGAGAATAAAGAGCATAGATTGTAATGGAGAGGTTCCCCCTTAGCTAGATATTGAGTATTATGGCTACAACGTAGTGCTAAAATTTTGAATGATTGTATTATTTATACTTGTTTTTGGGGATTTCCATTATCTATTTGCAAAGGGATAGGAAAACTATCTTACATTAAGATCAGCAACCTTTTCTTATCCTGTTCTTTTTCCTTATTATTGTTCTGCTCTTCTTTAGGAGAATATAGTTTCCTTGTTCTTTGTAATCTTCTTCCTTCTTAATAATATTGTCTTTTCGTATTAAAAAAATTGAACTTCTAAATGTTGTAAGCATAATAATATGAACTACACAACCAGGAATACATCACGGACGATGGAAAATCAATAAAAACTTACTCTCCAACTGCCTTCATCGCAGTAACAATGAACTCCCCTTCATACTGACCAGGAGGCTGTGCGCTTGGAACATCTATTGAAATCCAAACTGCACTTGTTTCTCTGCAACAGGCAAAAAATTCAAACCAAATAAATCTTAAGAAGAAGTTATAGAGAACTTCCCGCAACATAGTAAAATAAGATCATAATTGACTGGGCAGTACCCTGGAAGAAGGCTCAGTTGACTAACTGGATGATTAAGCGGCACAAGAGCATCAGGAACACCTAAAATGGGCACCACTCGCCGCAATTTTAATGATTGCCCAACCATCAATCTGACAAGGCAAATATTTGAAAAGTTATGAACTAGAAGAATAAGCTTTCAAGTAAACCGTAAAGGGAACATGTTTTTTATGAAACTAACCGATCTCCAGATGTAGAGTACATGTCACTACATTGAACCTGCACATTCCCAGCAATGCCAGAACCACACCAAGAAACTTTTGGGCGAATGGCAATTTGAACACTCTCTCTCTCATTCCTAGCTGCCAAAAGATTTATCTTCAAGACATAAAGAAACATTAAAAGCCCGAAGATGATGAACACTCTCCATTTTCTTTAATTTTGTAATTAAAACATATGTGCCATAGGCCAATAAAACATCAAGATAAAGAAACAAGACAACAGTCAGAAATAAGCATTCAAGGAATAAGGCATTGTTTTCAACATTTAGCGGCAACTACCATTTTGGATACAAAAATATAGTTCATATTATAATTAAATTCTAAATCTTTTCTTTTGTTATAATCAGGTCCTAAAATTATTCTAAGAAAAATACAAATAGCCGATTTTTAATATTTTTGGGGACCGAATTCAAAACAAAAAAAAGGAGAATTTCTTTCCTATGTTGAACAGATGTATTAATTTTGGGACTAGTTTGTAATATAACCGTAATTATGGGACTAAAATGATAAATGGCAGTTACATTCATTTCGCATATAAATTTCTGTGGTCCATTTCAATCAGAACGATCAAGTGTCTTGAGTTATGAAAAGGGGAGAAAATAATTTTGAATTCCTCCATAACGGTAACCTACCATAAGGTCTTTATCATACCATGTAATCCTCCATCCAGAAAAGATAAATAATAAATAGATTTATCCCCAAGAGAAAGATATTGATTTGCATCAAAACCAGTGTGAATTCTTGTATTTAAAGATCAATGATGACCTAAAAAATTTTACACACATTGGCCAATGCAAATCAAGGCAACAACACATTCTGATTCTACATAGCCTATAATAATGCTATTACTCATTTTCTGGCTAATCAGATTTGGAAGACTAGGGTCCCTCCAAGAATCGCCTTCTTTGCCTGGGAAGCTGTTAGAGATTGCATATTGACTATCGACAAGCTCATGAAAAGTGGGGGAAATATTGGTAAAACGCTGTTATTTATGCAAGCTGACTGCAGAATCCTGTAGTCACGTTCTTCCCTGGTGTCCGTTTGTGTACAACTTATGGTGTTTGGTTTATAGTCTTTTGGGATTAATTGAGTTATGGCAGGTTCACTGAAGGATGAATTTTGGGCGTGGGCAGAAATATGTAAAAAGAAAAATTACCTTAAGCTTGTCCCTTTATCTATTTTTTGGATCATATGGAAAGAGAGAAACGCTAGGGCTTTTGATGGGGTTGCAACGGAGTATGTAAACATTAGAGATAGGTAACTTAATACTTTTGGTTCTTTATCTTGGGTCATGACATTTATAGGAGGGAAGATTTTAGGAATGTCATTGATCTCTTAATTGACTTGTAAAGTTTTTAGTACATGGGCGGTAACCCCTTGGTACGTTTGTTTATAATTCTATATTTTTTTTTATCTAAAAAAAAAAAAAGAAACGGAGCCATAAATGCATTATAAAGCAATAACAAAGAGTAGTTGAAATAGACATAATGAAGAAAGGAAAGCAATCCACCACCCAGTGAAAAAAGTTTCAACGAGTTCTTCACCTATCAACTCAGTTTATTAACCCAGACTCATTTTGATGGAGTTGGTTTAATGACCAAAGATGCCAATTCAAAAAACATAGCTAGCATCTGACTCCATAAATTGAGTGTTACACGCCCAAGGACAAGTTATTTTTCAGAGTTAAATGAAAAATTACTAGTTCAATAAATGCACACCAGGAGACAGCATAAAGAGAAACCTACAAAAGGGTGTTTCATTCTAAAATATCTATTGGATTACGATTACATAAAAAGAAAACATTTAAACACAAGCAGAGTGCAACAGCAAGCACAACAATGCTTACAGGCTCCAAATTTCGAGGCATTTCTTGCGGTCCAATGTTCGCTGTGTTTGCCATGCACCAAACATAAACAAGATCTGCTGTTGGAACCTCTGTGGGATCCACTAAGCCCTTAAGTGCATTTAAGTGCATGCCACCGTCATTCCATCCGTAAGCTGTCCCTCCACCAGCGACGCCTTCAACCGGTGGCACAACCATCTCTTGAGGATCTTCTGCCAATTGTTTTAACATAAGATAAATATGTGCAGCAAAATGCATCAAGTCTTTACAGAGACTACCTAAGCAAGTACCAGACAATGGTCCTACTCCCTAAAACAAAGTGAGAAAAAGATTAACAAAATGCATAGAAACAAAGCCTGTAGACAAGTTTCCTTTTATTTCTCAATTCAATTCTTCGAAGAATTAGGTAAAAAGAAGTACATGTCATAGCAGAATAATAACACATACTAAACTTGAAAATTCACTGAAAAACCTTCACAAAACTACCTGAGAACCTCCTTTCTACGCCAAAATCCAACATCAGAATCAAAGAGAATGTTGCAAGTGATCCACTAAAATCATGATCCATAAAAAGTTTCTCTGGCATCCAAGCATACATTCCCAAGACTTCGCAAACTAAAGCTTAAGTCATCAGAGTCATCTCTACCTAAATTTACATTTGGTACTAGGATATATAATTACCCAAAACTTGAAGTTGTTTACCAGTGGAATCTGACTAACGAGATAATCATACTTTATTTATTATACATCTTCTGCAAAATGCGAAAAATTCCTGAATTCGACCGTCTAATGCAATCCTCAAAACCAAGAAAGTTGCATCACCCCTAAATATTAGTAGCACAAATAATAACACGAAAAACTAAAGGATAACAAAAACGGCGGTGTTGGCAAATCATGGCAGATTGTAAAACCCTAAGCTAAAGAAGAGAAGTTTAAAACTAAAAGAAAATGAAAAGAAATCTGCTCGTCTGCCGAGGAATCTCGAAGCAATTCAGGTTGAAGCACCTGTTTCAACAATTTTTTTTTTCTTCACTTTCTTCTGATTTCTCACGAACCTAACGGCATATTATACATGAAGAATTCTAATAATTCATCGAAGCACGGTATAACTTGAGCAACGCCACCAGTAAAGAAAACCGATTCCAGGATGAAGAGATTAAGGGAAATGAGTGCAGAACTAACCGGCGTTGTTCATTTCCGATGCGGTTATGCCAGAGCGCTGAGATTAATCACGGCAACGAACTCGATTCCTTCTCTGGAGTTTCGGTTTCCTGGATACAGAGCGGAAGTATCGCCTGGGGAAAGATAATCAAGTTTTTCAGTAGTGAACTTGAAATGCCGTCGCTGATTATATAGGAGAAGGGAAATGTTACAGAGCCTCCCACCACAACTTTGGGTTACTCTTTGAAGTATTAGGTTGGTTATTTAAGTGATTACAAATTTTATTAAAAGAAAACCAGGCAAGTATTGGTAATAAGAAATAAGTAATTTCTTTAAATATATATATATATATATCGTAAATATTTCATAATTTATATTGTATTACCATATATTATTAAATTTAACTGATTAAGTATATTTATTTAATAAAGATAATAACTTAAAAATTTTGATAAAGTATTAAAATTATTGTTAAGAATAAATTAGAGTGGCTCAAATTAATTAATATTTTTTATTTAAAATTATCAAAAATAATTTGTATTTAAAGTATAATTAATAAAAATAAATTAACTTATTTATAAAAAATAGTAGGCAGTTATATATCCGGATAAACATTTAATTTTTTTTAAATAATAAATATATTTATAGAAAAAAAAATTTATTTGAATATACATATTATATTATGACAGATAAATATAAACACTATATATTTAAATAATTTAAGTGCATTCAGTTATTCTCGTCTATTTTAGTATTCGTGATTTTTTATCTGTAATTTTTATATTTTTAGTATTTTTTAATATTTAATGTTATTATTTTAATATGTATAAAAATAATTTTATTACTAATTTTAATTTTTTGTTATATATATTTGTTTTAGAAATAGAATATATTTAATGAATTTTTATTTTTTTTTACAATTCTTTCATAAATCATTAGTTTAAACTTTTGTTTTGATATTATTTTTACTATTTAAATATATTTAAATTATTTATGGTACATAACATATTATTTACACAAATTTATTTCTTAAAATTTGAGACTATTTGAAATATTTTATTTTAGAAGTTTATTTATAATTTTTTTAGAAGATAACCTTCATAATTCAAATTATTTAACATGTAAATATAATCGTAATTTTTACATTTAGTGTTTAATATATAATTAAAAATTAATTGATATGTTAATTATATAGTTATAAGTTTTATATTACAAATTATTAAAAAATTAAAAGATAGTCAATTTAGATTGGATATGGAAGGCCACCGGTGCTCTTTGATGACGTGTCTCTCCTGGATTTGGAAAGGAAATTTGATTTATAAAAAGGTACCGTGGCTCCCAACGGGAGGAACAGCCGGGCTGCGAGGGCTGCTGCGAAATTCTGAACTCAGCGTTTAGGGTTCTGATTGGGGACAAAAATCAAAAATCCAAAAGGTCTCGGCAATGGAAAGTGCATTCGCGAGCGCTTCGGTGATCTCGGACCAAAGGCAAAAGATCGAACAGTACAAGCACATACTTTCCTCCGTGCTTTCATCCAACGACATAGTTCAAGCAAAGAAGTTCATTGATCACAGTATTCCTTCTCGAAACCGTTCACTTAGGTTTGCTCTATTTACTGGATTTTTATCGGTGTCTTCTTCATGTTAATTAAGTGATTTTCTTTCAGTGTTATCCGACGATGTCCCGTTGGTGGTGTCGCGGCAGCTTTTACAGACTTTTGCTCAAGAGTTAGGGAGATTGGAGCCGGAAACCCAAAAGGAGATTGCCCATTATACCCTCTCTCAGATTCAGCCTCGCGTTGTTTCCTTCGAGGAACAGGTTCGTTTTGGATGATGAGTCGTTGCTCGGGGCTGTGGTTAGTTTCTATTTTTTTTGAAAAAACTATGGGATGTGGTTGGTTTTCTAATTTGCAGAAACGTAGAAGTTCTCACATTAGATATGATTCTTAAGGAAGGGATTCTAGGTGTGGCTCCTAGTTAACTTTCCATTATTTTAACACAATTTCTTCTAGATTACACCCTGTATTCTTTTTGCAATCAGATGGTTTTTATAAATTTCCAGCAATGTTTTCAATGAAATTAATGGAAAAGGTAATTGAACTCATGTAGAACTTCCCTTTTGTCTAAGATAATAATGATGCAGTGCATTTCAGCTGGTCAGCGGTTGTAATCTTTTGGTAGGATATGTTAGTATTCAATTTGAGATGCAAATTATTTGTGAGTTTCAGGTGCTAATAATTAGAGAAAAGCTTGCTGGTTTGTATGAGTCGGAACAGCAGTGGTCAAAAGCAGCTCAGATGCTTAGTGGAATTGATTTAGACTCCGGAATGAGGTCTGGTAGTCTCATATTTAGTTTGCTTGTGGGAGCAGGTTTACTGCAATATTTTGATAAATTCAAAATATATTTCAAAAAAAGATTTTGATAAATTCATTTTGATTGTATGTGGAATTTTTGCAATGTCCATCAGGGCAATAGATGATACATTCAGGTTGTCAAAATGTGTGCAGATTGCTCGCCTGTATCTTGAGGTATTTACTTTCTTATCAAAATATTGTTAGTGGACTGGGGAGTATAATCTGTTATCTCTGAAAATAAAAATTGGCTCTACTCTTTTGCATTTAATTTAGATTCTAATCTTCAACCTGAAAAAGGGATTACCTAGCAATGCCGTGTGGGGTCTTTGTCTGTGGATTGCATCCTCTGGGATGTTGATGCTGATGACTCTTGGCGGAATATGCTGTGGATATCCCCATACATTATGTTCTATTTTTCTTTTCAAGTTTTGATTAATAATCGTCTGTATAACTGACTTCTTCATTTGTGCATTTATAGGATGATGATGCTGCTAACGCTGAAGCTTTTATAAATAAAGCTTCATTCTTAGTCAGCAACAGTCATCATGAAGTATTGAATTTACAGTACAAGGTATGGCAATTTCTGACAGATGACATCTGTATTAGGTCCTGGAAACCTGCTTGCTTATGAATTTAATCCTTATTTTCTTCTTGTCAGGTTTGTTATGCTAGGATTTTGGATTTAAAAAGGAAGTTCCTAGAAGCAGCACTACGATATTATGACATATCTCAAATTGAAAAGCGCCAGATTGGGGATGAGTATGTACATGTTATTCCTATATTCTGTTTATCCAACTTTTTGGATCTAAAGAGTCCAAAAATCATTGTTGAAAATATTCTGCAAAATGAAAAGAATTCTTAATCTGTCTTTGCAAATTACCCTCATATTCTACTTGTGATTGATGTAGATAGCCCAGGCAAAGGCTTGGAAAGTGATAACAAGTAGAGAGTGAAAAAAAGAAAGGAAAAAAAAAGATCATAATAAATAGTATGCTATCATCTGGATGTCCGGCCCAGACAAAAGAAAGTCTTCTTTCTTCAAATATATTATTCTTGTTCTTTCCTCTAAAATATACTTAGCTATATGCAATGGCCTCTTTTTTTTGTGAAAGTGAAAAGTGGAATTTTATGGAATAGAATTGAAGGGGTGTTGCTCAATTACAAAACATTTGTACACAAAGGTAGAATTCACTCATTTATCAAGATTTAATGACTTATGATTTTTATCTCATATTGTTTTTATATTTATAGAATCCCTAAGGTTAATATTAGAAGTAAAGATAAAAACAAAAATTCTGAATTTAAATGTCTTAGTAATACATAAAATCTAGCAAGGACCACTTGGATAGGAATGGTATTATTGTTCCATCATATTATGTTGGAGAAGATGTAAGGGAACATCCTTATTGTATTTACCATTTCACCATAATCATAGTTGTTTGCCTCTTTCACCCTCTTTTCTATGAGTGGTCCTAGGATCCAATCCCCTCCATGTAACACAACCTACGGCCCTTTGCATGTCAGTCTCATCTTGCAAAACCACATCTATTCATTTTTTAGCACCAAACAACTCTAGATATTGTTTCTTTTAAGATCTCTGTAACTAATTAATGTAGTAAGCCCTTGCAGTTCCAGATTCACCCTCTTTTCTATGAGTGGTCCTTGGATACAATCCCTTCCATATAACACAACCCACAGCCCTTTGCATCTCTTTCTCATCTTGTAAAACCACACATATTCATTTTTTAGCATCAAAGTATTCTAGCTATTGTTTCCTTTAAGATCTCTGTAACCAATTAATGTGGTAAGCCCTTGCAGTTCCTGATTCACTTTCTTTTCCTTTCTAGGTTTTGGGAGAAATGACAACCCCTATATCTATCCTTGACAGACCCATTTGCATGCAATTAAGTTTTTTGATCAAGTCATTTAGGTCTGTAGATTCCTATAATGTATTGGCTTAACAGCTATGGAGTTATCATCATGAACTTTTTTATAATGGCAACAGGAGGGTACAAAACACTAATGGCCATCATGGAAACAGGTAAAAGACCATAACTGAGTCCTTTGCTTCCACATCTACCACCTGTATGCAAAGATTCAGGCGTAAAAACTAGATAAGGATGTGCATTAGGGGCTAGAAGAGGAATCCAGGGAGGCTGATCAAAGTCGTTAGAAAGATGTTTAGAATGACTGGGAAGAGAATCAACTCCATCTATTGCTAAAAAATCTGTTTGAACAGCAATATCTTCAATAAAGCTGCAGATGTTGTTTCTCAAGTTTGCATATCTTTAATAGAGTCGCACACGCTATCTCTCAGGTTTATATGTCCCTCCTTACTTTTTCCATGAGTACATGCTTTTGCATGAAAGCATAGCTAAGCCCCTCCAGAGCAACCTCTAACTAGTTTGATCAGTCTTTGTTTATCTTTTACTACTTCATGTTCGAATTTATCAATCATTATTAATCCTGTGTTGATATTCTGGCTAGTGAATACAGTGCTTGTACTTCCAGGACACTTTGTTACCACCCATAAGATAGAACAATCTGTAGTGGATTTACATAAGAAGCAATAGGAGCCAGATCAACATATGTAAAGAACATATGGGACTTTTAAGAACGAGAGTAGACAAGGGAAAAAAAGGCTTTAAAAGCTTTAGGATCTAACTGGTCACTAGGCTGTTATGAATGAAGAAATCAATGGCCACAAAAAATAGTTGGAGGCCAAAAACACAAACTATACTCGGAAGTAGATAATATGAGGAACTTGACCTTGAATGATGGAAGATTCAATTTATATGGTAGCATGTAGGACCAATCTGAAACAATATGAAATAATGAGTATGAGTGGTATTGATTAAGTGCTGAAAGTTGTTTTATGTAGTAACGCCAATTTTTTTTATGGAGTATGTGGGCAAGAGGATTGATGAATCTTATTGATGCAGAATGTGTTAGTACTAGGTTTCTTAAATAAATTAGCAATTGCAATTGTATTAAATTGAAAATCATTATGTTATTTTAGGAGTCTACTATTGTACTATTCAAGAGTATTCTTATGGTTTTAGTAATTTAGGGTTTTATTCTTCTTAGAATTAGGAGTTTACTCTTATGAAATGGGGTGTTAATTGGGTGGTGGAGGGTGACTTTAATATGGTGTTGAAGAGGAGTGAAAGATCTGGGGACCAATTTTCGGTTGTTGAGGAGTTTAAAAATAACATCAAAGGATTGAATCTGATGGATTTGCCATTATCCGGTGGTTGTTGGACATGGTCCAAGGATAGAAGCAACCCATCTTTTTCTAGAGTTGACATTTTTTTGTGTATGCAGATTTCATTGTTCAACTCATAGGATTGACTCAGAAAGTGCTGCAGAGAACAACTTATGATCACTTTCCTATATGCATTGTTTATGATAGAATTGACTGGAGCCTAGTTCCGTTTAGAATTGATAATAAGTGGTTGGAAGTTGAGAGTTTCAGAAGCATGATAGAGAAAAAGTAGAAAGAGATTGAGATTCGTGGCAAAGCTAGTTTTAGGGTGGTTTGCAAACTGAGACTATTGAAAGAGGAGATAAAACCATTCCGGCTAGCATAGCAAAGAAACTTGAAAACATTCAATGCAGATTTCTTCGGGGTGATGTGGAGGGGAATAGAAAATATCATTTAATAAGATGGGAGGAGGTAAAGAAACTATTGTGGGAGGGGGGGGGGGGGGGAGGGGGGCTTGGTTTAAGGTCCATTAGAGAACTCAATAATGCTCTTCACGGAAAATGGTTATGGAGATTTCTTATGGAGGAGGAGAGGCTGTGGAGGAGGGTCGTGCATGCAAGCTGGGGGGAATTGGGAGAAGGAGAGGGGAAGAAGGGGTAGATTCAAACCGCATGGGAGGAGTTGTTGGAAGAAAATCAGGGATGACAACAATGTTTTCATGGGCTGTGTGGGGGTGGCAGCTTGGAAATGGTGAGGATATTAGTTTTTGGGAGGATGAATGGATGGGTAGTTTTAAACTTAAAGATCATTTCAAAAGAATTTTTGAGATTGCTAGTGATAAAGAGGTGAGGGTGAAGGACATGTATGAAAATATGGGAAAAGGGAAGACTTGGAATGTGAAAGTTACAAGGAATCTGCAGGATTGGGAAATTAATGAATATTGCAACTTGCTGTTGACTTTGGACAGCATGAAGGTGAAAGAAGCAAGGGATAAGAGAGTATGGAAGCCTGATGAGAAAATTAGTTTTTCTGTGAAATCGATGTACAATCTTCTTGACACAAATGCTGGAAATGCTATCAGTTCAGATCCCTTCAAACAGATATGGAAAAGTGGGATTCCTCCTAGGATGACTTTTTTTACGTGGGAAGCCGCTAATGAATGCATTTTGACTATTTGATATATTGAAAAGAAGAGGTAACACCATGGTTAATAGATGCTATATGTGCAAATTCGACGAGGAGACCTGCAACCATCTACTTTTGTGGTATCCGATGACCGACAACATTTGGAACACTGTTTTGGGTCTGCTGGGATTAAGTTGGGTTATGGCTGAAAATGTGAGTAAACAATTGTGGGGGTGGACAGTGTATTGTAAGAAGAAAAAACATTTGTTCCTTATTCCATTAACTATATTTTGGGTTGTGTGGAAGGAAAGAAATGTAAGAGTTTTTGAGGGCATAGAAACTAATATTACAGAAATTAAAGATGGGTGGATCTATACTTTTGGTTCTATTTTGTTAAATCATGACATCAAAGATTGGGATGATTTTGGTTAGGTCATGGACCACAATAGAATTGTAATATATACTTTGTACATGGGCGATACCCTCTTGGTACCTTTATGAATAACATTTTTTATCTGATATTTCAAAAAAAAAAAAAAAGAAAGAAGAGATAAAAAAGTGGACCAAAGAGGAAGGGAGGAAAGAAGCGGAGAGAACGAACAAGATCATCCAAGAAATGGATGACATCAACAGGGAAGAGGGGGAACAACATACTTCGGAGGAGGTTAGAGCAAGAAGAGAAGGTTTGAGGGTTGACTTGGCTTACAGAATGAGGATAAATGAGATCTCATGGAGACAAAAATCGAGAGAGAAGTGGATAAAAGAAGGGGATAGAAACACCAAATATTTTTACTGCTTGGCTAGCCATAAGAGGAGATGTAACTGTGTCGAAGAATTAACTGTGGACAATTGTACTATCAAGGGTAACAAAGATGTGAGAGAAGAAGCCACAAATTTCTTTTCTAAGCTATATTGTGATGATTTTGGTAAAAGACCAAGACTTGATAACCTGTAGTTTGAGATGATAGATGAGGTTGCCAGATTCGGTGTTGAGAAGGAATTCACGAAAGAAGAGATTAAAGAGCCTCTCATGGATTGTCATGATGACAAGGCCCAATGTCCCGATGGGTTCAACATGAGTTTTCTGTAGGAATTTCAGCATGTGATTAAGAATGATCTGGTTGACGTGTCTAGAGAGTTTCATAATGCAGGGTCATTTTTGATGTCTCTAAATTCCACTTTTTTGGTCCTTATTGCTAATAAAAAAGGGGGTGAAAACATAAAAGACTTCAGACCGATTAGTTTGGTTTGCATCTGCAAGCTAATTTTCAAAGTCCTTTCCAAAAGATTGGCGAGTTTTCTGGGGTTGATTATTGGGAAATACTAGCATGTTTTTGTGGAAGAGAGACAAATTATGGATACAATGATAGTGGCCAATGAGATCGTGGACGATTTTAGTAAGCAACAATAGGGAGGAGATTCTATGCAAGTTAGACATGAAAAAAAGCATACAATCATGTGAGTTGGGACTTTATGAATTATATGTTGAGTAGGCTTGGCTTTGGATGGAGGTGGAGAAATTGGATTCGGATGTGCATATCTACAACCTCATTTGTTGTGATGATCAATGGTGACCCTTCCCAGTTTTTCAAGGCGTCTAGTGGTTTTAGATATGACCCTCTATCGCCCTGCTCTTCATTATTGTTAAGGAAGTCTTGAATAAAATAATTGCTAAAGCGAATGAACTGGATCTCTTGGGAGGAGTGTGGGTGGGAAGAAGAAATCAGGAAGTGGAAGTCTTTCATCAGTTTTTTGCGAATAATACATCAATCTTTTATAAACTGGAGGAGGGGTTGATCTTGAGACTTAGTTGTATTCTGTTGTGTTTTCAAGTGGTTTCTGACTTTTACATAAACTTGAATAAATCAGAAATGGTCAGCTTAGGTGGTTGGGATAGCGATGAGTCCCTTGCGAGTCTACTAGGGTGTAAAATGACAAAGTTTCCTGTCAAGTATTTGGGTCTTCTCTTGGGTGCTAAATATAAGAATTTAGGGACTTGGGACTCGGTGATCGAGACTTTTGAAAGGAGATTAGCTTGCTGGAAGAAGAACTTTTTTTTAAAGGAGGTCGACTTACTCTTATAAAAAAATCTACTTATCTATTATTTGTCTTCCCTTACTATTCCAATGAAAATTGGAGAGGCTTTGGAAAGAATGCAATGATGTTTCCTTTAGGGTGATGCTAAGAGCATGAAGAAATATCACTTGGTGAAGTGGGAGGACGTGAGGAGGCCGGTGAGGTTTCTGCTCGTTGGTCGAGATGAATATGATTTTGCAAGGTAAATGGTTGTGGAAATATTTTAAGGGGGATGATAGTTTGTGGAAAAGAATGGTCGATGCTTGTTGAGGGAGATGAATGGATAATGAGTCCTGGTGCTCATTGCTCTCATGGCTCCAGTTTGTGGAGGGGGATTGGTTTGAACAATGGAAAACTCACTTGTAATGTCAAGTGACAGGTGGGGGGGGGTGATAAAATTCGTTTTTGGATCAATGAGTGGATTGGTAATTGGAAAGCTTAAAGATTAGTATTCACAAATTTTTGCTATCACCAAGAGTAAAAGTTATTATGATGGAGAAGGTTTATGGTGGCGGAGGTGGGGGTGTTGGGGAGGTGTAGAATGTGGAAGTGGAGCAGAATTTGAATGATTGGAAGGGTGGAGAATATGAAGCTTTGTTGTAGTTACTCTCATGTTCATAGGACCTCAAGTAGGGATGTAGTATTGTGGAAACTAAAACAAGATGTACTATTTATTGTGAAATCCTTTTATAATACGTTGATGAATACTAGTGATCAAGCTTGCCAACTATTTTCTTATAAATAGGTTTGGAAGGTCCATGCTCCATCTAAAATCACTTTTTTTGCATGGGAAGCAGGAAGGGAGTACACTTTGACCATTGATAATCTTATGAGAATGGGCAGAGTTATGGTGAATGCATGCTACTTATGTAAAAATGTGGCTGAGACTTGTAACCATCTTCTTCTATGGTATCCTATGGTTTAGTACTTATGGTCTATGGTGTATAGTCTTCTGGGTATTACATGGGTGGAAGCGGGCTTGGTTAAGGAGGAAATTTGGGCATGGGGGGAATTTGTAAAAAGAAGAAATGTATTAGACTTATTCCTTTGTCTATTTTTTGTGTGGCTTGGAAAGAAAGAAATCAGAAGGCTTTTAAAGGGGTAGAGAGTGACATTCCCATTAAGTACCTTGGTTTGCTGGTGGGTTCCAAATTCAAGGAAGGGAGTGTCTGGGATCCTGTGATCGACATGTTTGAGTGCAGATTGGTCGGGTGGAAGAGTAGATTCCTGTCTGAGGGGGGTAGATTAACTCTAATAAAAAGTATGTTGGCTTACCGATTTATTATCTCTTTGCCTTGACTATTCCCGTGAAAATTGCCAGAAGATTGGAATATATCCGGTGTCATTTTTTGTGGGGGGATGAAGAAGGGAGGAGAAGGTATCATCTTGTGAAGTGGGAAGATGTGAAGCTGTCGGTTGACTATAGGGGGATTGGACTTGAGCGCTCTTGTTGAAATGAACATTGCCTTACATGGAAAGTGGATATGGAGGTATTGGTGTGATGACAATGTGCTACGGAACAGAGTTATTGATACTCGGTGGTAGGGTGTGGAATGTGATTGTGAACAAGGACCTTAACAATTGGAAGGTTAATGAATATGAGACAATAATCCATTTATTACCTTTCGTTCAAGCAAGTGATGAGAGAAACTGCATCATGTGGAAGTTGACGAAAAATGGTAGCTTCTCTTTTAAGTCCTACTATCATTATTTGGTAGGCAACTGGAGGGAGGGGGTGCAAAGGTTGCCAGCTAGCCAGATTTGGAAAGTTCAAGCTCTGTCTAGAATTGCTTTCTTTGCTTGGGAAACAAGGAGGGAATGCATCTTAATGATTGATAATCTCATGAGAAGAGATAGAACTATGATAAATGGTTGCTATCTATGTAAAAAAGACTCGGAATCTTGCAGTGATATTCTCCTCTGGTGTTCTGTGGTTTTTGAGTTTTCACCCTTATGGTGTATAATCTGATTGGCAACAAGTGGGTGATTGCTGGGTTGGTAAGGAGGAACTTTGGGCTCAGAAGGAGTTATGTGAAAAGAAACCTCATTTAATGCTTATCCCTTTTAACGAATTTTGGGTTATTTGTTAAGAGCATAACAGTAGGGATTTGGAAGGTGTAGAGGGTGACATGACAAGAATTAGGGTAGATGATTGAACTTTTTTGGTTCGGTTATATTAGGTCATGACATGTATAGGTGAGATGATTTTGGGAATGTCGTAGATACCATTACTAAATTGTAAATGTTTTTGTACATGGGTGGGTACCCCCTTAGTGTCTATTGATAAATTTTCTACACTTCTTATTTCAAAAAAAAAAAATATTTGTCTCTATTTTTTTTGAGGCACATGTATAAGGTTGAGGATTCTGGATATGTCATTGATAGTCTTACCGGATTGTAAATATCTTTTGTAAACAAGTTGCACTCCCTTGGTGCAATAGTTTTGATGTACTCTTTGTACTTTTTATCTAAAAAAAAATCGTTGCTCTATTTTCTGTATTAAGTGGCTCATTTAGTTCTTAAAAGTGACTATAGAAGTAGAAATAAGCATTCTTAATTTTCTAGGTTGTTATTTTTCTATTTAACTAATTTACTTATTCTCTTCTTAAATAAAAAGTATATATATTTTTTAAAATACTTACATTAACAATATATATAATATGGTATATCATGATATTATGTACATTTTAATGAATTTGTTTAATAATTACAATTGATTATCTATCTGCAACAACATTTTATCCAAGCATGTAGTTACTTATTTTTAAATGGAAATAACTTGCTTTTAAGTAACTTAAAAGTATCTTGCTGTTTTAAGCATTTTTTTTTTCAGCAATTCCACATAATCTATACAACTATGTAGAAACCTATGCTTTTATATCCCAATAGATGTTTTGCTCTCCTCCAAATTCACTGGATATCCTTGAGTGCCAAAGGCAGTGTGAACTCTGTTTTCTTTAATGCTTTTTCTCTTTTCTACTTCTACACACACCCAAAGAAACATAGTTAAAAATATATTTTGTGGATTATGTTCTCCCTTCCACATCTTTTACCAATGCTGGTACATGCTAGATGTTCTTGGATGAAATTATTGATGCTTTGCTATAATTGACTGCTATAATCTACTAGAGAAATTGACGAAGATGCTCTGGAGCAAGCTCTATCTGCTGCTGTGACATGTACCATTTTGGCTGCTGCTGGCCCTCAGCGTTCTCGTGTTCTTGCCACTCTGTACAAAGTAAATTTTCTTTCTTGGTGGAAGGTAATTTGAGAGTTTCATCTGCATAGTCAACTCAATGTGCTGATGTGTTGGGATATGGTTCAGGACGAACGATGTTCAAAATTGAAAATCTATCCTATATTGCAGAAGGTTCTCTCTCTCTCTCTCTCTCTCTCTCTCTCTCTCTCTCTCTCTCTCTCTCTCTCTCTCTGTGGGGCATACACACGGCATCTGACATCTGCATTCTCGACAATGCCTGCACCCACACTTGTGTGCAAATTAACCCTGCATTTGTTTTAGCTACACTCATCGACCCTTTTTTCCATCTTGGTAGTTGATGTTGTGGTACTGTGGGTTGCCAGGTGTATCTAGAGAGGATTTTGAGAAAACCAGAAATCGATGCTTTTTCTGAAGAACTGAAACCACATCAGGTTGTAATAATTTTCCCTTTCAGTCCACAGGCAGCGTATCCAGAATTTATGTTTTCTTATTCCAAGGCATAATGGATATATGTCACCTTTTTCTTTCGAGCAGAAAGCGCTTCTGCCTGACAATTTTACCGTTCTGGATCGTGCCATGATTGAGCATAATCTTTTGAGTGCAAGCAAGCTTTACACAAATATAAGGTTTAATATCTTATGTAGCTTACTATCTTTCATCTATTCACTTTACTGATGTGACTGTTTATTTCTTCTGAACTTACTCATTTCAATATTGGCGTAGTTTTGATGAGTTGGGCACTTTGCTGGGTATTGCTCCTCAAAAGGTACAATTCTAACTGATACAGTGTTGCATCCTCATCAAGTGTATTTATTTATTATCTCAAACATGTAGCCCTCGTGAAGTTCTATTCTATTTTATTATAATGAGATATCAAGCATCATCCTTGGGGGGTTTTGCATGCATTGTGTTTCTCAGACTTCTGTTTTTGTAAATCTTGTGTTCCTCTATGTTGATTAATGCGGATTTGTTAGATGTAGGAAAATGCTAAACTTAAACTCGAGTTCACAATATTAATTGTGAGCTCAAGTGTCTTTTGGCCTTTTTTTAAAGAATAACAGTTTGGAAATCATAATATAACAGTTAAAAATTTAGTGCTTACAACTAATGATATAAGCTCATGCATTATAGAAGGTCCTCTTCTGTATTGGCATGTTCCTCAACACTTTCTCTTCAGCTTCATCATAAACTTGTATGCAATTCAGACTCACGAGTCACTGTGGTGAAGCTTATTCTGCTTTGTGGTTGTTTAGGGTCTGGTTAGTTTTAGAAAATCTTTTAACAAAATATTAGCAAAAGTTGTTGCTTTTCTAAATAAAGAGATATATGGTTTAGCTGATTAGAATTGAAACATTTTGGTAGAAACTATTTTGTTAATATATAACAATTTCAATGGAAAATTGTTTGAAAATCAAAATATGAAGTGGCATAGAAAATTTTTATAAAATTCTTTGGTTTGTTTTTTGTTATTCATCCTTTCTTCTGTTCCCTCCTTCCATATTGATATTACATCTGTCAACTCAAAGATTTGAACATTGACTTTAAACAGTTGTTCACATTCTTTTTCAGGCTGAGAAGATAGCGTCAAGAATGATTTACGAGGATAGAATGAGGGGTTCAATTGATCAGGTATATAGTTATTGTTTACAGGATTCTATTGACTTTCAACAACTCAAAGATTTGTTGATCAGTTTTGAGGAAACCGTGAAACTTTAATTTTTGTTTCCATTTTTGTGTTAATTATTTAATTATTTTTTGTGAAACTTTGAGTGGAGGATACCTTGTTCTTAATTATGTGTTTTAGCATTCTTTCTCCAATGAATCTTCTTTTATCAAAAATTATTTCAATGATTATCTAGAGACAAGTAGAATTTTTTTTTTTTGAGAAATAAGAGACAAGTAGCAATTTTATATCATTAGTCAGGAGCTGACTTGCATATTTTGTCTTTTTTGACAGCTAAAGTTTCAATAGAAATTCTGCTTGTTTCCTTTTTAATCTATTGCAACTTTGAAATTAGGTTACAAGAGCTTTGGTGCTTCATCATTTAATTCCACTAGGACAAGTATTTGTTAAAAATGTCTGCTTCTTCCTTGCCTCAAAACAAGTCCCTGATCCTTCTTCTCCTTCCTTGCCATATCTGTCTGAGATCTCGTTTCTTGATCTATCCAAAAATTGACTATCATTGCTTCTTGTGACCGCCCTTGGCTGGTGTTCACGTACTTGGGAGTCTTCAACCGCCCCCGATGATATCCTATCTGTGCTTGAGTGAGTCTAGAAGGATGCCTGCTTCTTCTTCATCAGCTACTCTCTCTTCATCGCCACATGTGGAGCACTTTTCTCATTGGCACCCTTGGCTCCCTTCTTGTTGTTTCTACTGTTGTTGCACTCCGGTTTCTTTTCGACTTCTTTTGGGAAGACCCTCTTATCCTCTTCAGCTGTCACCTAAACGACTAACTGCTTTTACTCGCTCTGTTCCTTGCCTCCCTTTTGGCTCTCTGGTTCACTGCTTGCTTCTGTACCTTGGCCTTGGGACTTGCCATCAACCTTCTCATCTATGTGGTTCATCCTGTGTTGAGAAACTCTAATAGATTGTTTCTTGACGAGGAGGAAGTTGCCTCCGGAGGCTCAATCTTTGATTGTGGGTGACATGTTTTGGGACGAAGATGTGTTCTGGGGATTTGGAGAAATTAGGGTTTAGGGTGACGATTGCTGATCATGAGAATAGATGCTCGAAAAGGAAAACAGATGAGAGAAGATGAGGGTTGGGTAGAATTTTAGGGCTCACCAAAATAATTGCCTGTATTATTTTTTTTAATTTGTAACCAGTCCACATCTAATTTGTTAACGTCACTTTAGATGCTACGTGATATTTGACGTGACATTCACTAGTACATAGACAATAAAAAAGTGTCACGTGTCGTCAAATTTGACACGTGACCCCAAACTTAGTGGCGGTAACTATCGTTAACAGGAAAGGACTTAATTGAAATTTTTTTAAAAGTATAAAGAATAATTTAACTGAAAATTGAGACAAACTAATTCGAACAAAATTAATAGTACAGAGACCAAAACATTATTTTAGCTTAGTATGTGATTTTGATGAATAGTATGGATTCGTTGATAGAGAATCCAATGATCTCCTAGAGTTTAAAGTACTCAAGAAACTTTTTGAGATATATTTTTTTCTGCATATCTTATTCAGATTACTATTATGTTTTATACAAGAAAACATAACTTCTTCCAAGAATAATAAACTCCCTACTAGGAAACAATTATCATCATATTAAAAACTACTTTCACACTTATCCTCTATACTGATTTGAAGGAGCTCTTAGGTTCATTGCATTCAAGATTTGATGCTGCTAAAGAAATAGTGAATCTAGAGCTGGCTGGTTTTGCTGGGGATGTTGTGGATGTTATCGAGAAAATTGATTCTTCATATTCAGAAGAGCAGAAAATGGTAGAGGATTTCCTAGTTCTTGCTCAAATTAGAGATGACCTGTTCTCAGTTTCTTGCTAAATGTGAAAAGCATTATCCAAGATTTAACTGAGAAAAGACAACAATGTCAGACAGGAATGGTGAAGTGGTTGTTCACATGAATGCTCTTTACACGTTGCACTAGGTTATTGATGTTCCATAAGGAAAGCAAACCAATTGATGAGATATCACTTCATAAATTTAAGAAATGTTTAGACAGCATTGCTGCTGTTAGAATGAGTTGGGTGCCTACCTTCAGGTCTGCTGATTCGGGTTCCCATTATCCTCTATATCAGAGACTTGATGCTCAATCAAAATTGCAAGAACAGACCTGTGTGTCTTCTCTTCATGAGACAGGTTGGTGCAGTTCTACGGGGGCTGCTGATCGGAATGACCAACCTTCCAGAGAGGGTTCTATGTTTCCGGATGAAAAGTCACTAACACGGAAATCTCAGTTTGATTTTCTTTCAGAAGAGCAGCGGTTTCATCTAGGTGGAGGCAGTTACGCGGGGAAGTTATTGAATGATTCTGGTAGTACTTCACCGAAAGAGCAGCAACAACATCTAGTTGGATTATTTAATAAGCCGGAGCATAATCTAGATGTATCTGATTTAGTAATCTGTAGGATATGCGAGGAAGGTGTTACTATTGCTCATATGGATTCCCATTCTTATATATGTGCATATGCAGATGCGTGTGAACTAAATTGTATAGATGTAAATGAACACCCCTCAAAACTTAAGCGTATATCCTCCCATTGGAAGCCCTGAAATTTTAAGGATACAAAGTACGAACTCTGCTATGACACCAGATGGTTATTCTCCCAAGATAAATGAGCAGCGAAATAAAGGGGTTGAAGGAATGTTTGAAGAATGACCAACCTTCCAGAGTGTGTTGTATGTTTCCGGATGAAAAGTCACTGACACAGAAATCTCAATGGATGTATCTGATTCAGTAATCTGTAGGATATGTGAGGAAAGTGTTCCCGTTGCTCATCTGGACTCCCATTCTTATATATGCACATATACAGATAAGTGTGAAGTAAATTGTGTAGATGTAAATGAACGCCTTTCAAAACTTGAGGAATTACTGAACAGATTATCGAGTCCTGAAACTTGAGCCCTTATCCTCCCACTGGAAGCCCTGAAATTCTAGAAACCACCTTTAAACTTATCGTAATAACTATTTATATCATCAAATAAAACTCAGATAGCTAATTAAAATAGCAAAAGTTCTGTTCTAGCAGTCTTGTGTCATATGAGCCATGCTTCAATCATTTCCAGTAGCCGTGTGGCTCATAACACCATCACAAAGGAGGGCAGGCCTCCAAGGCTGAGGAAAGTGGATATAGGACCCACTCCCAGAGGTAACAAAGGCAAGTTTTTTGACAATTTGGATTAGCTTCCTTTGGGAGTCTTGAGAAGAAAACTCGGTACATTGGAGAAGAGGTGAAGAAACAAAATATGGAATATAATAATGATTATTTGCAGAATGCAGAATGGCAAGGACGTCATTAGTAGTATGTCCAATACTATTCTCATGGTGAAGCTCCATTTAAACAGCAAAAAGATGAAAACAAGAACAAAACCGAAAACAATTTAAAAAGCAACTAAATATATCTGAAAAACCATAATATCAACCCGCAAAAAGAAAAAAAATCGCATTACCTCTTTAACCAAGTCTGAAACTTTTACTAACTTCAATGTTGTCTCCATAAGCAGGTGGAAGATTTTTGTACTTTGAGAGGTTTTTAGTTTGCAACGAACTTGAGAGAACTAAAAAATGATGATTTATTTGATCTGAGGTGATGATAAAAAGAGTAAACTTGTTGGAGTTATTGTTGTCCTAATGAATGTCACGTATTATTGAAGACTTGTCTGTTGTGTTCTCTTTCTTTCTCCTTCCCCCGCCCGCGGTTTGGGCAGTGGGCTTTGGCCTTTCCCTCGACTTGGTGCCTTTTCTTTCCTTAAATAGGATAGTCAACCCCAGGACTGTTAAGGTAATAAGCCTGCTGGAGGTGACGGCTAGGCTTAGAAATCTCAATATCAGTCTGTAGCTGTCTGCCTAGGTTATAAGTTATCCAAGTAAAATGAGAGAAAAGAGACCTGCATTTTTATTCCTCTGTATTACTACCACACGATTTTCATTTCAGGTGGAAGCTGTGATACATTTTGAAGATGACACTGAGGAGCTGCAACAATGGGATCAGCAGGTATTTTCTGCAAATTTTATTGGGACAATATCTAGGAAGAAGTTTACGGAATTGTGTGTTTTGAGCTTAAGTTTACATCTAGTGGCTCCTAACTTTGGCATTTGATTTGCCAGATCGTTGGCTTGTGTCAGGCTCTCAATGATATCCTAGATGGAATGGCAAAGAAGGGATTACCAATTCCTGTCTGAGTGACGCATAGTTGGGTGTTCGTTTAGTCAATGAAAAGTTAACTGTCCAGCCCCTTTCAGACTATTTGTGCAATTTTGTGTAATGCTCGCATCTCGCAATAGTCAATTGCATGCAGATTGTATTTCTCTGTATCCAATTTTCAGATTAGTTATATTTCTTTCAGTAACAAAGCTCTGGCAACTTGTCTAGGACCGAGTTTGAGCAGCAGCAGCGGACATTAATTCAATTTCTTTAGTTGAAAAATCATAAAAAAAAAAATTTAATGTAAATTAATTTGCTCAAAATCATAGCTCAACCAACCTCATTCTTCTCACTTTTGAATGAAAAGTAATATGTAGAAGTCCGCACGTAGAAATGTAAATCAGTCCAAAATCCGTTTAAGGCCATTTAGCTAGAGAAGTCAAAGAAAGCAGATATTGTGCAACTTAACGAGAAACAGCAACAACAATTAGGAGCAAATCAGGAGCCAAAAATAAAAAATAAAAACATGTTATCTCATTAAGTTATGAATGACAAAATAATATAAATCAAACTGAAATTTTAGTAAAAATAATATTTTAATTATATATCAAATATGAAAACGATCACTAATTTTTTTTAAAGATCAAATAGTTAGTATCTGTAAGTTGAGTTTGGATATAGTAAATCTGAGCCAAATTTAGAATTTTAATATTATAGAAATGAAATTATTTAAACGAAAATAATAGCTTATAAGGTGATTTTCGTTGTGAAATTGGTGATATAAATAAGTTGGTTCAATTATATAACGAAATATGGAGATTATAATTAAATTTTATGTATAAATTAATTAGTGCATAGACCAAATATTAATAAAGTAGAAAAACTAGCCTAAACATTAAGGCAAAACTAGATATCAAATTTAATATTAAAAAGCAAATGAGGTATTATGAAAATCTGAGATGGGTAAAGTTAAGAGAGAGGAAAGCCAAATATGAACAAAGAAGATTAAATTTGTATTTGATACCAGGGAAGTGTTTGTACCTCTTTTCTTGGGGAAATGTTTAAGATATGGAGGCACCATGCTTTCAAGGCATGGTAGCACTCCCCTCTGCAGAATTCAAGAACAGCCCACCTTTGCTTACCTAGAGAGAATGTCGTACGACCTGTAGCTTTGCTACCATCTACATGCAGTTGCAAGCGCAAACTGACTGCTAGAATCTAGTGACTCAGTAAAACATGCTTGCTCAGTTTACATTACAATAATACCACTTTATTTTCAAAAAAGGATTATCAGAAGAAACAAGAGCAACTAGTTAAGTCATAAATCCTGTTCGGAACAGATAAAATTATTTCATACATAGATACACGCCTGCACAGACATACTCCCAAGTGTCTCGGAAATTTGGTAAAGCCAACATCCAAATCGGAACTATACTATTCCTTCTTTTATCAACATTATTCCCCATTTGTGGGAAACAGTTTGAAACTTATAGTTTATACATTAAATTGTCGTTCTAATATTAATTATCCTCGTACATAATCATTATTTTTAACTGGAAAAGATTTCTATATCTCTGAAAGGGAACAAAACAATGCTATTCTAACTGTATTAGACTGCCTGATGATACTAGGAGAGTGAAAAAGAAGAAAAGGACGTGCATTTCTATGGGAGGAAAACTTGTGGCTGTTTAATTTTCTGCCGACACCAAAATCCCTAAGGTAGCAGTTTAGGCACTCTTTTCTGAATCATTTCTTTCTACCCGGGTACTCTTTTCTTCTTTCATTTTTCACCATCATAAAACCTTGTTTCCTGTGCGCATAGTTGACACTGTAGTCATGTTCCTAAACCCTTTGACGGGGAGGAGGAGCCTTTTGTAGAATCTTTCCCATTCTGTAAGAGCACCTCATGATTGATAGATGCCAACTGTGACAAATTCTGCAAAATATAATTTCATAAGAAAGACTAGCAGTTCTCAGAGATATTTATTGCCTACTAACTAACAGAAATTAAATGCTACAGTAAGCATTCCAATTAAGAAACATACGACTCTTTGGGATGCAAATCAGCAGAAGGTAGGAGAGGTCAAAATTCTAACCAAACACTGATACCTTGAAAGAGAAGTTCATGAGTGACAGATCAATTGAAGAAGCAAACTCTGTCAAGTCACCACATTCGTCCATCTAAACAAGAATGAAAATAACACAAATGATTAAGATTCAGAAGCTCATTAGAAAGAGTGGGCATATAATTCAGCTTTTTCCCAGATTTAACAAATTGGAAGCCAATTCCCTCCAGCTCCCTGGATCCAAACCAGAACAAATCTTGCTGTCTTTTAGACCTGTCAGGATTGAGCTTCATACATGGGTTCAAAAATATTCTCAAGGCAGCTAAGAGAAGTTGTTGCTTTTTGACTAGATAAGAAGTTCTAATTTGTGACACTGTTGCATTTACCTCATCTCCAGAATCCGAACACAAGTCACAACTGTCAGCACCAGAATTGCTGCAATGTTCATCATCAGGCACTCCAGAAGATATATGACTAAATCGTGAAACAAAGTAGCTCGTGTCATCTATACTGTCAGGTTGCGGTACAAACACAGCCTACAAACAAAATTAAATAATGACAGTTAAATTATAGAGGAAGTCCTTTGGAAGATAAAAATTAAAGCATCTATATATCATCGCCTATCATTACATGGAAAAATGACTTTGTCCAAGTCGGCAGAATAATCCACCATTTATGCCAATGAAATAAACACAAGCATGATGGAAATTCGACTTCTAGAAATTGTACAATAACACATAAAAGCAAAATCCAAAACTTGGAGCTGATAAATTCATGATGACAATCAAATTTTGTCATTTCTGCTCAATATGCAGAATCTTTCATAAACACTGCTCTCCTCCTGGATGATCTCACTTGCTGTGTTCATTAAGTATTCTCATCAAAAAAAGATTATTGTAAAAACGTATTTTTTTGGAATTGTGTTCTTTCTACTTATTTAACTACTTTTAGATATGTTTCTCATTGTATCAAGTACTGTAACTGCACAAGCATTATGCATTATGGATGAACAAAGCAACAAAAACCCTTCAATAAATGTTAGATGATGATTTGACACCCCGTAGCACAAGAATTGTCTGAGATCCTGGATTCATGCTTACCTTCTGCAATGCAAGGTTGTCCCAGTTGACTCCTTTCAAGAACGAATGAGATTTTACCTGTAATATAGTCCAGAATGTCAAGAATAGAGACCTTGAAATTACTAGAATGAGAGTATTATAATAAATAACCCAGAAGCAGTAATGTTGCTTTGCTAAGTGAATATTTTAAGTGAAAAATAACCTCTGCAGATCCATTTGCTCCTAATCGCTGATTTGGATCATGAATAAGGAACCTATAAAGAAAGCAATGAAGCTTAATAAAATCATTTTACTGTTAAACAATAGTTCTTGACGTAGTTTCATGATAGGAAAAGGAAAAATTGCGGAGCTGTCAAGTCTTTTACTTTCTATTTTCTATTTTCAATTTTCTATTTCTAAGAGTCATCAAATATTTGTAGAATATTTGTCAATTTGAAGAAAATTTCTAACAAAAAACGCTTTCTAACAAAAAACGCTTGTTTTGAATAAATAAAGTTTTCTTACAAATGAGAAATTTTGCATATTTAAAGAATGTCAATATTTCTCATAAATAACTGATGGAGAACAAACGGATCTTAATTTGAAAGAAATTTTTTATTGAAGTAATTTTTTGTATTATCATTTTTATTTTACCCTTTAAGTTCATTAGGTTATTTATGTTTTATTTAGGCATTAAAATATTTTAGTTTTCTTTTTGATTTTTAAATATTTTAGGAATTAGAACTTTTTAAATGTCATTTTTATAATTCTCTTTATTTGTTGTAATTATTAAATGTAAAGGCTAACAACTACGAGAAAAAGAGATGGTGATGAATTAAGACCTTCTGTTAAAATTGTATTCCCTATTATCTCTCCCTTAGAATTAACCTCAATTCTCCCTTATAGATGTCCATTCATTATGCTTCTCTATATTTTTTCACCTTTCTCCCTATTTTCCGCTAGCCTATCTTTATTCTTCTATTTAGACAATAAAATATTTTAGTTTTCTTTTTGATAGTTTTTTAAATATTTTAGGAATTAGAACTTTTTAGATGTCCTTTTATAATTCTCTCTATTTATTGTAATTATTAACTGTAAAGGCTAGCAACTACGAGAAAAAGAGAAGATAGTGATGAATTAAGACTTTTTGTTGAAACTGTATTCCCTATTATCTCTTCCTTAGAATTAACCTCAATTCTCCCTTATAGATGTCCATTCATTATGCTTCTCTATATTTTTTCATATTTCTCCCTATTTCTGCTCGCCTATCTTTATTCTTCTATTCTATTGAAAGATGGCAGTTGGACGGGTTTGGGGTGGGTTTTACAAAAACCAAACCCACTTGGGTACAGAATATATTGCTCCAAAACCGCACCAAGCATGGGGGCAGGTTTTATAAATTTTCCTTTTTTGCACCCCATAGTTTTACAATGAAACCCATCTCGCTCACCTTTGGATGGGATTTGGCTGCTGGAAGACTGGAGTGTGAAGATGAAGATGAAGGAAGAAGATTAAGGAAAAAGATGAAGGAAAAAGATGGAGGAAGAGGAAGGAGGCACCTGTGTGGAGGGGAGAAAGTGAAGTCGTCTTTTAGAGTTCTTTTCCTTTATATATTTTTAATGATTTTATATAATATAAGTTTATTATCACAGCAGATCATACTTTCATATGATAAATCGTTTGGAAATTGGATAAGTCCGGAGAATTCACTGTAAGATCTTACTATAAAATACTAATGGAGGATTCCATTGAGGACTGTTGGAATTTTCACTATAAGCAAATCTGGAAAACCAAAATCCCTCTGCGTGTTGCAACCCACATTTTTCGTTTAGGAAGCTTGTCAGAAGAAGATTTTTATCATTGATAAACCGAGAATTAGAGGCCAGATCCTTGTGAATGAGTGTTATCTGTGTTTGAAGGCTGAAGAGTCTTGTAATTATTTGTTGCTATGGTGTCCTGTTGCACACAATTTATGATGTATGATCTATGGTTTACTGGAGATCAATTGGATTATGGCGGGATCGGTTTGAGAGAAAATTTGGGATGGGTTATGTATAAAAAGAAACATTGCTAATATTATTGCATTGACTACGTTTTGGGTTATTTGGAAAGAAAGAAATTTTAGAGTTTTTGAGGATAAAGTTAGCAGTCTGTATGATTTAAGAGATAGATGGATGCATTACTTTGAGTCTATTTTGTTAGGTCATGATATCATCAGTGATGAAGATTTTGGAAATGTCATTGATTTACTAATTTTTATGTAAATATTTTGTACATGAGCAGTACCCCCATTTTGATATTTTATTAATATAATATATTACAATTTTTATTTCAAAAAAATAATATAAGTTTATTTTTTAATTAATAAATAGCGGCTGATGGACTTTGAACAGGTTTTTACAATGCAAACCCAAACTCGCCTCACTTCAGTTAGACAAATTAAAAAAACTTGCACTAACTCGCCCCTTTTAGTTCAGTTTTGATTAAAACCCACAATGGTCTCCATTTGAGCGGATGGTTTTGATAGGTCATGGATTTTTTTGCTACACCTAATTCTATTCCCAATGTTTTTCTTTTACTTCTTTATTTTGTAGGATAATTATAGTTCTATCATTACTTGTCCTACATACGTAACTTCAAATAACTTGTTATGAGGTATGACTGACAAAATCAATGAATTTATTGCATTATATATAATATATAGGAAATATATAAAAAAAAATTAGTTACCTAAATAAATCTCCTAAATAAAATCTCTTTGACAGAGGAATTTTCCCAATAAAAAATCCATGATTTCTAGAATAATCAATCCTAAAATTATGGATGGTACCAAGCGTATCTTTTAAATCTCCCTCTTAAGTTGGTTAGGAAATATCTTCCATTCCTATCTTTGTACCTCAAATCGTGTTAATAAGTCCACTGTAAACATATCTGCCAATTGGTTTCCTATAGAGCAAAAAATGTGAAAGAATGAATTGTTGTATATCTTATTGAGTATCAAAAACCTGTATATACAAGTCCCTAGAAACCATACAAGGAAACCCAATTAATTACAAATATTATGAAGACTACAAGCGGTATATATTGTGTACAGATATACTTCCCAACACTCTCCCTTAAACTGGTAAATAAATATTATCCATTCCCAACTTGCCAATGATAGTATGAAATCCTAGATTACTCAATCCTCAGGTCAATACATATGCAAGTAGCAACGTAATGAACATGTATGATGTGCATATCAATCTCTTACCAAATTCAATATGTTTCGTTCTATCATGTTATATCGGGTTGTGAGCAAAGCTCATTGTTGACTTATTATCATAATAAAATCTTACAGGTCCATTCCATAAAATTTCTAAGTCTTCCAAAACTATCTTCAAAAGAGGAGCTCACACATCCCTTGAACTATAGCCCTAAACTCTGACTTGACAGAGGTTCAGAATACTATATTTTACTTTTTATTTCTCCAAGCCATTTGGTTTCCTCCAAAAAAGGTACAATATCCAGATGTAGGTTTTTCTCGGCTAATGAACTTGTATAGTTAGTATCCATATATGCTTCAACAAGCAATCTATTGTTTCTCTTGAACATAATTCCTTTTATTGAAGTATCCTTTAAGTAATGGAATATCCTATAGGCAGCTTGTAAATGCACTTCTCTCTACTTGTACATAAATTAATTCATTATACTCACTGCATATGTAATATATAATCTTGTATATGACAAGTCTAGTAACTTTCCTAAGAGATTTTGATACATTTCCTTCTCTACTTGGGGATTTTCCTCTATCAGTCCCAATTTGTGATTGGGGTCTATCGGTGTATTGACAAGTTGATTTGTCAGTTTACCAGTTTTCTTTAAGAGATCTAGAAATGTTTTTATTGAGATATAAATATTCCAGCCTTCAAGTGGGCCACCTCTAGCTCGAGGAATTATTTTAATCTTCTCAACTCTTTAATCTCAAATTCCTTAGCTAAATTGCTTAAGGATCTTCCTCTCCTCTTTATCATTTTCTCTAACAATTATATCATCTATATACACCAGTAAGGCTATGACTCCCTTTGCTTTGCCTCCGATGTTTGATGAATAAGGTATAGTTTCTCTGACTCTGTTTGTAACCAATTGATGGTATTACTCTAACAACCATGCTTAGGAAGATTGTTTAAATCCATACAGTGCCTTTTTGAGCTCGCATACTTTATTCTTCTCTCCTCCTTTGGCGAACTTGAGGGAAAATCTCCATATAAAGACATTCTTCACATTTAACTACTGCAACTACCAATTAAAGTTAGTAACTAAAGAGGGCACGATAAGTACCATATTCATCTCTCCAATAGGTACAAAAGTTTCTTAATAGTCAATTTCAAATATTTAAGAATACTAGCAACTAATCTTGCCTTGTATCTCTCCATGGTTTCATCATACTTATATTTGATAGTGAACACCCTTCTGCATTCTATAGATCTTTTCCTATTAGGTAGATCTACCACCTCCTAAATCTAGTTTTTCTCAAGTGCCAATATTTCAATACTCATAACATTTTTCTATTTCTCAGTGGTTAAAACCTCATAAAGTTTTTGGACTTGATATTGTGTTCAGGTTCATAAGAAATTTTTATGAGCTGAGAAACAATTTTCATTCCTCATTGGTTAAAGCCTCATATAAAGTTTTTGGAATGGATATTGTATTCAGGCTCATAAGAAATTTTTTCTGAGCTGGGGAACAGTTTTCATTCCTCATTGGTTAAAGCCTTATATAAAGTTTTTGAAATGGATAATGTGTTCAGGTTCAAGCTGGGGAACAGTTTTCAAATGACGCAAAATTGGAAACTGAATGGAGTATTTGGTGCATTCTCTAGTCCTTTTCCTAAGTGCAGTAAGAAAACAGTATAACAAAGAGAATGATTCTAAAAGTTTACCTCACTTCTAGTGACCAGCTCGGATTCTTGTATATGCCATCTTCCTTTACATTATGCAATTTAGAGTATAATAGTACACAACTCTCAATTCTTGTAGTTTTTAGTTTATTCCCTGAAAATACTTACCACTTATATTTCTTTAATTTATTAGTTCATGACCATAATTACTATTTCTTTAATTTATTGATACTTTAGTACAAAGAAAGTTGATTAATCAGGAATATAGTGTTTTCTTGTGCATGAAAAATAAAAGCATGTTTAAATGGTTTAGAATACTTCTAAAAACTAGCAGAGTTCTTAAATGGCACAAAATCATGATCTAGAATTAGAAGGTTAAAATTTTTTTTTTTTTTCATTTTAAGCAAATAAAGTTTCCACTTATAAACTTTTTCAAACTGTATTAAATTGCTTCAAATATTATATTGTGATATTCGAGAAGGAAATATTTCAGGGTAGTAATTTCCATAATCTATTCAACATCAGGAGGGCAAGCTTCCTCCCCTACTCTGCCAGGGGCTAGAGATAGTAGTCAAATGTGGACAGAGAATATCCAGCAGATAACCAGATGATAATGCATATAAAGAAATTCAGGGGTGAATCTACGACAGTTGAAGTCTTTGTCAAACAAACAAGGGATAAAGAAAACCTGTTAATAAAATCCTGAGCCTCATAGGACATATCACCAGGAACATGTGGCCAGGGGATTTTTCTGTTAAGAATGTTGTCGAATATGATCTGTGTAGTCATGAAGAAAATGGTGAAAGCATTAAAATATGCTACTTTCAGATAAGCTCATCAGGCACAGAAGTACAGCGCAAACAGATCACACATTGCTGAATGATATAATATGCAGATACAAATCAGAAGAGAAGTATGAAGAAAAGATGGAAATTTTAATTATCTATCCTATGCAACATTACCGGGTACACTATTTTGCACATGTAAATTAGCAAAGAATAATGCTATATGAACACATTACAATAAGCATTTTGCTAAAATTCATATATAAACGGAAAAAGAAAGAAAATCTGACAACAGGGGAAGCTTTAAGTCACAGATGTTGCATACATGGAATCCTTTTGAAGGTTAGTACAGACTGGTAACAGTACTTCCTAGATTAAGTTGATAGAACCAGGGAATAGCATGTAATAAGCACATCAGTGACTTCAGCAGATGAGCATGATTGGCGATCGAGAAATTCGGAGCAGCATTCCAGAAAATAAAATAGAAACTCTACTGCATTTTGCTCAAAAGTCCAAAAATATACCACAAGATTATTTAATGCTTAAAAGTCCGATACAGCTCAATTGATCAAAGAGAGCCTGTCACTAAGTTCAACATTAATGTTTGCAATTGGTAAGCATGAAGCACATTACTGAATGAAGGTAAAAGTTCTTTTCAATCATATCTACCAAATAGTCTCATACTGACACTCCACCCACAAACTAAGCAAAAAAATCTCCAGAGCTAGAGAACAATGGAAGTGCTTGTTTATTTAAATGTTAGCATTTTTTGAATACTATAAATACCTCTGGACGATCAGCACTGAATGGTGGAATTCCAGTGATCAATTCAAATAAAATTATTCCCACTGACCACCAGTCTGCCGCATACCCTGCATGAAAGTCAAGGAGGTAATTCAGCTGCCTAGAAGACTTAGATAAACCTCATTGAAGAAGTGTTCAAACCATGCTCAGTCCCAAGAAGAATCTCAGGGGCCAGGTAGTCAGGCGTCCCAACAGCAGAGTGTCGATTTGTATCCTCTGTTTGTTGAGCATACAAACTATGGGCATCTGATGCGCTAGTTAAGTCTGTCTCAGGTCCTGACAAATTGATTGTCTGGTTTATAAGGCCAATTTTGGATAGCCCAAAGTCTGTAAGCTGGTAAAATTAGAATCGATTAACATGAAGCTGCTAGCACAACAAAATGATCATATAGATCTAACACTTAAAACTGCAAACTTCAGACCTACACAGAAATGCATGTAAGACGAAGGATAATAAATTGAGGCTATATGTCCAGAAAAAGAAAAAATCATAAAAATCATCTACTAGTAGATTCCGGACAATTACCTAGCGAATATGTATATTCATTCACACTTAAAAGGAAAATCCTTTGACAAACTCATTTTAGCCTGTGAAATAAAAGAACATAATATCTGAAATCTCCATATGGTACAAAAGCAAAATTTTCTATTGACAGCTCAAATTGAGATCTAGAGATCCCTACATTAAGTGCCATATTTCAAGAACTATTGACTTTCAAAAGCACTTTTGCATGCTCCTAAGAATCATTCTTAAATTTACTACAGAAAAGAATGTTTGAACTAAAAATTCCTATCTTAAAAAAAAGGGACAGGGGGAGAGAAGACAAC
Organism: Carica papaya; assembly: GCF_054855325.1. Taxonomy (NCBI): domain Eukaryota; kingdom Viridiplantae; phylum Streptophyta; class Magnoliopsida; order Brassicales; family Caricaceae; genus Carica; species Carica papaya. The sequence continues at coordinate 27,754,878 of NC_142309.1, forward strand.
GAGGATAAAAGAGAACTATAAGGGGTATTAAAAAATTTAGAAGGAAAAGAGATGTAAGGGGATAAAAGAAGATAAACTAAAGTGCTAAACGTTAGTGCAAATGGTGAGCACCTAGAGAGGTGAATAAGGATCCAAATAAAATGATCTAATTTTATAAGGGCAGAAAAAAATGAATTTAGAATAAAGTAAACTAAAAGTAATATGAATAAAATTAACAGAAAGATTTCTATTGGTTCAGTCCCCTAAATAATCTCTATCCATTTGCTTGACTACCCAGCATTAATAAAAAAATGTGAAGCCCTTCATTGAAATGAAGATTATAAAATATGTTTTGATTGCTTAAGAATAATGTAGGAGAAAGAATAAATTAAGTTAAAGGGTATAAAAGGCAAATACACCTTATACAATTAATTATCTACTTTCTTTTTCATCAGAGAAAATCTGTATATATAGAGTTGTGATATTCAATAAAAAAATACATCCAACATTCTTAATATAGTATCAAAACCCTGCATTAAAGAAATTCTATACTCTTATATAAATCCTAATTCAGTTTTTATTGAGAAATAGAAAAGAAAAATCCTGAAGATGTTAGGCCAGCCTTCATAAGCTTACCACCTTAGATCAGTCGTCAAGCACCGCCACCAACCACCAGCAGCAGCCAAACCAGCCTTCATCACCTACACCAGATCCAGCCGCATCTCCAGTCACGTGCATTCCTGTCTAGCTGCATCTCCACCATATGTCTGCACAATGCGCGACTTCCCCTTTGCCACATGAATAGAGCTACAGTCGCGCATTGTCTGCCAGCAGTTCCATAGTCTATCATCCATCCTGTTGCTCAGACGTGGCTACGCCACCAGAAGTGATAAGTGAGATGCGAAGACATGGTTGTCCACTAGCCGCCTGCTCCTCTGTGCCACTCTCTGCTTCACCAGAAGCTACCTCCTTGCATTCACGCAAACCCTAACCGTGCTTCTGTCCCTTAGTTGCACAATCCATCCAAACACACAGATTTAACTGCTCCCGATGTGGTTAGAATCATGAACACCGATCCACGCCACCATTTTTTTTTTAAATAAAAAGTGTGAGAATTATATTAACAAGGCATCAAAAGGGAGTACGACTCATATACAAAAAATTTACAAGTGTGTTAAAATATCTATGACGATTCCAAAATCCACATCTCTAATAATATCGTGACCTAATAAAATAAAACCAAAATAGTGGAGACATTTGTCCTTTAACCTGTACAGGTAAGTTTCCTTACCCTCAAACGCTTTACAATTTCTTTCCTTCCAAAGAATCTAAAAAACAGTCAATGGCTTTACAGTGTTTCTTTTCCTATCAAGCCCTTCCCAGGCCCACAACTCCTCAATAATAGATCCCGCAATCACCCAATTGATCCCCATCAAGCCATAGATCATGAACCAAAGCCCGTAGGCCACTGGACACCACAGCAGCAAGTGTTTATGAGTTTCCTCAGCATTCATACATAAAAAAAATCTGTTAACCAACACATGTCCTCTAGATTTCAGCTTATCTCTGCAAGCTTCCCCAAAAAAAAAAAAACAATTCTTGGGGGTTTCCTCCATATCTGAAGGGCTGGGAAACTCTAGCTTCTACCAAGCTCTTCGCTCCTAATACGTTTATAATAAGGGCTGACTGAAAATACACCATCTTTTTCCAGTTTCCATTTCACCTGATCCCTATCAGAGCTGTTCTGTTGAGAGGCAAGAATCTGAAGAAGTTTCAAGTACTTGCCAACCTCTCAATCATTTAGGTTTCTTGGACATTAATCATTCACTCAATATTGCCATTGATTATCTATAGGCCTCTTCAATTACCATATTTCTAGACTGTGCTATTGCAAAAATTCTAGAGAATCTGCTGTTGAGACTTTCTCCTTCAATCCACTCATCGTACCAAAATTTGATCATGTCTCCTTTGCCAAGGTCCCAGCGAATATAGTCCCGGAATCGGGGCCGCTGGGACAGAATATTCTTCCAGAGCCCCAGACCGTGTGGTTTTCTGTCCCTTCTCCCAGCATTACAAGACTCAAAGTTACCCCACTGCAGTTGAACAATCCTCCTCCAAAGACAACCATCTTCTTTAAGAAATTTCCACAGCCATTTTGCTTGGAGAGCCTTGTTCATCTCCGCCAATGACCTAATGCCTAATCCCCCCTGATTAAAAGGATTTTTGACATCTTTCCACTTGACCAAGTGGTATTTTCTATTCCCAACTTCATCACCCCAAAGAAACCGGCACTGGATGGCTTCCAACTTCTTTGCAATATTTACAGGGACCGTTAGAGTGGAAAGGAAATAAACGGGAAGGTTAGCAAAAGTACTTTTAATTAAGTTAGCCTCCCACCTTTAGATAGAAAATTTCTCTTCCACCCTGCAAGTTTTCTTTCAAACAGATTAACCACCAGCTTCCAAGATTTCCCATCCTTGAAACTAGCTCCCAAGGAGACCCCATGGTACTTAATTGTTAAGCAGACAACCTTGCAGCCCAGAACCCTTGCAAACCTGTTTCCATCCCCATCACCACCAATTACAACAATTTCAGATTTATTCATATTAATATTGAGGCCCAAGACAGCTTGAAAGGAAAGAAGGATACATTGTCAGTACAGTAGGACTTTGACCTTTGGAGGGAAAAAAATCAGTGTGTCATCTGTAAAAATAAATGAGAAACCTCAATGGAATTCTCGCCTCTGCCCACAACAACCCCTTTGATGAGCTGTAGCTCCTTAGCTCATCATTAAGCCATTTAAAGCCTCCATAGTGATAATGAACAGAAGAGGGGAGATGAGATCCCCTTGGCAGAGGCCCCTAGATGCAGTGAAAAAAGCTTAAGGGCCACCGTTAATGATGAAAGCAAAAGAAGTGGAAGACATACAAGTATTCATCCATCCTCGCCATGTTTGCCCAAAACCCATTCTACCCATCATGTAGTCGACAAACTTCTAACTTACATGATTGTATGCCTTCTCCATATCTAATTTACATAGTAATCCCTCCATTTTTCTCGCTACCAAGTCATCCACAACCTCATCACCCAAAAGTTCTGTGTTTGTAGACATTATATTTGTATTGAATAAAAATCCTACTTCATCTAACCTTATCTTCAGGAGGATCTATATTGGAAGATAAGGATAAAAAAATTTTAATGCACTTTACCCTACAACCTTTGTCACACATACTAACACCATCACCATAAGAAAGCCATCAAAATCCACCAAAAGATTCACCCACTCAAGAGATTAGACCAAACTCTAGGTTTTATCAAGTGTCTACAAGGAGGAAGATTTCGAATTCCAAGCCTAAGTCAGTCCAAGTATCCAACCCAAATCCTAAAACTGAGGTAAGCCCTGAAAACATATACAGTCTGATAATGATATATCTATCACACTTTACAAAGACACCAGAGAATGCAATAAATATCATCCTATAAAATTTTCTCACAAGTTTGAATACTGAATCTACTCTTAACATAATATCTTAGACATTGTCTTGTGAAAATTTGAAAAATGTTATAATATAGAAATGCAAACACTTTAAAAAAAAACAAATATGTGAAATAGTGAATCTATCTAAAGGAAAACAATTTGTAGTATGCAAATGAGTATTTACAATAAAGTACAAGGCACATGGGATGATAGAAAGATACAAAGAAAAAATGATGGCAAATGATTATACATTAGACTTATGAGATAGACTACTAGAAGAATTTTGCACTAATAGCCAAAATGAGTACTATGTGAATCATGTTATCATTAGCGGCTCACTTTGATTAGTAACTATAATAATTCGATGTAAAAAAAATCTTCTTTCATGGAGACTTAGAAAAAATATATCTATGGATATTCCACCAGGTTTTGATAAAGAAACAAGACCAAATAAGGTAAAGCTAACGCCATTTAGACTCAACCAATTCCAAGAACATGGTTTGGCAGGTCCATAAGGATGATGATAAGCCTGAGATTTAAATAGTCTCAAGAAGACAACATTTTATTTATCAAACACTCAAAGATAGGAGGAGTTACAAGCCTCTTAATATATATTGATGATATTATTAAAATAAAAGATTATGAAAAAGAAAAATTGATACTAAAATAGTGCTTGACAAGAGAATTCGAAGTCAAATAACTTGGAAAGTTGAAGTATTTTCTTAAAATTGAAGTCGCCCTCCCAAAATTTAGAATCTTCAGTTCTTAGCATAAATACATTTATAACCTGTTGGGAGACACTGGCTAGTTAACATGTAAACCAGCTGTAACTCCTATTGACCTCAACCACAAATTAGGGATAGCAGAAGAAGATATGTCAGTCGATAGAGTATTATACTAGAGATTAGTTGAAATATTGATATATCTATCTCATATGAGATCAGACATCGCCTATTGTATAAGTGTTATAAGTGAGCTCATGCACAACCCCAAAAAAAGTACACATACAAATAGTCTACAAATTACTACATTGCCTAAAAGCATCACCTGGAAAAAGAATTATGTTCAGGAAGAGTAATAGATAGTTTTTAGAAGTCTATATAGATACAGATTATGTAAGATCAGTTGTAAACAGAAAATCTACCACCGGATAATATACCTTCCTTGGGGCAATCAAATTACCAAGAGAAGTAAGAAGTAAATTGTAATTACTAGATCAAGTGCAGAATTAGAATTCCCAGCAATGGTACAAGTAATATGTAAATTATTATGATAAAAAAAATTTTAAAAAATTTAATAATTAAGCTGAAAAACCTCATTCATATTGTCTGTACATCTGGATGCACAAATTGCATAGTATCATAAATAGCCACTCCAGGTATTACCCATCCGCCAAGAGAGTTTATAAACAAAGAAAGATCTTTGGTATCACTCTCTATACTGAGATATACCATAAGACCAATAAGTTGATTTGAGATTTCGCTATCCACCTGAGGAAGCAAGGGATGCGGTAGCTGCTGAATCTTCTACTGGTACATGGACAATTGTGTGGACCGATGGGCTTACCAGCCTTGATCGTTACAAAGGACGATGCTACGGCATCGAGCCCGTTCCTGGAGAAGAAGTCAATTTATTGCTTATGTAGCTTACCCATTAAACCTTTTTGAAGACGGTTCTGTTACTAACATGTTTACTTCCATTGTGGGTAATGTATTTAGGTTCAAATCCTTGCGTGCTCTACGTCTAGAGGATCTGCGAATCCCTCCTGCTTATATTAAAACTTTCCAGGGACCACCTCATGGTATCCAAGTTGAAAGAGATAAATTGAACAAGTATAGTCGTCCCCTATTAGGATGTACTATTAAACCTAAATTGGGGTTATCCGCTAAAAACTACGGTAGAGCAATTTATGAATGTTTATGCGGTGGACTTGATTTTACCAAAGATGATGAGAATGTAAACTCCCAACCATTTATGCGTTGGAGAGACCGTTTCTTATTTTGTGCCGAAGCTATTAATAAAGCACAGGTTGAAACCAGTGAAATCAAAGGGCATTATTTGAATGTTACTGCAGGTACATGCGAAGAAATGATCAAAAGGGCTGTATTTGCCCGAGAATTGGGAGCTCCTATCATAATGCATGATTACTTAAGCTGGAAAACCTCATGCACCTATATTATGACCCATTGCACACAATCTGGTAAAATATTACCAGACCAAATATATTGATTTATTAAAGAAAAACTTGAGAGCAGCCTAATATGTACTCTATACATGTCTACCAATTCTTAACTAGAAGATATATTGACTAAAAACTTGAACAATCTAGTTTTAAAACTCTTATCGTTAAGGTGAGAATAGACGACATTTACTCCCCAACTTGAGGAAGAATGTTCAAGAAAGAGTAAATTAGGTTAAAAATATAAGAGTAAAACATATGTGATTAATTGTAAATAATTGTCTATTTTCTTTCTTATCTTATGAAACCTGTATGTATAGAGCTATGATATTCAATAAAAATTCATCAACCATTTTTAACACATAACCAACGCATTTTCTTTAAATGGCTAAGGTAGAACCAATGATGATTATCTTTTAACAGCTTAACAAAACTAAAACCCTAGATTTTGACAGCTTATGCAGGACCAAGCACTAGTCTTAACAGATTAAATAGAACTAATTCCTAATTCTTCAACAGCTAAGGTAGAAACAATAGACAAAAAGCACATATGGGAGGTGGTGAGCCTACCTGAAGAAAAAGGTATTTGAGATGCAAATAGGTGTTCATCATAAAGTACAAAACTGACGATATAATAAACAGCTATAAAATCAAGCTTGTGGCTGAGGGATACACTTGGGTATATGGAATTACTTATCAAAAGACCTCTGCACCTATTACTAAGATGAACACGATCTGAGTACTATTATCCTTAGTTGCCAACTATAATTAGCAACTGCACTATTTTGATGTGGAAAATATCTTCTTACATGTAGGCCGACAGGAGGAAATTTACATAGAAATTTTTCCAGGATTCACAAAGAATATAGGAGTCAACAAGGTTTGCATATAAAAAAAAAGCTTTATATAGACTCAAACAATCATGAAAAGCATAGTTTGGAAAGTTTTCATCAGTAGTTGGCAATGCGGTAAGTATGTTGTATTTCACTCATCAAGCACTCAAAGATTCAGAAGGCGTAATAACCCTCTTGGTATATGTCTACGACATTATTGTGACTAGTAATAATAAAAACAAGAGATAGGTACTTCAACAGTATCTAGCCAAGGAACTTGAAATTAAAAAAGAGTAGAAGGAACTAAAATATTTTCTTGATATTGAAGTGACCCATTCAAAACAATGAATATTCATATGTCAACAAAAATACATCAAACGATTAATACAACAAATTGATCCCAACCATAAGTGAGGGTTAACATAGAAAGACACAGCCATCAGCAAGACGTACCGAAGGGTAGTTAGGAGACTTATCTATTTGTCTCACACTATACCAAACATTATGTATGTGATAAATGTGATTAGCTAGTTTATGCACAATCCTAGAGAAGTGCACTTAGAGGCAGCATATAGATCGTTACAGTATTTAAAAAGAATACCAAGAAATGATATCATATTTAAAAAAAAAAAAAAAACTAGATTACTACTTGAAATCTATACTGATGCAGACTATACTGAATTAGTAGTGGATAAAAGATCTACTACAGGTAATTCTACATTCCTTAGATAGAATCTGGACACACTGAGAAACAAGAAACACAATGTGGTGGCAGGATCCAATACAAAATCAGAATTTCAAGAAATGGATCAAAGAATTTATGAGCTATTATGGTTCAAAATGATTTTGGAAGATCTATAGGTTAAGTAAGATGCTCCAATGAGACCCTATTATGACCATAAAGCAGTAATTAGCACTGTCCACAAATTAGTACAACGTAACAGGATAAAACATATTGAAGTAGACAAGCTCTTCATCAAGGAGAAGCTAGAAAGTTACTTGATTTGCACACTTTAGAGGTCTACCAACTCGTAACTTGCAAATATGTTTACTAAAAACTTAAACAATCCAGCATTTCAGACAATCATCATCAAGTTAGGAACAGACAATATCTATTCACTAACTTGAGGACGAATGTTGGGATGTGTATATATATGTAATTTATTATGTGAGATATAAGACCAGAATACCCATGCATAATCAATTTTCACGTTTCCTTTCTTTACTGAGAATTATATATATATATATATATATATATATAAAAGACCCTTTCAGTTAATAACAAATCCATCATTCTATTTTCCTATTAAGGTATTGCTCTATGCTTAGTGGAGCCTAAGCCCAGGAGATTGGTTGTACGTCAAACATTAAAAAGTAGGGGATTTAATTCTACCTTAACCATTAATATGTAGAGATCTGGTTCTACCTAAGCTATTAAAAGGTAGGAATTTGAGTCTACCTAAGCTATTAAAAGGTAGGAGTTCTTGGTTCTACTTCAGCCATTAAAATTCCGTGTATTCATTATGTTTTAGCCATCAAAAGCTGTGTAGTCTTCATTTAAGTGAATAGATTCCAATCCTTAATTACTAAAGGTAGTAGATGCAGATCATTTGGGATGACTAACATACTATAAATCTGTTGCTTTCATTTTTATTTACCTTAGTTTACTTTATTCTAATTCATTTTATTTTATCCTTCTGAAAATTTGAAATTATATCATTTTAATTGGATCACTTACTCGCCCGTCTATATGCTACCATTCGTGCCAACAGTAAACCCCTCTGGCATAATTCACAAATAAAGAATGCATATCGTACATGGCAAAGAAAAAATTGCAATTGATGGTAATCCAATTACATATTTAAAAAATGAGGATCGTTAGGGAATTTATACACCAGACCTTAATGTGCCCATCATGTGCAATTAATATGTTGTCTGGTTTTAAATCACGATGCACGATCCCAAGAGAGTGCAGATATTCTAAAGCAAGAACCTGTAATAAATTATAGTCCATTCAAAGACCAGCATCAAGTAGAAGAATGACAGATGTTACACAAAATAATCTCTAACCAGTTCTGCAATGTATATACGAGCCACATCTTCCTCAAGGCAACCAACTTTTCTGAGTAAAGAGTATAGATCACCTCCATTAAGATATTCCATAACCAAATAGAGGTTGTCTCTACAGGTGAATGAATAAAAAAATCGAACCTGCATCCGGATACAAACCCATATATCCATTCACTGGAGATAAAATTGATAGGTACAAAATCTAATACGAAGCATTAACCATCTTCTCAAAACCACATAACAAAAATACAAGGATGAAAGTTTAATAGATAAACTAATTCTTCTAGGAAAAAATATAAGCTAATTAGCACATCTTTTACCAAAATAATCAGGATATCAAAGCTAAGAGATAACTTCAATGAAGAGCAGGTGTCATAGCTCAAGGCATCTAGAATTGTATATTACCACAAAGGGGTTTCTAACTGTTATTAGTATGTTACGCTCTGCTAATATGCGCTCAATGTCATTCTTCCTGATCATATCCAATTTCTTGAGCACCTGCAGAAGCAACACATTAGAATATTATTACCACTAAAAGAACAATAAAGTTGGATGCAACCAGAATTTGCGATTAGAAATTTATAGCGGAAAATCATTTTTTAGAATATTCCCAGAAGGAAAGGCATGGAGAATTGTCTTATTCTGAGAAAAAGTATGTGATAAGTTATATTTTTTTCTAGGCCCTTCATTCTTTGAGGATAAGACATCCTCCAAACTGCCACTTTCAAAATTGAAGGAAAAGAACAAAAAAAAAACATAAAATAGTAAAAAATCGCCTCCCAATTTCTCTGCAATATTGATAAAAAAATATCTCTGAAAAAGTTTTATGTGCCTTGGCTCACAAAAAAGCCAAAAAAGTCGTTCTAATCCCAAGGAAATTGAGGAGGCATGTACAAATCCCTAAAATTCTCTCTTTGCTCTCCAACCATAAGGCAAAAACGGCACCTCAACTAAGAATCTCCATTTTCTTTGTCACCACATCTCCTTTTAATGATGATCTCAAGAAATAGTGAATGGGGGGGGGGGGGGGGGGGGGGGCGCGGGGTAACTCACATTAGGCAAAAAATATAGAAAAGAGCCCATGACAGTAAAGGAAGAAATTCATTTGACCTAAAAACACATCACACATACATCAAGGGAAGAATGATAGTTCGGTTTACGAACTTGCAAGATATCATTGTTCAGTTTGTTCAGACTAGCTATCTAGAAAAAAAGCTATCACTAAGCGAAGTTTAACCTTCCAAAACAAAGTATTTGAAAAGTCAGGAAGACAACTAGTGTTATGAGTAACGTGGGTGAAAAAGGACTTGCAGTATAGCTGCCTGACTTTTCAAGATTCCAAATTCTCGGTAAGCTTATAATGAAGGGAAACAAGCCTCAAGCGTATGAATCAACAACAGGTACCCGGAATTTGAGAGGTCTGTAAAAGTGCATGTTCCAAGAATGCCTGCAATCAAAACATAAAGGTAAGAGGTGATCTCCAATCCGAGTCTTCCCTAAATAAAACCCAAGAACTGTCCCCCAGCTTCAAACGGTTGAAAAGAATAAAAAAAGTCATATAGCTGACAGATACTCTTCTAGGGGCTTCTATGAGTAGAGGAATTCCTAGCTCAAAATCCCAATCATTCCATTGTATATCATGGATACTCTTAATGTGTACTATAGAGATTAGGTTTTTAGGAAAATACCAGTGTCGTTTAGCCAATAAAAGCACATTTTTTTAAATTCCCAATGCCCAAACCACTATCCTTCTTAGGAAAACAACACATATCCCATCTCAACCACCATCCTTCTTGGGAAAACAACTCATATCCCATCTCACCAAAGGATCTCTCAAAGCATCCCTTTCAGTGTAAGAAAACCTGTAACTCATATCCCAATGTCATGATATTATTGAATAATTTGGCTTTACATACACACAACTTTCAGTGTAAGAAAAGCAATCCAGAAAAGAGCCTAGGACTCTGATATCATGTGGAATTTAGAGAAAAATTGAAGTTCTTATATATTGAGAATAAGCACGTATATGGATAAATGTAACTCTTACAAAGAGAAAAAATAGGAAATTATTATGGAAATCAAATCAAATCTCCATATCAATAGAATGCTTCAATTAATATCCCTGTAATTTTAGGAAGATTCATTACCTAATGTTAAGACAAAAGTTTGAGAGATTTTCCAACAATATCTCTAATCTTCAGAGAACTTGCTTAATTTTTTGTCAACCTTTGTACTTTGTCAAAAATGGTAAAATATCTATTGTAGCAGTATTTAAGTGAATGTTTTCTTTAGAGAAGAACACATGCACTAATGAGCTAGAACAAAAAAGATATGACTTTATATTATTGTGATACTATAGAAAAATATGATATTATAGAAAAAATATCAAGTGAGGTGCTTTCCTCCAAGTTGAGTTTTTGTTTCTCTCTTTGTAAAGCTCGCATTTGGTGCTTTCCTCTTAATTATATATTTGATTATCTTGCACATAATGAATTAAAAGCTTCATTCTATTTGATTTTATTACCAAACACTTCCATTCAATTTTGTTTCACACAATTGTCGTATTTCCTTCCCACTAAATCTCTTCAGAATGCCACTGATGAATTTCCTGCAGACACAATTTAAATTTAACTGAATAATTACCTTTATTGCAAATAAATCTCCCGTTGTTCTTTTGCGCGCAAGGAAAACTTTACCAAAGGCACCTCTGCTTATTGGTTTGATGATCTCAAAGTCATCAATGCTTGTCCGGTCTTTGTGCAACAAGTGTGGAGGAGTTGATACACTACTCTGGGATGCACTATCCAGGAACATTCCAGAGTTCTCATTATGTTTGCTATGACTCATATGACTTTTACCATCCATTACTTCACAAGCAAGAATATACTTTTCCCTGCATGTGAATTTTAGAAATGTGCATGAACAAATATGGCCAGTGCAGAAGTTAATTCTATAAATATTATATGTAGCACCAAAGTACCGCAGGAGTTTCTCGATTCTGCTTCCAAAAGTGTCTATGACAAGCGCTTTCATTTTGCTCTGCTTTAGAACATCTTGTAAGTCTTGCATGCAGGCTAACAAATAGTCACAAGATCCTTCTGTGGAAAGATCTGTGCCTGCCACACAGCGGGCTATGTCTGCAAGGTCTATCATCTGCAAAAATAAATAGGAAATTAGTTAGATGCATAGCAAAAATGAAAGCTACAGAACACTGGATGAGATGTTTACAGAAGACATTAATATGAAAGATAAAAGCACAAGCTTAAATAAATAATGTATTGGTTTAATCATAAAAACAGGGGTAGCTCAAGAAGACAGCACCATTTGATACTTACATATAAATATGAACAGACACTTAATATGAAAAATAGTCTATTGTTTTACTGGAGAAGATAGAAACTTCTGATAGCATCAATAATTAACAGGTTTTAAGCAGTAACAAGTTATTCTATAATTTGCTATATTGGCAAAACTGAGTCTAAATGCAATTGTCAGAAGCCAAACCATCTGGTTTGTGAGAAATGACAGACCTGTGTTACATACAGCAAGTTTTTGGAGAATTTCTGGTACAAAATAACCCAAAACTTTTTCTTTAGTTTTCTTATAAGCTCATAAATATTGGGTTCAAATCAAATGGGAGACCACCCAAAGGTTTCCCAAAATTTTCCTCTAATAAAAAGGTTTCATGGTTATACAAGTTGTTTTACATCACTTTGTGCATTATTCTGTTTGCTACTCTAACCCCAACTACCAAGTAAAATTGGCTCCAAGATGAACAGATGGATGTCAATGCATTTCAGTTGTAAACTTTTGTCTGTTCAAGATAATTTTCACCTTCTAAAAGTATAGCTATCTTGAAAACAGATTAAATTTTGTGAATAAAATGCAAAAACATAAATATTAAATATTTTAGATGGAGAAGAATCCACCTAAAAATAACTAAACCTGTTGCACATCCTCTTGCTCAGATGGATTGTTGCGCTCCAACCAAAAGGAGTCAAAATGACTTGTCCTAGGCGTATTCGTTGAGGATACTGATGTCATGCTCCCTGTTGATGATGATGCACCATAGCCACAGAGCTTTGAACCCAAATGGCTCTTGAAGTTAATAGGGTTTAGATGAGAATCATCAATACAAGCAGTGTCCATCTCATGTATATCTTCAAACATTCCTTCAACACCTTTATTTCGCCACTCATTTATCTTGGGAGAATAACCATCCGGTGTCATAGCAGAGTTCGTACTTTGTATCCTTGAAATTTCAGGGCTTCCAATGGGAGGATAAGTGCTTAAGTTTCTGGACTCAATAATCTGTTCCAGTAATTCCTCAAGTTTTGAGAGTTGTTCATTTACATCTACACAATTTAGTTCACACTTATCTGCATATGCGCATATATAAGAATGGGACTCCAGATGAGCAATAGGAACACCTTCCTCGCATATCCTACAGATTACTAAATCAGATACATCTAGATTATGCTCCGGCTCATTAAATAATCCAACTAGACGTTGTTGCTGCTCTTTCGGTGAACTACAACCAGAATCATTCAATAACTTCCCCTCGTAACTGCCTCCACCTAGATGAAACCGCTGCTCTTCTGAAATAAAATCAAACTGAGATTTCCGTGTTGGTGACTTTTCATCCGGTAACATAGAACCCTCTCTGGAAGGTTGGTCATTCTGATCAACAGCCTCGGTAGAACTGCACCAAACTGTCTCAGGAAGAGAAGACACATGGGTTTGCTCTTGCAATTTTGATTGAGCATCAAGTCTCTGATATAGAGGATAACTGGAACCAGAATCAGCAGACCTGGAGGTAGGCACCCAATTCATTTCAACAGCAGGAATGCTGTCTAAACATTTCTTAAATTTATGAAGTGATTTCTCATCAATTGGTTCGCTTTCCTTTTGAAACATCAATAGCCTAGTGCAACGTGTCAATATAAAGAGCATTCGTGTGAACAGCCACTTCACCATTCCTGTCTGACATTGTTGTCTTTTCCCAGTTAAATCTTGGACAATACTTTCACATTTAGCACGAAACTGAGAACAGGTCATCTCTATACAGTTTTGAGCAATAACTAGTAGATCCTCCACCATTTTCTGCTCTTCTGAATATGAAGAATCAGTTTTCTCGATAACATCCACAACATCCCCAGCAAAACCAGCCAGCTCTACATTCACTATTTCTTTAGCAGCATCAAATCTCGAATGCAATGAACCTAAGAGCTCCTGGGAATTAGCCCATAGATAGCAAAGAGAAAAAGAAATAATTAGATAAGGGAAAAAAATAAAATTGAACTGTCCTTGAGGTAAAGACTTGCAAACAGCAGGATCATTTCGTGGGGGGAGTAAAATCTGTGTCTGCACTACGATAATGTCTTCTCGAATTTGTCCTATTAAAATATTCAATTACTATTTGGCAAGTTGCAAGACTAAGCAAGAAAAAAAGATGTTGCGGTGAGTTCCTTTTTTGTGGAAAACTTTTTGGTCGGGTTTATGAGTAAGCACCCCACTCAATCAAGTCTTTGGTCAAATTTCAAGAACTGTGCAGTATGATTGAGTCAAAATGATTTCTAGACTGTCGTCTTCTTCAAATGTTAAACTTCAAGTTTTGCCCTTTTCATTTCAAAGAACTACCTCTGTGTATGTCTATCGTATCCAACTCATGATTTATCTATTAATCAAGCAGACAAATAATGAGTCAAAATCTGTCAAGAATCTCAGACAAATAATGATATCTAGAAAGTTCATTTCACCCTATAAACCTCTATCTAGATGTACTTTCATAGATGAAGCAAATTTATTATCTTATATTATTTCTCATTTCAAAGGAAGCTCTTTAGTCCAAGATCAATGATTTAGCCATCATTTTCTAGTGGTACAAATAAACAATGAATTTTTATGTAGGGAGAAAAATATCCAACAATACTGGTTGAGGTATTTGAAAGAGGGAAATCTCTCCATTAACTGCCATGAACACCAAGTTACTTGTAGATTATGTTGAAGGAGTAACTATATGTACCCAATAAAAGAAAACAAATCCCCTTAAATAGCACCTCTTCAACCCAGAAAAAAGAATCACGTGATATATAACTGGAATTTGGTACTTTGCCAAATACTTTGTTACTTAATTTCCAAGAGATACCTTCAAATCAGTGTAACTATGGGCCCGTGGATAGGCAGATTGAATGCCTCCCCTTGGTCCTAATTCATGTGAAAAGCTCTTTAAACCTTTTGGGACTTTGCTACTGCATGCATTATCTGCTGAAAACTGTTTAATTCTCGTAGATTCCTCTTCCTCAAGTGTCTTACTTTCCGACTTCGCATCCTGTTAAATCAGTAGCATGGCTTGCTTAATACTTCTAGTAGCATATCAGGAATAACAAATCATCAAATAATATTGAAAATGGAAGTAACCGATCATCGATACACTAATATCATAAGTAAGATCCAAACTCTCTACCTCATTATTTGGAGGGCCATGATGAAGTAACTGACTGGAATTCCTGGAAATATACGAGGTGAACCACTTAGATATCTTCTTTCCTTTGCGTTCTGATAGAGATACAAAACCGAGAGCACATTACATTAACAAGACCTCTATGTGCTTCAAGAAACTGAACTTAGCAAGTAGTGATTATTAGATTACTCGTTTCATTTCCACAACTTTAGAAAAGGAAAGGGTGTCCCAACTAATTGAAAAATGATTTAAGTAACAAGTTAGCAGGGAACTGTGTTTGGATAAAAACGTACTTAAGATTGACAAGCCACCATGTCAAATAGCGAAGCTGATAGAATATGATTTGCCTTTTCAGCAGAAGACTGTGATAATTAGCAGAAATCCCCATTACTTATTCAAAAATATAAATATTTGAATTCTTCCAACATTTTCTTGGCAGCCAAAGAGCTTAAAAAATAAACAAAAGAAAACGAAAAAGATCATCCAAGGAGGAGTCTGAAAACCTTCTTTAGAAGAATCAGTGGTCTTGCCTCGCCTTTGAGCAACACACTTCTGCTTCGGCTTAACGGGAGGCCTTGAAGCCGCATAACTCCTTGACTCGGTCAACTCATCGGGTTTAGAACTCAGTCGATCCTTGGAAGAAACCCCCCGCGTCCGAATCCGATTCAACCCGGATGGTATTCCGACTTCAGACGAAACGTCTTGATCTTTCTTCTGACTGCTTTCCGCCATTCTAGAACTCGTTTACTTGATTAAAACCCTAGCTCTGACGGATTCTACTTGAGTTCGCTCAACATCACAAAAGAAACGATAAAGATCGAAACCAAGAAAGCGATTAAACTACGAAAACGGGAGTTTGAGAAAGCAATAAGAAAGCGATGAAGACGATTGAACGGAAAGAAAAGTCTGGAGCCAGCAGCGGGGATTCTTCGGCTCCAGTGGCGGCGGCGAAAGAAAACGAGGAGCGGGGTGCTGGGTTAGAAGAAGTCATGGCTGCCTTGCGCGTGCGGTGGTTCGTTGTTCAAAACTCGGAGTGGGAACAATAAGATGAGAAGAAAGAGAAATTGGCCTTTTCCTGATGTGTCTGGGTTGTTCGGTACAACGACCCTTTAGTTCCTGGAACCGTTAGGCATTCAAATTCAATAACACATTTGAATGGTGACGTGTAATTTTAATTACTTTTTAAAATATAATAATATATTTTAAAATAAAATTTTTTATTTTTTTTATTAATTATAGATAATTTGTTTTGATTTAATGAAATAATATTATCATATTTTAATTAGAAAATCTTGGTCTTCATATATCATAATTTTAATATGTATAATAATTATCTATAAATTTTTAATTAAAATGATAATATATATATATATAATAGATCAAATAGAATTTAAGTGATAATATTTAAATAATTAATTTATTTAATTTTTTTAAAATATAAAAAATAAAACATAATTTTTAATTTATTATTTATTTTCACTTGTACAGATCTTTTATTGAAAAATAAAATATGATAAAATATTCGTGACATAAATATTTTTTATAAAAATCTAAATTTTAAAAAAAAAATAAACCAAAAAAAGTTCTTTTTTTTTTAGTAGTGTGTGTATTTTTTTTATTTTTTTTATTCTGTATTTTTTTATAACTTCTCAAAATTATTTTATAATTATAACATGTATGTAATATAGACGAGAAATTTAATTATAATAAATAATTTTAAAATATAAATAATATTGCGAAAGATCCTCTTAAAATAACAATTAAAATTTTAAAAACAAAACCCAACTCTAGAAAATACTTATTCTTTTAGCATTCAATTTTTATAATTTATTTAATTAAATATATCATATTTTTAATAATATTCATTTCTTTTGCAGTCTTTATGTTCAGTCTCTCCCTACTGCGTCAACCAGAGCCTAAATTTACATTGTTATTCAATTTACTTAACGAGGAAAAACAAGAATAATGCAGTTGGAAGATGACCTAAAGAATCTATACGATTAAGAGGACTGCGCTCAAAATTTCTCTTTTATTTGTTCGCTTATACTCGCTACTACAAGTTAAAAATTACAACAACACCGCAGGACAACCAGCTTTTCATAATGCTAAAAATTTATCAACCAAAGCATAAAATGCAGAAGGAATTATGGAGTCCTTGTAGTAATATACTAAGCAGTTGACTTCAAAGATCAACTTTCATCATCCACGACTTGATTGTTAACATACAGACTCTCTCTTCTTTTGGGGAACCCTGGAGGTTCCAGGGTGGAGCCTCTAAATTTGAGTTCCGAAGATGGCCTGAAATTGGAGTCAACTGGGGTAGGCCTGGAGGAGGTTGGGTCTGCAGAGCCTGCTGGCCTAAAAGACGTGGGTGCTCCACCAGGATATCTTGTCGGAGATGGATATCTCCTTGGTGGACCTCTAAGACCAGTACTGCTTCTCAAATCAACAATGTCAGAACTTCTTGAAGAAGAGTCACCGACGAAAGGCCGATTTTCTGAGCTCGAATGCAGTAAAGTTGCAGGAGCAGAAGCAGGAGGCGGCGTCGTGGAGGTAAATGGGTCATCTGTTCCCCATGAAGTAAGTGCCTCTTTCTTCTTTGCAAAGAAGTGCCATGCCACAAAAAGAAAGACTACGAAAAAGAATACAGGACTTGTCCATAGCATTGTATTGAACTCCCCTTTAAAAACTGGAAGGCTGGAACGATACATTCCTACATACCCACTTCCAAGACCAATAACTATAAGCTTTTCCCGGTCACTAGCTATTAAAGGTATTAACTTTCTCCTCTCACCGTGTGTATCCATGGGTTGATAGTTTAGAAATGTAGATCTTATATCCTCCAGACTGGCAGAAAATAGAAGCCGAGGGCCACCAGGCCTAACATAATGCTGAGTGGATACATTAAACACGAAAACTTTTTCTTCATTAACAATCAACAAATAACCCTTAATAGCCTGAAAAGTAAGAGGCTCCTCTATGTCAAATTTCTTCTTGGATCTAACCCTGCACTTGAAGTTCATTATATCCCCCAACAATAACACATGAATCAGATCACCCTCTGATGTAAACCCATACGCTTTAGACCGCTCCGTGGTGTCAAACACATAACTCCGAGCAAGAGAGTGATTGAATCCTTCACATTCTGATTCCCTAACCTTCATGCTCCTTAAATCCAAGGACCCTGCGCCACTTTCAGTCAGAAACAAAAGCCTCTGCTTCAAGAAAGCCAGCGGCCTGCTTGCCGGCATAGCAGACCCATAAACTGTCCCATTCTCTCTATAAACCGTTATCTTGCCACTGAGATCAGTGGACAATACATACCGTATCCTTCCAACATGATGAACTTCCAATATGGTTATCGGCATCCCGTCTTCCCCACCTCCTATGCTCTCAAATTTACCAACATGTTCCATCACAAGTGAATTCAAATCTTCACCGTTTGACCCCTCATAAATTCTATGCCGCAAAATCACCCCATTTTGATGGCCTGTAACCACAACACTCTCATTCTTATTAACTGACAAATACGAAACCATAGCCGTAACGGGCGAATCACAAGTAGTGTAAAAGTCAACCAAAACATCCCCATTCCTCAAGAACACATAAACCCTCCCCGTCGAATCTCCAACAGCAAAATACTTGCTCAGCCCCTCGTAATCACGAAACGGCAATACGTTCGAACACGTCGCATCAGAATCCAACTTCACCGCTGACACGAATTGAAACCTCTCAGACCATAAAGGACTGTACTTAGTAACAGAAACCACTTTTTTCCCTCTATCCCCATCCACACCTCTACCCTCAATGACCCCGTCTTCTTTTTCCGATCTATTATCGTCGAATTCTCTTTGCCTAACAACTTTTTCACTTCCTTGCAGAAGCAATCTTAAACTCTCGACATCATTGCTCTCATCAATTGACGGTATGTTGGACAATTTGGATTCTAATCTACTAACTATTTCACTTAGGTTCCTCACGAGCTCCTCGAGTCTATAGAGCAAAGCTTCTTGTTGACTAGACCGAGCAGCAGTAGATTCAGACTCGGGTTGAGCATGAGGGCATTCGTGTTGGATTAAGACAGAGTCAGTGTCGGAAAGAAGCGCAGAAATGTCTCGAGGGGAGGATAAAATGAAAAGCAAAAAGATGAAAAAGAACTTGCCTCGGTGAAGAAATGCCATTTGAAGAAGCTGGGTGGAAGAGTGATCAACTCAGTTTTTCTCCATGATTATTAGCAGATCATTATCGTGTTTTTTGGATCCGAGATTAGATGGAATTTTAGCCGGAATCTATGTTAGATTTTGATGAATCTGCCTTTGTCTTCGAGATAACACATAAAACGCTGCTTCCAGTCACGTTTTGACTCTGGTCTCCGACCCGTACCTTGGCTCAAATTAGGGCAAGAAAAAATTTCACAACTTTTCACATTCAATAAAATATATATTTTCTTGCACGTTACTATCATGACACGACACGTGGAGTCCCCGGTCCCTCCCCCTTCTCCTTCCCCTAACGCGGAGATCAAAGTCAGACCCCTTCACATGCGGCCTGCTCCTGATCCTTGGCAGTCGTCTTGCCAAATTCAAAACCAGCGTCTCATATGCTACGCGACAAATAATTTCTGAAAATACATGAATCGACTCAGGCTTACACCATAGTTTTTTTTTTTTTTTTTTTTACCCAACCTCGGCCAGATCTTTACGCATCGTACTACTACTGCATACCAACATAATACTGCTGTTTCTGAATGTTCAAAATATCTAAAAGCACACCGCAAGATGCCCCCCACAAAAGTACAAAATATCTGGATTACAGTTTTGTTGCATTCGTTGAATTAACTCCACACATTCAATTAACTTTAATCGTATGACATCGAGTCATCTTAGGCGGCATTCTCATTTCCTTCGAATTCTACTTCCTGCTCTTGACTGAAGACGACGTGACATAAGCCTCCCGCACGCGTCTACACAATTCGGTTTGGTTCCTTTCCTCCAACCACGGGTATTAGGGATAAACGTAATTAGATTAATTAATTGTAATTAACTGGTTGTGATTAGTAAATAATCAAAATATGAGTTGTAATTAGTTGAATGACAATTCTGGCATTAATGTAATGGTCGTCGGTATGTTTAAATTACTGTGACACATCTATATACACCCTGCTAGATAGACTTTACAGATTCATTCTTTATTGTCTTCTTTTCCACTTTGAATGCTGCAAATATGGCTTTAGAATGGCCGACCACACCGTCACAATTGCCAGGACCAGACTGCACGGAAGAGCGCTTCAGTATCTCGTATAAAGAAGTGCGGGAGCTTACTTCTGTTCCGGCCCTTGTGCTTTGAGAACTAGATTTAACCTGTGAATTACTGAATTTCACCGAAGCTGTTTTAGATCTCTGTTGCTCGTGCTCAATCTGCACGTTAAAACGAGTCAGAAAACTGAAATGGCCAACTTCCAGCACCATGGATTTTAAGTGCAACGAATTTTATTAGCTGTCGCGATTGCTCTAATAGCAACTACGAAATCAACCCAAGTTTTCATTCATTTACTTGTCCCAAGGAAACTTTTTCAATTTCTTAGCACAATTAAATTGAGATGAGAGGGCATATTTTTTATCAAATTTTTGGCATATGGAATTCTCCCTCCCACCCCGCTCCTCTTTCTCCCTGTCTAGGCTTGGAGGGAATTGTCATTCCCAATTTGCCAATATGGGTATGAAAACTGATTCTTATTCTATACCATCACAAGAAAAAGCTTCAAGGTCAAGCATAGCCAAAGATGAAAGAACCAGAAATATTGTAAACAATTGTAAGGAAACCCCGTCATGTTTTTATAATAAAGTTTACCAGAGCTGAAGAGTCCTCTGCCATTGAGATTGAACTCCTGCTATGACTGTCATCCCGTTCAAAAATAAAAGAGCCCGCCATGCTTGATCCCCTCTTTTGAGATGATGGTAGAGAACGGTTTGACCCACGACCAATGAAAGATGACTGCAGCATTTAACAATGGCAAGCTATTTTGCATCAGCATCTAACACCAAAATATTCAGCAGTCTCTACAACTCTGATTCTTTTCTTCATTTTTTTTTTGTTTTTTGACTCAGTATAGCTCTCATTGTTTAGCTTCTGTCCGACAACACCATATTCTGTGGTAATTTGCATCATTGACGAAGATGATGCGCTAAGACCTAGTACATGTTATTGTAAGACTCTTATTTGAGTAAAAGATGAGGAATTTTGCCATTACTTTCCAAAATTAAGTGAGATGCCAGCTGGAGCAAAGAAGAGCCCCCTTGGACAATTTGACAGAAATACAAAAGTCTGGTGCCAAAATAAACTTTCAAATGAAATGGCATAGAAAGTTAGATATCATACACATCAATATTCAAATAAAGGTGTTTTATATAGCAGATCATGGAAAAAGGTAATCAGCAACCATTATCATAGAGAGAAAAAGACGTGCTGAGTGCAGTCTAGCCATTTTCTTTTCTTTTTGTAGTAAGCGCAGACTTCATATATTTTTTCTTGTGAAAAAAAAAGCGGAGACTAAAAATATTACTCTGGTGCTCAAAGCCATTTAACCTGTGTTGCACCAAACATACCACTCAACATTCCGGAACCACTATTAAATTGCTGAATCCAAATAGTTCAAAGGAGTTTACCTTTGATGCATTCATGTTTCCTCCAATGAGCCGCTTATCAAAAACAGCTACAAAAAGGAATCAATGGCAATAATAATCAATAAAAAGTATGCATGACACACTAAAACTGATTAGACCAGAGTAGCTTATCCGTAGGATAATAAATTGACTGAAATACACTGAACTTACATGATTGTTTTGCTTTCCTCCGATTATCAGGCACATTATTCACCTTCTTTATACGACAAAAGAGTTCTTTGGAGCTTTCATCTTCAGCTGGAGATAAAAGCTTGGCCTGCTCCTCCTGCTCCATATCATAATGTTTGGTTATTTCCCCAGTTACCAAATTAATAGGACATAACCAAATCTACTAAGGAAAAACTACAAGAAAAATGATTCATCCAGTGAATGAAACTTTCAAATAAAGCATGAAATGACCATAATTCTGAAAAATCATTTCATTACTCACAGATTTCTCAGAAAGGCACTGTCTAGTCAGCCTCTTCTCGATTTCCTCATCCTCAGATGATATGTATACATCATCCTTATCAGTAAACATTTGAGGAATCATTTCCTTTATTTTCTTTATATTCATCCGCATGACATTTTTTGGAAGTAAATCTTCTGCGTCTTCATCATCATCCTGGTCCACTTTGTCTTCCCTGCTTTCTTCATTTTCTTCTTCTTCAAGAAAGGTTGCTTCCTTCTGGGGTAAACCATATTTAAGTCTCTGCAAAAGATTCTCTGTTCCTGCATTGTCCTGTTTCTCAAGCCATGCCTGATGGAGTTGATTACGCCTTTCAATATCAGTCTGTTTTTCTTCGTATTCAGCTGCTATCATATTCTTAAGTTCTTCATCATCTTCATTTTCCTCATCGTCCTCATTATCTTTGAAGCGAATTAGGTCATTATCACCGTCGTCTTCCTCCTCAGCTTCATCATCAACAAAAGCTTTAACAGGATCACCATTTGGAGACGAACTAATCGGATGGAGATCAACATTCTCCTTATCATTGTCCTCGTCATCAGAACTATGATAGAAATAAACAGAACAGTATCAAATATACCTATTAGCTTTACTTAATAGATAAATGAAGAAATATTTCGAAGTTCAGTATAAGCATATCTTTTACAAAAAAATTTCTCTCCGTTAAACATTTATTACAAAATAGGATGTATGAGCCAAAGCAATAATTTACAGATGGAGACAAGGAAAATATATATATTTTTTACCTTTCCACGGTTACCGAGCAGCTTATGATAAACTGTATGTATTTTCTCTTCTCTTAGACGTGTAAAGAAATTATGCTCGAAAGTTTGGGAATTAATCATTTCTTATCTTGTCTCTGTAGTTGTAGATAAGTCTCCAATTCCTATGGATAAAAGAATCAGATTTTTTTTCCTAAATTCACAAACCAAAGGGTTTCCTTTTTTTATGAGCCTTTACCATCTTCCACAACAAAACTTGACTAGATCCTCAGTTATGGGGCCATGCCATAACAATTGCTACGAGAGCCAGTTATGGATGAGAAAGAATAATTGCGTATCTTTAACAAAATATTGCGAAGAAGATCCTAATTCACATTGTTCTCAAGTTTGCTCCTGTGGCTATGTTAGGATTAAATTCAAAATACATTTTTTACCAAACAGAAACAACACAGAGGGGGAAGGGGGTGCAAAGGAAAATTTGGTGGACAAGAAACAGGGATTCAGTGACAGATGCACGTAAACAGTAGAAAGGCAGCATGTGTATAAGCCACAGGACCACAGGAAATGCAGCAAGAGAATGAATCATAAAGTCAATGGCATTGCTTCTAGAGAGTCCAATAACACACTTACACATCATGAGAAGAAGCGTCAAGCTTTAAGTTCGTTGTAAGCAGAGACGGTGCCGAAACTTCTTCCAGAAGTTCATCAGAAGTATCCTCCGAAGTATCTTCGGGTAGCTCACCTTTCGAGTCACTAGTTTGAGAACCAGAGACCAGGTCCTACAGCATGCCAATAAACAACCAATTGACTATTTTCATGACTTTGATTCCCACCATGACAATAGAGAACCAGAGACTAGTTTTTCTTTCAACACTCAAATAAAACTGGCAAACAAAAAAACTGTTAGTACCTGAGAAGGACTATGTTCATGACTTTGATTCCCAGCCAGATTACTGGAGTGATTCTTCATATGACTTGACCCATTCGTGCAAGATTCATCTACACCAATTCTCTCGTTTTCCATCTTCGCAACCATAACACTTTCTGTTTCTTCAGCAATGATATTAGCGGAATCAACATCCACCATTACGTGCCCAGATAGATGATCATCATCACCAGTGAACAAAGTCTCTCTCATTTTGAGAAATCTGTCAGCCACAGAAAGATGCAATTCAAACAAACCATAGTGGAAAAGCGAAAACATAAATAGATACCCAACAAAAAAAAGAGCCCACATAAAACAACCAGTTGTACTAAATGACTCACTTTTTTGATACCTCCTCCTTTCTTCGCCGAATCTTCTCTAAAACGGATGATATAGGCTTTTGGATCAGAGGAGCAGGTTTAAATGCAGCATCTCTAGTTTCTGATGCAAGAAAGACGAATTCAACATATACGCAAAAATAATTTTTGAAACGCAACATCCTAATCTGCTACTATTATAACATAACTAATTTTCATCTATTACGTACGTCGTAACAGTCTCTGAGATTCAGCACGCAGTTGGTCAAGACGTTCTCTTCTTTCCTGTCAAATTATGGAACTACAAATCAACCTAGAAAAGGGAAAGGCATGTGGCAAAAATATTACAGAGCAATAAACGGCACGGTACCTTCTTTGTCATTTTTACAGAAGCAGACGATGCAGGCAACTCATCAAAACCAACACTTCTGACTCTGTTACCGTTCTTCTTCTTTTTAGTATCCCCACTCTTATGCCGTTTCTTCTCCGATTCTTCCATCCCCAACTCCCTACTTTTGTCTTCAGTTTCCATCTCCTGCACTCCATCTTTTGAAATATTTCCATCAAGTTCCTCGTCGACATAATCAAATTTGGAGTCTCTCTTAGGACCCATATCATTTTCCTCAATACCAAAATTCAGCTCATTTTCCTCGGTGAAACGATCAGATTTAGAATCAGATCCGAAATCCGGTTCCTCAGAATTATGGTGCGCAAATTTCCCCATCTCATTTTCCTCAAAACCAAAATTCAGCTCATTTTCCTCCTCGAAACGATCAGATTTAGAATCAGATTCGAAATCTGGTTCCTCCAAATTTTGGTGAGCAAACTTCCCATCAAAATCCGGAGATTTTTCTACAAGCCGTTCAGCTTTTCTCAATCGTTTCAGTTTCCTTTTGGGGACAGGAGAAGATCCTCGCTCGACGGGCGAAAATTGTTCAAAATCCTCGTCGCTCTCCATCACTAACTCTGATTTCTGGGTTTAGTGAATGCGAAGTAGTGAGTTAAGTCTCGTTGCTTCTACTATCAGAAGCTGAAAGTTCAGGGATGGATCTGAGACTCGTCATTTGAGAGCGGAGAATTAAGGTCAAAAACGGTAACACAAATAATTTTGGCGGCAACTAATTTGAAAACATGGCGCTTGGCACTTACCTTTAAGATTATGATTAGCCGCCAAAAATGAAGGCATGCTTTTTGGGACAGGATGACCCGACCCGTCATCGTAGTCGGATCCTTCAAGAGAGGGCTGAGGTCCGAACTTTCTCAAAAATTCCTTTAGAAGTAACATCTAGTTTTTTTGCTTTGTTCCCAAACTTTTCAAAGCATAAAAATTTCAATTTTAGCTCTATTGACACTTGTATTTACGAATTTTCGTATACTTCTTCTCTATGATATGAATATACTACATCAATTTATTATGTATAAATGATAAAATTATATTGATACAGAGTCAATTCTAATAAACTTATTGAAGAGTTCTATCGATGTGCATTTAGTAGGAATTCAATCTATAAATTCGTCAACTATGAATTATATAGTTTAACGATTCAGCCATAAATGCTTAACGCTAATTTATATAATAAATCAATGCAGTTTAAAAATAATTAATGAAACTACGTTAATTCAAATCATGAATTTTTGAACTTAGAGAGATGTATTGATGTTTTAACATTTTAATTTTTAGCTTCAATAATACTTTTATTTTATATTTTATAATTTATATATAAATATATATGAAATTTCATATTTAATATAAAAAATAAATTATTTATAAAAATAAATTATTTAACTTTACACTTTATGTTAAATATAAATATTATATTTTTAAAATAAATTTTTTTTTTCGATATTTAGAATTAGGACTCTACAATTATTTGAGTCTCTTTACATTTCCATCTCAATATGTATTGGTTTATCGTTCAATTGATTTATATAACATTCCTTTAATTTATTTTGGATCATATATTTCATGGGATGTTTTCTAATTTAGTGCACGTTCCTAACAAAATGATAGTCGGATTTGGCTTCCTTAAAGTGTCTAGTGAATGAGATTATGGAAGATATGTGAGTTAGTATTGGCCATATGCACAATTTTATTGGAACTTAGTAGAAATAAGAGAAATAAATAGAAATGAAAGTTATAGATAAGAAGAATATTATTATATTTTTTTACTATACTTGATCGAATAACTAAACTATAATAGAAAATTTTAATTATATTTTTTTTATAAATAATAAACCCACTAGTCGTTAAGTTAAAAATTCAAAGATTATTTCAGCCGAAAAGATTTATGCTAACCATCTTACTAGATCTTTTCATATAATATTTTAAAACAAAAAGTTTTGATGCACCAAACATTCAAAAAAAAAAAATCATTTTTAACCATAATAAAAAATAATATAAGACTGATAAATCAATAATTTATTAATTAAAAATACTTTTATTTAATTATATATAACAAATTCAAACTTTATTAAGAATGTAAAATTTATCATTTAATACAAATATTACGAACTACTAACATCCAACCTACAATACTCGATTTAATAAAACTGAAAAATTAACTCAAGAATATTTTAGTGGAAGTGTGTTGATGATCAAATTAAGTCTCAATCAAACTATTATATTTTTGGGCGAAGAAAACATTTTATGGCTTAGGTTTCTTCAATTGGAATAATCACAACAGATTAAAATTTTAATTTATATTTTTTAAAAAATAGAAAAATAAAAAGTATTATAAGAATAGTGAAATTAGTTTCATAATTCATCAAGGGAAGTTGTTTGATAGACAATTTCATTGAACTGTTTATGCCTGGTAGACAGCTTACCAGCTTGATTATAAACAAATAGTACAAGATAATGCTTAAGCATATCTCAAGAATGCAGCCAAGACAGAGCTGTTTTCCTAAATACCTGATCCGAAAACCAGGCCAACCGAACACATTGGAGATTATCCAAAACCAAGTCACATCTCAAAGTTCCATTGACTCTCCGCACTTAGTTTTGGCATTTTCAGTTCCTCGGCCAGGTTGAGGGACGCTGATATCTGGAAGAAATAGAAGATCCAATCAAAAAAAGGTTCAGTTAATATTTGAAGAGGTTAAGGAAATGTTGCAACTTTCAAAGCATCAAGCAATCAATGGAACCAAGTATTTGGAAGGAAAGTATAAGCCAAATGGAATACTAAAAACTGTGTATCAAGACCTGAAGCAGGAGTAAATAGTTCAAAGAACAATACAACACATCTGACAATAAGAAAATGATGTCCTGTTGGAAGATAACAATCTATAGAAAAGAATTATATTTGAATATGCACAAATTCTTTGAATGAAAGGGCTGCAATTGTGTCATCTCGGGAATAACACTTGATTTGAACAAGGGCCCAGAGGGAAGTCAAGGGTCTAAACCCCTAAAACTCTAAAACAGTGCCACAACCTCAGTCCTCTCTACTTTCTCCTTGCACCACTACCGCCACAACTGCTGCAACAGGGACCTATCAACTTCACCTTCCAAAATAACTTCTATTTTATTCACTCTAAAAACTAGAAATAATTGTCTCAAGCAAAACATAACCTCATCTGCAATCAATAAATTTTTTTAAGAGCAGATCAAACTTACCTTATGCCAACCCATGTCACTGGCATAACTAACACATCCTCTAATCCAACAAACAAATTGAATACCAACTTGTAGAATTTGAGATAAATTGAATTGATTATCTCCATGGATGCACCGTCTCTTTTCCATTTAATCATAAAAGTAGACAAAGGAATATTGGAATGCTTATAACATTTTATGATGAAAAAAAAATAGAAGCCTTTTTCTAATTTAAATATTTCCTTGAAGCCATATCGCCCGCCAACAGATTTAAAAAAAATCAGTTCAATAGAAGACTGAGGAATATAAGGAGTAAACAAAAAGTTATCAAGAAACAACTCAAACTAACAATTCAAGTTAATGTATTCCACATGTGATATAAATTATGATGTGAACTTATCCTTAGACAAACTGCAACTGAATGCCAATAAATGCTGAAATCAAAGAAGAGCAGAATAAACAATTGTGCCTCTTTTCGTAAAACCAATCCAAGATCCTTATTTTTAAGGTGGTTTTGGAAACAGCAGGCTTCTGGTAATGTAAGCAATCACATTTTACTAGAAAATACTTAAAAATGGTTTCAGCCTTACATTTTCTTGAAAATTCTTAATTATCTGACTCAACCAAACATCTAGATTTACTAGATATCTCAACCAAATTAACTCATAGATTTAATGTAAAAGAAGAATGTTGCCCAAGGGAAAAATTTTTATCAGGTAACCTAGACAACCACTCACATACATTTCACAGGTCCAATTTCCTCAAAAGACTTAGTTAAATGTTATGTTAAAGAAAACAAATTACAGTTAACAGCAAAAGAAACTTGCCATGCGTGTTTCCAGAAAGCAGTTAAACTTAAATTCAATAATGAAAATTTGCATAAAGCAATCAGCATTCCAAGATTTCCCCAGCACTGATGAACAGTAATGAATCCTATTAAATACAGTTTCACATGATGGTTACTGTAGTACCTTCCTTAGAATAATCGTTACTATAGTACCTTCCTTAGAATAAAAGTTGAAAACTTTCTAACATAACGCTGGAAACTAATAAATCCAGACAAATTCATAGTCACTAGAACCAGACAATTTCTCACTGGTACCTTAGAACCATAAACTTGTACATTCTAAAAATTTTCAGGCTCTTACATATAAACATAGTATCATATTCGCAAACCGGAATGATGAATTATGAAAGTCAATTTCATTTGTACCATATAAAGCTAGAAGGCTAAAACCAGAACTTAATACTCTGCGAGCTTCCCAAAACCAAATTGCCAGTTTAAAAAACAAAAGAAAGTATCCATAGAAGAAACAGCAACAAATAAAAATGTAGATTTACCTTGAAAGATCCGTTCAATTTGGAATTCCTCGACCACTCCATACCCAAAGCCTTGCTCGATGTCTGATAAGTAGCCTTAAATACATCATCGTCATAAACCTTCCGAGAAACAGCAAAATCCCAAGAATTCTTCGCCAAATCATAGCATGGCTCAAACGAAGTAATCCCTCCGTGCACATATGTATACTTCAACTTACAATTGGGTGTACCAAGCATGTAATTTGTTGACAACTTGTTAGCAGAATCAAAAACGAAAGTACCTTCCAATATTGTCCTATTATCACCTCGGTGATGAATGTAAGTCAAATCCAAGGGTTTGTCCGCAATCCTCACTCTATTCATGAATTGGAACCTGAAGTCCTATACCACCAATACACATTAAGTGAAGAAAGTTATAGACAATTTAACAACCACCATAGACTTTGACTAAGATATAGTAAAACTGGTAACAGAAAATCCTAAAATAACAACTTAAGTCTTGTAAAAGAAATTCAAATATGCTTTCTACTAGCTTTCAGTGCACAAAGAGATTAGGCTCCGGATCAAATTGTGAGATTTGATACCTTTTTGGGAACGTTGTAGTCAACGATGAAGAAGCCGGGCTTCTCGATGCCAAGAGCCAAGCCGTTTAAGCTGGGGCCTTTAACGACGGTGGCGTCCGTCATGGTGGCTCGGAGCTTAACATCGCCGGCGTTAACGGCTAGTGTAGCAGCGGCGCTGCTCTTGTCCAAGTCGTATCTGCCCTTGAGAGACGCCTTCATTTCGAGAGAAACGAGGAAGACGATAAACAGAGGTAGGCAGGGAGGAGGAGAGGGCGAGGGTTTTTAATTCATTTCAATTGTTTTTAAATAAATCCACATTGTTTTTCTCCATGCGGCCGTTTTGTTTTGTGCCCTAGTCCCATCTGTCTTCAAGCGTTTCATTTGAGGAAGCTTGTCGTTTTACTTCCCCGATTTGAGAAATTGCTGATGTCATACTAAAATTGCTGATGGCATTAATTGCATTACTTGAAATTTTAAAATTATCGCACGAGCCAACGTGTACTGGGCCGGATCAGTGCATTGATAACCCGATCTGGTGCACAAGTTCTAACCCAGTTCACCGAACCATCCAGGCCCGGTCGGTCCAAAAACAGATAGATGTTTCGAATTTCCATGATATCATGTCATGATAACTCTGTTGACTTAGACGATTACATCAACGGTTCTGATCTATCCGGATTAAGCACACGTACACGCTAGCAGCATCCAATAAGTGCAATCGATTATATTTTGAGTCTTGATGGAGCCATTCTTCCCGCCAAATATTTCTGGCGCGAGATTCATAGTAGTTTCTATTTTTTATGTCTCTTTCACAAGCCGATCTTCAATTTACTCTTTCGCTCGCTCGCTCGCGCACTCACTCACCATCTCTTTCTCTTCCGGTGAAATTCCATTTTCAAAAGCTTAGCAAGGTGCCATTTTCGGTTTAGTTCCAGGGGATCTTAGTAGAATCTCAACTTGTGGTGAGTCCTTTTTTTTTTTCCTTTCTCATTTGTACATATATTTTAAATTGTGGATTTATTTCAGAGATCAGATCTGTAACTTCTGAGATGAGCCATTAATCTACGGGTTTGATTTGGAGATCATAGACTGATTTTATCGTCTTTTTTTTTTGTTTTTTTTTTGCTTAATGTTCGTTGCCTGTTTTTTTATATGGTGATATGTTGTATGGGGCTTCTACTATCGACTTAAATTAGGGTTCTATTCGGGATGCGATAAGCTATAACGGATATTCAGAAAAATGATGGCATATGTATACACATTTTTTTCAAGCTTTATGGGCCATGGCTAATCGCTTTTTTTTTTTTTTTTTTTTGCTTGCTACTTATTAAAACTAGGGTTCCTGTGAACGAAAAAGCAACCTTTAGATTTTGCAAATTTTTTTATAATGCGACCCGTATGTTTGGATTGATGTATAGATTTCACGCAGTGTGGATTTAATATGTTATTTGGATACGAAAAAGATGAGATAGTTGAAGTTCTTAGCTGATAGCTTGTTTGGTTGCCTGGGAAAATAAAATATAGGATCCAATTCCTCAGTCAAAGCATAGTTCCTAGAATAGTTAACAGTTTTCAATTAAGTTGCAGCGCTTGATGCAGTGTTGGGACCATGAGATATTTAATTAGAGTGGTCAATCAGATGATTTTTTTTTCGGTTTGTTTTCTCTTCAATGGTGGTAACTTATTTAAGTTGATTTGTAAATTTAGCTGCCTTACAATCCGCTAATGATGACGAATCTGCCAATTTGACAGGGCCCATAATGATAGTTGCAATCAAGAGTTTTGACCATTAATTTTATTTTGTTTGGTGGAGAATGATTGTATATTTAGTTGTTGCATCAATATTTCTTCCCTTTAGCCCTGATACCATTTGGTGGCATTTCAGACTCACTAAGGATTACTTTACTGTTAGATTGGTTGTACTTGAAGTTGTGGAGTAAACTGGTTTCTGGTTGCTATTAATGCTGTTCTCTTCTTCTTTTCCTTTTCTCTTTCCCTATTGCCGTCAAATACCTGAGTCTACAACTAAAAGGGTATCTTGAAAAACTTGAACTTATATATATATGTATTAAATATATAAATTCCTGATAAAATGCACTTTATATACAGAGACCTGTAGTTGCTAGCCAATATGGTTCTCTTTGTCATCTTTATTGGTTTCTTAGAGAGTGAATTTGTTGATGTTACAGGGAAAATTTTCAGCTGTATGTCGGATTCTTTTAAAGTACTAAGCAAGTAGTCTTTGAAACTTATCTAATGGAGCTAAGAAATTTCAGTCACTTTCACCATATCCAGGCCATCAAAGGTGGTTCAGTGAAAAAAATTATGAATGTGGATTCTCGGAGGAGGCCAGCAATCAGATTTAAAAATATTAAAGACATATATGGAAATGGAAATGCAGATGTTTCACTGCCCAACTTCCAACCAAGATTTGTGCTCGGGGCCTTGTCATTTGACTGTGATCCAACCAAAAATAGAAGCCAATGCCTGCCAATTGGAGAAAAAAATGTCAAAATTGAGGCGGAAGCTTCTGAGTCTGATTGCAGCGGTGCTGATGGTGGTGTAGGAAGTGATGACCTCGATAGTCCTACCTTCTCTAATATGACACTTAAACAGATTAAGGAAATGTGCAGAGCAAAGAAAAGAAAACTTTCAAATTATGGCAATTCTATGAATGAGACAGCAAAATTTGTCCCTTGTGAGTACCCTGATTCCATACTCAAGGTGGAAGAATGTGATCTTGAGGAGCCTCTAAGTAGTTGGAAGTTTAGACTCTCCAAGAGAAGGAAGGCAAAGAAAGAGCATATGAAACATTGTACCTCTAGTTTATCTCAACCTACTGCATCTTCAGTAAAATACTTTCAAAGTGATGAAGATTCCCCGCAAGCTAATAGGAATTTGGTTGATCATCTTAATATTAAAACTGAGGATTATGAGCATGGTTACTCAGATTGCCAGATCACGACTCCTCATGCTGATCTTTCTCCTGTTTCTACCACGGAATTATGTAGTGGAGTTGGATACAATGAAATGCCTGAGACAATTAAAGTTTTGGAATCACAGGTGCCAAGATCTCCGACAAAACAACTTCAACCCTGTGAGTCTGATTACTCAGATTGCCAAGTCATGACTGCTTATGAATATCTTTCTCCTGTTTGCACAATGAAATTATCTAGTGAAGTGGTGTCCTTTGACATGCCTGAGACAATTAAGGTTTTGGAACCACAGGTGCCAATATCTCCAACTAAAAAGCCTCAATCCTGTGAGCCTGATTACTCAGATTACAGGGTCATGACTGCTTATGATGATCTTTCTCCTGTTTGTACCATGCAATTATCTTGTGAAGTGGTGTCTACTAAAGTTCCTAGTGAAGTGGTGTCTACTGAAGTTCCTGAGACAATAAACGTTTTGGAGCCACAGGTGCAAACATCTCCAAGTAAACAGCCTCAATCCTGCATTAGTGGAGAACTGGATGAACATGTGGAGCATGTTGATCCTGATGCTTGTGTCTCTGGTGGGGACAATATACAGGTGGATATTCCAGGAATAACCAGTGAACAATATTCAGTGTCCCGGACAATTATTTTGGGTTCAGAGGTACCAGTGTCTCCAACAAAACAGGTTCAGTGCTGTGTTAATGAAGTTTCCAATGAGTATAGGGAGAGTCTTAATCCTGAATCCATTTTTGATGTTGATGCTTATGGTTGGGAGATTGTAAAGGTGGATATTCCACGAGTACCAGCTGAACAAAATTCACTGCTTAAGACAAGTGTTTTGGAGTCACAGGTCCCAACACCTCTAACAATACTGCCTCAATACTGTGCTGTCAATGAAATGTGCTATGAATATCGGGAACAAGATGATCTTGGGTCCAATTTGGATGTTGATGCTTCTGGTTGGGAGATTATACCCGTGGGTAGTCCAGCGATAACTATTCCACGGTATTCAGAGTTGCCCATACCAAAATTAGGCGATGGAAGTTGTGTTATTCATGCACTTCCCTACTGTGTTCCCCAAGAGACAGATGGTACAACACAGGATCGGTGTGTTGCATACAATACAATCTTAAATCATTCTCTGATGGAAGAGGCATTATGTCAAACTAGCCATAACAGTCAGATTGATCTGCCTGACATGGAAATGGTTGCTAATGTTCAATGCTTCGAATTCAACAATAAGGATACTGCATCTTTGTTTGTCGATTGTGTAAAAGATGGTTCACCTTCTAATCTCAAAGGCAATGCTAGCTCCGGTACTGATGGCTGTCTGATTTCTGTTGATCAACACTCTGCTCCTGATAAGGGAAAGCAATCCCTATACCCTGACTACGATAATGGAGCAGAAGACTGCTCCACAACAAGCCACTCTTGTAGTGTTCCTAATGACCAAAAGACATTGGTAGGGACTGGAGGCCATTGTACTGAGATGCATCATCCTCCTGAAAAGCTGCTCTCCAAAAGAAAGGTCTGTAATAAACTTTGCATGTTTTATTGGTTAAATCTGTCTGTTTAAGTTACTGCTCACTCAGTTCTTTCACTTTCAGGCCATTTCTCCATCATCTCAAGAAAGATTGTGTAAAGCTATGGAGCGGACTAAGTTACCTGATAATGACCATCGTAGTAAGTGTACAAAGTTTTTGTTTAGGTTGGGACTCTATCAATTTTAAGTGTTATACAGTTCTTGCTATTGGAACTGTATGGATGATAGTAAGAGTGTGGTAGTTGGGCCAATGAAACGACAAAATAATCATGTTCATATGCTGGATCAGGTTTTGAAAGAATGTGGCAAAAATGTACTCAAAGAACATGATTAAGACAATTATTTGTGAGTGTCCAGAACACTTGATATTAGAATAATTATGCCAAGTCTAAAAATAGAGTCACCAATTAAGTGTATCCATATCAATATTGTATCTTGAAATAACTCTACCAAGTGAAGAAATGTAGTAATTAAGGATTCTGACAAATCATTTCAGCTCAATAACTTGAAGATTTGTTCGTGATCTAGTTGTTACTTTGTTCTTGTTTTATCTCTAGATCTGCCCCAAAATTCTCATTTTCACCCTTCTAATTTATTCTATTGGATTGTGACAATTTCAGAATGTAAAGGAAAGCTATACTTCAGCAGACAAAACAACCACAGGATCCTTAGGGCTGAAGGGCTTCATCAAATCAGGATAGCTGAAGTATCTGATGTCTGCACAAAACAAACCAATAGAAAACCAAAATGTAATAAGCAAAGCCCCAACGAAAATGGCAATGCCAGGATTCCCAATACTTCACAGGGGTTACCACGTTTTAGCACTGGTGGTGCCTCCATTGAAGGATGTTCACAGAGTGCCATTGAATTCTCACAGAGGCAGATGCGTGATGTTGAAGGTCTTGCAACTAAACTCACAAAAGATTTGAAGTCTATGAAAGTCATCATGAAGGAAGTGCTGGATCCTGAAGTCTGTCCAGTTACTTTCTCGAAGCAAAATATGGACGAGGTATATTACTATATAAAATGCTGGACTTTAAAATCCAAGTTGAAATGTTCATTTGCTAATTGTCCTGGGATTAATTGTGATTCTCCTGTTTCGTATTTCGTTTGGTTTTGTCGCTTCATAATTTTCCGTTCTCTACACTTTTTTTTTTTTTAATAAAAAAGTTCTGCTTTCTTGTATTGACGTGGGGGACTTTGCAGTAGAATTCGTCATTACTGTAGCAAAGTCATTGTCATCTTATATGACTGGCGGTTGCATGGGTTTACTTTTGGAATGCATGCTATCACAGACACGATTATGTATCTCCAACTGATTTTTGCTTTGGCAGCTGAGAGCAGCTGTTGAGAATGCAACAAGAGCAGAAGAAACTACAAGAAGATGGATTTCGGCAATGGCAAGGGACTGCAACCGTTTTTGTAAACTGATGGTTTGTTTCTTGTCGAGCTCCTTGAAATTGAAAAAGTAAAGGGTGGAAGGCGTAGCTTTCAGTGGTGGGTAGATTAACTCACCTGGTTCTGTGTTTTGCTTGTTTTTGTTGATCACTGCAGAGGTTGATTCAGAAAAGTTCTTCTTCCAAAGAGGTAGTGCCAAAAGAGAGGAAGAAGATTACTTTTGCAGATGAGACTGGTGGAAAACTGTGCCATGTCAAGGTTTTTGAGGATGATATGGCTTCTCGTTTGGGGTCTTGTACTGAGCAACAGGAATTGCTGGTCAAGTTATGATTTAGGCACATGCTTGTTGTACATTTATTGTTGATACATAATCAAATTGATTCTCTCCTTCTGTACATGTGGCCTAAGGTCAATCTTCTTCGTAGAATTGCCTAAGGTCATGCAGAGAGGCATAGCTTTTACTGTATATCAATTTGAGGGGCACATGACTTGCCGGATGGAGCAGCCTCAGATCTTTGATTATTCACTCAGAAACGGGAAGAGGCTGTAAGGTCAGTCATTAATGCCAGGGAACTGGAACCGCAAGGCTAGAGCCGAGATGAACGAAAGTTAACTCAACGTGGCTATCTACTTAGCATTGCTCGTGTCACCCACAAAGCCTACTGCGTAGTTTATGACAAACTTCGGCCAACTTGTTTCAAGATGGCATTTCTTTTCTGTTAATAATTCATTTTAATTGTAACACTACATTATGTTAGATGAAAATCAAATCGTTCTTATTCTAAATCCCCTTCTGTTTTAACAATCAGTTTCTTTTTGGTCCTTCCAAAAGCCATGTCTTCATCAGTCTACTGCATGGGTTACTGACATCGTCGCACAATTGTATCAGCGATCTTACTGAAACTAAAATTAGAAGATCCATGGAAGGGATTCACGTCAATGGTATGGTTTTTGTCCATCCGTAGCATGCCCTCCTTTGATCTTACACTCTTCTTTTATGTTGTCATGATATGTTTTCAAGTTTACGACATATTACAAAATGTTTTCAGACTTTTCACTTCAATTCAACCAAGCCTAAAACAAGAAAGAAATTGCTCTACCTGCAAATTGTAGGTTCGTCAGTTCCTGGAAATAACAAAGAACAAAATAA
The DNA here is from genome assembly GCF_054855325.1 of Carica papaya. NCBI lineage: Eukaryota > Viridiplantae > Streptophyta > Magnoliopsida > Brassicales > Caricaceae > Carica > Carica papaya. The sequence continues at coordinate 27,791,480 of NC_142309.1, forward strand.
TTTTGAAATGAAATCCGTAATAATTAACACATTATTATCGAGATTAATGGCGACTAATTCAGTTTTTGATCGGGTTATCGGAGTTTAAAACCTCCCAAATATCGGTGAAAGCCTCCACGATGACTCCATGATACTGCGTCGTATTGAGTGATAAAAAACAGCGCAGCAGCTCCTCCAACTCCCTCGCGCCGAACAACTGTTTCTCCAATATTATCTCCACCATCGATTTCTTGAAATCCTCGTACGGCTCCGACGATCTCTTCACCACCGCCACACTACCCTTCATCACCTCCCTCATCTCCTCCTTCCTTATACGCGCCGTTTCGATCTCCAGTATCTCACAAAACGATTCACTCGTCGACAGGCTGTCCTCGTACGTACCCGATGATGTGCAGTGGGTTGTTGACGCGTGGCGCCCGGTGATCATGGAAGGATGAGGCTCGGGTGTACAGGGTGGTGGTACCGGGAGGTTTGGGTAACCGATGTCGACGGACTTGGGATTGACAGGAGATAGCCGGTGAGTTGGTCTCCGGATTGGAGTTTCAATGGAAGTAGAAGGGTATTTGGATCGACATAACTGAAGTGAAGGTAGCACGCGAGAAAGCTTGTGTTTAAAAGTATTCTTGGCCATTTTCGAAAGCTGATTAACGTGGAAGGTCGAGTAATAATATTGGTCTTATATACATATATATATATATGTAAGTACACACAGCCACCAAGTATATATACATCTATATATATATATGTGTAGAATATAAAGACGTTTACATATATAATATTAATGCAGGGGAGAGAGAGAGAGAGAGAGAGAGAGAGAGGCCGGCTGCTTGGAAAACGAATGAATGATTAGTTATTTAGGGTGACTAGTGGCCCAGAATTGATTAAGGGGAGTAATTAAGGAAATCTGATTAGTGATAATAGTGGATGATTATGTGGAGTGGTTGTAATGTTCGAAAACGTCTGTGTAGGTGGTGGGTTTAGGTGATTACTGATCTAGAATTTAATTAAGATTAATTTTTGCGTTTGCATGAAACTATCGATAATTAAGATTAAGACTAACAACCCAATCGACACCCAGTAAAAGTCCTCTTTTATGCGTATATTTACTAGCGAGTTATATGAGATTAATCTAAAATTTAATTACAATCTCCTTTTTTTGCCATGGCCAACTTAATTCTACTTATATTTAAAGCTTCTTCTTGACGATGATAAAGAGTGTTGATCATCAACAAACCTGTAGTAATTAAATATTAATCAAATTAAACACAATGTAATAATTACAAATTATTAGTAATGTAATATATATGAGGAAGAATGAATTAAAATAGTGTATGATTAATTCCATATCACACATATATGGCTGGATTGAAGAATTTAATCATATATATATATATATATATAATAGTAATGAAAGGGAAACCAACCCAGCTGTGCGTTGAGGCATTCTACGCAGGAGTCCAAGGAATGAAAGGAGAGGTGGTATGACACATGGAGAAGAAAACGAGAAGTAGAAAACAAAATCTAAAATTCTGATCCCGAAGGCCGCACGCGTTTCAACTTTTTTGACTGGATACTCTACCTGTATGCTTCCCTCTAGCAGCTGGAATTTCTCGAGTCTTCTGTAATTTATGCAATGGTTTGACACAGTCTACTCCAGTACACCCAACTTAGAACCAATTACAGAATATAGGAATATACCTTTGGCTCTATATACATCAGACTATTACATTTGCATTGTACAAGTCATACAAGATTTTATACACAGTCCGGTTAAGTTTACCTTACCCTCACATCTTACTTCTCATGTAGAATTAACTGATTATAAAACACGAAAGCAAAGCAGACAGAGTTTGGACGGTTCAGATGTTTATCGGGATTTGTACTTGGAATGGCATGTTTCGTTGTTATAATGCAGCTGCAGATGATGTTTCCACTGAAGGGTGCCAGTATCTGTTGTGCAGCCATAAAGAATCTGCCTCTACTGCGTACCCGTCTTGGTTACGATGCCAAGCAAAATAGGCATGAGTTCTATTCTTTATGTCCAAGGTACCGTGACCGAAACTGGCTTCGCGATAAGCTGAGTATGCTGGCTGTGGCTGTGTCATCCTGCATGATTCCAAGCAAAAACACAAGGATAACTTTAGCAGCCTATGGCTGTATTCGTAATTCATCGATAAAATTAGGAATGGCAAAGAAATTAAATCAAATAAGATAAATATCATGGCTCGTGAGTACGATTTTATAAGTCCTTCAAGATTTCCTCCATCTCCAATGGTTATGTAAACTGGGGCAGATTGATCACTTCTAGGGGTGCACAATCCATTGACAACATTGTAAGCAATATTGGACACGCGTTCCTGCAAAGTGGGATTACGTTTGTGTTATGAAACGCTTAGAGAAAACAAAATGTGTACTGCTAATCCATTGTGTTTGGTCTCTTAATCATTTGCTTCAAACATAAAGATAGGATGACAACAAGGTCTACTTCAGTATATTAACATATCCTCTATTTTCCATTTCTGCGTTCATGTGTATCTATAAATAAGAACAGATACAGTCGTTGAAAATGGAAGCAGAGCTCGAAAGTTAATAATGGAAAGGTAGCATGAATACAAGAAGAACAAAAAGATTTTTATAAATTGACAAAAATGCAGATATATACTTTAGAAGATCAAAGGAGTCCCAGACAAGCTGCAGAGCTCAATCTTCAAGTTTTCCCAAAAGAAGGAAAAGGACTTACAGATCGTTCGTAGGCATGAACATGACCGGAAAAGACAACATCAACCTTGTACTCAACAAACCACGGCTCATAAATTACTCTCATGGTCTCTCCTTCCATGAAATGACCTACATAACTATTATATATTGGACAATGCATAAGAACAATAAGCCATGGTGTTTCCGTCCTGTTCACTTTAGGAAGCTCCTTCTCCAGCCAAATATTTTGAGGAGTGTATTTCCCTAGAAAAGAAATATTTGAGATTTGAGATACTGTATAAATTTATGGGTGGCATATACAGAAGTCACCATCTTAGCCGGACACAAAATGCAGTACTGCTAAGAAATGCCACAACCAGGATTGATGGTGCCATAAATAGATAATTCAGAATTTTAAAGCAACTTCATTGCAAAGCCTAACATAATGACAGGGCAAGGTTATCCAACCTATTTAAGCCAGTTTAATTTGGATACGCATGAACGACCTATTGCTACTACTATATATCTAATGCTCTTCTAGTCTTTGTGAGTGTATTATTGAATAATCAACTTTCCTCCCTTATATTCTAGTAAACAAACTCGTTCCGTAGACGAATGCTTTCTCTGTGTTTGGAACAAATAAATTTCACAAATAAGTGTGTTATTGAACAATCAACTCCCCTCCCTTTCATTTTTTGAATTAGAAGAGTGCTTGCTGTGTGTTTGGAACAAATAAATTACACAAAAAAGTGTGGAACTCATTTCTCAATCCACATTTTTATATAATTATAATGCCAATAAAAATGTAGATTTGCATAAGAATATCACCTTTCTTGAATTCTTTTGATTCAAACGTAGAAAAGAATCATCAATGTGGTATTATGCACAATATTACATTATATTTGTTTAACAAAAATCAATTCTTACCAAAAGCTGAGTACGAGGACATGACGATGATATATGCCGAAGCCCTCTTAATGGAGTACCATAAAGGGGAAGTACTATTAGATGCTTCGTATGGAACAGGATAACGGTGTCTGAAAGGCTTGAAGGGTATTGATTCACCCTGAAATAAAATTGCTTCCATTTAATTCCTTTACAAAGCACAATATTGTTTTACTTCTTTTTGCAAGCATATAATAATATTATATGCCTGAAAGCAAATCAAGAACAAATAGAATTATTTAAATTTTAAATTAATGGTGAAACAACATACAAGATTAGGGGCAAAATCAATTTCATGATTTCCTGCAGTCCATATCCAAGGTTGATATGCCGCATTTCTTTCAACGAATCTTCCCCAGGTATCCCATCTCGTGTTATCATGCAAAGGGTAATCATCTGCATAAGAGAGGTCTCCGACAAACAAGAGTGTTTGTCCTTTTGATGGGTTTAATTCATAATGTGCAAGTGTCCTATTTGAATCATATGTTTGTCCAAGATCTCCTGCACAAGAATGTACAATAAAGTGAGACTCCAGAACCCAAAAAAATTGTGTAGATCACTTGGGATTCAGGTTTATTGGTTCAGAGTAGATATGCCATCTATTCCCAATTTATTTCTCAGATGACATGTTTCCTGGGGATTATTAAAAGACAAATTGTTGTACATTCTTATGTATCATAAATTCTGCTATTTAGGAAGTTATCATGAAGGAATTCTAACATGAGGGAACTACTGTCACACTAATAATTAGAAAAAATATCCTCATCGCGCTACTATTGAGTCTTTTCATATATTCTTTAATATGACCTACATGCAGTCCTTGAAGATTACACCTATTTGCATGAGCACTACAGATACATAGCTATATACACTAAGTTATGTTGCTTGATAATGATGCTAATATAGATTCAGCACCACTAGTGAAAAATTATAAACAAGTATGATAATTTACATCAGTGATGTGAGCAAAATATGTCATAGTTATAACTATATAATAGACATTGTTCAGATGAGTTATAAGGGAAATGTAATTATGTTCGCGAGCTAGGCTATGCTCATATCCATGTTGAGTAAGAATTATATTTAGATAGAGGAAAGGATTTAAATTTATGAGGCTATATCGAGCATGTTATGTTATTGTTGGTTGAGTTGATGTGTTGAACGAAGGCTTCTATACTATGTTTTTTTAACTGACTAGAATAAATGTCTTATTTTTGGGGGAAACTCCAAATTTTCTGCATGGTTGCAATAATAAAATATGTTGAGTGTATAACTTAAAAGTTTTGATCTTATCATGTGAAATTGGTGCTGTCAATGGTCCCAAGAAGGGGCCCCTATTGCCAACTACACTAGGCTTTGAGGAAAGATTTCTATGCATAGAACTCTTAGGATCATCAAATAGGTTATATTGAAGATGTGTAAGTTGAACTTCCAATACTACATATATGTGTAAAGGTTTATGCATGGTACAAGACAAGCTCAGTCTCGCGTAATAGGTTCCTAAGGTTTGCTACGACTGAGTTTTGTGATCTTAAATCTATTCATTCTCTAAAGTCAGTCATGATCCAAGTTTGAAATCTAACACCATTGTTGCTTCCAACCATCAGAAAAGGGTAGTAAACTACAAGAAATGCTTAACAAATTAGAAAAAGAAAAAAAGCCAAAAGAAGATAATTCATTAATAGCAACCCAGCAAGATCTTATAATTCATTAATAGCAACCCAAAAAGATCTTCTTTTCTTGAAAAATACAAGAAAGAAACAGTACCAATGAGGCCAAAAGTGTACGGAACATCAGGGCCAACTTTAGGTGGAGTTATAAACCAGAACTGTCGAGTCGTGTTCCCAATCCCAACCTCATAGAAATATTTGGTGTCAAACTGAAATTGAATTAAAGAATCAAATTCGATTATTTCTACTTCCTAAATCTTGGGAGTTTCTTGTATGGGAAAAGACCGTCAGATAAGTGACCAGATTCTAACAATTACAAACCTCCAAATCTTTAATTGCACAGTGATGAATGTAACCAGAAGTGTAATTGAAATACTTGTAGGTGACGACAATGCCTTCTGCGAGGTTCTTGAGGTCACTGTTTTCAGCCCAGTACAGCACCGAATTTGAACCAGGTTCATCTGAAGTTACCCAAGAGACAATCACACCCCTTCCCTCATGGTCGCCTTGTGTTATATGGACCTTCAATTATTATGGTAGAAAAATCAGTACAGACACAGCTAAGTAGACAGAAAAGCAGTCTCATGAAGTGGGTCATTCTTATAATTGATGAAAAAATGGGAATTTGAAGAGGAAAAAGAAACCCATTTATACACAGACACAACTAAGTAGACAGAAAAGCAGTCTCATGAAGTGGGTCATTATTATAATTGATGAAAAAATGGGAATTTGAAGAGAAAAAAGAAACCCATTTACAGACTTTCTAATTACTCATTGAACTTGCGAAGTTTCCCAAAAGTACAATCAATATTCAGAACAACCTAGTGAGATGCATATGCAACCAAACAAACATGTTTCAACTCTTTACGTTACGAGCACAATATATTAAGAACAGACCTATGTCCAATCACTTTCCCCCCACAAACATTTTCATTCTTCTTTTCTTGGAAATTTCTAATTGTTAAACATTTTCCTGGTCAAGCAGTTCATTAGCATCCAAAACAGCATAGCAAATTTAAACTATAGGATCCCGACAAAACATTTGATAGTCATGGCTCTCAGGGCCTAAACTAAAACATAGTAAACCAAGAAGCAGTAAGATCAAACCTGTTGGGGAGGGTTGTAACCAGGAGGCAGCCGGAACACATCACTTTCTATCGGCATGTCTCTTGAGAAATCAGTTTTTCTCACAAACGTACCTGTTCTTCCTCCATCACAAACACACAGTGCCAGTACTGCGGCAACAGTAAGGGCAAAATCCCACCCCTTCTCCATCTCTATCTTCCAAAATACAGGTTGATCTCTCTCGTCTTTGATATTTTATTTGCTTTGTTTTGCGCCCCAGGAGTAGGCAGACTGCTTGAGGAATATTCATGGTTCTATCCGGATCAATTCGCGTCATTGATCTGTCCCCACTGGCCCTGCTATCAGTGGGAAAGACTTACACCTCTTGCACGCGTAGGACTTCAGTCAAAGAAATAGGTTTTTACGAATACTGCAGTTGGATTGGTAGGTTCAGTTCTCGCCATGAAAGCGAAAGGAACATTGCTACAGCTTCTTCGCCAAATTGAAATGATTTACACTATATATATATTGATCTTTTTACGTTTCGTTGAATTATAATTAATTCTTCATTAAAAATAACATATAGAATATCATATGTAATATATAAATACATATTAAAACATGGACGACATATATTTTTCAAACATATATGTCATAAATTCAGAAGAGAATGGCTCAGAATAACCTCAGACTCCTCTTTAATAGAAAAATAATGGAGACAAGTGGTTTTTTATGGTTATTCTTGCATCTTTTCTGCATCACTGAAGAGAAATTATTCCGAAAATTGTTTCGGTTCGTCGTAAAAGATCATTTTAGTTAAAACGAACTTAATGCGAGATTTTTATAATAAAATCGAATAATAAATAAAATCTTATGATCACAAAATAAAATTTATTCAACCGTAAAAAAGAAATAATATAATCAGATCTTGTAGAACGAATGTTTATACCCATATAAATGATTTAAAGCTAATTAATTTCGCATAAATGCAACTTATATTAATTAAGTTGTTTAAAATAAATTAAATTAATTTTTAAACGATCCAAAATAATTAATTGAATTGATGTAACTTAGTACATAGTTCTTATTAGACATTCTAGGGCAATACCTTACATGGATTATATATACCTCCCTTGTTCTTGCTGACCCAATGTAATTATAACCATATGTTTTTTCTATATATATATATATATATATATATATTTACTGTATTAATTGTTAGCTTTTTGTGTTTTCTATAGTTTTAACCTATAATACATAATTACAAACATTAATCAAGGTAAAAACAAAAAAAAAAAAAAAATATATATATATATATATGCACGTTTTTAATTTCCAAGTGATATTAATTAATTAATTAAAAAAATCATGAATTAGTATTTTATTATAACGAAAATAATTTTGTATTATATAGGTGTAATATATATATATATATATATATATATATATATGATCTATTAATAAAATCTTTTTTAGAAAGAGGAAAAGATTGGCGCAGCAAAACCTACCAGTAAAATCGGGCTTCCACGACACCGACGGTCGAGGACGACCTTTAGACTCAAATGAACAAGAACAAATAAATTTAGAGGAAAAGATTTTTTTTTTTTTTTCCCCATTTGATATTTACACCAACCAAACCATCACCTGCTCCATTCAAGAAAAGAAGAACAAGATTTCTTCTGCAGTTTCCAGAGGGAAAAGAGGAGGAAGGAAAGATTAAGATTAATTAATTAATTAATCTCCTTCTCCCTCAGCTTCCTCCTAATTAATCCTTGAATTAAGTTCAGTTAGATTGTAGAAGAGGTGGGGTAACTAGTTTAATCGGATTGATTGTATTCGAATTTGACGAACATTTCCATGAGGAAGTTGTGTCCTAATTTGGACAAGGAAGACGGATTGGAGACAGTGCTGGAGGTTCCGATGCCGGAGGAGTTGTTCGACGAAATGGGAAGCAATGCTGCGCTGCGTTGGCAAAATATGTTGAAATTGATGAAAGCTCAAATCATTTCTATTGATAAGTCGATGCATCTCCAATCTAAATCCAAAGAAGAGTTCTTGACTTTGCTCAAGATTGTCGGTCCTCCTCTCATTCCTTTTTACGTTCAACTTGATTTTTCGCTTAACCTTATACGTTCCGTTCAAGATAGTTCTATCGTAAGTTTTTTTTTGTTTAGTTGTTCATCTTCTAAATAGATACATTTGGGATTGAATCATTTCCTATATACATATATATATATATATATATTCAAATGTTATTCAAAAATTGAAGGTAATCAATTAATCATTACTTTGGTTGAGGAGGGTTGTCCTCCATTCCTCCATTTGATTGTATGTATAATGTTAAAAGGTTTTGCTAATTATGCTAACCAATCCTTAATCATATATATATATATATATATATATGCAATTCGATCTTATACATAAAAGAAATAACTGTGTAATGATTGATAATTATTTAATATGTAGGAGGCTTCTACAGCAAAATACATAGTGCAACAATATGTAGCTGCTTCAGGAGGACCAATCGCATTAAATTCAGTGAATAGTATGTATGCGATAGGGCAGGTGAAAATGCAAGGCTCGGAGATGCAGCATGGCGGTGATCGTATACAAGCCAAAGGAAATTCTGAAGTGGGAAGTTTTGTTGTATGGCAAAAAAACCCTAACTTGTGGTACTTAGAACTAGTTGTTTCTGGCTTCAAGATTAGCGCCGGAAGCGACGGTAAGATTACATGGAACCAGTGTTCTTCTCAACATTCTCATGCTAATCGAGGACCTCCTCGCCCCTTACGCCGCTTTTTTCAGGTAATTATTTTCGTATTAGTTTCATTGTATTTTTTCCCTTCAATTTCTATATAAGTTTTATATTACCTGTACACCATAATTACCTTTTTTGGGAGAGCAGCGAATTGTATTTTTCTTATCATAATGTTTTTAAACATGAAAAAGTTAATGTGAAAGCAGCCAGAATACATGGTCTTGAACTTATGGTGATGTGAAAAATAGGGACTGGATCCTAGGTGCATGGCAAGCTTGTTCTTGGATGCTGTGTGCATTGGAGAAAAGACCATTAACAAAGAAGAATGCTTCGTGTTAAAGTTGGAGACTCCAACGGACACGCTCAAGGCTCAGTGTTCGCCAAACACCGAAATCGTGCACCATACAATATGGGGATATTTCAGCCAAAGAACAGGATTGTTGGTAAAATTTGAGGATACCAAACTAGTGAGGATTCAATCTGCAAAAACAAACAAAAACAATGTGTTCTGGGAGACGACGATGGAGTCAATGGTCGAGGATTACAGATACGTCGAGTCTATCAATATAGCACATGGCGGCACCACTATCACCACGCTTCATAGATACGGAGGGCCAACAAACCACAAGAGAAAGATTGAGGAGACATGGGGGATTGAAGAAGTTGATTTTAACATTTGTGGGTTATCCATGGATTGTTTTCTGCCTCCTGGTGATCTGAAGAGAGAACAAGAAGGTGGTGAGAGCAAGTAATGAGCTAATTGACGTTAGCTATAGAAAATACTTTTTTTTCTTGAGTTTTCAAACAAACAACAATCTAACACAAATATACATGTACATATAGGTGAAGGGTTATATTTACTAATTTGTGTTTCTTTTTTTTTTTTTCTTTTTTTTTTTTTGTGAAAGAATGAGAATTGCCCTTTAGATTTTTTTTTTTAAATTTAATTCTAAATTTCAAATTTTAGACCTAATACGTAAATCTTTATTTGCACCAATCTTGTTTTTCGTTACTTTTTTCTCAAAGAAAAATGATATTTAAATTGATATACATATAAATAATTAATATATATCATCAAAGTTTAAAATAATATTCTATGTATATCACTCATACAATTAAATGATGATTTAAGTTTTAAGTAAAATACATAAAATTCAACAATCACTAAGAATTATTATTCAAAATCAATACAATTGTTATATGTGTGAAATTTCTTCGACTTTCATGATTTGATTATGTACTTTGAAACTGGCATATTCGTTAATAAATCAAATCAGATATTCAATTATTGAAAAAATTGTTGGAGATTCAAATGGTGGATATGCGAGCATGATAACTTATATGTTGTTCTATATCTTCATAGATTTAGGAACTTTTGCTTGTATTGTATCATTTGGTTGACATACCAGAACTGATAACATTCGAGATTATACATAAAATATCATTTTTTGGCTCTCTTTTTAGCTCTATGTCTCTTATCCTTAGGAGGTCTTTTTCTACTAACAAGTTTTTTCGATAAATTCTATTTATTCTGGTATGAATAGCAGACATGCTTATATTTTTTTGTTTCAATAGTACTCCTTACGAGCGTTCTTTCTATTTATTATTGTCTAAAAATAATCATGTTAATAATAACTGAACGAAACCAAGAAATAACATCTCACGTGCGAAATTATAGAAGATCCCTTTTAAGATCAAACAAGTCCATCGAATTGAGTACGATTGTATGTGTGATAGCATCTATTATACTAGGAATAGTATTGTCCCGTCGATCATTATTTAGATTTTTAGTATTTTTGAGAAGTTCAAACTTTTGTAGATTAAGAAAATCAAGAAGGTTATAATGAAGATTGATTTGTCATGTATCAAACATTTGTTTACCATATGTTTAAAACTGCAAAACCCTAATTATTTAAAATCCCTCTCAATACACCAAATCAAAGGAAGACTTGAACTTCTTATTATCTTGGGCCGGAGGCCCATTTAAATCTGTACTTTACAGGAGGAGAAAACCCTAATTCTCTGGCCCATTTAAACCGTTACTTGACAGGAGGAGAAAACCCTAATTCACAGAAACCCTATTTAACCACTTTGAAACCTCACCCCATTACTTGCAGATCGCTGCGTACTGAAGGTTTTTTCTTCTCACTTTTTCTCTTGATATGAGTTGTTATTATTAAATTTCGATTCAAAATTGCTCGAGACCAAACGGAGATTCCGTTCGATGATCTCTTGATTCAATAGTATGTTTCTGTTTGGTTTGAACATTTGTATGTAGATAAATCGATGCATCTGTTTACCCACTCCTTGTTTGGCTATTAAAAAGTAGCGCTACAGGAGGTAAAACGGATGCAGATAATGAAAGGTTGGCTTACCAGCCCATTGCATATCTCTTCCTGCCATGGCGTCAAATGGACCTACCTATACTGTTCTCTCAATTTGCTTTTAACCGTTTTCGAATTCTGTGTTCATAATCTTATTGGTTATTTCTAGATACATGCTTTTAATTCATGCTTTTTAATTTATCAAATCACTGTTTATGTTATGGCAAGTGATGAGATTATCTTATCCTACACTCAGATGAGCCATGTTGATTTCAACTCCGCTTATTATCTGATGCCATATGGGGTTTTCAAAATATATTTTGGATTCACTTTAATTTGGGTGTTTCTGTCATTGCTTTAGATCTGGTAGACTCTGTTTTCAGGACTAAATTTTAGGTTTTGAAGATCGATTCTTGTTTTCTATGTTGCTTTGTTGTAATGATTTTGACCTAGAGAAAAAGGGTATTTTGAAATGGGATGGCAAATGAAGTAAAAAGATTCTTATCCTACACACTGAAATTTAGTGTAGACTACTACTCCGCTTATTATCTGATGCCCTTCCCTATTTGTAATGTTTTATGAAGTGTATATTGCTGGGAATTGTCAGAAACAGATGTTTTAGGTTCCTGGCCAGATCGAAATAGAGTTATATCATAATCTATGATGAGAAAGAAGCAGACGGGCGGTCTGAACTGATGCCATGTTGATTGTCTGCAAATTTCCTTTGTGAAATATCTCTGAGTTGCATTATACCCATATCTTGTTTAGGGGTTTTATATAGCCTTTGCACATTTTATAACATAATTTGGTTGGTAACATAAATGATCTTTTCATTGAGTCTTAAACTCATAGATCATGAATCAGCATGGGAGAGTCAGGTCTCTGATTCTGCAGTGATGAAGTTGCTTAAATATGTCTGGACATCTGATATTCTCTGATTAGAAAGTATGCTTCTTCTGAGCAGATCTGTCTACGCTTTTTGCTTACAATGCTCAAAACTAATTTCAAATTTTTATCATATGTAAGATTATATATGAGAAACTAGCAAGACAAGAAGCAAAAATAAGTAAAACAAAGTATTTTTCAGAAATGTTATGAATTTAAGCCCCCGAAATATTAATATTTTTTAATTGGTTCCAATTTGATAGCTTAATTTACGAAATTGTTGCCTAATGTAATTTTTAGATGAAAACTTTACTATAAATCAAAAAAGTTTATTGGGTCTTGGTTTGGTGGCATAGAAATTGCTTCATCATACTTAAATGTACTTATAACAGTGAAAGATTTTAGGAGTAAAAACTAAAAATGTATTCTAAAATACTTTGTAAATTGAGAAGGATTTTAGGCTTTGATCACCAGCCATTTGCGGGTCGGTACATGGTAACTTGGTCTGATCGGATGAGTAAAAGCATATCTAAGCAGGAGGAGGAAATTCTTTGCCTGCCTATGGAGAATTTGGAACGAAAGGAACCGGTTACTGTGGAATGGCCATGTATTTTCTGACCAATCCTCTGATTTACCTCATGGGGAAATATCTTCAAGAATGGAAGAGGGTTAGGGAAATTCAGGGACGAGGAAGAGTGCAGATTCAAAAGCTTGCAGCTGAACCAGGGCGGAGTCAGAATAGGGAGACCAAGGGCTGTGGACTTGCAATGTGTATTGAATGGTTAGTGGTGTGCCCAATGAGGCAGGATATGGTGTGATTATTAGAGGTTTTGGAGGACATTCTCAAGGTGCTAGCCCCATTTTCTTGCGGCGAATTACTAGGCTGTCGAAGTGTACTCTCTTTCATAATGGAAAATATCTAGGGTTCGAAGATGGTTGAAAAACGATGCTCGGTTACTGCATGTTGCGATTATATATCCAATGAAAAAGACACTTCGAGAGTTCGAATTTATCGCAAAATCTATTATAACTTGAACAGGATGTATCTCAACACTGAATTTTAAGACAGGACAATCTGATTGCTCATTAGATTGTTTGATCAATCATGCTTATTCTTATATGTAATGATATTTGGTCATTTAAAAAAAATTAAAAATGTATTTTAAAATATTTATATTTATATATATATATTGATTGATAGATATATTATTTACAAGTTTATATAAATTCAGAAGTTATGGAGAGAGAATACTTCGTAGCCGCGTTTTTTGGTGTTTGCTGTGTCGGTGGATCCATATATTATTGTGAACACTGCATGCCTCTTTTTCATCGCACGACATAATTGCATTCGTTTCAAAAAACTTTTTATCCCATATAGGGGTTCATTCGGAAATAATTTAAAATCATAAGGGTTAGTATAAAATAAAGGAAAATATAAAGGCCTTGAAAAAGGAAAATTTGAATAGTAAAGGGACTGTTTTGCAATTTAATAAAAAATGAACAGAAGTCAACTAAAGTCAAAGGTAGAAACTCGGGTTTGTCGTTGGGGCCCACAAGCGTCGGTGATGAAGCAGTATGGGACCCGCAACTCTCCTTTCAAAATCGAAACACTTATGAGTCGACGACACAACTCTCCGATGAGTAATGACACTACACCTACCCCCTTCTTCTTCCTCCTCCATCCCGCAAATCTTTCTTCCTGCTACCAAAAATGAAAGACGAAGAATCACCGGTATCCCTACCATCTCCACCTGCGAAGAAAGATGCCTCACGGCCTGCTCTGTTCTGTGGTAAGAACGGTTACAAGTTCTGGGCTTTGGCCGCTATTCTCCTTTTAGCTTTCTGGTCTATGTTCACTGGCTCTGTTTCTCTCAAATGGTCCTCCGGTGATCTCGCTTCGTCCTCTGATCAACCTGACTTCCATATCACCGAAGATCTCGACATCCTTGTATCTATCTCTCTCTCTCTCTCTCTCTGTGTTTTTTTGGCTTCTTGTTGATTTTCCTTGCTGCCCATTTTTTGGCTTTTTTTTTTTTCCTTAACATTTTTAGTATGTTAACGGTTTAGGAGGTGGAAGAAAGAGAGAAGACGGTCAGGCGCATGTGGGATATTTACACGCATAGCACCACCGTGAGGTTGTCGCGATTTTGGGTGGAAGCTTTTCAGGCTGCTTACGAGTATCTAGTTAGCGATATTCCAAGTGTTCGAGACGGTGCCGTTTCTGAGATCGCCAAATTGTCTATGCGCTCCTTCAATCCTGATACCCTCCCGGTCTCTGTTCAACCAATGGTTAGTCTACTTCTTCATCGTACTTAAATGTTTCACTTTCTTGTTTAGAAATCTGTAAATTTTTTGTGTACCAAATAAAATTGGAGGATTTTTTTAAACCTTACTGTTTTGCTTAATTTTCTACGAAGAATTTTAAGTTCGATTCTTGGATTTTTCTTATTTTCTATTAAATGCCTTTTCTGGGTATTGTGTTAGTTGGGTAGATTTGATATTTGAGACTTGGCAATTGAAGATATACATAACTTGTGTTTGCTAGTCTGGTTCTACTGTATAGACTCTTTATCAATGATAGTGAGGTAACTGTCTTCTTTTCATGTTGGAGAGATTTAAGATGGTCAAAATCCTGGCATTTTTTGTAGAGATCTCTGCAAAATTCCGTGGCCACAATTCAATTTCATTTCCAAGGCCGGAAGTACATGTGAAATTAGCTTCTAGTTCATCTTGATTTTTCATATGTGGGAGCTACTTTCACTTCCTTGTTCTCATTCATCGCTCAATAGGAAAGTTTTGATAATATGATCTTGTAAACTTTTTCGTTCTACAGTAGATTGATTACAAGAATTTCCTTTTGGCATATCCAGGATCTGTTATATTAGTAGATGGATCCAACATATCTTGAAGTCAGATTCTTGCATATGAGAAGCTATCCGCCTTTGGTTTTCTCGATTTTAAAACAATCAATGCCTGTTTATAGGAAAATAAATATGTCGGTAAAATTATTATAAAGTCGCCTGTGTATACTGTGTCAGCACTAGTAATGATTAACCCATTAAAGATGTTATAATAATATCCCTGTGTTTCATCTAATGCTGGAGTACGTGAAAACGCCCTTGTTCTCAGCCTGCAAACCCGCTACTGGATACAGTTTTCTATTTGTTTATCATAAAAGAAGTAACTTTTTCATGTTCCTCCACTGAGAGGAAGATGAGCTTCAAACCAAGGGCTTTGCTAATAGTTCACTGGTGATGGTATATCAAAGTGATGATATTCTTTTTCTTCCTTTGTGTGTATGTATATGTGCTCTGCATTCATCTCTCTTTCTCTCCTTGCTTTCTTAGAAAATAGAATGTTTAACTGCCCCAAAATTAGATCTTAACGAAGTTAAGTGTTCTCTTGCTATTGTTTGATTTGCTTCTGATGTTATTTTGCTCCTCAGAAGACTGGAGAAACAAGAAAGACTCTGAAGCAAGTAGACAAAAGCAGGGAGGTAACTACGCCGTCCAAGAGTAGCTAATAATAACAAGAATTCTTTCCTTTAGTTTTCCTATCGACACTGAAGGTCTCATTTTCTTTGTCTTTAATGTAAGGAAATATCAATGCAATGCAGTGTAAATTATATTTTGACATCAAAATAAATATATTTGGTTCTTCCTATCACAGTCTTGCTTTATATGGATTTATGTTTACAATCTTGTGCATCAGAAATCTTAGGTCGGATTTTTCAATTCCAGTCAGTTTTTTTTTTAAGGTGAAACTCACTTTCCGTCACCTAATGCACGAAAGATGTGAATATTACGTATTTTTTTTTATAGATCGGACTATTCAGTGTTCTGTAATGTTCTCTTGCATGAACCGCAGAGTGTGTGGAAGTGATTCTTGGTTGAGAAATTTGATCTGCCCCCATTTTAGTACTTTAACATATTTGGTATGAATAATGTAAACCTGATTCATTACTAAAACTATTGCACTTTAAATATCGTTGTGTGGTTGAAGAGTTCGTTATACTAATCATATTTCGGAAAGTTCTTTTAAACCATAACGACTCTTTTACAATCTTTATAATTGCATCCTTATGTCTTTGTTGTTGATAGACGTAATAATAACACCTTACAATTGTGACCACTCACTCTATTGAGTTATTTGCTATGCAAACTCATACTCTATTGCAGATATTTTATTGTCAAAGTCATCAATAATATGCATCTATGTATATTATAACAAAAACAATATAATTGCTGTAAATACTATAATCAATCATATATGCCTGTGAAATATCGAAGAATTTATCGTTTGCTAATGTTCCTCAGAATAAGCCATGAACTTGCTAAACATATTAAGTTCGCACGCTAAGTTTGGCCTTGTATTCTGGATTGCATACGTTAAACATCCAAGTACTATATACATAAGGACCCTTTAACATCAATTTCATGTCTCTGTTTAGATACATAGTAAATTTTACGATTTGAAGTAATTTGGCAATAGGGTAGAAACCGATTTTGGATTTGTTCATATCAAATCTCTTTAACACATTTTTATGTATTATTTTTTATGAGACTCAAAACTTTAATTTTCTATCATTTATACTGATTTTCATACTTAAAATTTTCTTGACAATACTAAGATCTTCCATTTGCTCAGTAAACACTTAGTGTTATCACTCATATACTATCGATAAAACCTAATGAAAATATATATGTCAACCGAAGAGATTATTGTTTGTAGTCTTTTATTAATGTAAAGTAGAACTAACATTCATCTATTACCGTTGGATAACAATTAATTTTACTGTCTCAAGAAAACTAATACTTTTTTTTATGCTAAATTTGACTGAAACATATTCAATTATCATTCAATACCTACACTTTGATTATTGTAGTTGTAAAAGTTTTATCGTAATTTACGCATTATTTCGCCCATTTTTTTAGTTTCATAACCATGAAGTTGTATCTTCCCAACCATAAAATTTATATCTTCACATGTCAAAGAATGAACTATGTAAACATTGAACCAATTTGGAATTAGGATACTTAAACTTCAATCATATCCTTATTGTATTATCATTCAGGAGGAGGAGGAGCAACAGTTATTGCGGAAACAACAATTTCTTTCTTAGGTTTTATCAGAGCATCGTTCTCATCAGCAGTCTTAATGAGCTACCTTAGGGACACTTACAGGCGCTAGTGCAGTGTCCACAGGCAGTGTGGACCTGTAGATACTGGACTTCAACCGCCACAAGAAAAGTTTCAGATTGGGAAACAAATACAAGTTCCCGGTATTCAAGATGAGCTAAGTGCCAACTTTGGGAGTTTGCCCCATGTTACCCAGGACTTTAGTTACAGTGTTAGTTCTGAAGCTTCTTCTTCACATCTGCCACATAACATGCTTAGGAATATCAATCTGGGAAGCTAAGCTGCCGGAGAAGATTGATGAACTCAATCTTTAAACTTTAATCATATGAATATTAGATTAAATCAGAGTTTGAATCAAACTCAATATTAAGCTTTTAAATTTTTATTTTTATTTTCTACCATATAAGCATTAGTTTCAATTATTATTACTACAAATAATAAATCACTCAAAAATAATTTAGAATAAATATGAAATCATTTAAACTATTTTTAGTTTAGAATATGAAAATTAATAAATTAGTGAAACATAAAACAGTAAGCATACTCATTAAAACACCTATATTACTTACATTTTGATTGAACATTTATTTTTTCAGATAAAAAAAACTAAAAGCAGTTTCTTCTCCTACTTTAAAACAAAGATTTCTTGTTTCATCACAATAAACTAGCAGCATCTTTGTAACTTAATTATAAAAGAATATATATATATATATTATATGATATTCGAATCCTCTTTTTAAGTTTTACCCTTAAACCATAATT
Organism: Carica papaya; assembly: GCF_054855325.1. NCBI lineage: Eukaryota > Viridiplantae > Streptophyta > Magnoliopsida > Brassicales > Caricaceae > Carica > Carica papaya. The sequence goes on from NC_142309.1 coordinate 27,809,724, forward strand.
TTAATCCGAGGTCATTCAGATCTTGTCAGTGTCTTCGACTGGTTAGTAATAAATTCATCTGCCTTAGAATTACCTCTCCCACTAGGAATTCTGGATCGGTGCTCCATGTAATTTCTCTAAAATCAATATACATACATATATATATTATACTTCAAAGAAAAAAAAATCCTGACAAGCGCAAATTTCTGAGGAAAACCATTTAACACTTACCCACCTACAAAAAGAAGTGTTTTTTTTCTTGACTCTTAACAAAAAGGACATGTTTAGATGGCATATTCAACTAGTACAAGCTTTAAAATCACCAAATAAATCAAGCTACCGTTATACAATCTTTTATCATAGATTGCTATATCTATTCCTAAGTAACCTGTTTAACAAATTGATAAATGAAGGTCACACCTCTAAGATTTCCATCAAGAATCTGGCCAGTACAAAATTACCGACTACATCTTAAAATCTTACCTGGCCATCCAAAATTCAGCTAAGATACAGAAAAATGGAACAGAAACTACAACCTCGTTAAAATTAAGTTTACCTCAATTCGATAATGAACCTAACCCGGGATCCTTGAGAACAAAATAAGGATGCAAACCACGGGAGTACTACATCACAAAATCACTCAGAGCAGATTAATTAGTACTGCTGCTATGCTCTATCAAAGAAGAAAAGAAAAAAAGCCTAAGTGAAGACATTTACAAAGAGTTAAAGTCAACTGTATTTACAACTATCCTCAAACCTTCCCCTAGTCTTCAACGGTCTGAATCTCCCCCATCATTATCCGATTACTGACAACATTAAACCCAAGAACCGATGGGCTAACCTTCTTCCCTTTCTTTCCCTTTTTCTTGCTGCCTCCTTTTGATGGCCCATCACCACCCACTGCTATATCTCGGTCAAGATCCCCAAGTCCTGAATTGTCAGAATTCACATCTCTAGCACTAGTCCCTGTCACTTTTCGATCACTCTGAGTTTGAAAGGCAATTTCAAGTACATCCGCTGGCAACAAATCCTTGTAGTTGAGAAACTTGTCAATGAACTCATGATCTGGATCATATGATCCAAGATTCTCGATCAGAAGCAATTCAGCCTCTGATCTAGATTGTTTCACACAGAATTCCAAGAAACTCGTATCTAGCAAGAAAAAATTAAAAAACAGCATAGCATCAGTGAACTTTAGCATCAATCTTCCCCCGGCCTTAAATGTACATCTAAGTTCCCTACGGCAGAAAAAGCTTTTACATCTTTGGGCAAAGCCAAAGAATAAGAATAAAAATAAAAACAGATATCTCCTTGCTATGGTTGATTTATTAGCTTGTGATCTGTCTCCCTTGTAAGGGTTAGGCTGAAATCTAAAAATAACATCCCAGTGATAGTAGACCAACCGACCAAACATATCCTTGTTGTCATCACTCTTAACACCTAATACTAGGTAACAAAATTCAGGGAAAACCAGAAAATAGATTGTTGAATACCTTTTGTACCAATAAGCCTTGCACATTCATTCTCACACCAATCCCTGAAGTCCATAGCCTCTGCAAAAAAGCAAACATTTTAAAAATGGCCCATCAAAATCCATAACACATTAAAGAAAACAATCTTATAAATGATAACCTGTATGCTTGGTCATTGCATCTCTTTTCCCTTTGAACGATGACTGAGCAGAGAAAGGCGACGATAAAAGAGAACGTTCAGAATTTCTACTGCTCACTGATTTCTGTCTGCTTAATGACCCGGCTAAAGTAGCTTTTCCAGCATTAGTTTTAGTTCCCCAACTGTGTTGGCTTGTAAGATTAGGGAAATCTGCCCTGTTTGCAGAGAAGAAGATAATGTTACTCACCTTTTCAAACTTATTAGAGCAGAAGTCGCAATTGCATGAATGGCAAAAACTAGAAAATAACTTTCAACAAAATCAAGAAAAAATGTGCATTTGATAATCCAAACAAAACTGAATATCTAACAGCCACAGTATCAGCAATCCTAGTAGTGCAAATAGTGAAAAATATTATAACTCCACTGTTAAACAAAGTTCCTATACCACTTACTAAACCTCACCAACTAATCAGTCATATTGGCTCTGTCATCTCTGTCATGTATCAAAAGTTGGAGAGTAAGTGCAGAAAAGCGGGATTTATAATAACTCAATCGTTAAAACTGCAACAGCAAGTAATGCTAATGGCAATTCCTGTGGAAATGCCTAGAGGCAAAACTGATAAACAAGACAAGGTACGAGTTTGAACACAGGAAAAATGGAAAGAAGAAATAAAACTAGATGTAAAACCCATAAAGACTCATATTCTAGAACACATGGGGACACCTATGCACTGTCTCGCTAAAAGAAGTCAGACAACCTTCTAACTAAATTTAACAAAACGGTTTAGAAACTATTCAGTAGATTAAGATAAGTGTCATACTTCTTAGTTTCTTGTCTTGATTGCTCAATTGGGCCCCAGAATAGGTCATCATCCCCCCTGTATTTTGACTGTAAAGAGATATGAGAATTGATCTGGATCGGAGAAGCAGCCTTTGATGGAGAAGATGCAGAAAGTGACGATGACATGCCACTACCATGAGTGGTCTGTGTTGGGGGGGATTTCTGAGGAGTTGGTATAGGATTTGAGGGCTGGATGGAAGATGTCTTCTTTTCCTGCTCCTTTTGTATGTCTCTCAAAGATGTAGGTTTTGGAAACTTCTTTGAATCATTAGACCACGCGGGAGCAACAGAAGGACTTGCTGGCTCCCCCTTCCAAAGAACAAAATCTCCCAAAGAAGGTCCAGAAGGGATCGCAGGCAAGACCTCCTTCTCCTGCTGCACAAGGCGAGCGCTTCTGCTTTTCTCAATGGGACTTGTACTAACTGCCACATCTGCAGAAGTAACTGCCATTGAAACCTTTGCACCAGTGCCCTTCGCTTTGGCAGACTTCTTGCGACTTTTCTTAGTTTCCTTAGCCTCAATAAAGTTGTCATCATCTACAACTTCTGCTTGTATGGTTGTGACTTTCACGTAAGGCTCACTAGATACAATATCAGGAACCTCAATCTCTCTTTCATTGGATTTTGCCAGAACTTCTTCTGCCAGTAGGTCATGTAATGGGCTCTTTTTACCCTTTGGAATTGTACTTTCAAGTTTCCCCACATTTGACTCAGTAATACCTGCTTCTTTTCGGGTTTCTCTTGCAGCTTTAGGTTCTGAGTTAGCCACTACCCCAGCCCACGGAGTTGACAAACTAGTGGAGCTGACAGCTGTGCTGATCTCAGAGACAACCAGGTCTGTCTGAGCTTTCTTTTGTTCTTCCTGTTGAATTTCCAAAAGTGACCTTGCCTTAAAACCTGGAGCAGGTTTCCATGCCCGGTGACCAGGAGTTAATTGTGTGCTTTGCAATGAGATAGAACTAGCCAATCTTTGCTCCCCCTTTTCTTCCACTGCCTCAACATCAACCACTGCAGTTATTGAACTTAGACCATGTTGAGAATCAATGTTTGCAACTGTAACATTCTCACTTTTGTTGTCCTTAATCTTTTTCGGAGATGTTATAAAGGATACTTCACCACCAAGAGGCGCCTCAAATTTTTCCTGACTGAGGTCTAGGCCTTCTGTCTCAGACTGCTTTGGTTGCTGCAGGGAGGAGGTTTTTGATAAACTTTTAGGCTGCTCAGAAGATTGCTTGTTAGATTTTTGCTTCCTGGACTTCTTCTCAGAAGTTTTCCGTACTTCTCGCACTTCGACATTTTTTACTTCTGTTGCGGGTATCATAGTAGAAGGCTCCTTGTTCGTCTCCCTCTCAACATTTTTAACAACAGAAATTTCTGGTTTAACTTTCACATCATTAGCAACATCACACATGGATACTTCATCCTTACATATTTCAGGGTTTAATCCTGAAGCAGAAATTTTTGGAACCTCAGAAGTTACTGAATTGGAAGCACCAACTGATTGTTCAACCATGATATTTTTGTCAGTCTTCCATGTTACCTCTGACTTCTGCTCCAGGCTCACGGGTGCTTGGAAATCTGTAACAATAGCATGTTTTTGTGACAGAGAAGACTCCTCTGAAATTTTGCTCATAACCTCAACTGAAGGCATGCTTTGAGTAATCATTGAAGCTGGGAAAGACTCCTGATTGATATCATCAATCTTCTCCGGTAGCGTAGTTTCCCAGCTAGGCTGACGATTGATATTCCCAAACATGTTATGTGGCAGATATGAAGAGGAAGCTTCAGAACTAACACTGTAACTAACATCCTGGGTAACATGGGGCAAACTCACAAAATTGGCACTTCGCTCATCTTGAATACTGGGAACTGGTATTTGTTTACCAATCTGAAACATTTCTTGTGGTGGCTGAAGTCTAGGATCTACAGTTGCATTGCCTGTAGACACTGCAGTAGCCTGTAATTGTCCATAAGGTAGCTCGTTAAGGCGTTGGTGAGAATGATGCTCTGATAAAACTTGAGAAAGCAATTGTTGTTGCCGCAATAACTGTTGCTGCTCCTCCTGTTTCTGCTGCTGCTTTAGTAATAAAACCTTATCCAAAAGTAGCAGCTGCTGTTGTGTTGTAAGAGACGGTTGGGAATGTAGTTGCAATAAGAGCTGCTGTTGTAGAATACTTAGTGATTGTAGATCTTGAGATAACGCAGAGGATACCAATTTTTCCGGCGTTAAAACACTGGCAGGATTGTTGTCAATAGCTTGGCCAAGTAAACTTGTTAAAGGAGGACTCTGTGCAGTCAACCTCTGTTGTTGAATCCCAAAGGAAGTTTGGGTCGCAAAGTTCTGAGCCTGATGCAAATCAATCTTATCCTGCAGTGGTTCTAAACCTCCTTGGGAAGGGAAATTTGACCAAGCAGGAACACCATTGTTTAGAGCTGAAGCAGGCCTGTCTGCTATACCTTGGATGACGGATAACAAATCGGCACCTTGAGGATGCGCAAGCAGGCGAGGATTTTCAGCAATTGCAGATAGGAGTTTTGCATGCGGTGTTGTGGTCTCAGAGATAACCTCTGATTTAGGAAGCATGGATGTAGAATCTCTCCCAGGCCAATACGAATATGGATTAGGTAGAGACCTCTGTCGCTCAAGTGCCATTTTCTTAGCCAAGATATACATGTCATTTCCACTGTCTATTCCAGGCAAGGGTGTGCTACTGGAGTTATTTCCCATATATCCTTGCATACCTAACAAACAATCATGCCAATGAAAACCCAGTAAGTTTCCATGTAACAATAGTTAATAGAAAAAGCAAGAAACTTTAGTAGGCTTGAGCACAGAATAACACCAACCTTGTGGTGGATTATTCATACCGCCAGACATCAGTGATTCCAAAAACCTATTTTCAGCTTCCGTTGTCGACCCATGTTTATGCCTTTGGTCGCCCCTCCTCATATCAATCTCACTTCCACCAGGATGCATTTTTCCAACACTACTGAAGTTTGCCCTACTAGCTGTCTCAACCAATTCAGCTTGTTTCGGTCCACCAAAACCAGGTGGTGGACCAGCTTTTGCTCGTAAATGGGGCATGACATCACCTAGTAATGAATATGGGGAGTCGTTTGATAAACTTGAAAGCCGAACTGGCAAATCGATGCCAAAATACCCGGCCTCAAACCATCCAATAATATCACTTCCACTAAAAGGGCCCTGAATTTGACCTTGAGGGTCTTTATAATAAAGGGAAAGCTCCTCCGGTGAAGGTTGTGAAAGCTTTGCAGCTTCCTGTTCCCTGTCCGGTACAAGAGATGGCTGCCTTTTTAAAATGGGGTCCTCAGTTGTATTCCACTTAAGTTCATCCTTGGGTAATGATGAATTTGCCAAATTACTCTCCCATTTGTTAGTGGAATCCTTGGATGGCTGTGACCATCCCATATCAGGGTTTCTTGGTTTGGTATCACCTGGAATATCCCTCCAGTCATGTGAATGCGAGCTCGACCTATCTCCCAGTGATGAAGATCGCCATGTAGAGCCAGGATGTATAGAGTTGCTTCCCTGCATGTTCAATTCACGGTTGTTCGGAATTTCATCAGCTTTCCTTGAAAGAGCACTATCTTCTCGAAAAGCTGCAAATAAAAATTAAAAATTGAAAATCATGAAAAGCACAATAACGTAAACAAAAGAATTATTGTAGAGTTCAAATGAAATCAAACAAATCTACACGCCCCTTCAACTGAAGACATCCGATTCATCAAAAACTAAAGCTCAGTATCCTGAACAAAGAATCTACAGATGTGCGTAATCATCAAAGGTATGAATTTCCTCCTTGAAAACCTTTTTAACTTTCTTCCATCAAAACTAATCCCAGAGGCTTATTGGGGAGATTTCTGAGATACTGCCTCCTTTTCAAAATCATAAAGAACTTTCTGGGAAAATATATATTACAATTAAGAGAGTAGAGTTGATATATATTCCTGATAGCAGAAATATTTGAGGTCAACTGGTAATTTGCTAAAAAGCACATCCAAATCCAGTAATTATCACTGGCTTCCAACATCAGACAAAAATTCTTACCAAAACATAAGACAGTTACAGGCAAGTGAAGGGCAAAAGCCTAACCCACATAGCTAGTTACTCATCTCTCTCCTAAGCGAGAAAAGGCTCAACTCCCTATTTTTGCAGATATATGCTACTGAATTTACATGCATATGCTGATTTTTAAGCAACTCTGCTCTGTCTATATCCATACCTTCCACTGTGAACTTGTTATCGAGATATGCCTTCGAATTGTCAACACTCTCTTCTTTATAATCATCTGCAGAATGCAATAAATCTTCTCTACTGCCCGCTACAATAAACCAATTATAAGATGTTACCTCTTATATTGCATTGGCAAGAGAATACAAAATAATGTCTCTGTCAAGTGGCATACCAAGCTTGTTTCGTCTTGATTGCATATAATCCATTGAATTTCGACCAGCAGACCCGTCCTTAGTCATCTGAGGTGCACCACTACTAACTATATCCCCTTTGTCAATTCCCTTCAAGACAACCTGTTTAAAAGAACTTGTAAAATGAATTGCGAAAATAACAAACAAGATTAAAAACATTAGTAGCAAATAAAAATTACCATTTCCTCGGAATTAGGAGTACAAAGTGCCAGAGGTTCTGATGGTTCCTCCTGCATAAGGGAGGGCACCTGGACAAGTCCATCTACGAATTTTTGACAAATATTCATATCAGTCATCCTGTACACATCTAGCAGTTTAGTTCTACTATACCGAAATGAGGAAGACTCTCCACGACCACTTTCACCCTTGTCAGAGATGGTTCCTAGAGGATATGAATGGGTGGAAGCACTGTTCAAAAAGCTTCCACCAGAACTCACCCTTCCACGACCAGCAGAAAACGTAGGAGGAGCACCCTCCCCACGCCCCCGGCTGTAAGTAAAGGTGGGAACCTGCTTGTTTGGTGTTAGAGTTTGGTGATGCATAGGTTCTCCCCTTCCTCGACTCTGAGAGGAGTTAGATCTCCACGGCCGATAATGTTCCCCTTCCTTCTCCTCCTTTCCAAGACTAGGAAGATGAGACAACCCTTTTTCAAAAGAGACTTCACCATCTCGGCTAGAATCTGTCCACTTCTCCCGTGAACTTTCAGCCTCTTTATCATCAGGGCCCCAACGAGTATTCCATTTGCTCTCACGCCGTTGATCATAACTAATATCCCTGTTACCTGTATCAGTCCACCGTTCGGAGGGAGCACGACGTGCTTCTCCAAAGTGTTTGGTAGCTGAGCTATCCACCCATCTTTCCACCTTCCGCATGTCAGTAAATTCTTTATCTCCATCCCTCCAGCGATCCTTACGAATTGACGAATGAGTGTCTCTTTCTTCATCACGCCAGCGATCACGACGGCCAGTTTCCATATCAAGTAAGGATGGCCTGAGAACATCCTTCTTCTTCTGGACGTCATGCATCTCCTCACCATTTCCTGATGACTTCATGAAATCTGAGCGACTACCATGAGATGAATAGGGACTCACATGGCCTTCCTGCACAAATGACCCAATAAAAATATACTTTTAGAGGGAAGAGGAGGAGAAAAACATAACGTAGAAAGAAGGATTATAAACTATTTCTTGGGAATATTTTACCACAGAACACTAAGCAAACTCAATAAACAAAACATGCATCCTCATTGTAGGACAGTAAATGTATTGCAACAAACTGTTTGCATATAATGTAGAATGAAAGTTTACAAACTCCTGGGAAAAATTTACAATAGAACACAAAGCATATTCAATAAATGAAATATCACTCTTTGTGGTAAGACAGTAAACATATTGCAACAACTTGCTTGTATGTAAACGAGCAAAGCTAAAAGAATAACGCACCCCAGACCCTATTCCTAGTTTACTCTCCCCCGGCTTTGAAAGTAGCCATTGTGGTGAGAGTGGAATAGGATTGTCAGATCCTTGCGCATCTGCAAAATATCAAATGGAAACATTAAAAATTGATCATTCCTATTTACCAAATAAAAGAATCGCAAGCTCACAAGTGTTGCCATTGCATTAAATGATGATCCATGACTGAATTACCAAAAAAAGAACCATCAAAAATTCAAATCATCACGGCTCAACAGCACACAAAATTTAGTTGCCAATTCTTAAAAGAAAATACAGCATTTTATTTCAAAACAAAAGAAAATACAAAAGGAGCAAGAGATTGATGAATACCAGTAACATAAGTAGGCATGTTATCCTTTACTTAGAGAACTAATAGGCTAGATTTACTTTAAGATGAGAAAGGCCACACTTTTAATCAATTAACATTTTGCTAAAATATGTAACTTATTTGACAGGTATACAACTATAGTTGAATGATATTTTTAACCAAAAAAGATGAAGCCAGTCCATTAACCTGCAGAGAGCAATCAATCAAATTTTTAACTTAAAACCATTAACATTATCCAATCTGCAAAAGAACAAAGATTGGTGGTTTCACATTGCCACTGTTTACTCCAAAAACGTTCTTAGCTCTAGAAATACCAAGTTGAGACCTTGCCCTTGACTAAGTTTATCATTTCCAGGAAACATGTCTAATATTGAAAAGATGCGCTGGTAATGCAAATAAAATCCTTGTTTCAAAATGATAAACTTATGCACAGAGGGGCCCACCAACCAAAGCTACGGATCATTCTAAAACAATAGCTAATATAATGAGTTTGGTTCGGTGGTATTAAAAAATATACTTCCCAGTCTGAGTAACATCGTTTGCAATAAAATTGAGATGTGCATCACCACCAAAAAGCATCTAAAAATGTAATTTCTAGACTGTATAAAATGCGGATACAACTATGGAAACTACGAAAATAAACATAAAATCCATTCTCAATTCACAGCCCGTGCGACACTTTCCAAGTCTTAGACAAGAATAAAGGAAATACTTTCGAAATGTTAACTGATGGCCGCATTTGTAACCAATTCAAAACACATTTGTTTCTTTGCTGGTCTTCGAATAACCAAGTTATGACTGCGAGTAAAGCAGATAAATACACTGAAAATAGCATCTTTATACGATAAACCAAAAACCCTAGCTGTACCAGTGAATAGCCAAAATCCACAGAGTCCAATAGACTACTGATTTATCCAATGGGACTAGTATCGCGCCACAATAAGCTCTAATCCTTCCGATAAGCTAGGGTTTTTAGTAGAAAATATTACCATAGAAGAAATGTGAAGGGTTTATAATCAAATGAGAGATTAAGAATAGAAGAGGAAGGGGAATGAAATACCTTTGGAGATCTGGTGCGGAGAAGTGACAGAGAGGTTGTGGCGAGAATCGGAGCCGGCGGTATTGGCCATGGATGATCGGTGAAAGTTACAGAGGGCAAAAAAGACGGAGCGAGAGCAAGAGAGCCAGGAAAACCCTTTTTCGCTTCTTTGATTGAGAGGGAGCAATTGCGGTGAGGGAAAGAAGGGAATATAGTGGGTGGTAAGATAAATTGAAAGGCTGGGGTGTACGTTAAAAAGATATCATCCAGCGGCGTATCTTAGCAGTAGCCATTGATTTTTCTTCGGACCCTAATCGCTGAAAGACGGGTTCGAAAGTTCGCAAGTAAATCCCAGGGTCACTCTCACAGCGAAAGCGTGGAAACCACGCAGAAATATAATAATTCGCGTGACGTCCACGCGATTCGGTGGTTACCGGTGACGGAACATAAGGGATAATCTGATTTTCCCTCGTCTCTTTCTTTTGTCAATCTTCGAGCTCTGAGGGGGTGCGTAATGCACCGGGGACGGCGTAGGTTAAGGAATTTGTGGGGCTGGTTTCCCTCCTCCTTACCTCTTATGTCTGATAGGGTTTTATTGTGGAAGTTAAAATGTTAAATTGGGAATGTAAAAAATTTGAATTTTCCTTTTTTTTTTTTTAATTAATGTTGTATTATTTTACTATTTATTGATTCAAATATCCTTCTAAAAAAAATATAATAAATATATATTTTCTGCAAGTCTCTCAACGTATTAAATTACATTGTATGTAAGCCATTTTTAGATATTTTATTTTGTTTAATTTTTTAAATATGTACATATATACAATTCACTATCAATTGAATTGTGAGATACTAGTAATTAATAATATGTAAAAAAAATTTATTTGTATTCCAATTATGTCTTCCATTTTTTTATTAATTAAATATTAATATAAATATTATATTACAATCACAACATTAATAATTAATAAAATTAATAAATAAATACGTTATTTTAAATATAATCTTTTTCGATACGATATTACTTGATTATTTTTTCAAACCAAATCAACTCTAATATTTTCAAATTTTAATCAATAGTAAATATATTTATTGTTTTGACCTTATAATTATATATAAATATGCTAAATACCTTATTGCAACCACTATGGGTTATAAGCTGACCATATTGTATAAAATATTTTTATTTGTAAATTTGATTATAATATTCTAAAAACATGTAAGATTTTCAATGTAATATATTAGTTTACATGGTAACCATATAATTAATTTTTGATGGCACAATCATTGTATGGTAACCACATCTTCAAAAATATATTTATTTTAATAAATAAAATATGTTAAATATTTATTTAAAAAAATAAATAAAATATCAAAATCAAAATACAAAAAATTAGTTAAAATGTAAAAAAAAAATCATTTTCATAAGCAAGTCTTGAAGAATAGAGGTTCAATCGCATTTTTTTTATATTAATATTTATTTATAGGTTTATTATCGTGTATACAAAAATAACAACAATTTTATTTTTAAATTAAATTTAATATCTAATTTAATTTAATGATTGTAAGACAAAGTGTACAATAATTTCTAAAGATGTAGATTCATTTTATTGGTTTAACAATTATATATGATTTTCATAGTATATTATTGGAGTAAACTTAATGAGATTTGTAACTTTATAAAATATATATATATGTTTATTTGCTCCTCCTTCATTTAATTTTATTTAATTTGGCCCATAAAATGTTTGTTATGTTAAATTACGGATTTTAAGAATCTGATTAAATCATCATTTTTTTTGTGGTGTATACCCTATTTATATAAATATTATGTGACCGTTTATGTTGTTATATTACTATATACTATATTTAATTAATATTTTATGTAATTATTACATGACATTTGATATATGTATTTTTTAATTACATTATAAAAATTAAAAATTAATATTATCGTTCTTTTATCTTATTTTGGTAATTGTCTATTTCATTTAATTTAACGTACTAAATAACTATCGTATTGAATTTACTGTTATCCGTATATTAAAAAATTATTAAGATAATCAAACGAATTAATTGAGTAGCACAAACTCTAAAAAATAAAATAAACAATAATGATAATACTTTAAAATTTGGAATAACCAACAAGAGTTTCAAGTACAAAGTAGAATCTTATTCAATTATAACAGATTATTGTGAACGATATTGATGGCTAGACGAGTGAAGTCATTAATTCAAATACTATTAATCACCTCGTTAAATTATTCGAGCTTTCAAATAAATATCCACAATGTATAGAGTGTTGACATTTATAGGTATGTACTGCTAACAATTCATCAAATTTATAATTGTTATGCAACTCGTATTTCGATCTCCATATCTTAAAATTATTAACGAGTAAGTAGAGAATAAAAGATTACGATGAAAATATACATAATATTCATATCGATTCTTCTTAAAAATTGCACACTATTAATGATGTTAAAGATGCAAGCATCGAGTTTAATGATTTATATTTTATAAGGAGTTGACCATTGAAGTTAGGAATTAAATAAATTTACTTAATTTTTTACAACCACTAATATTTGATGATTAGAGAATATTAAAAGTGTTAATCAATAAAGTTAATTAGATTTATAATTATTTTAAAGGATAAAAAATATCAGGATAAATAAACAAATAGAAAAATTAAATTTATATTTTTATTATTTAATGATACATATATAATTTTATAAAGAAAAATCAAAATTTTATATCATATAATACAATAACATGATAATTATATAAATATTTATAAGCAAAAAGTTGTATTATATAACCATATAAATCTTCACATTAGAACAAATATAAATTGTATTCTTTATGATTTATGAAAAGCATTTTTTTTTTGTGAAAATATATTTTTTTAAGTATTTAGACCGATTATAAATTATGCTATAAATTATTAAAAGTTATGTTAATAGTTATCATTAAAAAATAAATTTAGTTAAAATTTATTTAATATTTTATACAAATAGTCGTAAAAATTATGTTATTTAAAAAATAAAAAAAATTTATATTTAATAAAAATAATTTTTTAAATTTAACAACAATTTTAGTTTTAAACTAAATTTAACATCTAATTTAATTTAATGATCGTAAGACAAAGTGTACAATAATTCTTAAAAATATAGATTAATTTTATTGGTTTAAAAATTATATATGATTTTCATAGTATATTATTAGAGTAAACTTAATGAGATTCGTAGCTTGATAAAAAATATATATATGTTTATTTGCTCTTCCTTCATTTAATTTGGCCCCTAAAATGTTTGTTACGTCAAATTATGGATTTTAAGAATCTGATTAAATCATTATTTTTTTTGTGGTGTATACCTTATTTATATAAATATTACGTGACTGTTTATGTTGTTATATTACTATATACTATATTTAATTGATATATTGTGTAATTATTACGTGATATTTGATATATGTACTTTTTAATTATATTATAAAAATAAAAAATTAATATTATCGTTTATTTATTTTATTTTGCTAATTGTCTATTTCATCTCATTTAACGTGCTAAATAACTATCGTATTGAATTTACTGTATCCGTATCTTAAAAAATTATTAAAATAATCAAACGACTTAATTGAGTAGCACAAACTTCAAACAATAAAATAAACAATAATAAAAATATTTTAAATTTTGAAATAACCAATAAGAGTTTCAACTATAAAATGGAAACTCATTCAATTATAACAGATTATTGTGAACGATATTGATGGCTAGACGAGTGAAATTATTAATTTAAATATTATTAATCACCTCATTGAATTATTCGAGCATTCAAATAAAAATCCACAATGTATAGAGTGTTGACTTTTATAGGTAGGTACTGCTAACAATTCATCAACGCTATAATTGTTATGCAACTCGTATTTCGATCTCCATATCTTAAAATTATTAACGAGTAAATAGAGAATAAAAGATTATGATGAAAATATACATAATACTCATTTCGATTCTTTTTAAAAACTGCACACTGTTAACGATGTTAAAAATGTAAGCATTGAGTTTAATGATTTATATTTTATAAGGAGTTGGCCGTTAAAGTTAGGAATTAAAGAAATTTACTTAATTTTTTACAGTCACTAACATTTGATGATTAGAGAATATTAAGAATGTTAATCAATAAAGTTAATTAAATTTATAATTATTTTAAAATATAAAAAATATCGGAATAAATAAACAAATAGAAAAATTAAATCTATATTTTTATTATTTAATGATACATATATAATTTTATAAAGAAAAATCAAAATTTTATATCATATAATACAATAACCATATAAATCCTCACATTAGAACAAATATAAATTGTATTCTTCATGATTTATGGAAAACAATTTTTTTTTAAAATACATTTTTTAAAGTAATTAGAGAGATTGTAAATTATGTTATAAATTATTAAAAATTACGTTAATAGTTATTTATTAAAAAATAATTTTAGTTAAAAATTATTTAATATTTTATAAAAATAATTGTAAAAATAATGTTATTTAAAAAATAAAAAAAATTATATTTAATAAAAATAATTTTTTAAATTTAAAATGTAAATTATAAATTATAATTTTATATTTAAATACATCAGTCAATTTTTTTTTTCAGTATTTTATAAAAAATATTTTTTATTTTAAATTAAAAAAGTGACCTTAAAACTTGAAAAAAAAAAAAAAAATCTTATTAGTTGAAAATAAAAAGTAAATTTAAACAAAATGATGTGCGAAAACCAACGCAGGCGCAAACCTGCAGTAAAACAGGAGTGCATCTTGTCTTCTCCAGTTTATTGTTCCCCACATCGTACTCTCCTCCCCGCGCCTTCCCCACTGCCAGAGCCCGGCGTTTCTCACAGTCGAGGAAGAATTATACCTTCAAGCGAGCCCCTTCTCGTTCATAGGCTCCGGAGGCGCACGCTCTTATCGTGCGCACTTAATCTCTCTCTCTATCTGTGGCATTCTTTTTTGAGTGGAGAGTTTTTCTAGTTCTCATGGCTAAGTTAAACACAGATTCTCCAGTCGCTCGTCGCATTGTCCGTTCCTTCTTGGATTTTCTTAACTCCGGTATTCTATCTCTTCATCTATTTCTTTACATCGTTTTTGAATAGATCAAATTTACCGTTTCTGTTTGCTTGTGGATTTAGTTTTCTGTTTTGACTATTAAATCCCTTTTTCTGATGGCGGTTTTGCTTCCTCTGAGACAGTTGAACCTGCTTCGGGGGTTGATCTTGAAGGTCTCGAGGTTGCTAGGGAATGTTTGACAGAGGCGTTTAAACTCGAGTCAACTTCTGTTGGCGATGATAGGACGAAATTGGATTCTCTAATTGACATATTTAATTCACTGGAAGCAAGCCAGCATCAGGAAGGCAACACGGACGTTGCTCATAAGGAAGCTTCAGTGAATGCTCCCAGTTCATCATCCGTTCAAAGTAATGTCGATTCTGATTTTTCAGAGGTATTAAAATACCTGGTTCTTTGTCCATTCACTTCTGTATTTTTTTCTTTGTGTAAAGGACATTTTATAGTCGCCATCTTATATGTGTTGTTATTATTTGACTTTAGAAATGGCTTTTTTGAGTTCTGACATTATTTCACCGTTCTGCTTATTCAGGACGGAGATCAGAGAAGAGAACCCCATGCTATCGGTACACTAGTTCTTTATCTTCCTTTTAGTACTGTAATTTTGTGCTTTATGTTTATGTATCTTATCTTGTTGCTCGTCCTCGTTTGTATATTCAGCCTTGGTGCCTGACTGCAATGATTCTTCTTTCCCTTGAAAAGGAACTTTCGTACTAAACATCTCTATGTTGTTTAAGATTATTCGTCTTCTACCCTTCTAATAAACATTTAATCCACGGCATACTCAGGGAATATTTTGTAATTTTTTATGTTAGATGATTCTTAATTTGAGGGAGTCTCTTACTGCACCATGTAGTTGATGAATGGTCATGCTTAAACAACATTGGGGTTTATAGGGAACACTCTTCTTATTTAAATTTTTTTCAAACTTAGGGATTTTAAGTATAACTTCTACTTTATCTTGAGAAAACATTTGGGAAGACTCTTTGCAGGATTGATTAAGATTTTTCAGAGTTCTAATAAGATTGTTAAGTGGTTAGTCGGTTATGGTTGATTCCTATCCATGTAAAAAATGTGGCTTATGGTTGTTTACTAGTTTTATGAGGTTCTCTATCTAAGATTTGCTCTATGTTTCTGATGCTGTATGATTTTTCCTTCATTCAATGGTCCTCAATGTTTGCGACCTAAAAGGTTCAAGTTGATGGGAACAAAAACAAAAATATACAATATAATCCATATGGCCATGCGTATTCTAACAGAGTTCATATTTGAATATTTCACAGCATCAAAGCAACTAAATGTACATGCATAAAATGATAAAATTTTAAGCAGCACAAGCAGATAAGATACAAGCAATTTCTATAAGTATTTCCAATGTAAGACAACTAACACCAATGCCATGATCATTTGGGGCATGGCACTTAATTGGAACTGGCTAATCATTTTAAATATATAGTAGCATCAATACGTGTTTAAACTTTATGCAGTCTCTTCCGCACCTTGTTTCTGACAAGCATTTGGCATATTTGTGTTTGGCTTTCTTTCAATTTGTTTTGGGTTTTCCTTGCTGTGTGTCTGAATATTTATACCAGTCTTGTTTTGAAACCATTGCTAGTCCTTTTTTGGACTCACAAACTAACAAATTCCAGGGCAATGTACTTGCAGGCGTCTCCAAAGATGAACTTTTTGGTCAATTCTTTGCCGCACTTGAGAAAATTGACTTTTTTAAAACCATGCCTGATGGGAATGATGATCCAATCTTATTGGATAAAGCTTCATGGATATTTCATGATGCTCTAAATGTATGTTTCTAATCACATGTATAAATTTGTTGCATTGTGTTGTATCAATTGTGGTTATAACTGCTTTAACGATTAATGTAATTTTCTGATTCTTCATCTATTCATTCTCTTTTTCTTTTTTTTTTCTGAAGATAAGAGAATATGTTAATAATGTGTAAAGGTGCCGCTAAAGTACAAAAGAAAGAGAATTCACGAGTTTGTGAAAACAAATGTAAAGTCCCCAAATCCTTAGCAGAATTGAGAGGTATCCCTTGAACAAAAGTTTGGAACCATAAGTCTATTCTATCAAATGCCATAACATTTGAAATCCCTTGGATGTCTGTCAGAGCATAGATATTTTCCTTTACTAGACTTTGATGGGCTTGAGGATGAGGAGGGTGTATAAAGCTCTTAGGTGTGTGGCTGTTTTCGTGAACTATGGGTGATTTGGTTGGAACAAATGCTAGAATCTTTTGGAACTATGATTCACTCTTTTTAATCCTTAGATTAAGTTTGTTTTTTTCACTTCTATATGGGCCCAGGCTAAATGGTTTTTTTTTTTAAAGGATTTTTCTTTATCTAAATTGGGGTCTCCTATGCAAGCTTGATATCGGAAAAGTCTACGATAATGTAAATTGAGGTTTTCTCAATTATATGTTGAGGAGAATGAGTTTAAGAAACAAATGATACAAATGGTTTAACTCTTGTATCACTACAACTTCTTTTGTGGTCTTGGTGAATGAGGATTCATTCTCTTTTTTCAAGGCCTCTAGAGAGCTTAGGTAAGATGATCCATTATCTTCCATTCTTTTTATTGTTGTCATGAAAATCTTGAACAAAATGTTGCAAAGAGGTAGACAGCTGGAACTGTTAAAAGGTCTAAAGGTGGGAGAAGGTGAGCATGCAGAGGTGGTAGTTCACTTATTTTTTTCTGATGATATTTTAGTGTTTTTTTGAATTGGATAAGAGGACAATGCTTAATCTCATATGTATTTTATTAAGTTTCCAAGCAGTTTACAGTTTTAGTATCAGCTTAACTGAGTTTGAGTTAGTGAGATTGAGTGATGGGAGGGATGCTTTGAGGTTGGCGGGAGTCATGGGGTGTAAAAGTGCGAAATTGCTGATTAAGTATTTGGGGTTACTGTTGGGGCCAAATATAAAGATCTGAGGATGTGAGACCCAGTGGCTGCGAGGTTTGAGAGGAGGTTGATGGGTTGGAAGTGAAACCTCTTGTCAAAAGGGAGAGATTCACTTCTATTAAAAGTATCTTTGTTGACCTATCCATTTATTTCATGTCCCTTTTGACAATCCCAATAAGTATTGCCAAAAGGCTGGTATCAACTCAGTGTAGATTCCTTTGGGACAACTCTGAGGATAGGAAGATATATCACTTGGTGGCATGGGATGAGATCAAAAAACCAATGTCTCAGGGAGGGTTGGGGTTGAGATCTTTAATGGAGATGAATATGGCTTTACGAGGTAAGTGCCTGCGAAGATTTATAAAAGAAAACAATATCTTCACGGAGGAGGGTGATTGCAGTGAAGTCGTACCAAAGATAGCGCATGCTTCTCCAAAGTATCAACCAGACTGTATGGGATGAAGATGTGGAAAAAAATATGCAAGGATAGGAATAAATTCCAGGAATATATCAGGTGGAGGATTGCAATGGGAACAAAATCAATTTTTGGTATGACACTTGGATTGGGGAGGGCTCACTCAGAGAGCAATTTCCTCAGATCTATGCTATAGCACGATATAAGGAAATCACGGTTTTTGAATCTCTCAGAGATAATGGTGCAGAAAAGGGGTGAAGTGTGGAAGTTGTGAGGAATCTCAATGGAAATTAATGAGTATAAGGCTCTTTCAGATGTGCGTTCCTCTGCAACAATTAATGGGAGTAATGATCAACTAATCTGAAGACTCAATATTTAAGGATCTTTCTCGTTTAGGTCTTTCATTTTATTCTTGTTCAAAAACATAACACAGTAACCAATTTTCCTTTTTGGCAAATCTGAAAGGTTAATACTTTATCCAGAGGTACTTTCTTTGCGTGAGAAGTAGGTTGTAGGTGTATCCTTACTATTGACAAACGGATGAAGAGGGGAAAGATTTTGGTGAATGGCTGTTCTCTATGCAAGAGGTAGGCAGAGTCTTTTAATTACATCCGTATTTGGTGCCCACTTACGTATAAGTTATGGACCATGGTCTATGAGCTTCTAGGGATAAGTTGGACAACAGCTGGGTCAGTTAGGGCCTAGAGGGATATTAGTAGAGGGAAGAATAGTATGAGTCTCATCCTTTTTGCTATCTTTTGGGTGGTATGGAAAGAGAGGAACGTGAGAGCTTTTTAAAGGAGTGGAAGATGATTTTTATAGTGTTAGAGGTAGATGGTTCAGGATACTTGTTTTTTTGGTAATAGATCATCCGCTTTATACTTTTGGGGAGCTCACTGACTTTCTTGTGATTAGCTAGTCTCTCTCTTTTTGTTTTGTATTTTAGGAGGTTATCTAATCTTCTTCTTTCTTTTAACATAGCTTCTTCTTCTTCAAAAAAAAAAAAGAAGAAAAAATCGTCAAAAGTACTTTTATTCCTCCTTCCAACTAACCCTTAGGTTATTTGGAGGGATAACAAAGATAAGTTTCTTTTTAGTGTTATTGATGGAGATATAACGCATTTCTTCTGCAACACTGATGATCATTGTGCATTTCAATGAGAGAAGAAATAACCAAATAAGAAATAGTTTGGTGTTTTAATTGCATTTTTTCAGAAAAAAGTACCCTAACTGTCTCCCCTCAAACACCCCCGCTGCAGCCTCCTAGGCAAGAAAGGTCATTATGAGGAAAGTATTCTTTTATTAGATTTGCTTCCTTGAGAATGGAGCAGTTTATGATGGGTTCAATGAAGGTAAAGTAACTTGATACAAAAGTTGGAGCTTTTTTAACAGAAAAAGAAATATTACCGATGAGAGGAGAAAAAAATAAAAAGATGGAGGTTTTAGATGTTTTTTAAAGGAAATAAGAAAAAGGAAAAATGAGAATAACCAACTATTCTTGTGAAAGGATAACTAATAAATTACTATGCGGTGTAGTCGAAGAAAGATCTTTGGCTATGATTCTTAACTCACAAGATGCCAAAAGAGCATCTTGTCCCAAAAAACCAAGAAAGGGGAAGTATGATCCTAAAAAACTTGCGGACCTAGAGCTTTTTTCTGCTTCGTCAATCTTATGGCTATAGAAGTAGAGGTGAGGAAACCCTCTAAAGTGCAGAACTTAAGAGACACCAAAGGTATCAAAAACTTGATACTGGATTTGGCTAATCTCACTATATATTATCTTTCAACAATCAATATACCTGTCAAAGTGGCGAAGACACTAGAAACAATTCAATGTGGATTCTTTGGGGAGATAGTGACGAGGAGGGAAAATACCGTCTTGTAAAATGGGAGGATATCAGGGACCCAATTATGTTTGGGGGCCTTGGTATTAGGTCCATGGTTAATATGAATTTAGCACTCCAAGGCAAATGGATTTGGAGATTTTTGAAAGAAGAAAGCATCCTTTGGAAAAAAATTATTCATGCTCGGTGGGGTATGTATATGGATAAGAGGGTTAACGGTAGGATTCCTAACACTCATGGAAGAGGCTTATGGCAAAAAATTTTAATGCAATGGTGCAACTTTCAGCAATGTGTCACACGGAAACTGGGGAGAGGGAACAAGATTATTTTTTGGGGAGATGATTGGATTGGGAAGAGTTGTTTGAGAAGATGTTTTCCCAGAATTTTCAATATTGCACAGTCTAAAGAGATGATTGTTGAGGAAGCTAACCGGACTGATAATGACAGAATAGTATGGTCTATCAACATCATTCGGAACTTGAATAATTGGGAAGTTGCCGAGTATGAGGGTTTGATGAAGCTACTGGCTGTTCAGGTTGTTGACAGCAATGTGGATCGGATTGTGTGGAAAGTTGAAAAAAATGGCAATTTCTCAGTAAGTCTTACTGCAATTAACTAAGCAGAAAAGTGAATGTGACTAGACAGAATTTTCCAGCCAAACAAATTTGGAAAATCAGAATTTTGCTTGGGAGGCATGTTGGGAGAGGATTTTGACAATTGACAAGTTGAGAATTAGAGCTAGAGTGTTCGTTAACGGTTGCTACTGTTGCCTGCAAGCTGATGAAACGTATAACCATCCTTATTATGGTGTCTGTTAGTGACAGCTTATGGTGTTTGATCTACGGCCTTATGGGGATTGATTGGGTAGTTGCTGGGTCTGTTGAGGGAGAGTTATGGGCTTGAGATGAGTTATATGTAAAAAAAAAGATTGCTAACTTGATTCCTTTGACTGTTTTCTGAGTCATTTGGAAGGAAAAAAATAGGAGTTTTGATAGTGTTGAGAATAGGTCAAATAGAAAAAAAGATAGGTGGATTCGCTTTTTTAGTTCTATTTTATTAGAACATGATATCATTAGTGATGTAGATTTTGGTAATATCATTAATACACTAACATGATTTAAAGCTTTTGTACATGGGTGACACCCTCTTTTTGGTGCCTTGTTAATACATACTATACATTTTTATTTTTTTAAAAAATGAGTCTCTACCAGTTTGATAACACATTACATGTACCCCAGAGGACAGAGCGAGTAGGTTTGTAGATTTGAATCATGTTGCTGGTATTCAGCTTGCCCAAAATCAGATTCCAAACAGAACTTTTACCTTAGAGGGAATATGAGCCTTGCAAAAATGCTCGTTGTAGACATCAATTTTATACGAAGGATGAGTATGAGTACAAAACAAGATTTACAAGTAAAGACACCAAGGGGTTTCAAAAACCAGGTTCTGCTTTGAGATTGTGAGACAATATGATAGACTCAAGAAGCTGAAAGTAATGAAATTATATTTCCAACTCTTTCAAAGAGAAAAAATCAATAAGCTCAACAAGATAAGCCTCTGTCTATACTGGTAATTCTTGGCTTCATGAGATTCACAAGCAGCCTCCAAGTTGAAAAACACAATTCTTGCGGCCATTCCAAATTTTTGTTATCAAGGGAATCCAGGAATTAATGGAAACCAACATATGGTTTTAAGAGAATCTACGGAAACCTCAATCTTTAAAAAAGCTTCTTAATCAGGATATTGTCAAAATTAGGTTGAATGAGGTAAGTGCCATCCAGGGAAGAAACAAAAAATCAAGTCATTAATCTGCCAATTTTTGAGGTTTTGAAGGAGAGGGATGCTTCAATAAATTCTGCCACTCCACACCTGAAAACAACCCATAAGCCTTGCTTCCCTTAACCTTGTAAATAGACTAAATAGATGAAGGCATCTTTCAAAGGCCTGTCATCATTCCAAGATTCCCAAAATCTAATATGTCTCCCGCTGCCTACCTTGAAATTAATATGGTTACAATAATCTATCTAGCTCCTCCCAATCCTTCTCGAATGACTAGGGCCCTAAGCAACTCTACCCTAACCTAAACACCACCTGCCAGCAAACCACACTTCACCCAAGCGTCTGCATTACAGCAATCTAGCAAGAGAAGAATCTTAATTTCCATTTGAGCAAGAGAACCGAATTGAAACTTCGCAAGGACATACCAAAACTCCCATCCTTCATAGGATACTTCAGATGTTTCTAAGCTTCCAGGTGGTACTTATGCTCACTCACAAGAACCTTATCTTGTGGATATCTCCTCTTTCCCTCTCTTTGCTTTTCTATTTTGTTTTGTGAAGGTGTTGATTCCTTCTGAGGGAGCATTCTAAAATTTGATTAGCGATGATCTTTATTTTGTAACTTTATTGGCACCAAATCCATCATAGTTAATTGATAATTAAATTGCAACTACAAGTGGTGTACTGTCCTCCTATAGGTTTACTAACAAGAAATGATCTCTCTCTCAGGAGATGGAAAGATCGGGATACGAGGAATATAGTAGGAAAACCCTAGCGGAGGCACTAAAATGTCAAGGTATTTATTTGTATATGCGCGCCTTTTTACTTGAGATGATATAGGTCTATAGCATATATTAGAGCACTTTGAAATTCTATCTTATTGTTAATTTGTTTGATATTTTCTTTCTAAATTTAAGCCTGTATAATTTGATAGACTATCATTATTTACTTCTTTGACTTTTTCTGTCTAGCTTTCACCCATTAGACTCTACATTCAACTGAGATAGCCTTCTTGCATTTTTATTTTATGTAGTGCCTGAATTTGCTGTAAGGTTACTGAAAAAAACATGGAATGTGGAGTGCATATAATTGTTTGTGCACTCTTGGAAGGGGCAAATATATCAAGCCAGAGAATGATAGTTATTGTGTGTTTCTTCTTTTTAGTTACTTAAAATTGTAGAAGTGTAGGACTATGTTCTTGTGCCAAAACAGAATCCCAAAATAGGCAATAGCATTTTCTCTTTCCTAAGAATGTAAACTCGATTATGATTTTTTAATCTAATCCTGCTTTGTATTATGACTTTATTTTTGGTTTTCTTAGGGATCCTTATGACAAGAAAATCTAGAACAGGGAAAACTAAATAAGAAAAGGCTATATACATTTAAAAGAAAAATAACAAAAGGCTATGGGGGAAAAAGATTTCATAGAAAAGTATCCTTTTTATACTCTTAACTCTCCACTTGGTTCAAATCTTATTTCATTCCTAGATAATTCCTTGTTTAAGTTTCAACATTTAAGTAATCCCACGATATCTTGAATTTTTTAACTCAGCGAGGGTGGAATCCAATTCCCACATCTCAAGGTAAGAATGGAATTTCACCCCTTGGAATTTAAGGGAGGATAGAGTAGCTTAAACACACAGAAAATATGTACTTTTACATTCTAAGACTTTTTTTTGGAATAGAAAAATACGATGATATACTCAAGAGCACTAAGGGAGTACAAACCCAAATAGAAAAGTACTCAAGAAATCAACCAGGATATCAATTAAATCCTCCAAATTCTCGCTTGTATGAAGTGAGTGATCCCTTAGCAAAAACCTGAGTCTGGAACATAAATTTTTAAATCTATCAAAGTTAGATTTTCTCCCTTCAAAAATTTTTCTACTTCTCTCTTTACAAGTAACCGAAAAGGTAGCTAAAGGAATAAGCTTTAATCTCTTATCAACTTTGATGCTACTCAAAGTATGTAATTCCTTTCTAACTAAACCAATACATCCAATCCGCTCCCAAGAAACCATAGGCCAGAGACCAAATCTGATGAGCATATGGGTAGGACAGAAGAATGTGGTTGCAAGATTCTCGCTACTTTTGCATATAAAACACTTGTCCATTAAGCTTTCTCTTAATTAACTTGTCCAAAGTAAAAATACTTTCCTTCCCAACTTCCCAAGTGAAGCAGCCAAAGCTTTCTGGTACGCCAAATGTGGAAATCTAAAGTACCTCATAGGATTGCTTTTTTTACTTAGGAGACTAGTCGGGAGTGCATATTAACTACTGACATGTTGATGAAACAGGGACAGATTTGGGTGAACAGGTGCTATTTATGCCAGATGCTGAAGAATCTTGCAACCATATCCTTTTGCGGTGTCCAATTGTCTCTGAGTTGTGGTGTATGATTTATGGCTGTTTGGGAATTAATTGGGTTATTGTGGGGTCGGCTAAAGAGGAAATTTGGGCTTCGGAAGAGTTATATTAAAAAAGATTTTGTAAAGCTGATTCATTGACCATTTTCTGGGTCATTTGGAAAGAGAGGAATAGTATGGTTTTTGAGTGTAAAGAAGTAGAAAGTTTTAGATTGAGAGATAGATGGTTTTATTATTTTGAGTCTATTTTGTTAAGACATGACATTGTTAAGGATGAAAATTTTGGGAATGTCATTGATATACTAACGCAATTGTAAATCTTTTGTATATGGGTGGTGTTCCCTTGATACCTTATTAATATACTTTCACACATTTTATTTTTTATTTTTTATTTTTTTTAAAAAAAGGCCACCTAGGACTTACTCTAACCTTCCAAATCAGGTTGGCCGGAAGGTCGTCATGATTTCTCATCGAATGCCAATAAAATAATTTCTCCAAGAAGATACCTAGTGCATTTAACTTCCATATTGGTTCGTCTCTATGATCTTGGGACACTTTTATCTTTGTGAGACACCTCAACAACCTCAAATACTCATAGATCTCCCAGTCATTTAGATTTCTAACAGGTACAATTGACCACCCCACACTCCCTAGGTTTTTTTTTTTGAAAACAAAAGTATAAATCTATTAACAAAGCACCAAAGGGGTGCAAACCATCTACAAAGTATTTACATGTTAGTAAGACAATCTATTATATACCCAAAATTCTTTACCCTATACAAATCATGCCCAATCAATAAAGATCTAAACAATTGGAATCATCTATCCATAATCTTTAAAATATCACCATCAATACCATAAAAAACCCTCCTATGTCTTTCCTTCCAAATAATCTAAAAGATAGTCAAAGTAATTAAACTAATAAAATTTTCCTTTTTGTCTATCCCCTCCCACACCCAAATCTCCTCCCTAATCGAACCAGTCATGACCCAACTCATCCCCAAAAGGCCATAGCTCATAGACTAGATATGTTGGACAGCCAGACAAAAAAGTAGTAGATGAGTGCATGTTTCAACCTAACATTTACACATTTAGCAGCTATTAACCAACACATTTCCATGCAAAAAAAAGCAATCTTAGGCAGAGTCTGAATCTTCTAGGGCCTGAATCACTATCAATACCATCAAATACAATACACTCACTCAGGAGTTTACAAGAATTCTTTGATGGTGGCTTCCTTGAAACGAGCTAAAGCGAAAACATTAGGAAATTGATGAATCAAAGTCCTTCCCTCCATCAACTCATCTCTCCAACAGCTCACTTTGCCACCTTAACACATTCTCTATTTAACACACTTCTGAAAGTCCCCTTTCATTGAAAGAAATTTCGTCTAAAGACCAACCACATGAGGACCTCTAGGGAAGTGCATAAACCAACCCTTCGATCCTTACTATATTTAGTGATTAATACTTTCCTCTAACAACTTCCCTCCCTCAAAAATGTCCGTAACCACTTCCCCTGAGGCGCTTTATTATCTCCATCCCTATCGTCTTTAGCAATTTTACATTCTAAGACTTACATGCAAATTAAAACTAGGACTTAGAATGGAATGGGAGTTGAACCAAATGAGATCTAATAGTTCTATTGAATAGTCATTTTGGTAGTTGAGAGTGTGTTAAATGCACGAGGGAATTTCTAAATTGAAAATATTGGTCGCAAAGTGATATCGATTCTAAAAGTACAAGGTATAATCTAGGTACCTACTGAAGAGAATGGGATTTGAGGAGAGATGGAGGAAGTGGGTTAGGCAAGTCTTTCCTTGTCTCACATTTATAGTTTCATTAGTGGTTGGAAGGAGGTATTTTTAGGGAAGAATACCCTCAGATCTTTGCTATTGCCCAAAAAAAAGATGCAATGATCTCTAACTCCTTTGTGGATGTTCAAGGGGTCAAGAGGATTTGACAAGTTTTTGTTTTGAAAATTTAAATGATTAGGAGATTTGAATATTCAAAACTCTTAAGCACTCTTTCCCCTGTGAACTTGGATGGAAGCAATGATAATTCTCAATGGTGCCTTGCTAAGGATGGGCCTTTCATAGTCAAGTCTTTCTACAAGCATTTGTTTTGATATGAAGAAAATGGTACAAGATTTCTGGTCCAAAAAATTTGGAAGGCTACTATCACACCTTGTATTTCGTTTTTCGCATGAGAGACTAGCAAAGAATGCATTTTGACTATTGATAATCTGAGGAGGAAATGTAAGATCTTGGTTAATGCTTGTTATCTGTGTAAGAGGACAGAGGAGACTTGAAACCATTTATTGCTATGGTGCTTGGTGGTGTACAAGTTTTTGACCATGGTTTATAGGCTTTTAGGCATAAGCTGAGTGATGACAGGATCTGTGCGAGATGAAATTTGGCATGGAAGAGCGTTAAGGGAAGGAGGAAGCAAGAGGGGTTAATTTCGCTTATAATATTTTGGGTTGTCTGGAAGGGGAGGAACAAGAAGGTTTTTGATGAGATTGATGATGTGAATGATTTTGACTTACTTAAGAATAGATGGTTTTAGACCATTAGTTTTTTATTAATGGGCCATTCTCCTTAATTGATGGAGGAGTATTAATAAATTGATAAAGATGTAAATCCCTTGTACATGAGTTTGACACCCATTTGGTGCCATTATTAATACTATATATTACACTTTATATTTAAAAAAAAACTAACTTCTTTTCTTTTTTCTAGGGTTCTTCTTCAAGTTAGCTTGTTGCCATTGTGTGACACCCAATACGAAGATTTTGGTTGAAAACCAAACTTGATTCAACTTACTAATCAAATATATTCATAATGTTATGGATTGGAACCCCTCCTTGAAGGTGATGTTATTGATGGCTCTACTGGTAACGAGCATCTTCCTACAAATCATTTTCCTTGATTATCAATAAAGCTTGGATAGATTCCTTAGGAATAGGTTCATCTACTTTCCTCATGAACTCGTCTGTCTTGTCAAGGTCAAGCCTAGGGATGTGCGAGATTGGTAATTGGATG
Organism: Carica papaya; assembly: GCF_054855325.1. Classification (NCBI taxonomy): domain Eukaryota; kingdom Viridiplantae; phylum Streptophyta; class Magnoliopsida; order Brassicales; family Caricaceae; genus Carica; species Carica papaya. Next base: position 27,836,910 of record NC_142309.1, read on the forward strand.
GTAGGAACCACCCATTATTGTATGTTTCGTATGGGTGGTAGGTGGGTAGCTGATATAATACTTGTTAGGCATTCCTTTAGGAGACATGCTAGGTAATTCTCACTTCACATCATTGAATTCATTTGTGGATTGAATTGACTTCAAAGCAAAATTAGACTTAAGGTCAAATTCATATGGAGACTTGGGCTCAAGAAGTTCTAAAGACATCAAATTAGAAATTTTATTAATCTCTTGAGCATTATTAGACTAAGTTTAAACATCAATAAATGGAACTAGAGATCTAGGCTTGAGAGGGTTAGAGAACAACACATTAGGGTATCGAGCACTATCACACTTATATTCAAGATAGTTCAAGGATTTGAGTTCAAAAGAGTCTAGAGGATTAGAATAAGGAGAAACCTCTTTAGTATTCAATTTAGCATGATACTTACCCTCCCTTTCCTTTCTTATGATCATTTGACTGAAAAACAAGGGTATCTCATGCTGGTAAGCTGGTAACTTGAGGAACAATCAGACTCTTGGTCATAATTAATATGTCGTAAGGTTTAACAATTTATTTATCCATTATGTTTAATCATATAATTTAGTCTTTCATTTATCTAAAAAAAAAGATAATTTAGTCTTTCATAGACTATCGCACCAAGGTCATTGAACCAAGGGTGACCAAGAACAAAACAAGTATTTTCCATTGTAAAAAAATCACATTCCAAATGACCCTTATAAATTCTTACCTCAACGGGAACATTACAACTACGATTGAGTATAAATGGATTGTTTTGTTTTGGTTCACACCATACCTGAATGAAACACTAAACTTGGTTGTTCAAACCAAACCAAACCATTTTATGATAAATGCCAATAGACCAAATAATTCAATTTGGTTCAGTTTAGTTTGGTGTAAACTGATTCTTTTAAATATATTTTTGAAAATTCTACAACTATGGAAAAAGTTCATCTTTACATATTTACAAGTGTTTGCTGAACTGGAAATATAGAAGCAACAGGATTGAGATTCTTAGAAGACACAGAGAACCTAGTAGTAGTCCATAAGAAATTCCAAAAAGACAAAAATACTAGTAAAACATGACCAAAATGCTTAATAGTAACTTACTAAATCTAAAATACCAACTTATAACAAGACCAAAGAAATTTAAAACGTGATAATACCCAACAAAGTGTAGAGCCACTAAAAAAGGTCACAGACAACACTCGATGATTAGTTCCAAGAGAAAACAAAAATAACAGTGAAACATAATAAGAAAAAAAGATCAAAGAAGAACAACAAAAAATGAAAGGACAATAGAAAAAGGAAGGAATTTTAAAATAAAGAGAGCTAGAAGAAGATCCATAAAGTGAGTTACATATAGTATATCTAATATTTTTAGATCTGGTCGAATAGGTCATGAACTTGATTTATTGTAGCGTCATTGTTGGAAAAGGATAATTAGTTTTGTATTGGTATAGAAATGAGGAAGAAAGTTAAATAGAATAAAGAGATAATAGGAAGAGGAAGAAGATATGAGGAAAGAAACTGTAACTTTGGTGGTTTGAAGGTTTCAATGGCAAGAAGAAAGATTGGAAGGTGATGAGATTGAGACTTTTGTAAATGTCTGAGCTTGTGGTTTGGGGGTGAAGAAGAAGAGAAAAAGGCAGAGAGAGACTGTTACTGAGAGTGTTAGAGAGGTAAACAAAAAAAATAGAGTAGATATTTTTAGTTATTTAATGTCTAAAAATAAGAATTGCCAATGATTTTTTCGTGTTAAACACAAAGAATATGCTCCATGCTATGAGAGAGATTGCTGAAGTCATTTTTTTGGCTAACAAGGGTGCAAATATAGACAATGTGGGGTTTTCTCATGGATCGCCATCCATCAGAAGCTAAACATGAAGAATATGCTCCATGTTCATTGACCTTACGACACTTTTTCTCCATACATATGAGTGATGTGCTTTGCAGGGGCGGAGATGCACTTGCACTTAGTATTACATCGTGATACATCTTGGAGGTTTTGAATGAAGTTGATAAAGGTTTTTGGCATCTTGTGGGTTACCCCTCCCACGGTTGAGATTTTCATGAGCTGTCATATCAAAGGAGAGAGGGTGGTTCAGGGAGTTAGACCAATTTGGGGAGGGACCCTTTTTGTAGGGTTATGGTGCATTTGGTTTCGAGGAACCATAAGATTTTTCATTGGGCTACTTCTTCCCAAGAGCTAGGGGAAAGGGCCACTTTTTTGGCAACATTTTCGATTAAAGCACACGGCTACTATTCTACCACAAGCATCCCTGATCTCCACCCTAATTGGGAAGCTCTTATCTCTAGCAGTTAGACCATTGTTTGTTTGCAATTCTTTATTTATTGATTACTTGTCTATCATTATGTGGAGGATGTCTTATTCTCCTTGATTGTATTTTGTTTTCCCTTTACCATCACTGATAATATTTCTTCTCTTATAAAAAAGGCTACTAACTAAATAAGATATATGATTTTTTTTTGAAATAATCGATAAGATATATAATTTTAACAAAATATAAGGTCTTATAAAAGTATTAAAATTATCGTAGTAATTCTATGTTAGTAAAAACCACTAGATTGTCCAATGTTAATTTGCTTTAGCAAAATTTTTCTTTCCCGGGGATAAAGAAGCTTTTTGTCTATGAACCCATGGAGCTTGTACGCAGTGGCAATCCTGCTTGGAACATCAGCTTCTCTAGAAATCTTAATGACTTTGGTGAAGCTGAGTTTTTTAAATTGATAGCACTTCTATCCAAGTGTTGGATTGAGACCTCTTTCGGTCATTGTCCTTTGTGGCCCCTGGCTAAAGATGGGAAGTTCTTTGGCAAACCCTTTGATGGAAAAGCAAGTCTTTCCCCACAAGTTTTTTTTTTTTGTTTAGGAAGCATCTTGGGGAAGAATCCTCACAATAGATAAGGAAGAGAGGAAAGATTCTACTCAATGGGCATTTGAATGAGAAAATCCCACAGCCTTGAATTATATTCTTCTATGATGCTCAGATTCTAGAAGGCTGTGGGATTTTGCTTTATGCCTCCTGAACTTGTGTGGTGGTTGGGTCCATCAAGCAGGAGATTTTGGTTTGATATGGTGTTAAAGCTTGTAATCAAGGAGAAAACTCCTCAATCTCATTCCTATGTCTATTTTGTCGGTCATCTAGAAAGAAAAGACAAGCACATTTTTCAGAGTACTAGCTTTCTTTTTGATAGGATTCATTGGTTCCAGTCCCGGAGCTTTTTGTTGACAGTGCTTCTATTCTTGATGATGGAGAGCTGGAGAACCTTATTGGCATTTTGACTTTTATATGTAAATATATTGTTCTTAGGTTGCATCTTTTTGGTGCCTTGTAATAATATATATCATTTTTATGTTAAAAAAATCTAGTTTGTGTAACCTGTTGCTGTATTCGTCTTTTCTGCTCATGATGTCATTGTCTCTTTTATATCTCATAATCTATTGGCTCTTTATTGCTTAGACAATCTGGTTAAGAGCAGCATGTGCATGTTATCATGCTTCAAGAGGTATAATTCATTGTATTTTGGTTCTTATATCTTACAATCTATCATCTCTTTTGATATGTTGGGCAGTCTGGTTTAGAAGGAACATATGCAAGTTATTATATTTGCATTTCGTTTATGATTATTGTCTTTGCTTTTAGGTAACAGGGCTATGCAGTCAAAGCTATACTCTGATGCAATTGAGTTGTATTCTTTTGCAATTGCACTTTGTGAACAGAATGCTGTTTACTACTGTAACAGGTGTGTTTTAAGTTTTACACGTAAATAATTTGTTCTCTATATCCTGAAAAAATCCACTGTAAATGCAATATGTAATGTCTACGTTTCTTTTACATGACTAGTTTCTAATGAGAAAGAATTTCTTCAAAGCTTTTTGATTTCAGTTTACTAATATAAGTTTCGTATTATCCTTTTTGTTATAATAAAATCATGAAAGTCTGCTGGTTTTTAGGTTTTTACTTTGGGTAAAAGCGCTTGAGTTTTACCTAATATGGAAAAACCTTCTATTTTCAAAATCAGAATATTTGCACGAAATGTACATTTCCCGAAAGTTTACTTCAGATGTTAAATGCAAACCAAAAATCATGAATGATCAAATTGCCCATGCTTATAGACACCATTCTTCTTTTGGAAATTTAAATTGAGCTCTCCCTCCTTTTTTTTTTTTCTTTTTTCCTTTGTTTTCCTTATACCTATATATACCAAACCAGTCTCACACACCTCTATCTTCCCATGTCAGCAACACACGCTTTTTCTTCCCTTTATTTTGTCTTCTCTCTTCACAAAATAAACCCACTCTCTTTCACGATGTCATCTTCGACAATGGAGCAAGTATAAGTCATGGAAGGGGCCACATGGTGGGTGTTGGTATGACATTGTAGATAGTGGATGTGCAACAAAGGTGCAGGCAGTCAAAGAAGTGATTACTTTGGTAGATATGGTGATGAAAGTGGGTTTTTGGCCAAGAATATATGGGGTTGATGGCGGTCTTGCTTTGGCTTATTTTTGTGGTAATGTTGTAGGGAAGGAGGATGGAGGCCTAAACTTAGTGTGCACGCAACCTGACGGTGTTTGATGATTAATGGTGGTTGTTAGGTCTGGGTCAAGGAGAAAGGTTAGTGGTGTGGTTTTCTGGCTTGGTGATTGGTGGTGAAAAATTATAATAGTAGACTTAAGGAACGATCCTTCTTGTTTCTGTTTGTGCTAACTTGCATGTTATTTTCTAGTGTTGTACTGACTCGCACATTATTTTCATCTCTTGCTGTGTTGATGACTTGTTTTTTTTTCTTTTTGTGTCATGCTATGAATTGATCCAACAACAATTCATATTATTTCGTGTTGTCATTGTGTTTCAAAAGTCAGATCAAATGTGTCACATCCAGGTGGCGCTTTAATTGTATGTGTCCCCACAATCTCTAAAAGATATGTCTCTGCATGTTCTAAGCCGTGGGTTTTTTCTTTAACTGTCATCCTCTTTTAACTCTGGTTTTAGCATGGATTTGAGGAACCTGTATATATTTTATTTTCCTTTCACAGTGTGTAAAAGCTTTTTTTTTTTGGTTTTTATTTTGTTAGCAGCGGAAGTCCCTTCGTGCCTTTTTCTATGATTACTCCTTTTTCAGAAAAAGAAAAAAGAAAATGATGTTGAATGTTTCCGACCCACCTTTATTTTCACACACAAGAATTTGCATGATCATAACATATTGCTTTTTCTCTGTAGCATTAAAATTTATACTCTACTCTTTGTATTGGATTGAAAAATGAATACAGTGGAAGCATGTGAGAAAGAAAATGAACATAATGTAAAACAGTATATGAAGAAAAAAAAGAAAACAAACTGTTAAAGATATAATACAAGAGAACACATTATGACGCAATACGAAATGACACAAAACAAGATGAAATTTCAAATTCCAAAGCAAAATTTTAAGATTTAATCTTAAAACTTGCAAAATAAATTAAATTTTATATGAAGTTTTAATGTTAAATATTGGAAAAAATACAATATATACATTTCAATCTTCAAATGATAAATGAATCAAAAGATAAAAACTTGAAAATTTTAAATTTATTTCATGTAATTTTAAAAATTAAAATATGTAAAAAAATTTCTAGAATATCTTTCTAAAAGATTATAAAATATATGTAGTTTCAGATAAGGAAAAAAAAATGAAAGAGTCATGCAGTAGACATAGTCCTACTCTCTGCTGCTATGGCGTGCCATTTTTTATTGGCACAGGATTAGGCTTTTTCCACCTCTATGTGGCAGTGGGTTTATGGCTTAGTGTCTGGTGACAGGTGTAGTGAGTGGAGATTCCTTCTCCTCTTACCTTTGAGGCCATTTGATATAGCTCTGAACTCGGACAAGTGTCAGAGCCAAGAAATGCCTGATTTGCTGATTTAGCCAGGCACCTTTTGTCAGTTTTATTATCAAACTCTTGATAGATAAAGTATATTTCTAAGAAATATGCTGAGGTGGTATTGTAAGTTAATGGAATTACTAAAAGACTTGGATGGATGGGGCGAATCATATTTATGCAAGGTCTTTTAATTCTAAAAATGGGAGGCTTTCTGCATATTAAGGTAAAATAAATGGCGCTTTTGCAATTTACCTTTTCATTTGTTGGTTAAGAGTATCTAACATGCATGTCAGTTGGTATGCTGTTTGTGTCCTTCAAAAGATGTCTGTGTAATCAATCTGTCAAAGGTGCAGAAACAGGAAATACAGGCTTCCAGCATTTCTTATTCCCTTTTATCTAAAAAGATCATAACTCTCATTATTAAGATAGGCACCATAAAATACTTTCCACAAAAAAAAAAAGATAGGCACCATTAAATTTCTACTAGAATCTAATGCTGCTGCAATGAATTTGAATATTTTCAAATATTTACCTTAATGATATTGCAGAGCCTAATTTATCTTCATGTTATGTTCCTGCCAGGGCAGCTGCGTACACACAGGTGCACAAATATATAGAAGCAATCAGTGATTCCCGTAAGTCCATCGAAATTGATCCCAGTTACAGTAAGGCATACAGTCGTCTTGGCTTGGCTTATTATGCTCAAGGAAATTATGCTGATGCTATTGAGAAAGGATTTAAGAAAGGTAAGTTTGGAATTAATTCATAGTATCAATTTTGAAAACTGATTTGTTGGAAACCATAGTGTTTATGCACTTTTTCGTAGTCAATCACATTCTTTTTATACACACATATATTTAACTTTTATTTCCTTCTCTCTGGTTTACTTTTGGTTTGTTTACATTTTGATGGATGCATGCGTTTTTGGTGAAAATAAACTGCGATTTGCATTAATCTACTGGTTACATGATTTTTGTGACTCTTAACCTAAATTATTACTTTATTGTCAAATGCTTTGCAGCCTAAAGCTGTAGGAATCCATTGACAACTAATTGATGAGCTATTAAACCAATACTCTCATCCCAGAAGCAAATTGATGCAGGAAAAGAGTAGGAGGATTCCAAAACATTAGGATTTAGTTTTAAGTTTGCCAAAAGAGTTTGGAATTTTATTAGGAATTGACTTTTTACTCTTATTGCCTACTTAACTTAGATTTTCCTAAATTCTTAAAGTGATTAAAAGCTAGTTAAATTAGGACTCTAATTTTATTTGCTTTCTGAATTATTTAGGACCGTATAAATGTAATATCCTGCATTCCACACTAATTGTCCCTGGGGGGAACGCTTCCATGTATTCATGGTCTAATAATCTAAAAAGCGCCATGGGTTGCACTTCTGGATGATAGAACTATGGTTTGAGTCATGGATGTGTTAGTCTTGTGGACCCGGATAATTTTTTTCTTTTAAAAGAAAATACATAATATGTTCAAAGAGTATCAGTAGGGCGCAACCCGTGGGCAAAAATATTTATATCTCAAGTAAAAAGTCTATTAGGCCCTCAATATCCTCGACATAACACAGATGCTAGGCCCCAAACAAAAAACAGGCCCAGGCAAAAATATTATGAGTTTAACTGACGAGGATGTGAGTCAGTAGGGGGAGTTTAATACGCCCTTAATGCTATGCTACTAATGCCGTGGAAATTCATGGTATATGCTTGTGGTCAAATGACCTCAAAAACACCACTAAATATTATGTTTTAGTGATGGGTCAGTGATGTTGCTCTGAATTATGTAACCAGTGGCTTCAAGACAAGTAGTAATGGTTGTTTATTGCAGTAATGGTGGTTTATTATTGCTCCCATTATGCCTTCATTTTTTCACTATAGTTTCCTTTTAGTTCGTTTGCTCTGTACGTCGATGAGCACCTGATGGTTGTTACATGCACTGTCTATGAAATTGGCACTAAACATGGTTCTGGTCTATTAAGTATCAAGCGTCCAAATGTTGTTACTGTCTTTTATCATACCTTAAATTTTACAGACTGACAACTTGATGACTAATCTATGAGATTAATTGTTTATATGTCCCGTGCATTCAGTTCTTAGTAAAAGATGATCCCAGTTAGAGCCTTGATACTTTTTAGGATATTATATAATTTTGATAATCCTTCATGGTTGCAATTTTTGCAGCTGATGGGCTAAGTTTTAATTTTTTGAGATTGCTTGTGCAGCCTTGCAATTGGATCCAAATAATGAAGCTGTCAAAGAAAATATTCGGGTTGGTTCTTGTTCTTCTTCTTATGTACATGCTCATGGTTGTATGCATTTATTAATGTCCATATGCATGAGCACATCAATAGGTGAAATGGTTAAGTGGTTAATTATTATTAAAGTTTAATTGGTTGAAAATGATAAATTTTCTCATTTAATTCTAATATGTCCTATTAGAAACCATTCATACCTTGATTTAGATATCAAGTTACCACTCAAACATATATGCTATAACTTAGTAGTGTTTGATCATAAGCATAACAATCCCAATCAATAGTTGTATATCACTGAATTATGGGGTGTCCATGTCTCACGTAGCGTAATGCGCAGCGCACCTGCCCATGGCTTCATGCAGAAAAGGAACCAAGATCCTTGCTGGGTTAAGCGAAATCCCAGTTCTATCAGACCATAGTTAAATACACTTCTGCAGCTCTTGGGTATAACTAACTCAGAGAATATAAATCACTTATAGTACGTAGCTGTTGATAACTAAACAGTATACATATAAAGACAGGTCTTGCAGTCTGTAGCTATTGGCTGTAAGATCTTTTCTCTACTACACTCACAGTTTTACATAGCTCGCTTGTAGCAGCAATTTGAAAAGAGCTACAGAAAAGTGTGGGTTACAGGTTTAATCCCTGTAGCCACCTAGTTGAATGGAAGCCAATCAAGAAAGCAAGATTATTCCTTATAATGAAAGGCCAGGGAGTGAGGATGTGGGAATAGCTGGCTTGCCCATGGCTTTGTGGGCCCAGAAAAGAAATCAAGAACCTTGTTGGGATTAGATAAATTCTGGTTCTATTAAGACCATATTTCTATATCCAATTTGTTGAATACAAGCCAAACCAGGCACGAAGACAGACCAATCCTTATGATGAAAGGCTAGGGAGGGAGGATATGGGAATAGCTGAAACAAGTCTAACTGTCAAGCTATTGGGATTGATCCGTAAGTGTATTTGTATGGATAGTAGGGTAAAGTGTATATTAGTAATGTCCTTTGTTGGTTTTCCTTGTATGATTGTTTGGAACTTGTATATATAGGTCCCTAGTACTCAATAAAATATACAACATTTCATTCTTTCACATGATATCAGAGATTTAAATTAAAAAAACTCTAAATTCTTTTAAAAACCTTATTCGACTTTCATTAGCAAAAAAGAAAAATTGTAGAGAGATGAGGTTAGCATTTATAACAAGCCACCTTATGGTAGCTGCGAGCCACAGCTGGCAGCCATCAGCTTTTCGTTCTTAAATCTTAATTAGTGGTACGTAGAATTTAATTGTTAAAAAGTTTGCATATTTGTTGCATAATTGAAAAAACTCTATTCTTATATTCAATTTCATAATGATGTATTTGTATTTTCACTTGTCAAGGGAGGAGTGACAAAAAGAATTAACTTGAATTAGATGTAAAACTAATATGGAATTAGAATATTTTTATTTAAGCTTCTTATTTGTATTATATTTTCATTCTTATTCATAGAATTGAAAATCAGACTCAACCTTAATATAATGCCTCATCAATTGTTAGCCTTATTCTGTATTCTCTTTTTGGATGCCCCAATTAGAAACTTGAATTCTTATTCATGTGTCAATTTTTAGTCATTTTAACGTATAAGTACTTTTTAACCGGACATTGATTATTTTTGTGGAGCTTATAAGTTAAACAAAAATATGCTAATTAGATACATATTTTATTTATTTTTTTAAGAGTTTATATGTTTTCATGAGTTTATAAACTTCATGTACTTAATAAACTAAAAAATAAACTGACCCAATCCATTCTGTTGCCTCCTACAAGAGTTGAACCCAAGAGTTGAGAGTCAGTTGCCTGATTCTGGTGCTGTTGAAAAGTTAGATTGGCAATTATCTCATAAGTGCGAACTAATAAGATGATCCAGTTTTAATTATTTATGTTTTAACGATTAAAATTGATTTCCATATGTTACTATTGATTTTATTACACTGTTCTTGCAAAATTATTAGGTGGCAGAGCAAAAGTTAAAAGAAGAGCGGGAACAGACAAGACATGATCAGGTGATATGAATTTATAATTACTGTGAAATGGTTTCTAACAATCAAATAGAAGGATGATGCTATCTATTTGCATAATTCTTACAATTTGATGTAAATTTTTTCTGAGTTCTTGTAAGTCATGTCTTTGTTTATAATGAATATCACACAGGTAACATGTTTTCTGAGTATTATTTATACACTTCGACGTAAATTTTATCTTACAGTTCTTGTAAGTCATGTTTTCGTTTATACTGATTATTGCACAAGTAACTTGTCTTCTAAGTTTTACTCGTCGATATGTAATTTTTGCCATATCTTGCTTACCTTGCTTACTGATAATTGTTTCTTTTTTTCCATTGAATTTGTCTTAGTCCCTGTTCATTTTAAACTTACCTGAAATCAGCCTTTCTGACCACGGAGTACTTGGAGTGGACTAACAAATCCTTTACCTTGAATTCATATTAGCATCACAAGATATAGCTTTTCAATTCAATCCATGTGCATAGTTCAGTTTGTTATGCAACTATTTCTATGGAAAAACAACTGTGTTTCTGTTAACAATACCTGTTCTGTTTGTGGCATTAAATGTAAGTTTAATGCACCATTTGTTTGCATTTGCTAATTTCTTATCATTGCCTACTCTCGGTTCCTTTTGTTTATCCAGTGGAAATATATGAAAAGAATTAATCTCCCCATTACAGGGTACAAGCTCAAGTCATAGTGATCAAGAATCCAATAACCATCAACAAGGAGGGGCAAGGAGGCACGGCACACCACCTCCATTTACAATGCCTTTCAATATCAACACCAGTGGGCTTCCTACGGATTTTGCCAGCATGCTTATGAACATGACAGCAAATGCTTACCAGGGACAACCATCTCAGAACAGGCAAGGGGATGATGGTACTGCTAATGAATCAGATGGGCCTGGAATAAGAATTGGTGGGAACATTAATTTGGATTTTGGAGAACAAATGCCTGAGCAGCTAACAGAAGCTTTTAGGTCAATGATGGATATGTTCTCAGGGGCTTCGCAGCAACAGAATTCTGATGGGTCTGCAAATGGGAGTTCGACTGCGAGCTAAGCTGTACTATGGCCTAGTAACAAATGCCAAAATGGCAGCACAGCCAGGAAATTCTCAAGATGCTTCGAGAGAAAAGACCTTAAAATTTTCAAGATGCTCCGAGTAAAGACCGTAGAAATTTTCAAGATGCTCTGAAAGAAAATACCGGCCACAACTGAAACACCTTTGCTTTCTTTATTTATTTGTTTTTGTATTATTATACAAGTTTGTAATAGAATTTTAGTTTCACTAACAATTTTCACCATCCCAGCGAGTATAAGCAATGTTCATTTGTGACAAAAATGAAAATTCATAGGCTTGCAGCTTTTTCAAGATTCTCTTTTGGGAAAGTCATGGAAATTCTTGGGCCTGAAACTTGACTCCTGATCAGCAATTGTTATGCTCCATGCGCTGGCATTATTCTTGGGTTACCATCAAGTATCTCAACAGCTTCTAAAGGGATCGATGCAACTCCACACCTTCGTTGCAACTGACATTGTTTTTAGTTAGGAATCTACACTACTTGTGTGTGTATATTATATAAGACATCTTGGACATTTACGAATTAATGTGCGCTCGATGTAAACCGAGGCTACATAGCCACGGGATCGGAAATGGATGAATAAAATTCGAAAACAAAATTAACATTATCTTTTGAAAAGAAAATAGATAAATATATATTTAATTTTTTAAAAAAAGAATTTGCAAGTTAAAAATATAATTTTTCAAATGGAATATTATTATAAACTTCATTTATTCAACTGGCTGCTGACAATTTGATTTAGATCAATTTGTGTTTCAAGGAAAGAATTTTGTTAACTTGGGATATCGTATAACGTACTTTTGATAACAATTAAAGTCAATAATTATAATAAGTAAACTTGAGGGAATGTAATTTAATTTCAATCCGACGTATAATTAAACTATAAATTATTTTTTTAATTAACAGGTAATAGTATTTATTTTTTCGTTAATACGGATAAACTCTATATCTAATAACTAGTCTAAGATATTCTAAAGAATATTATTAATAACACCAAAGCTTACATTAAAAATTGTACCCAAAGAAAATGTCCAAACTAGATATGATAATGGTCAATTAATTATATACATAAATAACAACCGTCTATTCAAACAACAGTTAAATAATTAGTTGTTTATAGAAGAGTCTCTATATACTTTATATAAAAATATAATTATTTATATTTACAATTTAAAATTACAGTCTGTGGCTCTTTTTTTAAATAAAAAAAAATAATGTTATAAAATAAAAAATTGGCAAACTTAAATGTACTTGTTGTCGTGTAGGGTCTCTTGAATTTAAAAGCTACAAGTAGTTTCCACTGCATGGCACCTGGGCCTCATGCACCATATCCAGCACTCTCCTTCACCCGATTCAACGGTCCAGATCACCTCCGCAACCTAACTAAAACTGCCACGTGTATGGTCCTAAACAACCCAACTCCTCTTCTCAGTTTTGTTTTTTTTTTTTATAGTCCCACGAAACCCGCAACATCAAAATTAAAGAAAAATACACGAAAACAGAATCGCACAGCAGAGGCAGAGGGTTAAACAGTAGACTATTCCTTCCTGAAACTCCAAGTTCCCTACTCTCGATCTCTCCGCCCAAGCTCGAAAACCACCGTACAAGCCACTTTTATTGACGCCATTGTTTTGATCCTCTCTCAGTCTCTCTCGTCTCCTCTACTTATAGCTTGAATCTCGGTAATGACGCTCGTTTCACTTCTTCTTCTCCTCTTATTTCCTGTATTCTGAAGGTAATTTGCTTCATTCGTCCGCTTTCTGTTTTTAAATGTGTTCTTTCTTCTTACTGTTGTTCCTTTCCTTGGTTTCTGTGGCTTAACTTTGTTTGGTATCTGGTATCGTTTCAAATGTGCCTTGTTTGGTGAGCAGAGCTGAATATGTATATGGTTCTTTTCTTTTCATGGAAGAAAGTATTTAATTGACCATGCGATTTTTAGGACTTGTTACTTTTCTACAGTGTTCTTTGTCATAGTGTTCTATAAATATAAGCAACACTGACTAGCAGATTTCTCTGTCTTTATATATATATATATATATATATATATATTTATGGCTCCTTGGATTTAAGGTGTTTATTTCTTTTTCATGACTTGCTTGTTTTTTTTTTTTTTTAAATGTTTATGTTGGTGAAGACTTGATAGCTCTCTGAGGCTTGGGAGTGATTGAATTTACTGTACATAGATTAGCTATTTCAACTTCTCTAGTTATGACTGACGCTTATTTTTGCACATGCTTAATTCGTTACTTGCTCTAGTAAAGCAAGGTATTTCTGCTGATATGTTTTACCTGTTCATTATTTAGCAACGCATTCAATTTGTTTGTTTTGGATATACTTTCTCTGTATTTTGAGCTAATGGGCATGATTGAATGTGATTCTATCTTCAGCACCTGAGTAGGTAGATCTGTTTTGGGGGCACAGAATCCTCAAAAGATGAGTGCCTATTTTGTTGGTGCCCTCATCCCTCTTCTAGTGACTTTTTTCTTTCGAAATTCCAAGAATGTGAAAAAACGAGGGGTGCCTGTTGATGTTGGTGGGGAACCTGGGTATGCTATTCGAAATTATAGGTTTGAGTCTCCTGTAAGTTCAGCTTGGGATGGCATTTCCACTCTTGCAGAACTTTTTGAGCAGTCTTGCAGGCAATACAGATATAAAATCTTGCTTGGAACTAGGAAGTTGATTTCAAGGGAAATTGAAGTAACTGAGGATGGAAAATCCTTCGAGAAGCTTCATTTGGGAGACTATGAGTGGTTAACTTATGGGAGAGCATTTGAATCTGTATGCAACTTTGCTTCTGGCTTAGTTCAACTTGGTCATAAAAGGGAGGAACGTGTGGCCATCTTTGCAGATACAAGAGAAGAATGGTTTATTGCATTGCAGGTGCTTAGCCCACATACCCTATTACTTTCAAGATGACTGTCCTTTGATGAATTTCAGAGTTATATTATCTATAGTTTATTCAAGATTTTAAGGGAACTATTAAAAGAAAATGCCATGTAAAATATAATAAATTGAACTATTTTGCTTTCGAAGATTTGTTTCCTGGCAATTGGATGTACTTGAAGATGGTGGCATTGAAGTCCACACAGATTGTACAATCTGTAGGAAAGATGAATCCTGCATGTGTTTTGATTGATTAGAATATAACTGATGTGGTTTTCTGTTGTCAGGGTTGTTTTAGGCGCAATGTCACAGTGGTGACTATCTATGCGTCTCTGGGGGAAGAGGCCCTTTGTCACTCATTAAATGAGGTTCTCTCTCTCTCTCTCTATATATATATCTTTCTTCCTCTCTTTCTCTCCACCTCCTCTCTGTATATATATCCTTGTTGGCACCATAACAATGATATATCTTATATATATAAGCATGTATACAATTATTCTTGGCATTTGTGATTGGTTTTGTTGGAAATTGATGTTTATTTATACAATATACTTGTAAAATGTCTGTCACTAGTATGTTTGACAATAGACCTGATTCTATGTAGTACTTGATGAAAATTCCTTAAGTGGATGTATCAGTTCTTCCCAATTTCATATTTTAATAGAAGTTTGTAATTTAATTTGATCTGGTAACGTATTCTTCAAGTTATCTCTTCTCTTTTCTGACATGTAGTCAAATAATGTATTTAGTTGGCTAACTAGACACAAATTCTTTGGTTATAGAGAACAATCACTACTGGATTTGTGCTCTGAATTTTTACTGCTGGAATTTAAAGTTTTAGCTACCACTCGAGCAATTATGATTGGCTTGGATTTCTAAGTTTTGTTTTACCGTGTTGTTCATTTATCTTTGTTTCCAGACAGAAGTTACAACTGTGATTTGTGGGAGCAAAGAACTGAAAAAACTTGCAGACATAAGGGGACAACTTGACACAGTCAAACGGGTGATATGTATGGATGATGAGATTCCATCTAATGGGCAGAGCGGCAGCTGGATGATCACTTTGTTCTCTGATGTTGAGAAACTTGGCCGAGAAAATCCTGTTTATCCTGATTTACCTCTTTCAGCTGATATTGCAGTCATAATGTACACAAGTGGGAGTACTGGATTGCCCAAGGTTAGATTCATCTCTACTGTGCTTTTAATTTTTATCTTCTGTAATACTTGCTCATCTTTGTTCCAGATAAAATCCTAATTGTTTCTTAATGGTTGATTTTTGATAAGACAATAGCTTCCAGATAGAATAAGAAAAGCTAACAGAACCTTTCTAAATTCTGATAAACTCATGATTCCTCAAATCTATCTTATATTAACTAGATAAGCTAAGTAAGCTAAAGACAAAATAAAATTGTAAAATACATAACTATTACGTACAATATTTCCTAACACTAAAAAAAGTAAAAAAGACTAAAATGGTTTTTCACTTTAATCTCTCATCCTGCATCTTTGCGTCTCTCTGCTAATATATTTTCTGAGAGCAACTCTTTGCTAATAAAGAATTTAAGAGATGATTGAAGTCCTTCAGGCTTGTTGTTTTCTGGAAAACAGTAGTAATCTCCCTTTTGAGGAGAAATGTCACTTTCCTAGGATGTCGTGAATTCTTTCGCTCTTAACTGTTACAAAATAATTCTTTATGCCTTAATCATTTGGCTTTTAGATGGTACCAAATATGTTTGTTCCTTGTTTTTATTTGTTTCATTAACTATGTTCCTCCTTCTGAGATTACAGATAATACTTTAGATATAAAAAGCTTAAGAAAGCATTGGATTGTGGAATGTACTTTCGGTCTTGTGGGCATGTGACACAGGATAAGGAGAACTTGAACGGAGAAGTAGAAATAAATTAAACAAAGAACGAAAACTGAAGATCTTGGATCTCAAGAAGCAACTCAATATTCTGAATATTATCTAATGATATAACAGAAGCATTCTGTTATCTAAAAAAAAAAAGATATAACAGAAGCATTCTGAAATAATGCTAGGGATACTCTTTGTGTAAGCACTAGCATACATCCAAAAATAGAAAAATAGAACACATAACACAATAGGAATCCTTAGTAGGAAGTGCTAATGCTAAATTCCTAGAATGGAAATTAACTAAATTTTGTGGATAATTCTTAACCTCATAAACTATATAATAATTCTGAAGTAAGCTAAATATTCCTAATAAGACATGGACCATCATAATAACATACTTATTTTGATAATATTTCTTAGTACTAAAATTCTTCTATTTTCGAGTCTTCTGGTTCTGCATCAGTGTGTCTTGGATCATAATCTTCCTTATGATTATAAGAAATCAAAACATCTAAGTAATTGCTTTACAATTAATCAGATATCTATCAGCATGATATTTAAATCTTCAGAAGTTGGGAAATGATTATTTAAGTATATTCCAGAGTATTAATTCCTGTTTCATCACGTCTATATTCTATAGGGGGTAATGATGACACATGCCAATGTGCTAGCTGTAGTTTCTGCTGTCATGACAATCGTTCCTGGCCTTGGAAGCAAGGATGTTTACATGGCATACTTACCCCTGGCGCACATCCTTGAATTAGCAGCTGAGGTAATGAGGATTTGCATGGATGAATTGTCTAACTATATTTCCTATTGGTGGATACTTTCAACCATTCTGAATTATATAAGAGTCATTTACTAGAGAGATGCATTTCTCATCGAAAGATTCTGGGTTTTTTCCTGCATTTTCACTCTCAATTTTGTGGTGGTTCAAATTTGCTAGCTGCACTTGGTTGAGCTAACAACTCCTTAAGCCTTACAATTGCATTTTAAATTGCTGTTTGCACTAAAATTAGCATGGGTTTATTTTTTTTTGAAATAAAAATTAGCAAGGGTTTATTAAGCAGACAAAACTCCAAATAAGGATGCTGTAAAACTGTAGGAGGCAATTTTTTCAATTGAAATTTCAGGGTGCAAATTATGACAACTCTCAGAATTATTAGGTGGAAGAGGATAAGATCTATAAAAGATAATTTTCTTTTGCAGTATGTTTTAACAGGTTTAACCATTTGTTATGTAGAATGTAATCGCTGCTGTTGGAAGTGCTATAGGATATGGTTCCCCTTTGACTCTTACTGACACATCAAACAAGATAAAGAAAGGAACAAAAGGGGATGCCACAGTCTTGAGGCCAACAGTGATGACAGCTGTTCCAGCAATTCTTGATCGTGTAAGAGATGGTGTGCGGAAGAAGGTTTGTGGATTTTTGCATGCAAACATAGAGACATATAGTTGTTCCTTGAGAACCTGTTTTTGAAAATAATTTCAATTCCATGAATAGTGAGTATTCGTAATTCAGGTAGATGCAAAAGGTGGGTTATCAAAGAAATTGTTTGACTTGGCATATGCTCGTCGACTGTCTGCAATTAACGGGAGTTGGTTTGGAGCTTGGGGCTTGGAAAAGCTTCTTTGGAACTTTCTTGTGTTCAGAAAGGTTCGAGCAATTTTGGGAGGTCGCATCCGGTTTTTGCTTTCTGGTGGTGCTCCTCTTTCTGGTGATACTCAAAGATTCATCAATATTTGTCTTGGGTTAGTATGGTTATAAAATGTTCTATCTGGACTTTGTGAAAAAAGCATATTTTCTGAGTTTATGTACAGTAGTACCCTATGGCTGTGGATAAAGTGAAAACTAATCTCATCTATTTTTGCTCATTAGGTGGACCCAGGGTTAACATGAAGAGTGTTAACAAATTCTAACATGCTGAGTTTTAGCAAACACCAAATAGTGTATTTTACTCTAGCATAGAGTGTCTTAGGCTGTCCTTATTGTCAGACAATAAATGTTGCTTCCTTAATCCTTAGCAATGATAATAATAGGTATATTTATTGTTAGAATCAACCATTGCATTAATCTATAAAATAAAGCTCTTAGAGTAGTAAAAGTGGTTGTGACTTCTTTCTATATTTCCTTTATGGTTTATTGTCCGATTGTAAGCAAAATGTGTGTTGGAAATTGTGTCTGTATGGTAAGTAGGGTAGGTGGTATATTAGTAATATACTCCTCCCATGTAATTACTAGTATTTCCTTTTATTGCTTATAAAAACCTGTATATATATATAGGGCCCTATTATTCAATAAAATTTATACTTTATTCTCCACAACATGTTCTCTTGTGAATCGGTTAAAGACATCAGATATGATGGCAGGATTAGTGCTTTTAGTAAATATTTATTTTGAATTGATGCAAGATCAAAGCTTTTATTTAAGGCTGGTCCCTTGCTTGGTAAATGGTGAAGATTGGTGTTTCATGATTGAATTAGTATTTCATTGATGGCAATGGATGGAATTGCTATGCTCAAGCACAGGCATAAGTGTACCATTTGTTATCCTAGTTCTCACCCATGCCATTTAACTACAATCTGTATTTGATGTGGATGCTTGCAGAACAGTCACATTTATTGTTTCTTTGGAAACTTGATCTCATAAAATCAGTTCTTGTGATAATAATAGTTAAGAAACAGTCTTCTGCCAAATAAGGCAGCTTATACAGATAGTCGATAAAAGCAGCTTATACAGATAATTATAAATGTCATTAGATGTCTTGATAATGACATGCGGGTACATCTACTTGTCATAGAGAAAACAATTTAGCAGGAGTAATAAATAAGATTACAAACTAAGAGCCTGTTTGGGCTTTATTTGAAGAAAAGTGTGTGAAGCTTTGTGTCAGGGGGGAAAAATTGGTTGGAGTTGAAGCAGCTTATAAGCAATTTTAACATTCTAAAACCGTCTTTTGGAGGACGTCTTGTTCTCTTTAATAATTTTTTCCTTCTTTCTTTTCTAATAATGTTTCTTCTTTTATATAGATATATAAAGAAAAAAAAAGTATTCCCGTCCAAATGGCTGGAGCACTACAATATTTTTGGTTATTGTAACTTGGAGAAATTCTTAACACCTGTACTGTTATTACTTATGAAGGATACATGAAGATTTTCATCCGTTGGTATCTTGTTTATCTGTTAAGAAATAGAGGCTAATAAGTCCATCTTTCTGTGCTACATTTTATCTTGTTTTTTGAGCTTAGTTTCCCAATAATTTATTCCTTCTCTGAGAATTGTAGCCTTAACTGCTTGATGTTTTCCAGTGCTCCAATAGGTCAAGGATATGGTCTCACTGAAACTTGTGCTGGTGGGACCTTCTCTGAGTTTGATGATACATCTGTTGGTCGTGTTGGTGCACCACTTCCTTGCTCATTCATTAAGGTAAGACAGGATCATTTTACTTAGAAGTGTTTGAACAAAACTCCAGGGCTCCGTCCATTTTTTTCAGAAAATCTATGAGATTACAAGTCGTGAATGGTGGTTGGTTTCTGAATGGGATTTGAATGTTGACTTATTTCTAGGTCTTAATGATTTGTCTATACATCTAGCAGTCGATGTTTAAGTTGAACAGTTAGCATCAACATGTGAGACAAACTGCATGTTCTAGATTCGAAAGCATATTTATCATTTACTAGTTAGAGCCTGGAGAGTGTCCAAATGTTTGGATAATAATCTTGAGATTCAGACTGTCATCAGAAGGATAATCATAGCCTTTTTTGAAGGCTTTGGCTGCCAGTCTACACCAATCCTCTTCCTGTCCTATCCTTCCCATTTGTTTCATTGATAGTCGAGATTGAAGTATGAAAATCACAATTTCTTTCATCTCCTCCTCTCTCTGTATACACCTGCACATCCAAACACTAACTACCCTACCCACCCAAAAGAAATGGTTTCTCTAATTCCTTATGGGTTTAAATTGGTCTTTGCATCCCCAGTGCTCAAATTTTCATTCTTCCTAACTTTCTTGGACATGGATCTCTTACAATATATAAATGATGCTATGCACTGAATCTGATTCTTTGTACACGAGACATCTTGTTTCTGCAATATCTCAAGGTTTTTTGTTTAAATTTTTCCTTTAAAGCTTTAAGGGTCGTTTACTTGAAGGGGTAAAATGACATTGCAATATCCCAGGGTTTTTTCAGAGATTTGTTGCTCCTAGGAATAAAATGGCATAGATTGGAAATCTAAAACCCATAGAAGGGGGTGGATATCTTCCATTCCCATACTTAGTTTGACTCTTCTACCAAAATATCCTTATTTTTTCATCCAAAAAGACAGAGATGATCTAACTTCCTACTTAACCATCAATTGCAAAACCCTTTTCTTCTAGTCATGTTTTTTTGGCAAAACAAGCTTCCAGAAGCAGGCTAATCTCCTAAACATGTGATGCATAAAACTTCCAAATGTTTTGTCCCATATGATTTAGATTAACTGCAGTTCAATCCTTTTAATTCTCTTTGTGATAGTTCAGTATCATGCGGTTTGGTTTTTTTGCTATTATACGTAAGATCATTATTTTTTAAGGCTATTATGTTGTAATTGTTTTGGGGTTTTTCCTAATTTTGATTTGCTTAAACTTTAAACTCGTTAGAATCCAGACAAGCGCAAGTATCATTCTTAAAACAAAAGATTTATGTAAATCAAATCACTGTATACTAAACTGACACAAGGCAAAGCACAGAGATTGAACTGCAATTAGGCTAAGCAACAGGGATCACACTTATATTTGTGCAAAGATAACTTGAAAGTAGTGTCGTCCAAGTAGCTCGGTGGAACTTTTGTTAAAAAGACCATATTGGGTGCTTATTTGATGTTATGTGTTTTTTTTTTTTTTTTTTTTTTTTTTTAAATTTGAACCACTATATTATCAAATACTTAATGAGTACTTTTTAGTGAAGGCAAGAAAAATATTTTCCTAATATTTTCAGAATTTTCATGAGATTTCCTATTGAACTAAATAAAAGTATTCTATATACCTTAAAATCTTTGTAAGCTAAATGAACCAATCTATTTCCAAATATTGGTATTCTAACCCAAGAAAATGAATTCACGATAAGTGATGCACGTAAGGGATCCTCAAATCTGTGAAGTGAACAGTTCCTTGAGATTATGATTTATTCTTATTAATTTGATTATCTTATATTCTTAAGTTAATCATGAATGTCCTTACAGTTCAACAGATTTATATTCATCATGTAACACAAAATTTATTTCCGTATCTATTTTTTCTTTAAAGAACAATTTTTATTTCAGTTAGTAGATTGGGCAGAGGGTGGATATTTAGTTAGTGATTCTCCATTTCCTCGTGGAGAAATAGTTATTGGTGGTCCAAATGTTACACTCGGATATTTCAAGAATGAAGAGAAAACAAAAGAAGTTTACAAGGTAAGAGTATTGATTTTAATATGCCTGCTCCGTTTTTTCTCAAGTAATGTGGATGCACTTTTTCCTTTTTATCGGGATTTGTTAATTATACTGTTTCTTTTTTCATTATGAGAAGGTTGATGAGAAGGGAATGAGATGGTTCTATTCAGGTGACATAGGGCAGTTTCATGCTGATGGCTGCCTTGAGATAATTGACCGTAAAAAGGACATAGTTAAACTTCAGCATGGAGAATATGTTTCCCTTGGAAAGGTAAAAGTGTCCACAAACTAAAACAGAAGAAAAAACCGTTTGGTCATTCCTAATAAGGGATTGAATATCTCTCACAGGTTGAGGCTGCTCTCATTGTGAGTCCGTATGTTGAAAATATTATGTTGCATGCTGATCCATTTCACAGTTACTGTGTGGCTCTTGTGGTGGCTTCCCAGCCTGCTTTGGAAGATTGGGTTTCAAAGAAAGGAATTGTTTATTCTGATTTTGAAAATTTGTGTCAAAAAGAAGAAACTGTGAAGGAAGTCCTTGCATCGCTTGTTAAGGTATGTAATGTTCTCCTGATCAGAATTAAAATTAATTTAGATTTAGGGAGGTGTGAAGGGAATTAATTTGAAGTTCTCGTCGGCTTTTCTCTGTTGCGGTAAAAGCTCTTAAAACTCAGTAGACTCTGAAAATATCTTTATTGCACCTGTAAATTTTCAAAAATTTTCTTATATACATTAAGGAATTTATTTGGTGTGAATAGCCTGTTCGGAGACACTGGTATATGTTTAGACTCGTTGGAAAAGAAAGGGTTGATGCTTCTTGTTACATGTGGCCTCCATTAGCCACAGAATCATGTTCTTTTTACTTTAACTAAAAAATCATGAAGTCCCAGTGTTTTTTGCTGGGGTTTCGTATGTGCTTTGCTCCCAAGTGGACCTTCACTTAATAAATTTCTTTTCTGCAAAGTCTCATTTTGATTGAGTAGCTTTGATGGTCATTTCCTTCTCACATTAAGCTGTTTGCCACATTGAAAAAACACTTTTTCACTTGTGCACCTTGATCAATTATGGATTTAAATTTGGGATTTTTCCATTTTTGGCTCTAATGTTTTTCCCTCATACTTCTAGGTGGGCAAAAAATCGCGCTTGGAGAAGTTTGAGATCCCTGCAAAGATCAAGTTGCTTTCTACTCCATGGACTCCTGAATCTGGTTTAGTCACTGCAGCGCTGAAGCTGAAAAGAGAAGTCATCAGGAAGACATTCTCTGAAGACCTTGCTAATCTATATTCATCATAAATTTTGGTACACTCCTTCTTGTATGGAATTTTAGATTATGTTGTTGAATTAGTCGTACTCAATTTTCCTTTCTCTTTTCTACTCCTCTTGGTTAGGACTTGGTCATAGGAAACTACAAAAAGATATATCATTGTTTTTTGCGTACTTGGGCTTTTTACAGAGTTAATAGCTTCAATTTGTAAGGATAATGCTGAATAATGAAATTTGATCTCTTATCAGTTTCCATTAACCCTACTGAATTGATCTATGAGATGAAAACCGTGCTCTTACGCTTTGTGATCTTGACAGGTAGCAAACAAGCTGTATGAAGAAACCATATACAAGCTCCCCAAAAACTGGATCTCTGTTCTGGTTGGTGCTTGTACCACTGTCAATCCACTTTTTTTCAGTCTACACATATCAATATTGGATCCAACAGGAGTCGATTTTCTTTTTCCTTTTTTTTTTTTTTTGGAGAAACAACAGGAGTCAATTTTCAGAGTATAGAAGAGTCAATAGTACTTTTATAATATAATATATATATTTACATATATAAATAAAGGAAAAAGATAAGCAAGGGGTGAGTTGGTTGAGAGAAAGTTAAGAGGAAGATTAAAATAAGTGGTGGTGAAGGAAAAGGAGGAGACCCACAATTGCCCATAACCAAACTTTGGTGGGTGATGTGAACTTGACTTTAAGCTAACCATTATGGAAACAGCCACCCCTTCTCCCCATGTGACTATTAGCTTCTTTGTTTCTGTCACTTTTTTAAGCCTTTTAGTATGTTTCATCCCTACCTCTTATGAATATCACTTTTTATTTTCTTTTCTTCTTCCACAATCACTTTCTCCTCTTCTCACATATCCACATTGACATGATAATTTGTATCGTTTCCCAGGATGCTATTCGTCTTGTTTAAATTTTTCGAAAATTTCTATTAAGCGATCTCGTTCAAAATGATAATAAATTTTCTACTCCTAAATCATGATTATATTGTAATCTCATACGCAACATAGAAAGCATAAACTTCCAAGTTCCTTAATTTGATGTGCCTAGATTTTAGAGAAGTTAACAAATGTAGTAATTCTTTGTCGTTGTACGAAACAAATAGAGTTCCGAGTTCATCCGTTAAAAGTATGGGAAGCACATGTGGTTCATGATGGAGAGAAATGCAAAATTGAGAATGAAGATTTTGATGATGCCAAGAAGACTACCAAACCAAGCTTATGTTAGATTGCTTTGGGTTACTCCAATACCCTACACACCTTGTGCCTTTTCATGACTTTCAAATCAAGTGGGAGTCGGAAATTTTGACTTTCTTACCATCAAAATCCATTCCCCATTCTTGCTTTTTTCCAACCTAGGCCTCCCTCTTAGCCACCAACTCAAATCACCCAAATTTTGGTTACCCAATTTTGCTCTCCACAGCACCAATTTCAACAAGACCCGTGTCTTTTTATCCATGGGTGAGAATTTTATCAGTAACTATTAAAATCAAATAATTATAATAACCACCGGATTCAAAGACAAATCTTGATTAGTTGGTTTAATCCCCAAATTAAAAAAGGGAAGCATCAAAATTTATAATAGAGGAAAGGTAGTCTTCCGTTTGTTGAAATAACCCAGAAATTTACACCCATCTCATATTTAAACATTACTCAAATCAAAGTGAAATAATTAGATTCTAATTAGTTTTAATCATTGTGAGTTTTTCTTTAGAGTTAATTGAATGAAAAAGTAGTTTATCACTAAAAAAAAAAGAGGAATTAGAAAGTAATCTAATTTGAGAGTTTGAAACTTGACTCGTTGATAACTTAATCACCAAAATAGAATAAAATAAAATAACTAGATAATTAGTCGGAGTTAATTTATGTGTATATACTTATACGTATATAAAAAATTTGAAAAAATTTACCATTATTGAAATATTATCTAGTAAATTATTAATAACTATAAAGAAAAGGTTTGAAAAAAAAAAAAAAAAAGATATGGCTTTTGAGCAGAAAAAAGTTCCTTGCAACTTCCTTTCAAATAAACATTGCCCCAACTTATATATATATATATACACACACATACGTATGTTGGTGGGTCCATTATCATAATGATATCTCTCTACCATATATAAATGACCCAACAAATTTAATGCAGTTATATATAAACTGGTATCTCTATTCACTTCTTATCTCCAACTTCAGTTTACAAATCTTCTATCCCTAAGTTTTCTAACTCTTTCCACTTCAAACTTTCTGCAACTCTTCATATATATGATGAATGGATTATACAGAGAAGACAATTCATGCTGCTACTTCCACCCAAAACAGATTGTTGTGGGCGTCTGTGCACTGTGCTTAAACGAAAGGCTACTCATCTTGGCTGCCAAGCAATCTCACGGCCGCCGTTCGTCGTCGTCGACGTCCTCTGCCAGATCCAGCGGCCGGAAAAATATTCAAACCAACTTTCCCAAGATCTTTGCTTTCACTTCACTTCTCAGCCGGCAATGGAAGTCTGATCACAACTCTCATCATCATCACGATGCAGCCTCCACCAGTCACGAAGGTATCATTATTCTTGCTTAAATTATCACGACGCCATCAACACAGTCAGATATACATACATATATGTCTGTATTCGCATGTGGGTGTCTGTATATATCCATGCGTAGAGTTAAAGTTTATTGTGAGAAAAGAGTGGTCTCCAAGACAACTCCAAGCATATATTATAACTAACTAACTCCATTAAATCTAAGGGGCAGTCAATTGGAGATTAATTAATGACAGTATATATATATATATAGATCATCTTTTCTATTTTTGATTTCAGCTTTCAGCAAATCTATAAATATTTTCTTACATATGATTATACATGTATAATGCTGAGATTTTGGGTAGATCAGTTGGAATTTTCTTAACTAGGAAAGAAAAAATCAGAATAATTGTTTTAGACTTTTTTCAAGACTAGTTGTTTAAAAAGAAATTTGTATTGAAAGAGGATGAAAGTCATGAATAATTTCTTAACTAGTAGATTTTTTGTCAAGCTTATAATCAGGGAGCTTTCAAAACCAGTTGAGTTAATTAATTGCCAAATCTAATGAAGCACCATTAAGTACTTAATTCCCCTATATATATCTCTTTCTCTCTCTCTCTATATATATATACACACACACTCATAAAATACCATGCAGATTAATTCTTATGCACTGAGAGATAATACTAATTATAATAATCAATATTATCAGTAATGCGAATTCATGCAGTGTGAATTAATCAATGGATATCCCTATTAAATCTTTGCCCAATCCACATAGATGTCATTTCTTTTCATAATCGATTTCCAGCTTTTATCTTATGTATATATATCCTATAAGTTCAATACAGTTAAAATTAATTATATCTATATAATGCGATTTAAGTAAAGCATACGTACTTTCAAAGTAAATAAACAGTTAAGTACATACAGAAGTAGCTAGTGGTGATCTCAGTTGTTAATTGTATAACATATATATATATATATATATATATATCTACATATTTTAATTAGTAATTAACGTAGATTAATTAATTATGCAGAGTCATTCATATCAATAAAGTTTGAAGAGAATGGAGTTGCATCATGGGAGAAGGGCACAGTATCAAAGGTATCTCTAGAGCACTGCAGCATGTCATGGAACAATCACAGCAACAAGAGTGTGATAGAGCATGCCAAATCACGTTCCCCGCTGAGGTGGCGCAGGCGGATTGGTCACCTCTTCCACCTCATCAGGCTCAAGAGGTCTACAGCCTGCCACGTGGCAGCCAAGGTGGAGGGTGTGAAGGTCAGAAAGCAGGGTTGGATAAGAACCCTAACCAAGAGAAAGACCACCCAAGAAAAGGTTAATTAATAACAAAAGTAAAGTTGTATAGAAAGGGAGTTTCTGTTTTGTGTTTTCCATATATATATATATATATATATATATATGATTTGGGTGGACTGTAAAACTTCATTATTGACATGATATGATAGAGTCAAATACCCTTTTGCTAGCTTTACAATTCTTTGGCCTCTTGCTGGTAAATTATTTTCCTTTTCCTTTTTCTAATCTTTATTATGAAAAACAGTGCAGACTGTAAAAGAATTCCCACTTCTTCTTTCTTTTCTTGGAATCAATTGTTCCTGCAATGAATGTGCTTTTGGTTTTGGCTTCGCAACTAGCATAATATATACACATATATGTAATAAAGAGAAATCTTTGTATATATGCGTGTGTATTTTAATTCTTAGCCTGTATATATATGTATATATATACTTGTTCTTTACTTTTGAAGGTTTGGTTCAGAAAGTTTAGTGGGAAACACAAGGGCATGAAGAGGGTATTCCCCAGTATAATGCATAGTGAAATTACTATTTGTCTTATAGTTGTCTTTTGGTGCAAGAATATATCTTTTTCTCCACACACCACCTAATTATATATATTCTTCATCAGCCATCATATTCTCTGTAATTCCTATGTATATGTAAACATGTTATGTATGCATGTATACATACATACATACATACATATAGATATATATATATATATATCATGTGTACACATGTTACGTGGGGCAGTCTTGGCGTGTGAAGAGGTTGCTTTTGTCAGTTCATGGGTGCCCTTGGGTAGGGTAAGGGCATGTTTGTCCCAACTGCTGGCTGTAAGTATAGATGGTCCCATTGTCACTATTAGGGACCAAAGCCTCTGTTTAAAGGAGTTGGCTGAAAATGACAACACATAAATCTTAACCCAATTCCAACCAGAAACTGATCAAATAACCATGGCTACCTGCATTTGTTTATGTCTGAAATTAATTAATTCATTCGTTTCTTTCCCAATTTATATATGAATTTATTTTTTTAATCTAGTTATGAAGTTTAGAAAAAGGAACAGAGATTTAAAGCCTATAATTTCTGTAAATCATTAACCAGTGATAATTTCAAAAGGGTAAACTGTTCATAACGTCATAATCAAAAGGGTACTCTTTTTTTTTTTTTATAGCCTAAATCAAAAGAGTACTTTACACAAGATATAGATTCCAGTGAATTTGGAGCTTACAACTTTAATTAGGATATATAAAACCTTTGGATGATATCAATTAGGAAACTAGGCAACATAAGATCTATACATGCTAACTTGTGAACAAAGGCAACTTTAATTAACACCATAATACCAAAAATTTGCATGGTTTTGGCCCTACAAAATAAGGGTATGTGACAGAAAATATATATAAAGTTTATATTCTATTGTATATGTGAAAGGTAATTTATGTATATTTATCTCTTAGAAATGTTTAGTTCATAAATGTATTCAAAATTTTACTTAAAACTTAAATTATATTCAGACGTAGATTTTCACGTATTTGATAAGCAATAGTAAAACATATTAATTAAAATTAGAATCCATTAAAATATATATATATATACACCAAAACAATCTTTTTACTATTTCAATAAATTTAAATCAACTTTTACCCTATTTTTTTATCCAAATATAACATGCACTTTTAAAATTTTATTCGAATAAATCATTATCACTAATGATGTACGTAATACAATCAGATAAATATTCATGTAGTAAAAGATGTATTGGCATGAACATCTTCTAGACACAGGTCTAAAGTTTAAAAACATTATTAGAATGATAATCACGCGATTGGTTTTGTCATTACTAACTGATTATATTTTTTTAGTATTGTGTTTAAATGATACTTTAAAAGTATTAAAACGATATCGGTACTAAATTTTTTTTATTTTTTTATAAATTTATGTTTAATTTATGATTTATTGTAAATAAAAATAAGAAATGATATTAATATAATTTCACATATTTCAATAAGTTTACATTTGACTAATACAATAATAGATTTATAATTACCCCATTTGATTATTTTAGTGTAATTTATTTTGAATTGTGTTTTCATATGCAAATTATATATATATATATATATATATATATATATATATATATATATATAATAGAGTGTAGATTTCACATGAAAGTAGATATAATTAGCTTGCTGATCATATGCCTTAATTTATAGTTAGTATTTTCACCATAATCTATTTATAAGTATAGGTTTAAATCAGATTATGTATCTGATTTGTCTTTATTAAATTTTTTTTTTTACTATTAGTGATGCATTAATAATGTATTATTATTTATTTTATGTATTACTTAATTAATTAGATGTATAATTTTTTATGTGTATATATATATAAAAATCAGAAAAATAAAAGCAGCAGCTTTACAAAGCCAGCATTGTATTGTCACACCTGTTAAAGTATGAATTCAAGGCTTTTATTCTCACGTTTTTAGGTCTCTCTCCAAACTTTATTATTATTATTCTCGAATTTCTTCTTTTTCTGTGTGATTTAATATTTCCAAAAAAAAAATTATATTAAATACATATAAATATATTTCAACTCTTATTAAAAAAGTTAAAATTTTCATTGTATATATATATATATATATATATATATATGATGTATTAATTACAGATTTTATAATATTTTTATATATATATTTTTTATGTATTTTAATCAACTATGAATATTTTATACAACATCTTAATAAAATTGTTAAAAATAAATTAACACATACTCTAGTTTTAAAATGAGTTTCTTATCACCAATGAAGCAAAAGAGGAATGTTTGTCCAATGTGAAATATTTTTTTTTTCTTTTTCAATAGAACCACTTTGGAATATTTTGATTCGAAGTATAATTAGTGCCTTTGAAATGAGTTTTTTTTTTTGTCATAGCTCCGTTGTGTGAAACAAATTAGAACCATGTAGTTGATAAAATATCAATTCTTGTGTTAGTTGAATATGTTTATACTTTACATAATAATTTCTAATAAACGTGGATCGACTTTCGCATATTGCCTACATGTTACAAAAAAAAAAAAAAAATTGTTCTTTCTCAATAGCAGCATAGCCCTTATCATCAAATGAGCAACCTCTATCTCAAAAGCCTCGTTAAGTATATAGGCTCCTTTTCCTTGATCGTTGCATCATTGGGAATAGAACCTAAGCGAATAAATGCAACAAAATTCTCTAAACATGTAAACCAAGGCTCGTTGAAATAAAGAACCATGGAGACAATGACTAAGCTCCTCGTTTATAGGGAAGCCTTCCATTTCTTTCAATGGTTACTTTCTTTATTCCATCTCATAAGGCTAAAGTGATCAGGATCCTCACTTTGATCTAATTATTAAAGTACAAAGAATTGGTTATATATTTTCTTATCAGCCAAAACTTTGAGTTTAAAGATATAAGAGACTCAGTTCAATCAATTATTTAAGATAACGTTAGAACCAAAAGTCTATTTACGAATCACAATTCTCTCGTTTTTATTAAAAATTAATTTTATACAAAGTTTCGTTTTTCTATACTTGATTTATAATTTTAGCCAAATGATCTTACATATAAGAGAGTGTATTAACGTATAAATAATTAATTGGACTTGTTTTATATAAACACAAACTTTAGTTTTAACTTTTAGGATAATTAGTTTCATTAATTATTTAAGACTGATAGATTATGTACTGACCAAAAAATATATACTCTCTTTAAGGGTGACCCCTTTGAAAATAGAGAACCTTCAGCACTTACTTTATTGGTGATCATAGAAGATTTACCTTAAAAAGAAATGGACTCTTAATACTTAAAGGGATAATCTCTTAAAGGGGATGAAGCCTCGATGATTTTCTTAAGCCTTCTCAAAGAAAAAGAAATCTTCATAAAATCTTTATAACTAATACTCAGCAAAAGAGTTAGCATAGAAGAACATGATTTCATCTATAAAGGGCAATTCCCTTAAGTAAATAAAGAAAGAATGAGAGCTACGTGACTCTTTAAAACTTATGTGGAAAATCTCTTGTTGCCTGAAGTGTGTAGACTTCCTCCCGCATGCCTTAATAGCCTTGACCTTGAAAGTCGCAGTCATCCATCTTCCCTAAGTTATCTTGAAGTTTCAAGGCTTCAACTTCACGAGGGTCCATTTGAAATGTCTAGCCATCACTATAAGCGACCTTCAAGTATTCATTCTTAACTATCAAGCCTAACTAATCTCAAGCTTTCGTGCAAAAGAATGTGTTCTTCTAATTTTTATTATGTGAATTCTATTTAACTTAAGAAAAAAAAAATAAAAATGTATAGTCCAAACATTTTGAGTTTAAAAAAAAAAAAACAAAATTAATTTAATCACAACTTCTTGTAAAGACATCTAATATATGAACTAGTTAACATTGAAAGTAAGATCATGCATCTTTAGATAATTTAAGTTCATTAACTTTCAAGTTTTACATACAATATGAAGTTAAACAAAATAAATCTACTTCAACTATGTAATCGTTCGATTATATGTTTAAAAGAAAGAGAGATATAATACTAATTATGTATATATATATATTTTTTTGTATAAAATGAAAAACGGAATTAATCATAAATAAACTGAAGCATAAAAGAAATGCAAATGACATTCAAATCACTCTTTAAGATCTTCAAGAGCAATAAAAGCAGAAATTATATGTTTAAAACCAGTTTAAGTACCAAATTAAGAAATTAAATCAAAATTTGAAAAAGAAAAAAGAAAACAAGTATAAGAATATGGATAGGAAGAAGGCCATAAGCAGATCGATACAGAGTGGTGCATATATATATGTGTGTGCGTGTGTGTGTGTGTGTGTGTATAGATGAATGTCGGTGGAAGGGCAAGCTGGTGGGTGAGTTGATATGATGAAAGGAGTCCAAATTCAGTGAGACTCTCCACGAATGGTTTTTTTCTACTTTAAGATAAATAATAGCAGAAGAAAGAAACCACCCACATGTAAAAACACACCTCTCCGACATCTAACAAACTACTATATCGTCATATATCTATCATGAAATGACAATTACCATATATATATATATATATATACACACACACACATATATATATATATATATGTATGTTATCTATCTTTAGTTTCTTTTTGTTGGTTCCTTGTATAACACCTCTTATGTTTATCATTTTTCTTTCTAATTACTTGTTTGAAATTGAACTCTTCAGGATTTCATCAAAGACATACTGTATATATTTATTCAAACCTTTTATGTTTATCAGTACATGCTCTTTGTTCTACGGGCTTGGACTCCTCATAATTTGACAACATATATATATATATATATATATAGTTAAATCTGTTCTACTTCAATTAGCTTCAACTTTAAACTGATCATCTTCTACATAATATATGTATATATATGTACACACTAATGATAAACCTGATGTTTAATTTTTTTTTTTTTTTTTCAAATTGAGTTTCAATCCAGACAAAAGTAGACTAAAATATAATAATCTGATCCACTTTGAATCAAAATTAAAATAGTCTGATTTTAATCGATTCTCAGATCAGGTTGATTTTGTCAGATTGGATCCAGTTTAGGATCTATAAAAACTCCTACTTCTGCCATAAATTTAATAATAAAACTTGAAATATGTTATTCTATAAATTATAATACTATTATTTGTGAATTCAAAATGATAACATGAAGAATCAGAACTCCGGGTTCCATTTTCTTCTTTTCTACGCACCAGGGTGTTGTCTCTTTGATTGTCTTTCTTCGTCAAACTCCAAACTCACATGCAATTAAATGCTCCCAGAAAAATCACCCAGAGTATTTTTATTTATTGGTAGGTAGAGTTGATACAATACATATATATTATAAAGCTAAGAAGTTTATAATATATATATAATTAGCTAGGATTAAAACAGGATTGTTTGAGCGGACGAGGAGGATCAGAGAAAGCTCCTGTAGAAATTTTGTTGAAGACGAACTTATTAGCTGCTTCTGTGTAATGAATGCCATCCCAATTCACTCGCTTCCATGGCTTTTCACATGCGCCCACCACTATTTCGCTTCCATTCTTCATCTTCAATGTATACCCACAGGTAACCTCATTGTTGTAATTATATTTACCTCCATAACCACAACAAGCTACCAGAGGCAATTCGAAACCTACATACATATACATATATAAATATATAAACATATAATAATTGAACATATAATTACTATAGCATGAGATGGGTATTAAGATAATTACCGTATTTTTTGGGATGAGTAAATAAAGAGTACTTGACAGAGTAAACGTCAACGTAAGTAAATGCAGATGAAGGAAGTTCTTTTCTGAGTTGACCAATGGCTTCCTTCAGCTTAAGGTTGAAGTACTTAGCTACTTCATTGTAAGCCTTTGCGCACCCGGCTGAGTCTTTCCCGGCGGTTTTAAACGTTGTTAAAATGTAAGGTAGACAGCCAACGGGCCCCGTGTTGTGAATCCAAAATGATCTGGCTCCCACCCAGTATATATTCTGCATTCAATCCCATTATATATGTGTCCCTGTATTTCAGTGTGTGTATATATATATATATAATTATATATAGAATGAATGAATTACCGTAACATCAACAGTGAACTGGTTGATAATATCAGGGATAGATGCATAAACTTGTTTTATGGTCTTGTTACGAAAGAATCCTTCGCCGAGATCATTCTGTCCTATATCGAATGTATATAAAGCTCTCAAATAATCTTCTTCCCTTGGCAACAAACTTCCGAATATGTCCCCTAAACAAAAAGTACTGCTTAGTTACTACTTAAAACCTACTTATATATTATAATTCTTATAAAATAGCTATTATCTTTATTTGAAAAGGATAGTTAAGGGTATTATAAATGAGTGAATACATACATACATATATATATATATATACACACACACACCCATAATTACCTCGAGTTCTAATGAAGTCTGCTCTGGATTTGAATTGATGAAACTGTCCATACTGGACATTTAGATAGAAGGGACTAAAGCCGCTGCCGCAGGGTAATACCCTGTTTGGTAATCTGATAGTGGAGGCTGAAGTGGCAAAATTTGCACCATGTGTGAAGTTGCTTTCTAAGGAATCAAGATACGCCTGTAGATGCGGCAGATTCAAACTCTCCGCTGCACGAGATTCAACCCTCATGGTTACCCTCAATAGAAATGGGTTAGTAGAGTAAGTAGGAATGTAGTATATATACCTATGAAGTCGATGATGAGGCGACCATCGGAGTACCTGCCGGCGGGCATGTGAAAGAATGTTTGTCCATAGGGGGGAGGGAGAGAGAATAAAGCAGCAGAAAATCCGCCGGTGTCGGAATTAGAGTCGCCGAAGTTAAAGATCGCAGGGAAATTGCAGAGCTCGGGAGCAGTAGAGCATAAGATGAATAGTGTAAAGAAACAGTAAACAGATAAGATAAGTTTCAGTACAGAGATGTAGGCCATGATTGAATGCTCATCCTGTCCCGGAACTCTCTGTATTTATGATAGCAAGAAATCAGATATGTGTAATTTTTGGATTATTATATATACGTTGAGATCGTCGTGTATGTATGATTTTTCAACCAATGCATCGTGATTCCGTGTTTTGATCTTCGTGCCACTCGCACTTGAATATTATAACGAGTTCAGGGAAAAATAATGGGTTTACTTACTTTACATATTTAAGTTTTCTGAAATATTATTAAATTAATTTTTATTTTTTTTAATTACAATTTTATTCTTTACACTTTATATATATATATATATATATATATATTCAAAAGTATAGTTCTCATATTTGCACGCACTTATTTATGTTTTACAATATTTCAGTAATTTTAGTTTATTTTTTAAATAATTCAGAAATTATATTTTAATAATTACTTGTTTTACATAACAAGAGTTTCTGAAACAACTTCTACACATTCTATACTTACAAAAATGTATGTGTAAGAATTTAAAGGTCAATAATTTAAAAAAATAATTGCTATTAGAAAATATTAGTGTTAAAAACTAATAATATCATGTAAAACAACAGAAATATACAAATCTTAGAATCTCATCTAAAGAAAAAAAACTGAATACACCAAAAATGACTCCAGATATTACGAACTAAATCAAGAAAAATATATGTATCAGAATTTGAAAACTGGATATCAACAATGCTCATACTGTCAGCCATTTTAAGCTCCCTTCAAAACTCCAAAGAATTTTCCCACTTTCTTTGGCTAAAATTACCATTTCCTGCACTAGCCAATATATCAACTCACATGGCCATAATGCTCTTGGTAAAGGGGGAAGGAACTAACCATTGGAGTTGTGGTTAGTGCCGACCCGCCTCATGGTTCCACAAAGATTTCAGTTTAGTAACATTACCATATGTACAGATTAGCTCAAGCAATCAAAATGAGGATAAATACGCAGCACCCAAAAAGAAAAAAACAAATGAATAGGAAGGAACTCAAACCTCTATACATGTATCTCACAAGAAAATCTGTTAATACCCACTGGGAGGATTCTAACTAATGAAGAAACTTGCTCCAGGTCATCACCCGAAAAATGGAGTGCCAGACTCCTGTGTAGAAGAAGGCTGAAGAGCACGGATCCTAACGTCATATTTTATCCCACCTACGTCGTTGCTAGAAGATGAATCTGATCCATCTGCAATAAGTGGGTATGCTGAGAGTTTATCTTTGTAAGCATAGCCAATATGGTTACCACACTTCCGGCACAAAAGTTTGGTACTCCGACCGAAAAGTTTCCAAGAAAATTTGGAAAAGTAGGGGAAACACTTGAACTCATCAACCTGAGTAAATCTGCTCTCGTCAATGGTAAAGAATGATATGGTTCCTCTCTTTATAGATTTTCCATATTTTGAGCCAATAGTTGAGGTGTTGCGATTGGAGGAGCTTAGGTTCAGCTCGTACCCACAAGAACCGCAGCTGTAAGAAACAAGCAAAATTCATTTTCTGGAAATATAAAATGAGACCAACCAAAAGATTAAAAAACAAAAATCCTTACTGCTCAGAAGTGACAGAAAGATAATTACTCCATACATATCGCAAGCAAAATATGTTTCATTTTGACAAGAAATAATGTCATCTTTCTAATTTAGAACAACACCATCTCATGGATAAGATAAATAAAAAACTGGAGGTGTTTATAACATTATCAGAGACCATGCAGAATCATTACAAGGTGATATTATTAGCTCCCCCTTCTGAGTACGGACCTCATCCCATCACCAAAAAAAAAAAGATCCCTTTCAAAGGCATAAGCAAAGAAAATTAAAATAACAAACTCATTCTTAAATGGGAAACTGTGCACATTGACATCAATATAAACCATTCCATATTTATACCCAAGAAATTTGTGCGCAAAACATGAGTAACTGATAGCAAGATCCAAGAAGCAGTCTGTGAAATATATATATAATATGTAACTTAACAAATATACATAAAGGAAAAAGAATAGGTAAAGAACTAAAAAAGGCGGACCTGTATCAAATTTGAGCCACTTTATTACAAATTTCAAGTCATTTGAATTATCGAGTTGGTCAAATATTTGGGTTTGTTATTATTGATGGCTATATTTTCTCAACTATATAGTCAGGTTAGTTTGGACTTCAGGTTTATTGGGTCCGATAATCAATGTTTGAAAAGATAGATATGCAAGAACAACTCATGAACTGGGACATTGCTTTAAATTCCACATCAAAAGGAAGATAACGAGTCCAGTTTGGGCAGCTTTTGGCTTTGGCTTTTAAGTTTCAAAATCACTTTTGCAACCAAACAGGCACAATAAAAAGTGTTTTTAGCAAAGGTCAAAACGAAAATCTGCTTTTAATGGGTTTACACAAAAAAGTAATAATTTGTAGCTTTAGAAAATAGCTTTAGATTTTAATTGGAATTCACACTTAAAATCTTAAAAGTAATTTTCACTAAACAAAAACTTCTGTTTTTTTTAAAGTGATAATACTTTCTATATTATTTCTGCCAAACACCAAACAACTTTTGATTAAAAGCACTCTTAGAAAATATTTATTTTAACAGCACTTTTGAAATTCACAACACAAATTACAGCTGCCTCAAACGCCCACTAAGAAAAGAAACTAATGACATTTTTTCTAATGCATGGAGAAGCTTAGGAAAATTCATATAAAACTTATCAAGTTCTCTACAAGGAAAAACGAGAAGACACATTCCAATTGAGCATCCTAGAAGAGGGAACCTTTACATTCCATATAGACATAAATAAGAGTGAGCTGATGACGACCAGTGAAGAACAAATACCATTTACAAGCACCCTAAGGGGCATGTTTTCTGAGCAACTCTAAATGTCCCTTTTAATAATTCCATCTGACCTGTAAAAGGCTACCAAAAAGATATAAATTGACTAGTCACTGTGTCCAATTAGAAAAGAAAAGGTTGGATTGAAAAGCTAATAGTTTCGAGGAGATAAACTTGTATACAAATTTAATATCAAACATATAATGCAATGAATATCCATGACACACCTAAAAGTTTGTTAATCATTAATGGGGAAAAGAAGCTGAATTCTGGGCCGTGTCTTAAGTAACAAAGATCAACAAGAAGATAGGTATCATATTCATACAAGTAGATATGTTATGCATCCCACTTAATCACTCAGTTAGACACTACTGCAGTAATTTCAGCATCCAGAATGGCACTCAAAGATTCATAAAAAAGAATTAACCCTTAAAACACAAACTAATTAGCTTTTCTATTAAAAAAAACTGACAAACTGATTGACAAAACAACAGAACATATCACATTATGATTTGAAAGTAATTTTTTCTATTATTAGAAAAGATAAAGATTAATAAGTACCTCCTCAATCCTAGCGCCAAGTATTCAGTCTTATTCTCAAGTTAAAAAGTCTACTTCATATGCCAATTCCGTCTCTTACTTTTGATCCCAAAAGATAAGCTCTCATAAAAATATGAGAAAATCCAATTGGGACATGGAAAAATTGTTTCTTATGGAACAAAAATATAGAAACATGAAATATAAAGCAAGACTTAAAGAAAATAACCAATTGGAGACAGTTGATTCCGCATATTTCCCCTATTACAATCAATCAAGGAATGAGATATCCATAAATTTAATTTCCCATCTAAACCACCTAACTTTTCTCATACTATATAACTTTTCAACTTGGAATATGTAGTTGAAGCACTGCATCAAATTCAGCAATCACACCAAAGACGTAATTCCTGTTTTTGCAAATCAGACAGATTAGAGATAAGAAAAAGTGCCCACACCCTCAAAAAAGAAACAGAGTGCCTATCGTTGTGCTCATTCTCTCTCTTACCGTTTATAAGCTTCTATCAAAAGTTGAAAACTAATCAGCACGCCAATTGGACATGTAAAAACAAAACAGAAAAATTGATGTTCCAAACAGGCCAAAAAAAAAAATTTACAACCAACTGGGAGCATTAGATTCTACCAATTTTTGTATCAAAATTAAACGAAAATGAACCACCCATAACTTCAAATCCCATCTGAATCATCCAACTCTCTCATACCACAAAGACTATCAACTTTGAATACGTAGTTGAGCAAAGTTCAATCAAATCCAGGAATCAGGGGAAAAACCCCAATTCCAGTTTCTGCGAGATGAAAATAATACCTGTAGTTAACATGTCTTTGAGAAGAAGAAGAAGAAAACGAGTAGCAAGGATTGCCTTCAAGTTGACTGCCTCTGACAGAAATAGACTTCTCCATGCTTTACTAAGTATCAACGGCTGCGATCGCGTCTCGGAGGGTTTACGATACGAGCAAGAGGAGAGGATAATTGGGTCAGCAAATACTAATTTCAGAGAGAGAGAGAGAGAGAGAGAGAGAGAAAGGGGATTTAGGTGTTAACCGAAGAGTGGTTGGTGAGGAAGGCGTCCCCGGCGGTCAAGCCTCCGGAGTCAATCACTCTGTTAAAACAGTAGATGGGGTAAGGGTTCTGGGTGGGTATGGAGAAGAAGGTCTAAGAAAGAATCAAATTGAAAGGGGAGAGTAGCTAAAGGAGAAGAAAGGGAAGATGTGTTTTGTCTGTCCTTGTCTGGTGCGATCAGCTAACTCGGTTTCCAACAGAAGCAAGAAAACCTTAATTAGGGATTTTAATTAATTTTATTTAACTAATTAATTAGATTTAATTAAAATACAATCAGACTGATTGATTGATCGATTGATTGGTAAAATAATGAGATTCCACGGCAGTAGTCGGTGGGCAGGACACGTGTCATTCCTTTAATTCGTGGAGAGAAACCATAGTCGATGATTTGCTTGGGGACATCTTAACCCACAGATACGACGTCGGATTAAAAGAGGTGGGTTGGAAAAATTGATTTTCTGCATCCTTAAGCGACGCCGTTTTGTTTCCTCTGTTAAATATAGTGAAGTGCTGGAATGGTTGATGTGTGGTTAATTTAACCTAGTGATTGAAGATCATAGTTCAAAATTTTCTATTGCTAAGTTTCCTTCTAAAATATAAATTATATATATATATATACATATACATGTTTATCATTTACTCAATCTCTTCTATTCTAAATTTATGTTTTTTTTAATAAAATCATAGTTTATTTTTGACCCATTAAAATAATATTAATATTGTAAATCACCCTATCTAACTTTTAGTCATTAAAATACATTTTATTCGAGTCCGTAAATTATTATTATAAGAGATTCTTAATATATTATTGTTAAAAATTTGTATTTTCCAAATCCAAAAAACGAATAGATTTCTAAGAGCAAATATTTTTTTTCAGCTGATCTGTGTTATATTATATTCTCGTAATATATTTTAAAATTCATTCATTTTTTACTTATTTCATAAAATTTTATATTATTTGGAGTTCTTTTAGATTCATTTATTATTATTATTATTATTGAAAGAGAGCCTGAAGAATCCCTTGCTTTGTTTTGTTTGAACAGAATGTGATCCAGTATTGGAGAAGAAGAAGAGAGAGTAATATGATATGAGAGGTCAAAAAAAGAGATGCACATATTTCATAACGACGAAATCTATTCTTCATCTTCATCAGTGATAAACTTGCCAGTACCAGGATTAATAGCAGCGAAGAAGAAGAAAGCAACGTTGAACAAGACAATAGGCTCAATGTCACTAATGGGGATGCCAGTCTCGAAGTTAAGCTGTGCAAGAGCTCCTTTCCCTGTTATAATTTCTCCAATCAAAGAGAACGCAATACCTAGCTGAGCCAACCTCCCTACGAATAACTCATTCGCCTTTGTAAATCCAAACAGAGGACCTTCAAAAACATGGCAAACCTCCATGGTCAGGTATCAGTCGTTACATAAAAGCACATATGTATATATATATGTATGTATGTATGTATGTATGTTGTGTGTGTGTATATATGTTACCTCCTTCGTTGAGACCGAGAGCTCCCCGGATACCTTTGCCTGGACGGATGACTGCACCTTCCAGACCTGTGGGAGGGTCGTCGACGAATCTTCCACGGTCACCCAATGCTCCGATTGCACCGAGCAAGGTGAAGAGGATGAAGAAGAGAAGAAGCGGTTCTGCTTCGTAAATGGGAATTCCAGTCTCTAGATTCAATTGTGCTAGTATTCCTTTCCCTGTTATGGCTTCCCCAAGCAATGATGCCTGCAAATATTATTGAATTCCACCATTTATGCTAAAAAGGTCTAGTTTCAGTCGGAAGAGTTTGAATCTCAAGACTCCAAAATCCCATAAAACACAGAAAAAAATAAATTTTTTTTTTTTTTCATGGGTAAAATGATTCATAAACTATATACAAGTAGTCATATTGAGATGAAGGAAATTGGTGAGAGAAGAAATGTACCGCAAAACCAAGCATGGCAACACGGCCAACGAAGAGCTCATTTTGCTTGGTAAAACCAATCCCACCAGATGTGCCAAAGATACCATCTTCAGTTTTCAACTTGGGTTTTTCAACCTGTCAAGTAATAAGTCATTACACACACACACACACACACACACACACACATACATATATATATACACATATACATAGAAAAAAAAAACAAAAACCCAAAAAAGGGAAAGAAGGAATGAAGGAATGAATACCTTTTTAGCAGGAGCAGCTTTGGTTTTAGACTTGAAGAGAGCAAGAGTTGTGAATGGTTTAGAAGAAGAAGAAGAAGATGATGATGATGAAGGGGGAAGTGGGCTGAAAAATAGAGGAGAAAATGGTTTAATCCTGAGCTGGGTGTGGAGCAAAGATTGTTTCTTGAGATCTAGAGCGGCATGAGTAGAATGCATGAGCAACATGGTCTGAGCCATTTGAGATCAGTGTAAATCTTTGTAATGGTGAAGAGAGAAGAAAGACTCGAGGTATATCTAACGTGTGTTGTTCAGATCAAAGCGAGAGATGTGGATGTGGTGTGAAATCTTAGTGACAGGCAAATACAATGCCCACGTCTACCTACGCTCGCTTGTGTCGTTCGGGATAATGTTTTCTTCACAATTTAATTTTCATTTCTACCAACCATTTTTTTTTTTTTGGTTCAATATTTTAATAATTTTATATTATTGTTCTAAAAATTTTGTTCTTATTATTAATCTTTACGTATCACCCAATTTCGAGTCTTGAATTTTTTTCTCTTTGTTAAAACCCAATTATCACATTCTAATAAATTAGTGATGACCAATTTTGAACTCCCAAATTTTTTGGGGTTAAATCCCAGCCGTCGAATTTTAGTAAACTAGTTTATCAACAATTTTGGAATCCAATATGATTTGTCCACGTCAACCAAAATTTTCAAAGTGTAAATTATGACGACTCCCCATGATTTCATGAAAATTATAAAGAGATTTGATTTTGTGTACAAATAATATTGTAAATGTGCGGTGGAAGAAAATAAGAGAATGGTGACAAAAGACACGTAAATGGTATTTTCCTATTTGGTCGTATTCGGACCACAACCCGACCCGGTATGCGAAAGACTAAACGACAACTAACCCGGCCCGACAATGTTAACATAATACATGGGCCTTCCTTTTCCATTGCTTTGGGCCTCGTCATGTTTAAGAAAAATAGAGTTTAATTTATTTAATACATTTATATTTTTAACTATAAAAAATAATAGAATTTGAGTTTATGTCTATTTTCGTATAAAATTAGAATAAGGTTAGTTAGTATATATTACGCAAAATTTTGAAATGAAAAGCAATTAGGTCAAATGTGTTCTTCTTATTTATATATATATATATATTAAAATTCATATAGAGTTTGGTTATATAG
This sequence comes from Carica papaya, assembly GCF_054855325.1. NCBI lineage: Eukaryota > Viridiplantae > Streptophyta > Magnoliopsida > Brassicales > Caricaceae > Carica > Carica papaya. The sequence continues at coordinate 27,878,738 of NC_142309.1, forward strand.
GTGATATTGATATTAATTTATTTTTTACTGTAAATAGGTTACATAGAGTTTTTAATCGATTGTGATTACACTAACTAACGAAATCTAACTGATATAAAACGTTTTTTTCACCCAGAAGTATGATAGACTCGTTCAAACTTAACATAATTGGGTCATTACAGCTTTATTGATGTATTAACGAGTTAAATTTACAATTCAATTAGGTCAAATGTGTTCTTCTTATATATATATATATATTAAAATTCATATAGAGATTGGTTATATAAGTGATATTGATATTAATTTATTTTTTACCGTAAACAGGTTACATAGAGTTTTTAACCGATTGTGATTACACTAACTAACGAAATCTAACTGATATAAAATATTTTTTTCACCCAAAAGTGTGATAGACTCGTTCAAACTTAACATAATTAGTTAATTACAGCTCTATTGATATATTAACGAGTTAAATTTATAATTCAATTTAATCAAATATTATATGACGACTATTACTAATTCATAAGATGTTACAAAGTGTTAAAATTTATATTTTCGGTGAAATTTAAATTCGTAAACGCCCACGTTTTCCATATGCTTCTTATCTCCGTGGAAAGTTTGAAGGACGTTCACAATATTCTGTGAAAGAGGCCCTTTCATTTGGTAATTGGCACTAGACAGCCCGCCGCCCATCAACCCCAATTATCAATGCATTACATACTGTGTGTATGTATATGCACACACACATATGTATATTGTATATTTATATGTACATGGGTGTTTAGCATACATGGTATGAAGTAAAAATTCGCAGTTATGGCACAAAATAGGCCAAATCTTGCTCTGTTTCCCGATTCCAAAGTTCAACCAAATTATATGCCATCATTCATCCGGAACATATATATTGGACATGTCTACGTGTGTGTGTATATATATATATATGTGTGTGTGTGTGTGTGTATATATATATATGTGTGTGTGTACACCACCATGCAGGACCACTTTCTGATTTCTGATGTATAAATTGAACAGATTGGATATGGATGTGGCTCCAATTTAAAGTAGTACGTGCCCATTTATGGTGCTTGACATTAAACTTGTCCCTCTTTTTTCATTTCTTCCTTTAAAATTCTTGCATGGCCCATCGGTGTGTACTCTCATGATGACATTGCAGTTCACGAGTAACCAACACTGAGTTTATATATACTCATACGTATAGATATATAGAGGTATATGATAGTGAAGTGAAAACTATATATATATATATATATATATGTATGTATATAGTTCAATTAGTATGATAATTCTTGGTACTCAAAAGTCCTTAGTGGCATCATGCATGCATGTGAGAAAATAGTAATAGCATGCATATGATGCATCACATGCACCCACCAAATAGGATGATCATAATATCTATCTTTAATTAATTATATAAAAAAAGGGTAAGTAATAAAATATTTATAACTCGTATGTATGTATATATATATATATAGCTTATATACATTCATTCTCAATTATTCACATTAAATTTAATTTCTTCAAAGCAAATAAAAATGTTATGGATGGAAATGAAAACTCTCTGGTACATGACTTGTGACGGTAGATATTGAGTTTTGAAGAGGACAATTTTTTTCTTTTCAAATTTTATTTTTGGAGGGATTCTTCAGCAATTATTAACTGTAATTTTGGTAAATTAAAATACATATATATATATAATTTATATATAAGCCAAAAATGTGATTTTTCAAAAAAAAAAAAAAGAAAGAAAAAGAAAAATGTGGTGGGTCGGCCTTCAAAAAAAAAAAAGTGTTTAAATATAAATTAATAATTTTAATTAAAAAAATAAGCGTTTAAATAAATAAAAATTGTTAGATATCAAATTATAATTTTTAAAAAATATTAGATATCTCAAGTTTGTAATAAATGTTAAATTTCACTAATTAATTTGATAATTTATCATAATTAATATCGTAATTAATAATGTGATTTTAGTTAATTGAGAGTTTAAGATGTGATAGTTGGTGAGAAATTTATAATGTACTAATAAATTACGGATTAGGTTATAAATTATGGCTTATTAGTAATGCATATATATAACTATATAACTATATTACGTACTATTTTTATAATTAAATTAAATTGAGAGAGCAAGTAAAAATATATGATATTTTATTATATAATATTATATAGATATATATCACAAAGGTATCCAAGGGTGATGGTGCAATATTGACCGTCGGATAAAGTTGTTGACATGCATCTCAAGAAATCATCAAATCCAACGTGTACGCAAGCGAGTCCACCGTAAGCGGCGCCTTCTCGTAAGATTCCTCCTCTAAGCAACACTACAAACCAAGCTATATACTTCATCAAAACTAGAGACACACAGTAAAGATATAATACGTCTCTCATTTCAAGACCCTCTCTCTCTCTCTCCTCCGCCCTGCAACAGAAGTCTGCAACGTTATTAAAATGATAATTAGCATTAATTACGTATTGATTTCCATTACTGTAAGTAACCCAACTCACAGAGGCGGGAATTATTGCAACCCATTTTCAAAATACGTAGAAAAGTGATAATAATGATAATAAAGAGTGGGAAAGGAATTTGAATTTTTAAAGAGAGAAAAATGAAAAAGCTGAAAAGTTGATTTTGAGGTCACACATTGTCCTTCAGCTCATTCACCAGCACATGCTCTCTCTCTCTCTCTCTCACTGTTTTATTTTATTTGAAAAGAGAAAAGGTAAAGCTACAGAACAGCAGAACAAGAAATAGAACCCACATTATCAGCTCCCTTATGTTACTTGTAATATCAGCTGACATTCCACAGAATTTTTGCAGACTTGATATTTTATTTATTTCTTTTTTGAAAACTTGAATCTGAAATCAATCTTTTGTTTTTCATTTATTTCTGGTTCCTCATCTGTTGTCTGCACTGTTCTTGGTTTCCGGTCAAAGGTATTTGTTCTGAGTCTTCTTTCTTTTTTGGGTTTTATATAGTTTATTATTTATGCTTGATGCCCTTTACGTTTGGCAAGAAGAGTTCTAGGGCTTTTTCAGCTGTTAGCTTTGAGTGGGTCATTCGTATTTGGGATTCTTTACATTCGGTTTTCTGGTATTTTCACTTCCGGTCATCGTGCTTCGTCAGTAGCCACTGTTTCATTGATTCTGATCTAGCTTTCTGTTCGGGCGGATTTCTTTGCAAGATTTGAGTTCTCTTCCTCTGATGGGTAGTTCGTATTTTGGGATTCGAGTAATGGGTTTCCAGGTGATCTCCTGCTCTTTACTGGTAGTACTGGATTTGTTAGTTGCCCTACTAATTCCTTCACATTCTGCATGTAAGTTTGTTGGCAAATGTATTTTACTCTTTTACTTGTTTCTCTATATGCTAATATTTGGGTCCTTAAAATAAATATCACATATTATTGTTGAGTTTGGCTGGTAATTGGGGTGGATTTGAAGCAAAGCTGAGAATTTGATAAGCCAACTCATCTTGTTTTCTTAATCATGCAGACAATTGAGAAGGTTGGGTATTTCTGCTTTTTAAGGCCTTGCCTTATCCCTTTTCAAATGTTCATTATCAGCAAAACAGTATTGGCTTTTCTTTGGGTGTTCATTTTGTGCTTCTTCTTTGTTTTTCCTCCTGACTCTATAGGAGATTTTAGTATTCTTTTCAGTTTTGTTTGACAAGCAGCCTGCATTTTTCTTGTGTCAAGGTAAGTAGTGTGTGATGCAGTAGCTGGTGTTATTGTACTATTGGAACTCAACATGGAGAAAAGGAAATGGTTGTGGAAGAGAAAATCTTCTGAGAGGATCCCAGGAGAAACCGAGAGTTCTGGATCAATATCTTCTCTTTCCGAGAGATATTCTGATGATCAGGTGATTTACTATCATCTCTTATCACCAATTCTGAGTTTACACATTGAAGTTTCTGAAAATTTTCAATGTGTTGCATTGTTTCTTAAATTAACTTGATTAACTGACTTTGTATCAAATACTAATTAATTGACATTTCACTCCTACAGATTTTCCTTGTTTTAAATTACAATTGCTGCTTATTTCATTCAAATTTTTCGTAAGGTGTTTGATCATAAAGAGCTATTCCCACAGTTTTCTCGAGTTTATAATTTCTCTGCATCCCTTCCTAGGACAAATAAATATAGAAAAATGGAAAAGATAAACATAATTCTTCCTCTGTACTCTTTGGGGGAGTTTGGTTCGGACAAACGTCTCTCTCCTTTCTATTTGTTATATTTTCCACATTGCTTAATTTTCTTTATCCTTATCAAGTTCCTTTAGGTCAAGAGCATATGAGTGTACATACTCTAATGAGGATTTCACTGCAACTCTAACAGTCACTCAAAGCGCTACCCAGACTGGTGGTTTCTTTTTCCCTTCTGGTCTAGTTCACAAACTTTTTAAGATTAAATTTGTTGCAGCAGTTAAATCTGCTTTATTGTTTCTCTTTATTACTGGTTGAAAATGAATCATCCATAAACATCTTTAACTACTCTATTTGTGATTAAGTATTTTCTTCAAAATTTGCTGATACTAGGTACGACAGCTGCTAGATAGGCTCAGTAAGTTGTTGTAGTGCTTTGAGGTAGTCTTTTAAGGTGCTTTGATGGATCTGTGCAGAAAGAAGGATCAGAACATACATACTTCTGGCAGACTATAGTTTGTCTGCCATCCAAGCTGGCACAATCGATGCAGTTAGAATGTTAAGTTTATCATGTTTCTATGTGTGTGGTTTAGGATGAAGACGAACCTATCATGCTGATGAATGTTCTGGTTCTATCAGCATTTCTCATGAATCTTTTAGGGCTTTATCAAAGTGTAGGATTAGGTTGTCAGCTGTGCATAAAAAATAAAAGAAGTCATCCAGGTGTAGAATAGGTCTGGTGGAAATGAGAGTGCAACATTTTTACAAGAATCATTTTGAAAAGGAACATAACTTCTTGATGAGAAGGGAGGCCAGGATTTATCCGTAACTAACTAAATGCACTGCGTCCAGACATGAATAATGAAAAAAGAATATTAAGGCTCCATTTGGTACATAAAAATATTTATTAGTTTTTATTTTCTAAATTCATGTTGCTAGACATGTTTATTCGTAAAAGTATGTATGTGTGTGTCTTTGTTTAAGATAATCAAATACAAATAAAAAGAATTTTATAGTGAACAGGATAAAACAACGTTCAAAAACTTCTAAATTCTATCCGTATTCACTATTATTTTTTGCATGCTAATTTTACATTTGTTATGAATAAAATATATGCAAATTTAGGAAATAAAACTAAATTTTTCTTTCATACAAGGAAATAAAGCCCAACATCCTAGGCAGAATCCTCATTTTGACCAATGTAAATGTTAGCAGTAACCAATGTTTTATATGTTTATTTTGATCTTTAATAATTGAATGAACCACCATTGTCTAATTTCATGAATTTGAATTTGCATTCATCTGCTTCTAATATTTATTTATTTGTGTCATTTTAGATGGAGGGTTTTAAGGGATCTCCTAATAGTAACAATCAATCACCTGAGGTGACATCAAAAACTATGTCGAATGGTGAAGATGTTGATGATAGCATAAGAAGACTGACAGAGAAGTTATCAGCTGCTCTGGTAAATGTTAGTGCCAAAGATGACCTAGTTAAGCAACATGCCAAAGTTGCAGAAGAAGCTGTTGCTGGTATCAGACTATTGCATTTGACTCAAACACCGTCTGCTATTTCTTTTAATTTTTCCCCGTTTCTTTTTCTTTCTATGTTCCAAATCGTTTGCTACCTAATTTTTAGGCTGGGAGAATGCTGAAAATGAAGTTGCTGTACTAAAGCAAAAACTTGAGGCTGCAGTTCAGCAGAATTCAACACTTGACGACCGGGTTACCCATCTTGACGGGGCTGTCAAAGAATGTGTTAGGCAGCTGAGACAAGCAAGAGAGGAGCAGGAGCAGAAAATCCATGAAGCTGTTATGAAAAAGACTCGTGAGTGGGAGTCTACCAAATTTGAACTTGAGAGCCAGCTTCTTGAGCTCCAGAACAAAGCAGATGCTGTTTTATCTGAATCTCCAGCTCATAGTGATCCTGACCTTCGCCAGAGACTTGAATCTTTGGAGAAAGAAAATTCAGTCCTCAAGCTTGAGCTCCTATCACAGTCTGAGGAATTAGAAATCAGGACAATTGAGAGGGATTTAAGCGCCCAAGCAGCTGAAACAGCCAGCAAGCAACATTTAGAGAGCATAAAGAAGGTGGCCAAGCTTGAAGCTGAATGCCGGAGACTTAAAGCCATGGCCAGTAAATCAGCCTCAATTAATGATCATAGATCTACTGGTGCATCCTCAATTTATGTTGAATCTCTCACAGATAGTCAATCAGACAGCGGAGAACGGCTTGATGCATTGGATATTGATAGCCGAAAGATGAGTGGCATTGACCAAAACAAGTGTGAGCCTGGTTGTTCTGATTCATGGGCATCAGCCCTGATTGCTGAGCTCGATCAATTCAGAAATGAAAAGGCTGGAAGTAAAAATATCCCAACCTCTTCCATTGAAATTGGTCTCATGGATGATTTTCTTGAGATGGAGCGACTTGCTGCATTGCCTGAGACACAGCATAAGAACCAACAGCAAGAATCAGAATCTGCTGCCAAGAATTCAAATTGCACAGAAAGCTCATTGAGAGCAGAGCTGGACAGCATGATTCGTCGAACAGCAGAGTTGGAAGAGAAGTTGGAGACAATGGAAAGAGAGAAAGCTGAAATTGAATTGGAATTTTCTGCTAAAGCCAACGAGACAATAACCTTGTTGAGGTTTGAGCTTGAAACCATGATTCATCGGGCAACAGATCTAGAAGAGAAGTTGGAGAAGGTGGAAGCAGAGAAAGCCGAACTCAGGAAAGCTAATGAGACAATAACTTTGTTGAGGTTTGAGCTCGAAACTATGATTCATGGGGCAACAGATCTAGAAGAGAAGTTGGAGAAGGTGGAAGCAGAGAAAGCTGAACTCAGGAATGCTCTAAATGAAAGTCAGAACAGTCTTGAGGCATCACAAGCACGATTAAGTGAGGTTGAATCAGAGTTGGAGGAGCTTCAAAAAGGGTTCTTGGTGGCAAATGAAGCAAAGCATTCTGTTGAATCCAGACTCATTACCTTGGAGGCGGAGGCTCAGTCCATGTCCATGAGAAGTAATTCACTGGAAGCTGATTTGAACAAGGAGAGGTCCTCTTCAGCACAAATTAAAGTGAAGTGTCAGGAATTAGAGGAAGAGCTATCAAGAAAAAAACAGGAAGTTGAGCTCTGGCAAATTACTAGTTCAAAGAATGAAGCCAAGCTAAAACAGGTTGAATATCTTAACTTGTACCTTCCAGGATTGCATTTTTACCGTACTGTAGTTTTATTACCACATTCAAATAAGTAAAACGTAACCCTGGGACTTGGGTATGGCAGGAGAGCATAGACGTAGCTGCTGGAAAACTTGCCGACTGTCAGAAAACAATAGCATCTCTTAACAAGCAACTGCAATCTCTCGCAACACTCGAAGACTTCCTGATCGACACATCAAACCTACCCGGATTCTCTGGTCCAGGATCATTGATTTCTAGCATGGGCGGGGAACAACAGAAGCTATATTCTAGTGAAGCCTTTTCACCTGGAAATTCAGATGATACAGAAGTTGTCCCCCATGAAAGTTCAATAAATAAGAATGATGGGAAATCCCCACCATCAGCTTCTTCGTCTATTTCATCTGCTTTGTCATCGGATCACGTCAGTTCTGAGAAGAACCGGAATGGATTTGCCAAGTTTTTCACTCGAAGTAAGAATGGAATACAACTAGAAATTTAGCACTAGTTGAAACTTTGAAAGAAAGTTTAAAAGAAAAGTGACTTGTATGGTTTATGACACCATTTTATTGTATTCATTTGAAAGCTGATTAAATGCTTCTTTAATCGGCAGTAATTTTTTCTTCTTTAGTTCAGCAGTAATTTCTTGGTTAAAGCATTAATTATACGTCATAAGTTAGCCACATTAAGAAATTTTCAAGTGAGGCTGTTTTAGTTATTTTTTTTGTAACTTGTAATTGGAAAATTTCGGACGTTGGATTTTAAATTTATCATGTAAATTTATATGTATAAATTATTATATATAAAAAATTATTAAATTAATTAGATCCGATTAAAAGAGATTGTATCAATGTATATTAGATCTTAATGTATCAAATTAAAGTGTGAGTTTTATTTTTATATGTAGAAATTAAATTTTATATTTTATATTTTATAATGAATTAAATTAAAAATATAAAAAATTCTCATGTAAGATTTATTTGTAAATAAGCGGTTATGTTTTTTAAATTATATTTAGAGTTTTCTTATTCTGATATCTCGTCATTAGAAATAGAGAAAGTGTGAGAACTAAAAAAAGTTATGTATTAATTTAAAAAATCTATTATAGAACATGCATATTTCTTTCGTTATAAATTTAAATACGCTTTTGTTACAGATCTAATATCTTTCATTTAATATGAATTCGATTATTTAGATTTCATATTTTCTTTTAAAATTTTTATATTGTAATCGTGAATTTGCACGTTGATATTTTGGTATCCAAACTTTAGCTTATAAAGTGAAAAGATTGTACGTTTGGAATAAACTAAAAAAAAAATAATAATACAATTTTACTACTATATTTATATTTAATTCTATTAAAAATAACAATTTTTAAAAAATAATAAAAATAGTTTTTGTTGAAATTTTAAATCTATTTCTATTACTATTTATTTCAATTGATATATTTTATTTCTTTATTTTTTTTTTGAAATAACTTTATATTTAACATAAATATTCTAATTTTTTTTTTACTTTATCAAAATAAAGATTATTTTAAAAATAATATATGTAATAAACTATTTACTTTAATAGATAATTTTAAATAATATAAAAAATTAATAAATTAATAAAAATATATATTTTTTAATTATGAGAATTTCTTGTCAAGAACATAAAACCTTTATTTTCTTTTAATTATTTTTAAAGTGTAGACCCGGAATGGAGTAGAAGGAAGATCCTGTTGCCAGAACCAACCAGAACCCTTCTCTATTTCTTTAAATTACTGTAATTTATGACGAACATAAAACCCTAACAAGTGAATTCATCGTAGTATTCCAAATCGGGAAGGGGGAAAAATGTTTTTTTTCTTCGTGGGTGGATTAGAGCAACAAGTGAGGCAGGTTCTGAAATCAGGTGCAGGGAGATGCATGCGTTGCGGCTCAAAGGCTGATCTGGTTGAATACGACAATGTCCTCAAGCTTTTCTTTGTTCCAGTCTGGAGATGGCCTGGAAAAAACTCTCTCTACTACTGCAACAATTGTGCTCTCTTCTTCCCCCACTCTCTCTCTCGTCCTCCTAATTCGGAGTTTGACACGCTGCCGTCACCTGCTGCTTCTGGAGATCTGCGATGCCGTTTCTGTGACCGGCCTGTCGAGTGCGACTTCTCCTTCTGCCCCTTTTGTGGCTCTGCCTTGTAAATCATCTCATCTCTAGTTACTTTGTAAAACTTTCTTCTGTTCTTAATAAATTTCTTTTTTACTTTTTGATAATTCGAGTAAATTATGATTGAAGAAGGATAAGAAGAGGAGGAGAGAGATTTGCCCAACAAATATGTGTTTTCTTTTGCTCGTATCACCTACTTTTTAGACAATAGATGGGTCTAGTGAAGAAATTTGCCCGGAAATTTTCTGTTTGGTTCCTGGGAAATGTTAATTTAATAACAACCAACTTCTCACTTCGCAGGAACATACTTGGATTTTAGGAAGAACAACAAAAGAAGTTGAAATCTATCTTCTCTTACAGAACAAGCAAGTTTTCTGGAAACTGGAAAAATATATTCTCATCAGAATTATTTTACCCATTTTCTAAATTATGATCCGAACAAATCAAGATTGATTTTGATTTCAGAAATTTCAACAATACATTGGATTAAGTCAACTTCAATTCACATATAGCTGATAACCAAAATTCAAAGCCATGGCATGAATAAAGAACTTCCCAAATTTACGAATTTTCATTGAACATAGTTATGGTATGGTGCGACACAGGTTCCGTGCTAGAAGAAGGTACATTTCAACTTCAAAATCTCATCACGGTAAGGCTGGAAAACAATCTTCATCATCAACTTCAGTAGAATTTTAGGGTGAGAAATGAGACATTGAAAAAAAAAAATGGATTTGACACTGTACACAAAGCCAATAAAAATAGTGTACAGCTATCATGATTTACAATGTGGGTTGTGTGACAGCTAGAAAAACATCTCCTGTTCCTCAAATCAATCGACAGTTTCCGGTGAGTTTTATGCCAGAAAGTCACAGCAGAATTGGCCAAGGTTGCTCGCTTTTGCAGGAATTCTTAGTGTAATGTTTGCAGGCGGAGGAGCTTTCCTGAAAGGTTGTAACAGAAGTTAAATCCTAACATCTACATCGACTTGCCGAAGGGTAATTGTCTGTCTCCTCTCTGAACGGCGTCTCTCCATAGCCTATATCTTACTCCTAGCTTATCATATGCCACTGGTGAATTCCAGACGTTTGCCCCATTAATCATCCGCTCTTGTTGCCCAATTACCAGTCGCAGATCCTCGTTCAAGACCTGTGTCCATTTGCAGATCAAGAAAATGGGTGGGAATGTTAGGGGTTGATGAACTCGTAAATTTCAACTTCAAAAGATACTTGAACAGATAATGGATCAACCAAACAAAACCAATCAAAATAATGATGGAGCGGCCACTTTCTTTAGCCTTGTTTAAGCAACTGATAAAATCAGAACTGCTGTATTTCTCAACACGGGACTGATACTAACAGTGTAATGAAGCAGTTAAAACTCTGGAGATTTTCAAAATTCACTCATCAAGAGTCAATAAAGAATCACCATTCAAGAAGGGAACTGCTTTCATAAACTATACATGTACAGATAAGAAGCAGAGTTTTTTTTTTCCTTTACCTTTTCTGCAAAGTGCCTCCATAAATACTGCATGAAAGGAATGTTTTTAAGTATGGGAGCAAAATCCAGTGACATTCTGTATAATAGTCTTGTCTTTTGTCTTGATGAAGGCAAGCATACATGAAGTTGGTGAAGGTGAGTTGCACACTGTTTTGTACTCTGTCCCTCCAGTTTCCCTGGCTTTGAGATCCCAATTGTTGATAGCACCATACAAGGGGGTCTAAATTCCATATCAATTGGGTAAGGATCCCAATATCCTTGGAGACCAGATGCAGGTGTTAAAAATTTCACCAAGCTGCAAATTCAGAGCATAAAAAAGCAGAGAGTAAGTATTCCAAACCCACCATATCAAACATGTTCAAAAAAGATTTTTGTAAAAAGATTACAGCAAGATATTTGATTGTAATTGTTAAAAAGTCAACAGAAATAATCAAAGCAGCAAACCTTGGAACAGTCCAACCCTTGGCAAAGGTGGAAGTGTGAGTAAAAGGGGCATGTGCAAGGTCCAAAAGGTTATCCAGAAGTAGTCCATGTTCAACTGGGAGTTCCATGACAATCTGTATTTGCGAGTAAACAATAAGGAGCTGAATCCAAAGGAAAAAAAAAAAAAAAAAAAACACCCAGGGAGCTTAACCATTCTCCTTTCCTAAAACTTTACGAGCATTACAGATGCCGGTACTCAGACTTCTGTACTCACAACAGCTGAACCTTGAAATTCCATAGCATACCTCAGCATGGATTAGAAATCCTGGTGGAGGCTGTAATGAAGGTAATGTGGCTGCTGGGGGATCACTTCCAGGCCAAATCCAGATCATTCCCTCTTGCTCAAGACACGGCAATGATTTTATCTTCACATTTGTCAGTCGTGTTGATGGCATCTTTTCACATTTTCCATCTGTCGAGTATTCCCACCCTGACAGTCAACCACCGCAAAATTTCAAGCATTAGATACTGAAAAGTACATTCTTTGCCTCTTTATTCTTCAACAGAAATAACTTCTAAATTTAGTCTAAAGTGTCAAGGAATTGCCTGTATAGTACAGCAAATTTATGTTGTACACAATTCGCAGAATTTATAAATTCTTACTAACCATGATAGGGACATTGGATGCGGCCCTCATTCACTGAGCCCAGGTGAAGAGGACATGCTCTGTGTGCACATGTGTTCTGAACACATCCAGGTTTCCCATCTTTTCCCCGGAAGATAACCCATGGTTCCTCAAAGCAATCAATTGGAATCTGAAGAAAAATACGAAAAGCACAGGTAAGAGGACATCAAACAAGTAATTTCCCCCCTGAGCAACTATTAGTCAAAGTTCATTACTCATTTATATGGTGTATGCATGCCATAGTAAGATAGTAACGGCATCATTTAGACTTGATAAAAAATAAACGAATAGGCAAATTGGTCCAAGGAATTTAGTCTCTGTGGCTTTTTCTGGTGACAAAATGATATTTGAAATATTCCGGCACTATATTTCGAGGAAAAAAGACTAATAAGCTTTGGAGCAACCAACATACCATAGTGTCTTCCTTCAGGTCAGTGGAAAAAGCAGCTGGATACCAGAAATTCTTCAAGCGGGGATGGTAAGGTTGAACTGGACCTGAGACATCCAACCGTTTTCGAGGCAACTTCCCTTGTGGTGTATCCAGAGATTGGATGGATGCACTGGGAGAGGGAGATGCTTGGTTACACTCTGTTGTACTTCTGTCTTGTAACAGCCTATCATTAACCAATGCCTCCATATAAGCTAGTTTGTCTAAAGCAGTGGCAACCCTTGCTTCAGATATATGAACCTGTTTGTTACTCATATGTCAGATAAAAAATTGGCTATAAGATGCACAGTTGGAACAAGCATATACTCAGTTGGATCCTCCATGAGTCAGGGTCAAATCCTCAACTTCAAACTACATAAAGAAAATGCATGGCACTTGGCCACCGATGGCTTGGCAGCATGTCTTAACTTCTTTTAGTGATGCAAAAACCATCTTAACAGGCTATCAAGGAACATTTATGTGCATGAAATGCATAGATTTTATGTTATTAATTGAAACTTCTACAGACCTGTCTGTGAGCTTGGGCTAGTTCATCCTGCAACCCGGCAAGCTCCTTCTTCATAGTGCCAATGGACTTGTAATCACGAGCCAGAGGATTTAGAACTTCCACAACCTAAAAAAGTTTCCGACAGTAAGCTAACTGCAATAGCAACTAGAAACTTGTAACTGGTATTATGAACCTATTAAATTTTATACGAGAAATATCGATAGATGGAATCAAATGTCAGAAACTAATAACTACTAACCAAAATTTATAGTACAAACAATAAAGAGGGAGAATCGTAGTCATGATCCAATAACAAAGATAATAAGGCAATCTTATCAGTTGAAACCTCAAAAATACTTCTTGAGAAAGTGAAGAGAATTTGACTAAAAATGAGATAGATGATAGAGACCTTTTCATGGAGAAGCATGATTGTGAGGAGATCTTGCCGAGCTCGCCAATCACAATACTGAATATCATATCTAGCCACTTCCAAAGCTTGATTTACATCCAAGAACTTCCCTTTACACTGAGGAACTCTAGACCTTGGATCCTCCACGTCAAAGAGCGTGCCCCACGGACTCTTCTTCTCCACCAACCCACCTTCCTCCCCAAATACGGCAAAGACTTCAAACCTTCCTTTAACTCCCTGAGCACCCACCATCAGTCAGAGTAACACAAAATGCCTACCTAAGTCTATTTTTCTTGAGATAATTCATGAATCAGATGACTTAGGCAAAGAAATACATCACACCAACCATTTTTAATCAAAGTTGGCGCTGGAGACCAGCAACTCCCAATTCATTTAGGAGAAAAAAATTCAAGTAGTTAGAATGTAAACACCAAAGAAATTAGAATTCAATTTACTTTAACTCTACCTCTCCGGATGGGGCAAATTCCAAATAAATTTAGTAGAGGAGGCTACTAAAAGCGCGATCTTATTGCTAGGACAACAGAATTTTACCACACAAGTGCTATGCAGATAAATTAAACATTGAAAAATACCAAAAACAATAATATTCTTGAATTTGGAGCAAAAACTTCACCGGCAACTAAAACTAGCCTTTTGTCTAAAATAAGAAGCTAACGTGACAAACTAGCAAAAAAACAATTACCTTTCTAGTGTTAAACTTGGATGATCTACAGAGAGAGATAGGTAGAGAGAGAGCAGCAGCTGTAGCTACAGCAGTCATGGCGTGCGAAAGGGAGAAACCTTAAGGGAGGAGGAGGAAGAAGAAGAGGAAGAAGACAGGGAAAGAAGCATGAGGGGAAATTAGAGAGGGAGATTTAATTTGTTGATAAGAGGCTCAAGTAACGCGCGATCTTGACTAGCCTCCCATGGGTCGCCACGTGGACATGCGTGGACTAGTTGGTTGTACACGTGGCGCCTCCTGCTTCCACATGCTCCGCCCTGTGTGAGAGTGAGTATCTTGCACTCTGCGGGACCCTCATATCTTGCCACGTCGGATTTTCGAGATATCTCTGTCTGTCTTCGCGTTTTTCTTTCAATTAACGGAAGAGGCTGAGATCATTTGTTTCCTTTTTGAGTTGTGGGACCCGCGTGATGCGTCTCCGATAAAATCTAACCGTTAAATCTTTCCATTTAATTCCTATGGTTATAATTAAGTATAAATTATTTTAGTTTGCTTTGTTGGGTAATTAAGACAACAAAAAATAATATTTACAAAAATAACTAAAAACATCTAAAATTAACTTAACACGTCAGCAATATCCGAAAATTTCATTCAATAAGATACCGAAATTAGCAAAAAAATTTTGACAACGCGATTCTTATTTCTTAATAATATCTCGAAATCAAAATAATTAGTTGAATTCTGCGAAATCATTTCATACAAATTCATTTATATATATTTTTTTAATAAAGTAAATTGACTTCGATTATTGAATAATCCGTATCATTTCTGTAGTTATTGTAGTAAAATACACTTTTTATGCAAAAAATACCCGTTTCGATAATTATAATTTTATATATGAATAATTTTTCAATATCTTGTTCATTCGTAACAAAATATTATAATTATATTAATATTAATGATGTAATACATAAATAATATTTATAATATAATAAAACACCATGTTTAATCATCCGATCATGGGTTCCATAAAATAAACAACTAAATATTTAATTAAAAAATTTATAGTAATTTATATAAATGAGTACTTGATTTGTGTGGTTACTATTTAAAATTTTTTTTAATTAAAATATTTATAATTTTTTTAAGTCATAGTAATTTTATTACCTTATTCACTTTATTATTTATTATTTAAAACAGCTACAAATGATGATATTATAATAAAAATTTAATATGAGCCAAAATATTAATTTAATTTTTGTACTATTTTAAAATATTTAAATTATTCATACCTCTAGTTTCCTTCAAACTGAGTCACGTGTTTGACGCGTGTCACTGAATCGACACGTGTGTGCATTTCATTTGTTGGTTGGTTTCCCACGTGACGAATGACGTGGAAAAAAAGCCCTTTGGTAAACCGGCCTGAACCGGTCTGAGTAGAGTAAATCAAATCGGTTCATTATACTTTCTCTTCCTTCTCTTCTACCTTTCCAAAACCTCAAAAAACAGAAAGCTAAATTGTCTCTTCACACAACGGTTTCCTTCCATTCGCGTGCTCCATCATTCTCTTCTTGTATTCAAGCTCTGTCGTGGTCGCAAATGGTTGTCCTTGTGGAATTCTACTTCTTTTCACGATGGCAGATCAGATGTGTGCCTCTCTTTTGTCTTCTTCCAGAAGGGCAAGGACAAACCATACGCGAAGAGCGAGAGAACACACCAAAATCCCTTTCAAAGGAGACACTAACGAAGCCTATCAAAATTCTTTTACCTTTAACCCTTCTAAGAGCTTCTTCATCTTTTCACGTGACCACCTGTGCTTATCTGGTAACAGCCTCATCCCAATACACGTCTGATAAAGCTGGCGGTGTGGCAAGGTTTGCAACGGTTTCCCATACAAATTAACCTACTCCTACTCCTTTTAATCGCTTTTTGCTGGAGAGGAAGACACTGGAGTAAGCAAGAGACTTGTTACCGTTCACTGGAGAGGAAGACATTGAAGTAATTGAGAGCGACAAGCAGCCACCGATGAGTGAGAGCACGACGACGGACAAGAACTAGTGAGTGAGAGCGCGACGAGAGACAAGATAGACTCGAGAGGAAGACGCACCAGTGATTTGGGGATTCGCCGATTGAGATCGCGAACAAGAGTCCAGATCGAGTAGCAAGGAGGGGCAATCACGGAATGAAGTTGGGAATCTGGGGATTTAGGGTTTTAATTGATGGACCTGCTCCAGTTTTTTTAACTGAACCGATTTATGTTGTAAAATTAAAAAAGATTACGTCAGATATGACGTCATATTTTATTAATAATTGGAAATTTTCAAAAAATATAAACACAATTCGTAAAAAAAGTACAGGATTAATCTAAATATTTTAAATTATTAATAAGCTGAAATTAATATTTTGGCGGAAAAAAGATATAAAGTTTATATTGCGGGTAAAACAAGAATTCTCCATCTGCAGTTGAAAGGTTTGGAAAAGTCTTCACCACAAAAAGCAGTTGTCGCACCGCTCCGCTCACTGTCTCGGCGATCTCCGTTTACAGATTAAATGGCAAGAACAAGCAATACTCAGAGCAGCAGCAAGGCTGGTGCTTTCTTTATGGCCACTCTGGTTCTCTGGTCCGTCTCTCTTCTGTTCGAGATAGTGTTCAATCATAGGAGAGAGCTGCTTTACGTCGTCGTTGGTGGCTGCTTTTACCAAATAGCTAACTGGCTTATTCGATTTTGGATTTCTCGTGAACCTCTCTTCGTCAACACCTCTGTCTCTCTCCTCCACTCCACCGTCACCTCTGCTTCAGGTTCCCCTTTTTCCTTTTCCTTGTTCTCTTCTGCTCTTTTTTCTTCCCTTTCTATTGAATTGGGATTTTGCTTCGATAGATATTTTCTCTAGATTAGCGGTGGGGGAGCTGGGTTAATTTGGTTTTGGTGTTCGTTGGGTTCCTGCTGTAGGCTTCTTTTCTCTTTTTTGTTTGGCCGTATGGATAGCGTGACGTTTCCGTTAACTGGGTTACGGAGTAATTTAAGACTTTATGTTTAGAAGATATTCAAATTTTGTTTGAAATTCATCAGGAAATCAGACCTAAGGTATTTGGAAAATTGTTAAAAACTCAGTTGATAGAATTTCAAATGAAATTTCAAGAGTGGATTCTGAAGATGATCACTCAAGAAAGCATAAATCTCCACTCAAATGAAAGAAAATTTGACTGTAAAAATCTCATCTAGACTAGTTATTTGCGTATCCATGATATCACGGTCATTTCGGAAATATGAGGAAGACGAAGTCGAATGTATGACAAAGTGGATGGCCTGTTCCAAACATTTATAAGAACAAAGATGTTCAACTGATCTCCTATAGACTGTTCGTGCATTGTTGTTACTTATGAGGTTAATTTGGACGGTTCCTCCACCAAACTGTTCATGGGATATCTATCACAGGGATATATTTCAAAGTGAGAGTCATTATGTAATATTTAGGAAGTTTGATCATGTAACTAAGGGGCATGCCATTGGTCTTTACAGTTATATTGAATCCATTGATTAGGAGTTATGAAAATGCAGTGGGAGTGAATAAATAATTGATTCACAGTATGGAACTGCTTAAATAATTTTCATGCTTTGAATTTATTAGCTTGTAAAGATTGAAGGTCCTGTTTTCTATCCAAAAAAAAAGAAAAAACTAAATTCAACCGAGAATTGGGATCAAAGCTTTTGGCATGACTTGGCAGCAGTTTAAGCAGTGCAGCCACCTCGTCTCCAAAAAGTAAGAAAAAATATGCAGTTAGGGGTTGATTAGTTCTTTTTCATAGGTGATCACTTCTAAAGGTAGTTCAGTTATTTGGCTTAAGTGATAGATTTGGGTGCCTTTCTTCCAAATAACCTGTACTTATTCAAGTAATCTGTTATTTGAACATTAAAGTCCAGCCTCAAAGAAACTCGCTGCAGCTGAATGGTTAAATAAAATCAAGCTAGAATTGGAATAGAAGCCTTTGGCATGACTTAGCAGCAGTTTAACCAGTGCAGCCACCAAGTCTCCATATGAACTTAGAAATGTACTGTTAGGTGCTGATCAGTTCTGGTTCCTGGGTGATCACTTCTGAAGGTGGCTCAGTTCTTTGCCTTAATAAGGTTATGCATCTCGGGGCTTTTGTTCCAATAACATATACTTAAGCAACACGTTATTTGACCATTAAGAAACTCTTAGTAGCTGGAGGTCATATATGCTGTAAAATGGAAACCTTGGAAATAAAGAAATAAAACGTAGAAGACAAGAATATGTGTAAAATAAGTAAATGGGTAGGAATTTTCACAAATACTAAGTCCTTTAAGAAATTAAAATCTGAACTGACGGATGTTATCAACATTGATCAATCAGCAATTCATGAAAAAGTGTTCTTTCTGTTGTACACCAACAGAGAGAGAGTAAGATATAGAGAAGAACTAAGTGGTTCATTCATTTGTTTTATCTAGCTATTCTATGTTCTGTCTTGCCCAATTGCTATATTCAGTGTTCTTAGAGAACTCATGAGGTGTGCAACGGTTAGTTCGGTCAATTTCGGTTAATATTTTTTTTTTAACCAAAAAAACTGATCGACGAAAGTAACCGAACCAAACCAATCAAATTTGCACATATAACCAAAATCGAAACAGCGAATTATCTCGATCGGTTTGATTATTAACTGAAGTACATGAAATACATGTAAATTTTTCATGTTTCTGATTTTTATCGCTCTATTTCAAAATAAAACCACATTGTTAATAGGAGTTTACAGTTGGTAATATATCATATCCAAGTATGAAACCCGCAACATGTTGAATTCATGATAAAGATCAAAACCCAGAAATAGAAAATAAAAAAAGAAGAGAAAGAAACAACAGAACCAGAAACTTGATCTGAGTAAACAAAGAGGAATCTACCTTTTTAAGCACAAGAGCAAGACGCTTAATATCGAGTTTTCCACTTGCCAGTCATGGAGTTAAGCTGTTCACGAGCGCACTTTAGGCACTGCTGAGGGGTGAGGGCTGTAGGCTGCAAGCACGAGGGTTCACTTGAGATGCTACAGAGGGGCGAGGTATTGATGAGTCTCTATTACCATAGCATTTTTTGTCAGCTTCTCTTAAATTAATTTATTGGCCCCTTCCAGCTGCTGAGCACAATGATAATATTTATAAGAGGTCTGGGTAATTATGCTGATTGTCTGTTCTTGTTAAAAGATTTCAAAATAAAACTTCGACTGTGGGAATTATTAATCTATGAAATGATATGCGCAACAGTGAAGACCAGCAGTGGTTAGGATAGAATCTTTATTTATCCTGCCCTCTTAGCAAAATGGAATCATTTTTATTGATTGTCATTAGAGAGAGACTGAAGATAACAAAATTTGAAGAAAAATCTTATTGATATTGTACTATTATGTATGTTTTTTTATGTACAAGAGGTGTAAGGAATTCCTCTCATCATGGTAATATTTTGCCAGACATCAAAATGGGGTATGAATTCCTCTCATGATGGAGTTATTGATGCAAATTTTTTCCTGCCTTAAGACTTTACAAGCCCCTTTTTTGGGCTGACCAAAAAGTACAAAGAAAAGAAATTATTTTACTACAGTAGTTATATGTATAAGTGCAAACTAATTGCAAGATCCTATTTTTACAAGATATCAAGGGTTGCTAGTTATAATTCATTTTTTCCCTGGTTGCAAACCCTTCTCTTATTTGGATTTAATATTTTGTTTCATTTAAAGAAGTTTAAACTCATGCTGTGCAGTGGTTTTCATTCTGCTTAATCAGTGGTTAAACAATGGTTCATATGGGATGTTCGAGCACTCACAGTTGTTTGGAGTTACTTGGCCATGGGCATATCATGCTTTGTGCTTCTCCTGTGGTTACTTTGCATATGATCAATGGGATATGCTGCATTACCGATTATACAGTGGTTTGGTCCCATCCATTCTGGCGCATCATCTGCTGCTCCTTGTCTGCTTTACACTTGCGTTGTATAGGAATGTCACCATCAACTACCTGATTCTCACGCTGATTTGTGAGGTTTGTTTAAGTTTCTTCAAAAAAATTCTTCATTATTGCCCATCTTTTAGTTTTATCCATTTTTGTATAATTGTAATTTATTCCTAGATATCTTGTGCTGTGGAACTTCAAGGACCATGTATTCTTGTAATTCACAGGGCCATGTCGCTGACAGATAGTACGGCTTTTAGACAATTTTTTTCGAAATTCAATGTTGGAATTCTATGACTACAACAAGCTAGAGAATATTTCAATTTAACAGTAGGGGAAACATGAAATTTCGTAGGAAAGATGCTTCTTATCAAAGTAAATATGACCAACCCTATGGTAGGCCCTTGAATAATGTCACTCTGTTGTCAGATTTTGTTAAAAAAGAATTAATAAAAGCAAAATCTTAATTTTCCATGCAAAAGAAAAAATTATCAAATAAAAGCTCAAGTGTCAAGGTTCTTATAATTATGCATTATTGAGGTTGATGCTGCTGTAGAGAGACTGAATCTGAAATTCGTGTTTAAATAACAGCTGCATTCAATTTTTCTACATGTGAGGAAAGTGCGGCGAATGGCTGGTGTTCGGGATGCCAGGAGCAGAATGGTGAAGATAGAATGGGTTCTCAATTGGATTACCTTCATTTTCGCCAGGCTTGTGTCTCACGTTCTTATCACAGCGAAGCTAATCAAAGATGCTTCTAAGTTTGGCAAGGGGGTAGAGTTGCCTCTTGCACTGTTTGGTATGGCAGGGATGAACTTGCTTAATGCTTGTCTTGGCATTGATCTCTTTAAGGCCTTCAGAAGAGAGAAAAATTTCGGGCAAAACCATCACCGTAATCATGGAGAATGACAGAAGGAACCAACAGAAGTAAGTCATGTTTGTTTATTAGTTCTTTCTTGTAAGTTTTTTACTCAACGTGAATATGAACAATACGAGCTATTATCTTTGTGAATTACTTGGAAGTGGCTAAAGTACATGATTTGTTAGCAAACAATCTATTGCTCTGGTAGGGAGAATATTGGCAGGATGGAGAAGTTCTCTTATACGGATACATGGTTCAGTTTGCTATGTGTATTGTTCTTCAAAATCCAGTATATACATTGAAGATCTAATTGGGTTGATACTGTTGTATCTGACAAGTGAAATCTTCTTCTTTGTTTTTTTTTAATGTTTATTATTATTATCATTACTTTTTTTTTTTGGTGGGAATCATGGCAACTGCATGTTAGAGTAGGTGGCTAGTGAGTATTTTCAATTTTGGATATTATTCAGAGAAGTTCCAGTTATGGTAGAAAGGAGAAGGGGTTAAAAAAATATGAAAGTACAAAAAAAACAATATAGGTCCCACCGGGAGTCGAACCCAGGTCGCTGGATTCAAAGTCCAGAGTGCTAACCACTACACCATGGAACCTTGATGTTCTGTACGGCTCACTCTAAATAATAATTAAGAGTTGTATTTATTTGTTAGCCTACGTTGTTTATCATGAAATGTTAAAATGAAGGAAAATTAAAACTAACTTTTCCAATATATAGGTTTTATTTTATTTTATTTTTTTTTTCAGTAGATAGGTCAGATTTATTTATATTATAATATATGTAGCATACAATATTCTATATATGTGAATACACTGATAAAATGTATTGATGAAATTATTTAATTAGTCAAAATAGATAAAAAAAGAGTCTAAACAAATAAAAGTGTTTTAATTCCAATTCTTAATTGGTCTAACTTGTCAATTATATTTCAAATTGAAACTTAAATGTGCTTAATTATTCGTGTCTATGAGTTATATATACGGATTATGTCAAGTTTTATTAGTTTACGGATAATTAATCATACAATGAATTATATTAATGTTAAATTTTTTTTTAATGGAACAAATGTTATTAATATGTTTCTAATAGAGTTTAGAATAAAAAGTAAATATTATCTTTAAACATGAATATCACAAAAGTCCAGTTAATTTAATAATTTGTGAAGATCATTTATTTATTTATTTATTCGTGAAAATTACATATGAGTATATTTATTATTGTTAATATTTACAACAAATTACGATCATATAAATATTGTTCATCAGAGTGAACAGCAAAGGGGTGGTGGCGCAGTTGGCTAGCGCGTAGGTCTCATAGCAATCTGAGTAATCCTGAGGTCGAGAGTTCGAGCCTCTCTCACCCCAAATAACCATTTTATAATTGATGAATAATTTTACAGGGTGATATAAAAGGCATGTATATATATATATATATTATTAAAATCATTTCTTTTGCCAATAAACTAAGACACGTGTTAATTGTGAATTCCTATGTTAAATTTATTCTGTTGGTACGTGCTAATTCGTTTTTACTTCAAAAAATACTCGTGTGTATATGCTACACTTTTTCGATCCTCAAGACACATTTATTAAAATATAAGAGAGAGAGATGGATATTATGAAAACGCTAAACGTGATGGGGTATTTTTAGCGGTGTGATCCATTAAATCAGTCTAAATCTCTACTTTAATATGGGACAAGACAAAATCTGTAATCAACAAGGTACAGAAAAATTGCACATATAAAAAAACAAAAAAAAAAAAAAACTTATAAATCCCAAATGGGTAATAGAGCAGACATGAATTTAATAATTTATCTGATCTAGACCCCTTCCTTCACTATATGTAATTAATAAATTGTAAATTTTATTTTAATTTTACTCAACTTAATTAAATTTTAATTAATAAATATTGAATATTATTTATTTATTTATTTATAATTGAGTGTTATATTAAAATATTTATAAATTTTTTAAAACAAAAAATGATAATTTATATACGAATTTCATAGTGAATGATAGTATTAAAATCCTAACTAAAGCTGTTAATTAATTAATTAATTAATATGATAAGAGACAGGAGTTATTTTCATTTTGCTTATTAACATATCCATTCCATAACGCAATTACATTGAGTTTTGCCTCAAGGTGCACTTGTGTCGGTAAGTGTCATTCATCAAGTAAACTCAGCATTTGTTCTCCAAGCTGAAGCAGTAAATTCAACCTTCCAACTGCTAGCACTTCCATAGAAGTACTAAATTTTCAAGCTAAATCATCAATTCGTAGCAGCTTGAGGCAGAAAGGTTTACCTATTTAACCAAAAATAGTTCATTACATGAACCACCTGCTCGCATACAATTCTCTCATACAGTAAACACAGAAGTTTCAGAGTAAAAACAAATTAAAACCAAACAAAAAAAAAAAAAAAAACCAAAATGGCACATATAGATTATTATCACGTTCTTTTCGAAAAGATTTCAATTATCACCATCGGCCTCTATAAATACTAATTCCATTATGATTAAGAATCCCTCTCAACAAAACTATCTTATTCTCGCTCCCTAAGTGACCAAGCCAGCATGAAGCACCAATCTGGCTTTTTATAGCGGGGGAGGAGGTTCTTTTGTATCTCTAGGCATGACCTTCAATTTAATAAAAATGAACAGAAGCATGACGTCCTTATCAGGTTTTCTGCTGAATATGTACAGAAAAGCTTAAGTAGAAGATCCTGCCGATGTTCAGGCCTTCATATGTTTCTTTCTTTGCCGCCTTCTTAATGCACTTCCAGCTAAGGCAATGCACCTCTCCAACCGCATCAAATGAAAGGATGATCAAGACATCTTGACTTGGATTTGTCGATGGATATGCACAAGAAACTCGACATATGAAGGGCCATTGACATTCTTATCCTCTACCATATATGAGAAAAACAACATTCCTGGAGACAAATGAAACAAATTAATTAAAAGAGGTCAAACGTAATACATTAATAAAATGCATGTGAAGGATGAAATGCAATATCACTATGGGCAGGTGGCATTTGATTTTGAGACATCGAAATCCCCTTACCAGCCAAGACAGCTTAGCTAGCAAATTTAGTGAACTAGAAAAATAAAGGGCATGTTTAACTTGATCCAGTTTGATTGTGAAAATCAATGTCTAGTCGAGCTTCACATCTCCACTAGAAAGTGAAAAAGCTCTCTCACACATTTATTAACAAAAACACTAATGAAATTTATAAATGATACCAGATCAAGATTATTTGATAACACCACATCAATTAAACTATTCAATTAAGATCAAAACATAGATAGAAAGACAAACGAGGAACATAATAGACAAGAAAGTTCATCCGGACATATGTTTTTGACTTTTGACCAACAAACTTCATGCTTTAACAACTAGCAGGGCAGCACTGGTTCATCTCTAACAAATTATTATTGATGTTTTTCTATGGTTGTACAGAAATCAGGTATGTAAAACCAAGGATGATTAACTTGATAGATTCCAGTAAGTTATGCTGCCAGAGGGGGTGGGAGAGGCACAATCGAATCAGGAAGAATATGGGACGAACGGAGAAGATGCTTGATTAGTTTCCTAGAAGAGCTAATTTTCAAGTGAGATTGTTAAATTTTCCATAAAAGGGTTGAGTTAATTCACTCACCTGATGGATCTCCCTTCTTGCACAATTTCAAGCTGCAAAGAGGAAAAGGAAAAGATAGGAAATTGAAAGACGTTAGATAACAGAAATTAATTCTTAGACTATATTGCAAGATTTTTTTTTAAATATCCATTCATAGTCATACCGTAGGTAAGAACATCTTTGGCGACGTATCTCGTTTACCACCTCATTGAACTTCTTTGATAATGGATTATCATATTGTTGCAGCACAAACTGAGCACATAAACAAATGTTAAGAAGCGGAAAGCTGGAAGTTATAAATAAACTATGCCAACGCAAACAAATGGAAGTTCTCATCTCACCCCAACCATCAGCCAAAGGGAGATGGTAACAACATCTGACATTTTTGGTATAGAAGAGACAGAATCACACTTGACCCACTTAACAAATTATATAAGCGTCTGACATTTTTGGTACATAACTCGTACATAAAGTGTTCAGCCAACCTTTACAAATTTTGGCCACATTTGTAGATATACCATTAATGCAGAATGGGATAAATTACATAAATAGATTAGATATTGTAATTCTTTTAACTGTAAAAAACTACTATACTAATTAAGATTCTATTATTATAGATCTAGTAATTTTAAGATTTCATTCTTATTAATATTTAATTTTTTCTTATTTGCTGTAATATTTCTTATTTTATTAGAATTAATATTCCTAATATTATTAATATTAGCTTCCTATCTTATTAAGAGTGGTGTTACTAACCTTATAAGTTATATAATTTCTTAGTTTAGTCCATATAGTAAAGGCTAATTAGGGAGCACTATAAATATATCAATAATTTCACTTCTTAAGATAAATTTCAGTTATTAAATCAAGTATTTTAGGAGTTCCTCAACTTCCTGGTCATGCGATACGATCAAATCCTTACTTGTAATTCATAAAGTTTCTGAGATATGATTTCTAAAGCTTTTATCTCCAAATTCCTAATTTAACAAATCAATCCTATTTATCCTACATCAACCATTACGCTACCTGGCTAGGGATTGCTTCCACTGAGGAGACACTGAAGAGCTGCTGCAAGATATCTGGATAAACTGAGTCCCCAACATATACTAGACCATCCTCGCCATTCTCAAGAAAA
Source organism: Carica papaya (assembly GCF_054855325.1). Lineage (NCBI taxonomy): Eukaryota > Viridiplantae > Streptophyta > Magnoliopsida > Brassicales > Caricaceae > Carica > Carica papaya. The sequence continues at coordinate 27,904,445 of NC_142309.1, forward strand.
TAGACTCCTTCGTTATTGATGTGTTCACTTGACAAAGGAATTGTCACAGGAATGACAGATCCTTCATCCTGAAAAGAAGAACATTAATAAAGCTGATCTAAAAACACATTGAAATTGATATGAAATTTCAACTTTATACCTTTGAATTAGAGTCATGGACAGCCAGCATTCTGGGGTAAACCAGGGGAATTGCCAAAGGAGTTGAAAGGGAGGAAACATAATTGATCCAAAAAGAACGATCATCTATTCTCCCATCAGTCCGCAGCCCTGTGCTCTTAATTAATGCTAAAAAAGAAAAAAATATACCATTATTTTTTGGGTGAATAAATCCATGATCTGCACTGAACTTTTTTAGCTTGCTAAGATGAAGAAACTTATCAAGTCCTCAGTACTCAGAAAATATTCATAGAACGCTTTATATTTAGGAACTTGTACTCAGAGCAAAAGAATTCCCACAGAAAAAACAGAATCACACTTGACCCACTTAAAAAATTATGATATAATAAATGATCTGATCCCCGTGAAGGCACTAAATCTTCTTGAACTCATAAATTTTATGGAAAAAAAGAACACTAAATAATACAAACAGTATGCAACAGCCATAAGTAATTTTATTAACAAGCACAAAATATGGCTAATAAACAACAATTTGGAAGCAAAAAGAACAGATAGTTTCATCACTTCAGGAAAGCATATATGAATATCCACAGAACGTGCTGATATGATTAGGAAATGTCAAGTGCACTAATGTAATAACGGTAGAGATATGAACAGTAAGAAATATACCAAGGGTGTATAAAGGCAGAAGTTTAAGTGCCTCTGGAAGAATAAGCTGTCCTGATGACGTTACAGTAGCACAGAATTTACGATATGAAAGCAAAGTGTTGACACAAAGGTTTGTCACTTGTTCCCTGACTTGCAATAGTGGCTTTGAAGGAATTTCGCTAGCCGCTGCATAAAGGGAATAAAGGGAGAAGGGGGAAGAAAAGAAAAGAACAGAAAATAAAACAATAAGCCTGTTAGGAACCAGATGCTGAACTGTTCTCAAGCGAAATCTTACATTTATATTTTGCTTACCAGATGTATGATGTAGGTTAGAAGAAACATTTCAGGCACAGTACAATAAAAAATAATGGAGATAAGGAACAAGAAATAGAGAAGTATGATAGAGTCACACACCTTGCTTCAAGTAACATGCAAATTGAGCATCCAAATCAGCTGAGCGAAACAGATTACTTAGCATGTTAGTGCATGGAAGAGATAAAGTTGTAACTCGGATTCTTCTTTGCCCATAAACGGTGGTGTAAAGAAGAGCGCACTGGAAAACAAAGGAGAATATAATTGAAAGGTTATGAAAATCCATCATATTTCTAAAAAGAAAGGATTATGACAATCCATCTTCCAAATGCTTATAATTATACATAAAATTTTTGTATAACAATGGTATAATGGTAACATATAAGAACTAAGTGTTGAAGAGATTAGAGAGACTATCAGATATACCTGAAAAGCACATTCTGAGCCATCCTGCAATTTATCATCATGCTTTAAGGTCACCATTATAGCTTTATCACAGTCAATCTGTAGAAAAAGAAGGTTTGACAAGAAGAAAGGAAAAAGATCATACAAATAAAGAAGACATTATCCAATAATTTATAAGAATTGCATAACCCTATCGCCATGGTATTATCCAATAACTTTCCTTCTATTGTTTGCATGAAACCGTTATATTTCTATGGCACTAGGACCATCCAAAAGTTACCATAGTATAAGTTTTTGAAGGCCGTGGTATTATTATTTTGAAAGATATGGTATTAAATTAACTTGCCACCACCAATGGGACTCAGGAAGTTCAGCCAAGTGGTCAGCTATGTCTAGCACTCTCTAAATGATTAGAATCATGACACAAGGAATTGAAAATAAAATACTGGTTAACTACTTTTCAGTAATTTCCATAAAACATACGAACCGCAGGTAGGTCAATGTCAGTTGGAATGCGCTTGCAAAAGTTTCCAGAGTAGTCTTGTACTTGAATCCCCTATCAAGTATAGAAAAAAATAAGAGTTAACTTACCAGTATAATATATAGACTAAAAAGTAAACAGGATAAACTCAGTATTACAAGAGCATTACCTGGCTGCATCTCACGCGCATAACAGCCTCAAACCCCTGGGGCCTTGTGACATTCCATCTAAGATCATTGTAAAGCTTGGCAGGATCAGATAGAGCTGAGAAAGGGTAATAATAGTAAACCTGCAGGAGAAGTAAATGGTTCAGGTTAAATATAGAGCTTACAAAAATAAATAACAAAATCTCAATGAAGGTTCTATGAGAAAGATGGCTATTAATGAAAAAATGACACGGTTTGTGTATCAATGAACCATAAGAAGGTGGTAACTGAGTTTACTACTAAACTGAAGATTTGGGTCTCTGTGATTTAGTGCTGGTCAAGTACCTCTAAGTGAGGAATAGAAATCTACACTCTTTAATGGAAATACAGACCGACTCCATTTCAATCTGTTATTAAATCGTATCACCGTCTGAATGAAGAAGGTTTTTCAATTCATTTTTTGCTTTTGGTGTTTTTCTTAGAAAAACATTGTTCCTAAAGAGAGACGGAGAGGAAAAATAAAAAAAGGAAAAAAAAGAACCAAAACAAGATAAAGGAGAAAAAGCATACAAGATTACTAGAAGGCACAGCTCTGGACCAGCATTACATCTTAATCTCAGAAGAGTCCAACATTGAAAAGAAACCAGCAGAAAGTAGATTAAAAAGACTTCTGATTTTTTTGAATTTTTTAAGACAGAACCCTATCGGAAATTTAGATGCTAATGGAAGTTGCTAAAGATCTAAAAAAAGATGAATGCTAAAACAAAGTGACAAAAGATGCAACATTATGAAAGAAAAGAAGATAATATATACAACAGGCACAGAAGGGGTGCCAGCCAGGTACAAAGAGAGATATTTACAATTCTCTCAAACACAAAAGATCAATGAGATTAATAATGTCAGACTCCATCAGGATGAGATGGCCCTTTGAACAAGGAAACAAGTCCTCTGTCAGTGCTCGCTAAAAAAGAAGTGAAAGAAGAAGAAGAATTTTCAAAAGCTCTCCTATTAGGCTCCTAATGACCCAAAAATTATTGTGATAATGCCATTCCAATCCTTTACAAAACCATACATAACCCATAACCTAACTGAGATTTCTAGGAGAGAAAGAGCCAAAATGCAAAGCCTTCTAACCTTGGAATAGCAAAAGGAGAAGAAGATCAGGAGATCCCCACTCTTTTGCTACGACTCGTACAATGGATAAGGTAAGGAGCTTTACCCACCCATTATCCTACCCTATCCAATGTTTGGGACAATTTCTTTAGAGGTAGAATAAGACATCACTCCTAAGGCAGATACTGAAAGAGGTACATGAGGACAACCTGGCTGAGTAATCCCCTAAAATCCCATGTCATGAGTACCACAATCGTCATTCTTGTTGTTGCTGCAGTCGCTACTACTATTGCTACCATATCTGCCGTTGCTACTGCTATGGTCATCTCTCTCATTGCTGCTTCATTGTTACCACCACCACCACCAATGTCATTGTCATTGCCACAATCTCAACCATGACAACCTTTGCCGCCGCCACCCATGCCACTACTGTTGCCAGCGACCACACTATCACCAACCTATCGTTATTATTGTCACCATCATTATTCCCTCCACATTGTTGTCACTTTACACTGTTATCACCACTGTCGTTCTCACAGCCAACTACCATCACTGTCACTACCACAAGCACCGCCACTGCACTGTTGCTGCTACCACCACAGCCACCATCGAACAACCATCCCCCCACCTCACAACCAACAATATTGTTATTGCTCACGTCACCATTGTCAAACCCACAGCAGCGACCACCACCCCCCAAAGTTCAAGACTGTTATTGCGACTATAGCCATCAACTTTATTATTATCACTGCAATAAGTGTTGCTGGCTTCCCCAATTGCTGTTGTCATCATCATAACAACTACCATCACCATTGCTGCCATTGCCACAGTCCTTATTCTTGCCACCACTACCACTACCACCAGTTACTAATATAATAAGAAAAAATAACATAATCTATTATGATATAATATTTGTTCTTTGGCCAATCATCCCAAACATATGATGGAATAAAAATCTTTACTGTGGGTAGCATACCTTCCCAACCCAACTACCTTACCCTACACAAGAGCCAAACATCGTCTTTGAGACATTGAAAAAACACAAAAAAACATTAACCACAGGTCAACAAGACTTCATCAGGTTATCCAATGTAAGAATTCTCCTCCAAGCTGGTTCAATGGATCACGGCAAGTTCTCTGGTGGATAAGTCGTGGACAAGGCAAGACATGGAGGCTGATAAGAAGGAAGAAGCTTTATATATATTTTCTAACTAGTTGGCAATCCCTTAATGTTTTTATGAATTCTTCTTTTTCTTCTTCTATAAACAATATGAAAAAATAAATAAACCTCAGGCTGCCTCCAGGCAAAAGAAAAGGCAATGCAAGTAGTAGCTCTTGTCCTCCATATCCTTTCCAAAAACAGCAATCCAAAATAGGGTCATCTGGCAGATGATGGTAGAAAGACTCTGCAAAGGATTTGCCATGCTCGTGATCTTCTAGACGAGTTCATTATCTCTGGATGAAACATTGAGTTCTCAAATTCAAAAGCCTAAAATCTTTTACCTGAATCCTAAAAACTACATGCACAGATTTTTGAACCAAAATAGGGTCCACCAGATGATGCTAAGGTCTTTCAGAGAACTTTTCATTCTTGGTCATCTTCTAAACCAATTCATCATCCCTAGATGAAACATTGACTTATCACAAACAAAAGAGCATAATCTGATTACCTGGACCCTAAAACCTACATGCATGATTTCTCAATGCGTGATGCGTGCATGGGTGGGTGATTTCCCAGCATCATTTTCTATGTCATAAAACAGAGGATAATGGATCCCGCTAGTAGCCATAGCAAAATTCTGAGCTAGCACAGAGAAGTAAGATGAATGAAGCCTCTTTCAGGGAATTGAAACAAGATATTCCACCCTGAGGATATAATAGTCAAAGATGGAGAAAGCCAATGAAAGTTTGGCTGCTCACTGTAAAATGTAAATAACTAATGTGAGCTTATCAACAGCAGAATAAAGACTAAAGCATGCACGACAGCCCTCAGCTGTAACGTCAGAGGCTTGTCTCCAATGGTAAGTCAAAGTAGTAAACACCAGTATCTGTAACCTCTGGTGTGCCGCTTTGACTTTAACCCTACTATAGAAGTTTTAATTTTGTAACATCATACACACATCATATAAAAGAATAGTACTGTCTTTCTCAGGGAAAAAGAAAAAGAAAAGTTATTTATCTAAATAATTCACATCAAACATAAGCAAGATATTACTTTTTGTCATGCCTAAATATTTAACTCATCAAATATATCATGTAAGTCGAAGTCATAATTCAAAGTTCGAAAAAAAGAATATCATGCTAAATAAATACAAATATACTAGAATCATACATTTTCATTAAGTTGTCATTCATCAAGATGTATTTAACTTTTAATTTTTAAGTGAAATTTAAAAAAAGAAAACAAAAAACTCAACAAAAGATATTTTATTTTGTACAAGTTGATATCAACATTTCAGCCAGTAAGCCAGGAAATGGGGTATTGGATTTATTTTAATGGGTGCAAAATTATGCATATACTCTATGTGCCACTTGTATGGACCAGTACGTTGCTACAGTGGGTACTGTTAAGATGAAGTTTGATTAACAAAACCAAAGATCACAGAATGAGCAATAGTACCTGCCCTCCCGTAGTCCTTGGGACGACACTGATAGAAGCAATATCTACATAGGTCTGAGTAGTAACAAATATATCTACAGACACCTGAAGCATGTTTAGACATATAAATTAAAGAGTAAAAATGTTAATTAATCTGCATGAGACATGCTCAGAATCATGTTCCAACTATTCCAGGAAAAAAAAATCACCTGATACTCAGCAAACTCAATTGCCATGGTCTTCAGGGTTTTATCTGCTGGCTGTAGTAATTTATGGGCCTCCTGAAATCAAATGGAAAATAACTGCTTAATTGAGAACCAAATATGCCAGTTGTTCGTAATTATTTTGAATAATGTCAAAGCAACATGCACCCAGCAACAAACAAATGCACGAAGTAAGGACAATATGAGAATCACACATAAGGCCTACACTGTTAGATATTAAACACTGTTGGAAATAATGTGTGATTAAGGTAAGGAGTATATTAGCAAAATACTTCTATGTAATTAATTGTAGGTTTCTTTTTTCTTTTCTCGAAAATATGTACATGTAAGTTCTCATTATCCAATATAATTAACACACAATTTCATTCTTCCACATAGTATCAGAGTTTGGGAAAAAAATACCCTAACTCTTTTACAAGCCATAGTCGGACTTGATAACCGAAAGAAGAAAAACACAACTTTATAAGGTCAGCCTTAATAACCAGCTACCACAGTAGCAGCCGCTGGCCTTCATAGCAGGCCACCACCACAAAACAGCAGCTGACAGCTTTTGTAGCAGGGAAAGCAGCCATGTGCCAACCCGATTCAGCCACGCACCCAGCTGCTGCTCCCAGCTCAGAGCCCAGCCACATTCTTGTCCAGCATGTTTCCAGCCATTGCACCAGAGCCATGCACCATGAGAACAGCCGCACACCCTCCAGCTCCACAGGATCCTCTAGTGCACCTCTAGCATCAACCACTCAGACTGTGCTGACCAGCAGTAACTGCAGCCAGACTCCAGCTGGTCTGTCCTGTCATAAATTCGTCCTGACTTCGGCTGTCCCAATGTCAGGAGTTCCACCACGACCCACTGGAACCAATTTTGATGGAACCCACTCACAACAACCTGTCACAGTATTACAGCATATTCAAGCGACATACCACTTGAATAAAGAAAATTATCTGAAGTGACCCTAGGCACAACAATACTCAAAAGCAAAGAGAAAATCGGCCATATTTTGGGCACAGGAACAAAACAGGGAGACTCACAATTTGATGCTTGGGGTGAAAAGAATTCAGTGGCAATAGCTCGGCTCTGGAATTCAATGTTATAGATAAGTGACAACTGTATGTTCTTACCCACTACAAGAGAGATTTGGGTATTAGTCAGGAAAATTTCATAGCTAAAGGTGCAGCCCAAATCCATTATTGCGATGGAGGAGAATAGAAAAGAAGTCTTGTTGGAAACTAGCTTCACCAAGAGTCCAGCGACAAAAACCAAAGGGTCTAAACCATGCCAACAAGCAAAGAAACCAAGTCAACTTGACACGCCAGCAACAGGTGGAGAATAGAAACAATATCTGATGAAGAAACCCAGACATACCAAAAAGAAATGTTAAACCGTGATAAATCAAGTACCTCCTATAAAGACTGTGGATTCAAAAATACACCACAAAAACCCCACAGGAAGGCACATATAGTCAATCAACAAAGGAAGGAGAAGGCTTACGACCTCAATGAATTTAAAGCAGAAAGCGAAAGATTAACTTAAGTCTCTAGAAAAACCCAGAGGCAAAGGTTTATTGACACACTCAAGTATGTTTTCTACCTTACATAGACTAAATGTTTCAGATAAAGCCTTTGCATTGTCCTACATTACAGACTCAGAAGCCACACATCACACGATCAATTCCTCTAAACATCTTAGCACCTATACCTCGCATTGCAGTAGTAAAAAATAGTTACTGTTGTTCACTAACAACCATAGCAGGGGTTGGGAGTATAAAGCTTAGTCACCATTTTTTATCCTTATAGTTGTGCTTCATGTTCCAAAATTGTGCACAAATCTTATTTCAGTGACCATCTTATCACATGACTTAGATTGTCAACTGTGTTACAGGAGTGTTTGACACAAAACCCGATAGTTGAAATTGGCAGAAAACAAACACCAAAAACCTATCAATTCTAGTACAAGCTGAATTCAGCCTCTAATTAGACCATGTCAATTTATCTCCCATGAGGGATAAGTAATTATACTAATTCTAGCCTATCTAAAGTCCCCTGAAACTCATCAGCACAAACCCTTGGGAAATGCTCTCCCATATCTCTTATCTACTCAAAATCATATTGAAAAATCTCCACCAACAATCAACAAGAGGTCTCATTTCTGCTCACAATCATCCAGATCCTTCCACAACAAACCCCTCTTTCTCTCCCCTCACTTCTGTTGTATACACCAGTGAACATCCACCTCAATCCATTACTACAATCTTCAAATATGCATGAGACAGAACATTCCCCCAACAACAGCTCCTCACAATTAAGCAAACCATCATTTCATAAAACAAGAATCCCAGCAGAAGCCCCCTGAGCTGGAATCTTTCCAATCAATTTCCTTAGTCTTCCAAAGGCCATGGATAATACCAATCGGGATGGATTCCATTTTAGTCTCTTGAAGTCATATTACTTCAGCTTTCCATTTATTCATACGATCCCTTATCGTCTATCTCTTCTTATGTTCGTTGATTCCTCTAACATCCCAAGAGATGATGAAACAACAATTGTTTAAGTATCTCTAGTAATCCATCTCCCTTCTTTTCCCCCCCTACGCAAGTTGTTATAATTGATGAAGGACTACAATCTCCTCAGCTCTCTAGAATCCTCCACCCCCTATCCGCTTTTTGTTTTGGGCTTTATCCACTCAACTCTCACCTTCTCCTTTCTTTTTTCTATTTCTTTGAAAAGCTTCATAGATTGTTCCTCTAATCTGTCAAAATTAACCCCAAGCATACAGCTAATCCGCTGGACATTCTAAAGCACCCCTCTAGAATTTTCTTCCTCAATCAACTCCCTCATTTTCCCCCCATCTGATCCTTTATCGTCATCTCATCCCACTGCATAACAGCCCTCTCATTTGACCCAGGCACCTCTCCAACCTCATTACCCACCACCAGAATCACCACTACTGCCATAATGGACCCCCTTCTTTCTCGACCACAATGCTCTCTAAGAGATTAGCTTCAGCTTCCACCTCTGCCTTCTTGCCTGATCCTCTTTCTCCTGAGCTCCACTAGACTCCTCTCATCTATTATCCCCTCCGTCATCAAACTCTGTCTCTAAGTCCATTGTTGCAGTCGTGTAGTTATTCTTCCGATCTCCCTTGATTCGCTGCTCAGGTTTCCACTTCTTGTCATGGGTCACGAGTCTCCATTCACAAGTGGACCCGGACCTAAAGCTTTTAACCCAATTCTCCAGCGCAGCCCACTTGATCCACTTCTCTTTATCAGCCCATGTACATGATTTAACGAGTCCAACCTGGTTCTTGACCTTGGGCTCTCCAGACTAAGGTCCGTTTGAACCCCTCAAATAATCAAAACAACACCTCATACTTGTGTTTGCATAAAGGGTTGAATTTTGCGTTTTGAATTTGACCCGACACAACTTGAAATCGGATCTTATCTTCCCTGCTTGGCTCCTCTATTGTGTGCCTTCAATGCGTCTGCAAAGCTCCTCTCTCTTCTCACCTCCAAACTCACCCTCAGCTCCCTTTTGGCAAGTTGGACAGCACAGCAAGATTGGTGTATCATCATGGACAGCCTCTTGGCTTATGCATTTTCTTTTGGTTTCTCATTTCGACTTCCTTTGGTTCCCAGTGCCTCATTTTTTCTTTCTGCCATTTCGAACAATTTCACCATCATTTTCCACCATCCTCCGGTCTATGGACCTTCTGGAATGAAGATCTGTCTCACTGCCTCCCCTATCTCCTTTGTGATGACCAGAAATTTTTCCTGCCTGTTACCTCCCTTATTCCAGCCCCAAAACTCCCCTCTTGTCCAGTAAAACTCATTCAAAGCTCCAAGCAGCCATTCAACTTTATCCTCCCACAAGGTGATTGAAACCCTAAATCCCCTCCCATTTTCACACACCCTAATCGTTTTCTTCCCTTCATAGACAACATCGAATGATTTACTCTTGATGACAAAAAAATTTCCTTAATTACCCCCTCTGATTTGCCCTCGTGCTTAACAGCGTTGGAGTCCCTTCACTGCAAGTTGTAAACTACGCTCTTGAAAGTACCTACTGCTCTGTCTAAGAAGCTACAGGGACTATAGTTCTGCTGCAAGTGTATTAGATTTATAATGATATTGGAAGTATATTTTACATATTGCAGAGTGATAAAATTACAGCAACCACTAAATCAATTCAGGCGCATAAACACCTCCGAGATTACACACATCCTATGGACACACATCCTATGGTAAAATAGTATTTATTAAAAATAACATATAAGATAATCACATCATGGTCTAGCACCATAAATGATTAACTTGAACCCGAGATATATATACCAGGCTTAGTGCATTCATGAAACTACAGAACAGATCCAGTAAAGCTCATTACTTTAATTTAAAATTATGGAACAGAACCAGCATGTAATTGCACAATCCCCTGTTTTCTCCATATATTTCATTGGCATAAAACAGTTACAAGTAGATTTGAGGACCCCAACACAATAAGAAAGAAATCTCATCTTCATACTAATCAGATAGAGAAGGACTTTGGGATGACATATATTTCATTATTAAAACAGAATTTGAAGGTCCACTAGCTCAAACTGCATATATGAGGGAACCCCACCTAATATAAACAAATAACCATCTACACAGGCAAAGCAACAGCACAACAGCAATATAACTCCCATAAACAGATGTCCAGAGGAACAAATAATTTTCTAAAAGGGAGAGTATACCTTTTCGCCAGCGGAGATGTTAGTTCTTCCTTCAGCCTCTCTAGCAGAAAGTGCCCCAATACCAACTGATGGTAATACTGCACAGAACATGGTTTGGTCAGTTGTAATATTCAAAAGGAAATACTGGAGTTCAAATAATTGAAAGGTCTTTTTTTTACAGAAAAAGTGTAAGCAGTATATTAATAGGCACCAAAGGGTTGCGACCTTTATGTACAAAATTATTTACAATTAAGTAATTGTATCAATGAGATTCCCAAAATCCTTCCACCTGTACATGTTATGACCTAACACAATCGACCCAAGAAGGTGCAACCATCTATCCCTAATTCTTTTCATATCACCCTCGATATCATCAAAACCTTACGCACACTCCGTCCAAATAAGCCAAAAAGTAATTGAAAGGTCTATATCTGTTTTGAAATGCACTCTCATTTGACATTATCCTGGACCAAGTAATTACTCGATTTCTTTTCATCTTGACTGCTTATTACAACATAAATCCATATTTATTAATCACAAAATCTACAAACAATTGCATCCACAGTCACACATCAATTAGATTTTTATACACCTAGCATTCAACTCCATCACCACAATGCAGTAAAAAAGTTCACATACACTAATAACTAAGGGTTATTCCTCCATGCTAATTTTTTTAAGGAACTGTTTACTTATTCAAAATCAAACCCTATGATTTTCTTTTCTTAATATTCCGCTAGCATGAGGTTTCTCCATTAGCCATAGTCCAACAATTTTAATTTTTTGTCCAACAATGTCATAGTCATAGACTGTGTGGCTAGAGTGTGAGTGGTTGCCAGGTAGTTCTATTGTGGATTACCATGGCAGTAGAGGATCATTCCCTGCCCAGAGAACTGACTGGGGTGATCGCACAGTTATCTGACAGACTAACATCTTTATCTCAAAAAGAAAAAATTTCTAGAAAGTTACATTTCATCTTATGGTTTGGCCTCTTCTAAAGTCAATTTTTTTGTAATACTCACCAACCTCTTGATTTTTACACAGCAATGTTAATCATAATACCACAAGAGAAATATTTCAAAAAAAATGACTGCAAGAGAAACATCAAGGTAGTGGAATGCTAACAAAACTACAATGTCTCACTTATAGAAAGAACTAAACCACTAGGAGCCAAATTTTATTTACTTAACGTATGAATACTCTTGGATACTGAAAAGTGTGTTCTTTTTTATATTGGAAATGCTCATTTAAATCCTGAAAATTATACAAAAATCTCTTTCTTATTCAACTAGTCCTCAACCAATTTGATTTTTCGTATCAAATTATCATTCAACCAAATGATTTTTTTATAACAAAGTGATATAATAGAAGTAAAGGGAAATACAACATACTGGAGGATAAATTGTCCTCCAGAAAACTAAAAAACAAACCAAAAAAAGATATAAAAAAATAAAAGGCTCAATTGCAACCCTACCCATCTGTAGCATAGAAAGACTAACCCCCCTCAAAGTTTTTAAAAACTATTCTGTAAACACTTGTTATTGTTTTTAAAAGGAACTCCTTTGTAAAAATTACTTAGCCAAGTGAAACTAACTGTCATTAAATTTCAGTACTTTGGTGTAAAGAATTGAAAAGAGGTGAGAATGAGCTATTACAGTTGGTTTAAGATTGCAAATAAATTCAGGAATCCACTTATTTGGGAAGCAATGATGCCAAGGCTTTTTTAATTAATTCATGACTCAGATTAATTGCATTTTAGAGACATTAGATAGTCTGCAATGTCATGCAAGCTACAAAACAACATATAAGGGTATGCATACTAGCAAGCATGATAATGCATAATAAATGGACTTCTGAAACAAATAACAAGTTTGAAGGTAGAATACGCCTAACAGTTCTGGAAGCTACCTGACTGAAATACCATAAGCTTTCCTCCAGTACTCTTCATTGCCAGGTAAGCAGCCTGAAATATAAAGAGAATTGTTAAAAGAAATGCATACTATGAAAAGCAAAAACTATCCACTATATACAGTACATTGAAGATCCAAATGTCACCAACCTAATCTTTTCTAAAAGAAAAACTCAACCCCAGCAATTCCACACCCCGAAGAAGCCAAGGATCTAATTCCTTTCAATTTCATACTTCATTCACAGGTTAGATCAAAAGTCTAATTTTTCCATGTAACTATTTCTATATTGGAAATGTAGTAAATGTAGTAAATGCTCAAGGGAAATAATATTGGATCCTTTTCACGAGTCAATATATTCAATGCCAAAATTAAACCCCATAGAGGGCCAAGTACTTGTTCTCTTGATAGAAAATAGGTATATACACGTATTCATATCATTCAATGCTAAAACTCAGCCTCTTCATGGTATAGCAAGCATGGTCATATCCAAAACAATTCTAACATAATCAAAGCTCTTACAATGTTGCAAGTCATACACCATGGAACCATATACCTTAATTGCTGCACCAAAAGCTGATTCCGCAGTTTTACTATTCTGAAACATGGATGGGATGCTTTCCAGCAAGAGCTCTAAATGTTGACGACACTAAATTCAAAAAAGAAACCAAAAGAGTTACCAAAAAGCATTTGAGATTTTTATGGAAAAAAAATGGACAAGTCATTAACTACAGAAACCCTGGGCAAAAAGCATATGAAAAGGGAAAGGTGAAAACAAAATTGTCTAGAGCGAACCTCGGAAAGCTGAACAACAACATCTGTCTCAAGCGGTGTATAAACATCTTGCACATCAGGGACTATGAGCATCAGTGGCTGAAAACATGTATTAATGATCAAATCCATAAGAATATTTTCGATTGAAAACTTTCATCAAGGTATTGCAGAAGTTTAATACTACTGTGAACTGCAGGATTAGGATTCAACCCGATTTTTAAATTTTTATATTCTTCACTTGTAAATGAAAAAGAAGAATAAGAGGGGCAAAATCATTTCTAAAGGAAGAATTAACAGCACTTTCTTTTACTTTTGAATTTTGTTTGCCCTTGGGGTTATTCATGAAAAACAATATGACACAGAAGTGGTTTACTTACTTCGCTTTTGCATATACATTAGACATTTAGAAAGAGCAGATTTTATTTTAGTATATTTAAGCAATTTTCTTGTATCTATCATACGGGTGTACACTGGAGTTTATTATTGTAATGGAAATAAGAGACTGTGTTTTATTGTAAGGCAGCACATGGATACACCGTTTAAGAGCTCTATAAATTTTTTTTTAAAATAAAAAGTATGAAATTATATTAACATGGTACCAAACAATCGGAGGTACCACCCTATACAAAAGTTTTACAATGTTGTTAGTGAATCAATGACATGCTCAAAATCCACATCACTAATCATGTCGTGCCCTAACAATAAAAACCCAAAATAATGCAATCACTTATCTCTCAAAGTATACAAATCATTAGCTTTATCCTTAAAAGCTCGACAATTTCTCTCATTCCAAAGAATCCAAAACAAAGATAAAGGAATTAGATTTTTCAACTTCCTCTCAACATGCATCCCATCCCAAGCCCACAATTCCTCCCTAATATATCCAGCCATCACCCGGTTAACACTAATCACACTAAAAATAGCATTCCACAATCCAGAGACCACAGGACACCGCAACAGAACATGCACACAGCTTTCCTCATTAGCCATACACAAATAGCACTGGTTTGGAATGACCAACCCCTAGTTTTAAGTTTATCAATTGTCAAGATGCATTCTCTACTTGCTTCCCATGCAAAAACAAAAGCAATTCTAAGGGGAACTTTCGCCTTCCAGATCTGCCAAGAGGGAAAATCAAAACTTATCACGTTGTTTTTGTTAGTTAAGTGCTTGTAATAAGATTTGACTGAAAAGACACCACTTTTATCCAACTTCCACAGCACCCTGTCATCCCCAGCAGACACCTGTTGAGCAACCAGTAACAGTAACAAATTTTCAAACTCGAAGAGTTCTCAATCCTGCAGATTTCTCGAGACATTGATCAGCAATTCAGCACAACCATTATTAATCTCGTAAGCATCCTGAAGAGTTCTATAAATTTATGTACCAACCTTATGTATTTGGGTTGTCTAAATTCATTGCAACTACATCTATACCAAAGAGCGCCATTCAGATTATTTTTTTAGTAGTTATGCTTTATTATTGGGTGATGCAACCAAATCTCACTTCAGTTTTGATGCTTAAAGGATTCTGAATGTGATGCCTAGTTATGCTCCAACCAAGAATCCATCATCCCCTGAAACCCATATTATTTTGTACAATGTCTCAAAACCTTGGGTGTGACAGTTCAACCCTTCTTTTTTAGGTAGGCAGATTAGATTATAACTAATTTATCCAGCATCTCAATCTAGCTTTATACAACATGGTTTATGAGAAATCTAGCTTTATAATTAATACATGGCATGTGTTCCTTCGCCCACCTTCGCAGATATGGTTAACGGGGGGCTCTTCGTTGTTCTTCAAGTCCTCCAGGAGGTTGAGACAAGGTGATTCTTTGTCCCCTTTATTGTTTCTTGTTGTTATGGAGGCTTTGCATAAGTTGATTGAAAGGGCCAAAGAGGTGGGTTTGGTGAGAGGTATACAAATTGGGAGGGCGGGCAAGCAGATTGAAATTTCACATTTGTTCTTTGCAGATGATAACCTGATTTTCAGTCAATCGGATGCGGATATGATGTTGAACTGAGATGTGTTTTATTACATTTTCAGGTTGTCTGTAGGCTAAATATAAACTTATCTAAATATAAGATGGTGATTTTTGGGACAGTTCGGATGGCGGCAGACTGGCTGAGGTATTGCGGTACAAAATGGCTAAGCTGCCCATAAAATATCTTGGCATTCCCTTGGGAGTTAAACACAAGGATGGGAGCATCTGGGATCCAGTGATCTCTTTGTTTGAGAATAGATTGGCGGGCTGGAAAAGAAGCTTGCTGTCAAAAGGGGGCAGGCTTACACTTATCAGAAGTACCCTTTCCAACCTTCCTATGTATTACTTGTCTATCCTAACAGTGCCTGCAAAGGTGGCAAAGAGGCTTGAATCTATTCAATGTTGGTTCTTATGGGGTGATGGTGAGAGTAAAAGGAAATATCATTTGGTGCAATGGAGGAATGTTAAGTTGACCTTTGAGGAAGGGGGTTTAGGGGTGAGGTCTATTGTAGAGATGAACATGGCACTCATAAGTAAATGGCTTTGGAGATTTTGGTATGAGGAGGGTTTCCTTTGGAGAAGGGTGGTAGAGGCTAGATTGGGGGTTCGGAGGGAGGTCGGGTCAAGGAGTAAGATGAGGAGACCTTACGGGGTGGGACTGTGGAAGAGCATTGGGATGAGGAGTCTGGCCATGCAGGAGTGGGTAAGTTAGAAGGTAGGCAGAGGAGACAATTCTTTTTTGGCAGGACACTTGATTGGGGAACAGTAGCTTGACAGACCAGTTTACACAGATTTTTTCCATTGCTCGGAACAAGAATATGCTGATTAAGGAGGCCCTTGAGGGGGATGATTCGAGGAGGGAGTGGTCGATTAATGTGTCAAGAAATCTCAATGATTGGAAGATTGAGGAATAACTTGATCTTGTTGCTCGGCATAATTCTGCCAAATTAAACAATCTTGAGGACCAGCTTGTTTGGAAACTCACCAAAGATGACCTTTTCACAGTGAAATCCTATTACAATCTTTTAATGAATAGTGGGGCTGTGAATGGGATAGCGCTTCTGGCCAGGCAGGTTTGGAAGACAAAAGCTTCTCCTAGAATTGCCTTTTTCACGTGGGAGGCGGGGAGAGAATGGATCCGATCATTGACAAGTTGATAAGGAGGGGAGGAATTTGGGTTAACCGATGTTACTTATGCAAACAAGATGCAGAATCTTGTAATCACATTTTGCTTAGGTGTCCAATTGCCTATAGTTTGTGGTTCATGGTATATGGTTTGCTTGGGATTAATTGGGTTATTGCTGGAACTCTAAGGGAAGAACTATGGGCTTGGGGAAATGTCTGTAAACAGAAAAAACATGCTAACCTAATTCCTTTGACCATTTTCTGGGTTTTATGGAAAGAGAGGAACAGGAGGGCTTTTGAGGGAAGGAGCGGGACATTTGTAAATTAAGGGATGGTCATTATATTGGATCTCTTCTCTTGGGTCATGATATCAATAGGGTGAAAGATTTTGGGTACATTGTTGACACTCACAAAATTGTAAATTTTTGTACATGGGTGGGTACCCCCTTGGTACCATTGATTCTTTAATACATTTTTTACTGTTTTACACTCAAAAAATAATATAAATTTATAATATCCTCTGATTGAAAAAAAATGTTCTGCATTAATGCCAATAACATTTTCCTAGAACTTTTCAACATGGCATCTTAGTGTATCTATCCTGATTTTTCACTTGAATAAAATTACTAACTACAATGGGAAAAAATATAAGAAAATTTCAAGTAACCATCTAAAATTAGGAGAAGAAATAAATTTCTATCAATGATGTAAAATTTATAGGTGGTAAAGAAAAAAATAGCAAATTACCGGAAACTTACCTGTTGCAATGCACGTTTTAAATTGTAAAAATGTACTGTTGAGTCAAATGTTGCAATCCCAACATATGTCCGGGGGCCTTCCTGCAATGACATAAATGCATCAGGAAATAACCTTTTTATCCACTTAATAACTAAAACTACTGCCTAGCAAGATAAATGTGAGAATACCCGACCAAGAAAGATAATCAGGTAATAACAAGAACAAAATCCATTGACAGTAGGAATAAAGTCATTAAAGAAAAAGCCAAAAAAAGAAGGATAAATTCCTAGAACGAGAAACATTTCAAAGTGGAATGAAAGATTTCCATAATGTGCAAGGAAGTAATCGGCAAGTACTACTTGTCAGAAAAATGAACACACAATAGAAGAATAGTTCCCAAACCATGCCGCAACTTTTATCTGCCACAAATGACCAATTTTTTTCTTCATCAGGATTACATAAGCTAGATCACAACCCACAAGTGGCCTTCTACTTCCCTTGGACGCATCCAATCCGTGAGCATTATATATAAAGGACATCATCAACAAACCTAACTAGCACCCTGCCACAAAATTTAATTGCATTTGTTCACTTCAATTATAACTAACTAGCACCTCAAAGTTCCTATCTATCTAATATCATTATCTACCATTCCCTCCAGTGTGGCAAAGAGGTTGGAGAAGATGCAAGGCAATTTCCTGTGAGGTGAGAGTGTGAAGAGGAGAATATATCATCCAGTGGCATGGGACAACGAGAAACAACCTTTTCAAATAGAAGGATTGGGGTTGAGATCTTTGGAAGGGTTTAACATAGTCCCTCAAGGGAAGTGGGTATGAGGTTAATGAGGGAGCAGGGAAGTTTTTGGAGGAGAATAATTGATGCAAAACATGGGAAGAATTGGCTGTGATGGTTCTCTAATTTTCCTAGGGATTGTCATGGGATGGGGTTACAGAAGAGAATAAGTAATGGGAGGGAGGATTTTCAGGGTGTAAAAGATGGAGGGTGGGGGGGATGAAGGGAATAAGGATGCCACTATCCAGGAGTCCTTGGTGGGTACCTGGTGTATCAATGTTTGGTGCGTGGAGGTGATTAGAAATTCAAAAGATTGGGCGATTGCATTGCATATGAATTTGATGAAATCACTCTCACTGAGAAAAATGGACCATACTTCTTATTACGAGCCGACATGGAAGTTGGCCTCGTCAAGAGTCTTTCAATGAAATCTTTTTATGGGCACTAGATATATGGTAAGGTGAGTGGAAGAGGGGGTGAGGATTTTGTAGACAAAAGATTTGGAAGGTCAAAGCAACCCCAAGGTTGGCCTTCCTTGTTTAGGAGGCAACAAAAGAATGCATTTTAATTTTAGACAAGTTGATAAGGAAGGGAAGAATTTTAGTGAATGAATACTTTCTATGCAAGAAGGATATTGAATCTTGCAAGCATATTCTTTTGTTGTTGTCCATTCATGCATCGACTTTGGAGTACAACTTATCATTTGTTGGCTTTGAAGGGTCATCTTGAAGGAGAGAAAGAGGCTTTTAAGGGTACATGGTCCCAAACTCTAAGCTTTTTTATTAAGGGTCATATGTTTTACTCTGTTGAAGATCTTGAAGATCTTATTGACATTTGAGTGACTAATTGAAGTTTTTTGGAGAAAATAAATATCTAATTTTTACTAGTTATGTTTTGTGCTTATATTTAGAAGATATATATAGAGTAGTTGTCTTTATTCTAGTTAAACTCTAATTATAAGATATAATTATACTATTAGAACTCTAATTAATATAGTATTCTACTTAACATGAAATTCTTATCAAACCATCTACGACCAGAAAAAGAGCTATTCTGATTAGGTCCTCATACATCAGAGTGAATAGTCATAAAAGGATCAGTATTTCTATTATTACTTAAAAGATAAGAACTTCTCTTATGTTTAACAAATTCACATGCATCACAAAATAAAAACTTCACAGAAATTCTTTTAAATAATTTAATATATAATTTTTCTAAAATAAAAAAGAAAAGATGTCACAATCGTTGGTGTCATTGTAGTATCTCCATATTGACTTCTTTATTCCCAAGGGTTGTTTGATTTCTAATTAAATTTAGATGTCTATTCAAAACATATAAGTCATCTTAGAATCTACTAATGTCAATCTTCTTCCCGATTTGAAGATCCTAAAAGATGCAACAATCAGGAAAAAATTCATTTTTACAGTTGAGATCTTTAGTTATGCCACTAATAGATAAAAGATTATCAGAAAAACTAGATACATGTAAAACTAAAGACAGTGTAATAGTAGAAGTACAATTAATGGAACTTATTCTTGACACGGGAGTGTATGATCCATTTACTGCACGGACATTATCTCATTCAGTACAAGAAGAATAGGTTAAGAATGCTTTAGAAGAGCCTGTCATGTGTCTTTTATCTCCAAAGTTTATGATCCAATTATCAGGAATGAAAATAGGATAAACAATACCTGATTTTACCATATTTAATGTGACAACAGTTGATGGAGAGTTAAGTTGACTCAGAAATCGCTTCAGATTTTAAATTTTTTCTGTGGAAAAGGCTCCAACGGATGGTGAACCAAGTGTTTCCTTATCTTCAACAAAATTTACTTGAGCTCTTATGGTTCCACCTCTTATTCCTCCCTGACCTCTAATTGGTCTTCCATGCAACTTCCAACAAGTTTCCCCAGTATCTCTGGATTACTCAAACTGAGCAATTAATTCAGCCTTCTCAACTGGTGCAATGTGAAGCATGGCATTTTTTTACTCTTTTCTTGCTGAATATAACCATAGTTTATTCTAATGAATGAAAGGGATTCTTACCAAGTATTTGAACTCGTATTTGATCATATTTAGTATTCAGACCAGCTAAAAAATTATACATTTTCTCTTTTTCTATCAATTTCTTAAATTTGGCTGCATCTGCAGGATACTCTACTTGAAAATCTTGATAGTAATCTAACTCCTTCTATAATCCATTTATTTCAGAAAAATATTGAAAAATAATCTCTCCTAATTTTGTGTCATGAACTTTATTCCGGAATTCACAAATCTAGGCGTCATTACTCATACATGAATATGTAAGAGATGCTATATTTTATATTTTTTTGTAGTGTTAAGCAACAAATATGTTTTGCCAATATAGGGTTGCATGGAATTTATTAGTCATGACATTACCAATGAACTCTCAAAGTCCTATCTATTATATTCTAAACTACCAATATCTGTTTTCTTCACTTCACCAGTAATGTAACCCTGCAATCCTCTAGATTTGATGAACAATAAACAAAATCTCGACCAAGCAAAATAATTAGTTCCGTCAAATTTTATGGGACTGATTTGTAATGAAGGATTATCAAAACTAGTAACACTCATCTTTTTTGCTTCTATCATCTTAGAATGCTGAAAATAAGAAGAAAAAATACTCAATAATGAAAAACGAATCTCCTATCCGCACCAGAAAGCAAAAAAAAGACCAAAAAAATCGAACAAATGACAAAAAAACCGGAACCAGATCTATTTCGGCTTGGCTAGGCTTGGCATTGGCTCGGACGCGAACAACTCTACTTAGGCGCGAACAGCAGAGGTCGGAGTGGTCTGGGGCGCGGAATGGCCACACCAAACTTCCCGTGCGCGGAAAAAAACAAATTGGTGCAAGGAAGGGGCTCTGTCCGATCAATGCAGTGTGACTCAGTGCGCGCCCGGAGCAACGTGGTGTACAGGAGGATCAGTCAAACCGTCTCCAGATGTGAATCGGCCATATCAGAGCGGCGACGGGCGCAGAACGGCAGACCTTCCAAACGCGCGCAGCCACGTGAAAAAAATGTCGGATAATCACAATCAAGCCGGATTTT
The DNA here is from genome assembly GCF_054855325.1 of Carica papaya. Taxonomy (NCBI): domain Eukaryota; kingdom Viridiplantae; phylum Streptophyta; class Magnoliopsida; order Brassicales; family Caricaceae; genus Carica; species Carica papaya. The sequence goes on from NC_142309.1 coordinate 27,925,595, forward strand.
TGCGGAAAGGAATTGGATTTGTCTCAATCGGGCTTTTCTAGCGGTATTCCACCATTTTTCAGGCCGAATGTGATGAAGTCGGCGGCAGGTGTGGTGGACGCGCGAGGAAACTGTGGTCATTCTGGCCGGGGTTGAGCGGCAACTCCGTCTAGGTGATGTTGGGTTTGGTTTATTTGGTAGTTGAATACCAACTTTGGCCTATTTTACTTATTTTAGGATTTTTTCAAAACTCTAAAATAGCCTTCCTTTGGCTCTGATACCATGAAGTTTTTTGGAGAAAATAAACTTTTAATTTTTATTACTTATGTTGTGTGCTTACATTTAGAAGATATATATAAATTGATTATCTTTATTCTAGTTGGACTCTAATTATAGGATATAATTATACTATTAGATCTCTAACTAATATAGTATTCTACTTAGCATGAAATCCTTATCAACACTAGTAATTATTTTTTTTCCATATTATAGGTTACAGCCCTTTGGTACTCTTGAATATATTCATTTTTTACTCTCAAGAAAAAAGAAGCCAGCACCCAGAAAAAATGATCATAAATTTCGTTTACTTCATATCCTTCAATTAATCTTCATAGAAGAAACGAGGTAAAGTGAAAAATTGGAGTTTGAACCAACACCATAAACAAGTAAAAAAACTCCACAACTCCCCTAGGTACTGCAGCTAATCCATTAAAATCCTAAGCAAATATAGATAAACATGAAAATTAAAAAAACTTGAGATTGCAATGAGAAAAATCGGAACATTTTGTCATCTCCAATGCATGATGTAAATAAGAGGCCTAAAAGATAATGACTCCTAATAGATTAGGATGTATTCTAAAGGTTTACAAAAATGATTATATTTCTATTATTATTATTAACTTTCCTATGTAAATTGGTTTTCCTCAAAGGTTCGCCCTTTTTTGTTTTGAATGTTTCTATAGAGAAGAAGATTTAATTAGGAATAAAAGGAGAAGTACATCAGCTAAGGACTAGATATCTCCCAAAAGGAAAACGATTTTGAAGTTTTCCTGTCTTGGCTCTTTACTCTTGACAGGGGTAGAAATGGTAGTATAAGCCTATATGCATATCAATATACATTCTTTTCAAGACAATTATTCATAGAGGTTAAAATTTATTAAACAGAAATGTTCTCTGTCTATGTCTTGCAAAAACCAGAATTTATCCTATTTGCTTAGTTTTTATCCTAAATTTTACCCTTTATTTCAAAAAAAATCCTAAATTTTACCCTCAAACCACTCTCCCTCACTCCCATCAGAGTCCAGAGAAGTAATTATTTCTACTGTTCAAGATTCTCAACAAAAATACGATTACTTCACATCAACTTTAAGAAGTACCAACAGCAGGGTTCTTTTACGACCATAGTTGTAACATGCTCAAAGTAGATTTCTAATTCCTTAACAACTGTAATGTGCCAGGGTTAACGTCCATCCAAATGTTCATCTATCAATAATTAAAGCATATCGGCAACCACTTCTGCAGGAAAGACCTGCATGTTCGCATCCAATACCATGCTTGCTGGTCATTTAAAAGAATAAATAAATACCCAGTAAAATAATATATACAGAAATACACCTGTCCAACATAGCCCCTAAAACAAGGCATACTGAACAGCTATGGCATTCAAGAAATAGTCATGAAACTCACAGGAAGGTCAGAAAGGACTTGACTGATAGCACTACAAGCTCCAGCAGTTGCGCCAGTCTGTATGGCATTCATAGAGACATCAATGAGGAAAAAATAGACAGCTGGCATAGGGTCCCGCACCTGAAAATTAGATATGTGGCCAAATAATTCAATTATCCAGGGAACAGAAATAAAAGAAAGAAAGAAAACCAACATTCATAAAAGAAGAAAGGAGAACATGATACATTCACAATCTTAAGTTTAACTATAAACCTATCACTCTGTCAGCAAGAGTGAAAGCTTGTGGAAATAACACTTTTTTTTAAGGCTACATAATACAGCTTGAATTCTAGAATTGTACAGATAAGTAACTACACTATCATAGGTACGTTTTGATGAGAACTGTTTAGGATGCCTCCCATTCAGGGCCCTGGCTAAACAATATGCAAAACTTCAACATGTTCAACTAAAGAATATGCGACGAAAAAGGGTGATAGGAACATGTTCTGTCATCAACGTCTATTTTTTGAAGTAATAATGAGCTGGACAATTGAATAAGTTCCAGGAATGGATCCTGTATTGATATTGTTTCTTCTTCTGAATAATTTGGTTCTTTTATGAAAGCTGACATGCATATCCTTTTTTCTCTCCAAAACAAAAAAGAAACAGCTCCATGGATGTTAGGTGCATTCTAGAAGGCTCTAACTAAGCTCTTTCACAGTTGTGAACACCGGAACCAAAACAAGAACACAACAAACATTTTTTACACCTGTACATCTAGTAAGTAATTCTCAACAAAACAAACAAGCAGATGGTTAGAACAAAAATAAAATCATAGACTATCAACATAAAACCCACATATTTCACAAACAAACCATGTATTCCTTTGAAGCAACAAACTCAACAGTCCCTCTGCAAAGCTCAGGCCTTTCATCAGCATCCCTACGCCTACCATCAGGACCCAAATTGCAATGGTAGTCTCGAGGAGTCTCATCAGTATAACCTGCAACCAGAACCGTTAATACATTAGGCATCAAAAGAGAAAGGCGCACCACTTGCACCGCATTCAATGATCTTGATGGGTGGTAAGATTTGAGATTGCTTATTCCATACTTATACACAGTTTTAAGCATTTGGTTTCAATCTTTCCATTTGGTAACATGAAGTACTGAATGTTAATTAAGTTCTTAAGTTCTAATTTTTTAAGTCCTTTTTTCTTTACCTAACAAATATCTTAACTACCCTCTTCATATCTGTTTAATTTTTTTTTAAATACATTTTTTTGAAATACATATCTGTTTAAAATTAATAATGTACATATATAATGTAAGTTATAAAATATTTGTAGTAAACATATCATTTATTGATTTCTTTACCAAAAAACAATTACTGCTTATTTTTCCAATCAGCATTTTATCTAAATGTATTCCTGTGTATTTTTTTAAACGCATACTGTTTTAAACACATTCCCAAACACCATCTTATTTGATGAACTTCAATAAGAAGACTCAAGAACGCCATTCTACAAAAGTTTGTGTTACTGTAAATTATGAAACACCAAGGCAAATAGCTAGAATATGCAAAACTTCCTATTGACAAGGTAAGTCCAATGACCTCCGAACAAATTAACAGAAGAATGACAATAACAAGATTAGTTATCAGATATAAATATATCCAACGTAGACAAAACACAAACTGGTAGAATCAAAAGAAAATGGGAAAAAAAGGCTCTACAGGTCGTTTGGTAGCAATTCATATCCTATTTACTATTTTTCTTTTAAAAAGTAATAATAAAACAAATATACAAGAGAAATAGTATAAATACAAGGAGATTGAGGAAAGCTCATTTGTGGACTTGTTCAAAGGAGTTTCGGAATCTACTAGGTAGAATCAGTCTTACTACCTTCCTTTCACAGGAGATAGGTGGCAAGATCGAATTAGAAGGAGATCCAAAATTGACCACTTTCTTGTCTTTGTACATTTGCCATGCGAAAAAAAAAAAAAAGATCTGCCATGCTCACAGCCTAGTGCAAAATATATTTTCCTCACTCAACCTCCGACCATTTTGATCTTTGTTTGGAGGCAAGCTGTGGTCAGGAAGAGTCTCTGGTGGATGGCTATGCTAGTTTCAAAATCTCAAGAAAGCCATCTCAAGTCAAATCTAGGATTAAGCAGTATAGCAAGAGTGAATTTGGAGACATGGAAGCAGTAATTAGACAACCTAGAAAGAGAGAGATTTTTATATCGGATATGGAGGAGAAACAGGGCTTGGCTAGGGTAAAGCAAGTGAACCTTGGGACCAAAGATCTAGAGCTAGTTGTCCCAAGGACGACACAACTATAAGATTCTTTCAAAACCTTGCTTTGCTGGCCAATATAAAAGACATACTTTACAGCGAAGAGCAGGGAGGCGAATGGCAATGCTTTCCAATAGTGGCATGAGAACAGCAGGAAGAAGCTTTTTTGAGAACCTAAACAAGAACCTCATTAGAATCCTTCCATTGACAGTTTGGATTTATGCTCCTTGGTGAATTGGGATGTGAATTGGATCAAGAGGCTATTTACAGAGAATGAGATTCTTTACGCTCTCGAAAGCTATAAGGGTAATAAAACCTCGGGCCCAGATGGTTTCTTCATGTTGTTTCTTCAAATGTATCAGCAAACATTAAGGAGGACTTTTGTGCAACCTTCGCAAATTTTTATAAGAACGGGACCTTCATGTGAAGTCTCAATTAAACCTTTTGGTTCTCAGTCCAAAAAATAAGGGTACCTTCAACATCGAAGATTTTAGGCCAATTAGCCTTATGATTATGTCTATAAATTTCTAGTTTCAGTTTTGCTGTAATGAAATTACTGCAGATTTTGGAAAGATGAAATGAACAAAATTCTTACCATTTAGAAGAATAGACTGAAATTATCATGCCAAAAAAATGGTACAGATATCTATGAGAAGAATAGGAAATTTTCATGGAATTTCCTAATGATTCAACAGTCCCTTAGCATTAATTTCATACTGACCATTAGCATTATTTCATACTAACCACACAAATTACAGATGAATCGCCTCCCTTGATCAATGAACTTCATGAAAGGGTTTATATAGCCTTTACATCGAGCACATCGAACAGGACCACTTTCCCCAAAGTCCACAACCTATACAACAAATCATGATTATTTATATAATAGCAAATCAAAGAAAAACTTTGGTAGTATAAAGCCACGTGGCAAAAATTTCACAATCATTAATGAATAAACAATTTGGTGAAACACTAATTATTGACTTGAAAAAAATCAATAGAAAAAAGAATTAGCCAATCAACAAGAAGCTACCAATTAGGGCCATTAAACCAACAAAGCATTGCAAAGAAAAGAAGTCCATCACGAAACTTTCTACATTAAGAGTTCACCTCAAGGCTCAAACAAAAGAAAACAAAGATTTCCTATACGCTAACAAGCCTAAGTTGAGGATCACTGTTATTAACTTTCAAGAAGAGTTTAACTTGTTCACTTTCCAGTAAAACCTACTGAAGAAGCACTAACCATGTCATAAAATATTAAAGCTTTTAAAATGGAAATCCATCTAAGTAGACGCCTAGACACAGTTTCCATCAATAACAACTAAAAGGATTCATTAATTAAAAATTAAGAACATTACTCCAATACCTAGTGGTTCATTGAACATGCAGAACATCTCATCTATAATGTAGGTTCCATTTGTTCAAGCTTATAGAAGGTGCTTCTGCAAACATTAAGCATCAAACCCCCAAAAAATACTACCTGCTGTCACTTTCCTACTTAAAATAAAATATCATTATTTTATTTTAAGTACATGAAAGAGAAATTAATCAGGGAGAGAAAAGAACAAAGTACATTAGTTGGGGATAAGCAGTCCTCTAAAATAAAGAACAAAAAGACTGAAACCGAAAATCAAGAAAGAGCCGCCGCCCCAACCTCCAAAAAATCAGACAGAACAACTACCCAACCTCTTTGCAAAATAGCCAAAAGATATCTCCATATTGCCCATACACTTTAGCCCAGAGAGAGATGAAAAAAGCCATCCTATCCCAAGAAGAAGAGGTAAAATTCGCTGTAAAAAGCCTTTAGCTTTCTCTCCAAATAAAGCACCCACAACGCAGTGAAAAGAGCTTCTATCAAGGTAACATTTCTTCCTTATTCTTCCCAGTACTATTAAGAAGAAAAGACAAAACACTCGAGAAAAGGGGAGCCACTCACTTAACACCAAAAGTGTCAAATAATCCAGCCCAAAGCCTCCAGGCCAGGTTACAAGACAAAAATAGGTGACCTAGAATTTGCCTTCCAACAGCACATACATCCAGGGACCACAGTAGGGCCACCATGCTTGAAGAAAATCAATTTTGTAGCGACTGTCAAGAATAGTTGCTCAACAAAAGCCTTAAACTCTCAAACAGTATTTACCTCCCAAGAAACATTTATCGAGAGCACATATTTTATTAGTAGGATTCTAGATAAGCAAAGAAAGAGGATTTATGGTGTAAAAACCTGAAGAGTCCATAATCCATATTCTATGATTAGGATTTAAAGAAATGTCAAAACGTTAAAGGAGGTGAAGCAAGGAGAAGCAGTCAATAGTTTCCTGGTCATTGAGGTTTCTAAGAAAAAAAAAAGTAAGAGAGAGAGAAATTTCAGGATGTTTGACCTTCGGGGCAGATAAGGAGATGAAATAAAAGGGCATTGTGACATAGGAATGGTTACAAAGGCACAGAGAATGGCTAGGCAAAGGATATTCCAGTCCAACATATGAATTATTATCATTTAAATAAAAATATATATAATTTTATTATATTCCTATACCCCTTTTGGTAGTTATAAGCCAATCAGAAACACCATTACCCATGCTATAAGAAATTCATCAGCTTCTTTAATTAGTAAATGTTGTTTAAGTTCAACACAAGTAACATGTTTACACTTCTTCCTCTATGTTTTTTTTTTAACAAAAAGAATTTAATAAAGTTGATGCAATATAGTTGTTTTAAAAAAGTAAAGAGAGCATGAAATAAATCAAAAATCTCCCATGATCGTCACAAAAAGAGAATGAAATTTCTTTCACTAAAACTCGCACTTGCAAAAGCAATAAGCAAAATTGTGGAAGCTACAAATAGAAAATTTCTTTCATGTGAACGCTCAAGTTGAAAACTTAAGCATGGTTCTACTTGCTTTCAAATCTATATGCACATTCTACTTGCTTTCAAATCTATATGCACATTATATATCCTCACATAAAAGACATTACCGATGCTAAAAGCCAAAAGTGATAGCACGAGACCTACAATGTGAGAGGGGGAGAGGAAGAGGAGGGAGGGATAACTCTACACATCTTGCAAGGCATGTCTTGTCGCACTTTCCAATCACAACTTCATCCAGAATGGTTCTCAAATTTCAATTAAAAGAATATAACATATGCCAATAAAGTGTTTTTCATCCATCTCAAGAGCACAAGAAGCAATGCTGGCTCAGACGCACCAGCTTTTGCCCAGGTAATAATATTTGTAGATCATATAGGACTAACACTCTTGATCTCTAAAACAAATCATATTATCAATAATTTTTATATATCCCTATTTGAACCATATAGAGCAAGTGAAATCAACTTCTAACATCTGGTAACAATTGCCAATCTATCAATCCATGCCAGCAAAACCCATCTCTAAAACATAGAAGACTTCTTCTAACACTAGTGCTTACATTTTTTAAGAAGACTAGTGCTTACATTTTATGTATAAGGGAAGGATGAGGGGAAGTGTTAACATATAAAGTTAAACAATGCATCTTGAAAAGTTTCTATAAAGAAATACATCTTTAAAACGATCACAAAGATAAAAAAAAAATGATATCATGCATTACTTGGATAGGTTCCTCAGATGCATGAGGAAGAGCAAAAGGTTGGACCAACAAAGCCAACTGCATCCCTGATGTAGCTAAAAGGTCAGCCGTGCATGGGATCTGTTATGCCAAAAGCAAGAGAATCATGATATTTCAACCCCTCCCAAAAGAAAAATCATGAAAAGAAAATAACTATTCATAAAACATAAGTGAATACAAAGAACCATAGCTTGTCCACAGCAAGTATAGTCACCTGATTGATGGTGCACCTCATGTAGCGTGGACTGCAGTTCCCAGTATCTCTAACAATGTAGTCACTCGTGGCAGGCTGTCAGAAGATTGCAAATCGTCAGAAAGGAACAAATAAAAGATGTCAGTCCTACAAACATTATCTATGTATTGTATGAGAGGGAAAAGAACAAAAAATAGAGAAACTGTAGATAAGATGATTATATATATATATAAACACTCAGCAAATCTGTAACAAAATCAAGCAAATTCCCTCTATCTTTCAACAGTATAACAGATAATCTACCGGAGGAGGGTTGGCTTGATTGCCATGACGTGTTTCATGAACAATTGCTGTTGAACTTGGAACAGGCCTTGGAATTTGATTAGGATCAATCTTTGACGGTGCTGCAAGAGGTGCTCCAGTATGGCTCATACCTGGTGATATAGCAGTCATGGACTGAGTTGGTAGTGGTGGAGGCATGCCAAATGCTCTCGGCGGTTGCATAGCACCAGGAATTGGAGGAGGTGGAGCAACCTGTAGAAAAGTTCAAGATATGCAGAATCCAGGATATACATCAAAAATTGAAGAGTAATTACCACCAAACTTTCAACTAAACCATTCACTAACAACTTCATAGCAACTAAAGATTAAGCAGTGTTAACAAAGGGGGAAAAGAAAGAAACAATAGGTAAACAACAAGTTTCAATGCATTCAGTGCAGTTTTATTAGTCCTGGACTTTTTCTCAAGAAGATAATTGTTTAGAATGAAGAGCAAAATCAATAAACAATTCACATCATTATCCTAATAACAGCACTGAACTGGAAGGTTCAAGTGGCTGGTCTCTTCTTTGAGAAGTTTGACAGCATGAAATCTCAATGCCAGAAAGGGTCTCTTCTTAATTTTTTTTTTTTTTTTGAGAAGGGTGCTTAATTTGAAATCCATTTTTAAAACTCTTGAACTGATGCTCCTGTCAACAAAACAAAAAATTCTTCACTTGATGAAGCCAAATGAGGGACACCCACGCTTCTCTTTTAAAAAGCCAATTGGAAGAAAGATACTCCCAAAAATCAGTAATGACTTCATGGGAAGCTTCTAGAAGAGGAATTTATCTATTTACAATTTTAAAAGACAATGGGATATTAATCAAGATTACCTTGGCAAAAAGATACCAAGTCTATAGAAATGATGGTCTTGGACCATACATCTTCAGGAAGATTAACCGAATGGTAGCTAAATACCCAGAATCATAGGTGTAGTTGGTCTATGCAAATATTAATAGCATTTTCAACTCGTTGATAAATGGTAATTAACAGTAGAAACCTCTTTTGTTTAAGAGAAATATATGGTTATCCATACTAGGCTTGTGTATAGTTAACTAAAGTCCAGTCTCGTACTTCGCTTTTGCAACTTTGCAAAATCACCCCACTGCCTCTGGAATACAAGTTTCTTATCCTATGAAGGACCACCATACGTAGATAGAGAAAACTAGGGACACTATACTTCTCAAGCACTACTGATGCAAACACTACTATTGCAAATTACATTATTCATGTCCAACTCAGTTAACGCAAGAACTTAGATATTATTCAGAAATCTCTTTACTCAAAGTGACACCCCTTTGCAATCCCAGTAGCTAAAAGCATACCAATTGAGAAATTTTTGCAAACAACACGGCTCATCCTTCTACACTTTTAATTAATAGTTAATAACAAAAAGTAAGTTTCAATAAGAAATATGGATCTCTATTAACATCAAAGTTGATCTTTATTTTCTCACATAATTAATCATCATGCATAGAATGCTCAATTTGGCTACACTGACTTCTTAGATATGTTGCTAGAAACTTCTTTGCAGGATAGAGCAATCCCGTAGGGATATTTTGTTAAGATATTTGTGTGTTGTATCTAGGAACCTAGTATATAACATTTTTGAATATCTCAGAAAGACCAAAGTTAAATGACATTTTTTGCAACTCTGGCTTTTCTATAACAAAAATTATATCCCGAATGTTCCATTTCCATCCTTGATAAAGCCAAATTTTCTCACACCTCCATAGTCCATCCTCTTCTTTTTTGTGCTTCCCATTTCTAGTTTCTAATTTCAGATGATGTTTTCTTTTTATCTCAAAAAAGTGTCAGCTATCCTCTCTCCAAAGCACTTTTGCTTTATGGGCAGCTTATGCAATTAGGAATAAAGATTCAGTTGTTATTTTCTTCTAAAATTGGAAGAAAGTTCAGAGTACCTAATCCATATATGTAATTTATAATGCCACATTCTACTAGCAGATTCAGACATTCAAAAGAAATTTAGTAGAATCAGATAAATATCATAAATTTATAGCCACTAGACAATAAGTATTAAAAATTTCCTGAATGTACCTGCTGTGGTTGCACTGACCACTGCGCTCCATAAGGAGAACCTGGAACCAACGGTCTTCCCTGAGGTGCACCAGGAAACATTGGTGGTTGTTGCATGGGAGGGCCAGGCGGTGTAGTAACCGACAAAGTTCCTAGAATAGAGTGCGCGCTCGCAGCCTGAGGAGGAGGCCGAGCTGAGGCCAGTACTGGAGGTGATACAACAGGTGGTTGGGGAGCACCACCAGAAGGAGGAAACCGAGGTCCACCTAAAACAGCCCCCGAACCAAACACTGATGGTCCATTACTGATTGGAGCACCAGGCGTGTTTGAAGTGAGCACCAGAGAACTGCCAGCCACCGGCAAAGATGAGCCAAACGTACTAGGGCGAGCACCTGGAGGAGGAGCGACTACACCAGCTTGCAAACTCGAAGATGGGAAAGGACCAGAAGATGTTGCAGGAGGAGACACAACCTGAGGCCCAACCGAAGAGGGCGGAGACCCAGTAAACGGCCTAGAACCAAAAGCGGGTGGCTGACTGAAAGGCGGACCAGTGGGTCTTCCCGGGCCTGAATTTGAGGACAACATGGATGGTAGGGATCCTGAAGGAGGAAATGCACCTCTTGGAACCGCACCAGGAGGCGGGGGAGCCCGAGACACTGGCGAAGCAGAAGGAAAACCAGGGGAAGGAGCGGAGTGAGGAAAAGGCGGTGGTTGACGGAATGGGACAGGCCTAGGACCGGGATTGGATACCGGAGGAGCGCGATTAAGATTCAAATTTTGCACATTATCGGCTAAGAAACTCGGATTTCCTTGAAAATTTGGGTTATAATTAGGTGGTGGTGGCGTTTGTTGCATACTGGTTCCTGGTCTAGGCGCCCCTGGAGGCACAGGAGCTGCCATACTCTTCAATCCTCCAATTTACCACGGCCGCCAACTAGAATAACAACACGATCCAAATCTACACGAAGAGAAACAGAAACAAGCTAAATTATCAACAAATCCACAATTACGAACTACACAAAAAAAAAAAAAAGAAATCACGTGCCAAACACAAAAGAAAGGGGCCCGAAAACCTTGATCGTTCCGAAACAATAAGATCGGATCAAACCAAAGAGAGTTCCATATTCAAAAGACGGCCAATCAAGAATAAAATAAGATTACCTAGGATCCGAGAAATGCACGGATCTCTGCGTTAACAAGCGTGGAGCTCAGATCTGGGGGCGGGGGAAGGGGATAGTAATTACCTGGACAGGGTTTAGAGTGAAGGAGAAGCTAATTTAGGGTTTTGATACCAGATGGTGAAACGAGCGAGACGAGATAATTGAATCGGAGATGAGCGGAGGAAGAAGAAGGCTGGTGTTGTAACGCTGGGGGGGGGGGGGGGGGGGGGTATGCGTGTCTCGGCCTTGTTACGTCGTATGTTTGTGCTGTGCGGGCGTATTCTTGGGATTGTAAGAACTGCGAAATCTATTACCAGTCTTTTTATGGTCAAAATTACCGTAACGGAACGTTTGGGTAAAATGGAAATAGCCTTTAAAATGTCTACTTTCCACGTTTATAAACTATATACATTTAATGGGCAAATATTATTTGAATAATAGTAATACACCGTATTTGGAAAATTTGCACATTGGGGAAAAAAATAATATACTAAAATATTGAAACAAATTATAAATTTAAAAATTAATTTGTAATAAAAATTTTAAAAATTAATAATAATATTGCACTGACAATTATTTTTACGTCTTAACGACGAACACTTTCGTCTTAACTTACCTTATCATACCCAAATACTAAAATATGATCTAATATTAGGGTTAGTAAAACTTTTTATTTAATTTTACTAAATGTTTGAGAGTAAATTTTTTTTTGTAGGTAATGATGAACTGTTATCAATCTATATAGTATTTACTGAGATTAAAGAATTTTTTTCTCTTAAATATATCCATCATTGTCGACCATCACTATTGTAACTTGATCGTTATTATCATAAAATCGCGTTAACTATTATCGGTGTTATTGTTAGTACCATCATTGTTATTAACCATCGATTATTATTTTTGTCATTTCTATCTCGTTTGTCGCTAACACTACCACCGCCATCCAATCACCTCTACCATGGCTTGAAAGTAAGGAAAAAGGATTTGAAAGAATTATTTACATCAGTTTTTGAAAGAGCAATCTAACCATGGCTTAAACTAGGATTCTGATACATACAGCCCAGCTTTTGGTTTTCAATTAATATTAGCCAAACACTATGTCCAACCGTATAGCTACAAGAACCAAGGTTTACCGGTTCCTATCCCATAAGGGAAGGTCTCCAAGATATTATATTGGTTTCCAAGCTGCCAGAACTTCTTGGAACATTTCCACCACCAGTTCTCTGTCCGCCTGCCTGAAGAAGTTATCAATTTCATCTCTAATATCATGTATCTTGCCAAAATCAAACAAGTACGTCAAGCATCCTTTCTTCAGCTTGTTTAACTGATAAAGCCAGGCTTCCTGCAACCTCTCAAGGACATTCTCTGAGTTTATGTCTTCTATGAGGCTCTCCTCACAAGCATCTTTCAGGTCTACAATGTTGTATTTGTTTGCTGCTCCCAGAAGTGCCAGCCGGTGCTTCCAAAAGTCCGCTTGCTTTATAGTTCCATACAAGTAACTGAGGAGGGCCATACAAGATTCCTGTGACATATCCTCAATGTAAATTGTGGATGATTCCTTTTCCTTGAGATCATGGTGGAACATGCTTCGGAAAACAGGTGAACTTGCAGAGAGAACTGCCTTGTGAGCTCTAAGAGTGCCCTCAGCAGTGTGAATGCTAACATCTGCATGGATGCTATCCTCAAGCATGAGAGCAAGGCATCTAAGAGTGCTTTGAGTACAGATAGATTGCACTGAACCATCACTGGGCCATACAGAACCGGCTTCTCCACCCTGAGTTTCAATTGGGAAATTTCCAAAGTATAAGAAACAAAAACGTAGTAAGGGTAAAGCATTTTTCTGAGAAAACAAGGGCAAGAAACTTTATAAGAAGCTAAACTTTCCACTTATGATTGTCACGAATTGAATTATAATCAAATTGCTTTAGGTCGTTTACCAATGACGATTATACAATTCGAACTATTTTGAATTCGCCTCAAAGATAAAATAGATAAATCTTTTAATTCTATTAAGGAGTCATTTTCAATTACTAAGGTTCATTTTTGGTTTAAAAGAAAAGAATGAGGTCTTTCTCTTTGCTTGGTCAATGGAACATTTTAAGGAACTAACATAATTTTCTTTTCCTTTTTGACAGGAAGAAACTGACAAAACCATAGGATAGAGGGGAGAGGGTTCTTAACTGCATGGTTTGATTAATACGGTCCCCCACATACACTTCTTAATTGATGAGGAAATGAATCATAAACAATTGAAGTTGATGGTCAACAGGTTCTCTGTACTGTCAATTATATGAGGTCCAATGAGTTCCACAAACATTGTGGTATTACCTTTGTTTGCTAGTTAATGGTTAATTAGAATAAGAGAGATAGCAAGCAGCAGCAATTAATAATGAGCTATACCTTAAACACACAGAATCTTAGGGCACACCAACTTCAGATTACCTCAAAATGATGAGATAAAAACAACTCACATTGACAGGATACACCTTAAGATCCAGAAACTCAACATCAATAATGATTCGTCCATGGAACAAGGAATCAACAGGCCAAACAAAATCTTCAGATGTACGCAGAAGTCTCTCATGAACTGCATCATGAACTTACAACATTATAGGCATATAGCAGATATATTCATAAAAACAGATACCACCATCTCATTCGGCCACCAAAAAACCGATAATATCATCTAAGAATTCCTAAAATTTAAGCGGCTAAGATCGTGCAATGAATATGAAACACATGTTGTAGCTGAACCTGTTTGTTAAATGCTATAACCAGAGAATGAAATACATAGAAACCTAATTTAATAGTAGGCAATTCATATACTACTACAGCAGCCTGGTTCTTGTCGTTGAAGTTTCTACAGTAAGGATGCATTCCATTAATACAAATGATTAATTAAAATTTGTAGTATGCATATCCTAATAAGAGCAAGAAATGGAAACCAAAAGGGAAAGCACTACGCAGTTCAGTTGCAGTGGAAACTTCATTCAATTTGCAGGTATAAACCACACAATCAATCATTAAAATACAATCAGCAACCTCTGCAAAACAAAACAATGCTAATACCAAAATTTATGATTCATCCAAATGACTATCTTCTGACTTTTTCACATCATAAACCGTGGAATATTCACAAGAAGTTCAAAAAGCCCACTTAACCCACTGATACCATATAATTGAAGGCAAACGTCCTTGTTAGGTACATGCCATTAGTAAGGCATGGGGCCTGCAAATATGGGTTTACTTTTAAACTGCTAAGGCCCTTTTATTTCAGTAATCAGTAGAAGCTTCTACAAACAATGAGCAAAATAGGCTTAATAATCAGCCTTCTTATATCCCTCTAACAGGGTTCCATGAATCAATTGTCATTGCTAATGAAACGTAAACTCCATTCTCCTAGTTTGGAATTCCATGAATCAATTTCTCATTTTGAATGAAACACAACCCTTATGTTACATGTTTCCCACAATTACATCTTCTAGTTTTCAGAATTCAAGAGTTATTTCTCACAGGCAGCTATTATTGGTGATTGGTAAACCAATTACAGTCTTCATTTATGACTTCCCATTGCATTCAACAAACTTCCTTTTTCCAAGTAAAAAATATGATCAGGCACTCTCTTTCTTGTACCCCGACGATTTAATCCTCCATACAAAATAGACAAGACTGCTTACTTTAAGATATGATATCCAATCCCAATTTTATTTTGCCCACATATACACCACAAGTAACTTCCTTTTTTTCTTTCCTCAAAGTTGCTTTCCACGTTACACAGAACATTAAACTCCAACAGTATTAAAACAAAAGCTCTTTTAGTTTAACTCCATGATCAAATCAACATCCCAGGGTGATAGTTACGATAAGGGATAGAGATGAAGGGATTACCGGACAAAATTATCGGTTTACGATTGCCGCCAGAACTAGAGACTCGAAGAACAAATCTTGCGATGGGAGGCTGATCTCTGCACAGCTTAGAAGTCTCTGGAAAGAGACGAATGTACATACACCGATTCCTCTCGAGAGACAGGTGCCTGATAAAAAAGCAAAGAAGCCAAAAATCAACATAGAAAGAACAACCAGTATTAACCTCACCAATAACCTATCTCTGTGTCCGCATATCATATATACACAAACATATGCATGTGCATAGTTTTTGAATATAAACGAGTGAGAGAGAGAGAAAGTTACCAGTTCCAAATACCGACCTTGAAAGGGTCGGATTTCCTGTAAGTGCCAGGGCCAAAGTTCTCGATCCTCCATTGAGCAAGTCTTGAGATAGTCTCTACTCGTGAATCCATATTCTATCTTCTTTCCCCGTCAACTGTTGGTTAGGTAGGTCTGCGTCAAACGGCCAAAGGTGAAAGAGAGAAAATGGAGGTTGAGCGAAAAGTAGGGGCTCTTAGCGCATGAATAATTGAGACTAAAAACTTCACGCTTAAGAAATTATTATTTTTTAACGATGTGAAATTATATATTTGTATACAAACTAAAATTATATAATTAAAATGTCTATTATATTTTTTATGAATTATCTTAATACTATATTCAGTTTAATACAAATATTCATGTTAATTATTTTACTTAATTTTAAAATATCATTTTAATAATTTATAATAAATATAAAATTATTAAAAATTAATTAATATCATATATTTATTCTAAATATATTTAATTTAGTAATTTATAAAATACAAAATTTTTTACTTTTTTAACTGTAAAATGCCGGAGAATATAAGTCAGAGGCAGTCGTATTTTACCGCGTTAAAATAATATGATGACATGCCGGAGGGCATTGTCGTAAATGCACCAGAGGCCGAAAGGGGAAGGCCACATCCGTTGCCTCTTCTTGTCGCCCGTGAGTCGAGACATGCTCGATCATTCACCTTCTTCCCCGATCCGATCCCCAAATCTCATTTTGGTTTTTTGCTTCTTTTCAAAAGCACTGCAACCCAGACGAACTACAGGGGTTTATCCAACCCAAGGATTACCTAACGCCGTTCTCTCCGTGGATCTCCTGTCCAAACAAATTGAAAAAAAGCACCATGGCTTCGGGTTTCAGCGGCGATGAAACTGCCCCCTTCTTCGGCTTCCTCGGAGCTGCCGCGGCTCTCGTATTCTCTTGTAAGCTCTCTTTAGTTTCCTCTTTAATTCTAATATGTGCTATTTCCTGAAAATTCTGATTCGTCTTGACGCGAAATTTTGCCGATCGCAATTTGGGGGTTATGTTATTAACGATGGCAAACGCACGATTAGTGCAGTTTTTAATATACGATCCACAATGGAATGAAGCCATTTATTACTTATCAAAAACGATTTTACCGTTTAATTTGTTAGGAGAATGAGAGATGGTTATGCGCTAGTCAGAATATACATATCTGTAGAAAATTTCATTCTAAAGGTTTAACTGGATGCATATTTCAGGTTAAACATGAGGGAACAATTTATAAATGTTATTCGTTAGTTGACAGAAATTGGTTTGTTGAAAACATGATTCAACTAGAACAAGACATGTATGTATGAATACAGCATACAAATAATGGAGGAAATAATATTTCACTGTGGAAATAGCAATGCAAGAAGCATTTTTTTCTTTTGAAACAAATAGTTTGCAGATCCTTTTAGAGTAATTTTGGTGGGTTATATTTCAGGCATGGGTGCCGCCTATGGGACCGCAAAAAGTGGGGTAGGAGTTGCCTCCATGGGAGTCATGCGGCCTGAACTTGTCATGAAGTCTATTGTACCCGTGGTTATGGCTGGAGTTTTGGGAATTTATGGGTTGATCATAGCTGTTATCATCAGTACTGGTATAAACCCAAAAGCAAAATCGTACTATCTCTTTGATGGGTATGCACACCTGTCCTCGGGTCTTGCTTGTGGGCTTGCTGGCCTCTCTGCTGGAATGGCTATTGGAATTGTTGGTGATGCTGGTGTTCGGTAAAATTTTAACATTTACCTTCTCTTTTTTTTTTGCATTCTTGTCTGTTTTAAAATTTTATTTTTGATTGCCAATTGCTAATTTGAGTTTATTACGAGAACTTATATTTGGAAAGCCCCTTTATGTTTATCTTAAGATTTCAGAGTTTTTTGGGTAATTACTATATTCACCCGAGGGAACAGGTTTCCCATTCTTTTTTAGTTGCAGTTGTAATTGTTGCTTTGGCATGCACTTAACTGAAACTTGAAGTGATTATAGATGAGACTGATAGAAAACTGTATTTTATATAATATTTCTTATGCAGTACATGTACAAAGCAACATTTGTCAATGTGATTATCCTCATATTTTCTTTGCATGTTTCCAATTAACCGGGCATTTCATTGGCTGTTTCCTCTGTCAAGTGGGCTGGTACTAATTTTCTTCATTAGCAATTAGATTTGAATCCAGAGACACACTTTTTTAAGCTTTAGCTGTTCACTCTATTATAGTCAATATTGCCTTCAACTGAATCTTTTTATGAGAGTTAACAATCTTAATTAGCAGAAGTCAGAATCATTTGCAACGATTCTGATAAATTGGTGAAAATTCCAGTCCATCTTTTGCCTCTTGGAATCATTTACTTGGCTGATACTCTCTGTTACACTGGTGTGCCTGTAAGCTATATTCCGATTGTTGTAACGGAGTATTCTTGATCTGTACACACTTGATGCTGACTGTAATGCGAACAGAATTTAAAGTGAAAGAGAATTATTGCTTTTGAATGATAATCTTCATGCATTTACTTGTGGTTTAGCTTTTGACTTCAACAGATCTGATCTTTATGTCATTCTGAAGTTCCCTTGCGAAAAAGGGTCTAACATTAAGTTGGGTAGAAAAAAACACATTGGCTTCGATGGATTGTATTTTGGTTTTGACTTGTGAAAAATAATCTGCTCTTTCCTTGAAAAGTATATCTTGGTGTCAATCTTGAGCTACATTCTCTTTTTCTTTCTTTTCTTTCAAGTTACATTTTATTCTTCTATGTGGTTGAGCTGAATTTAGATTTAATTTGGATATAATTAATAATACCAACAATTGTTTCTTTTTCTTTCTTTCTCCTCCCTTGGTAATTTTCAGCGCTAATGCTCAACAGCCTAAGCTGTTTGTGGGTATGATTCTCATTCTTATCTTTGCGGAAGCTCTTGCTCTATATGGTCTCATTGTGGGGATCATTCTATCATCCCGAGCTGGCCAATCTCGGGCAGAATGAAGAGAGCTAAAAATTCTTGTTCGTGATATCTTCTATTTGATATACAACTGGCTGGACTTGTATCATTGCTCATCGAGTGTGAGTTATATGGACCATTTTCTTGTTATTATATTTCTCAAGCTCCACCTGCTTGATGGATGAACTCTTGTATGGGGTGGATTTATAGATAGCATTATGAAATCTGTATTATTTTCTTAGCGGAGTTTCCTGTACCCTTCTTGATGACTTGCGTGATGATGGTGTATTTACTCAAATTATCTTTATGTGCTTACTCAATACAACTGGCTTTAAGTTGTGCAGCCGCTAACATTTACTTAGGATTTTCACAGGGAGAGTGATTGATTAACAAGTGCATCCATTCCTACCTCCTCTTTATCTATGAGATGTTTGGGTTTTTCAAAACTTTTGGATATTTAGAAGAAAAATATTATCTCTACTAAGACGAAGGCATAATTTGACTTGTTTAAATAGCAGCTAAGATGAAGCAGTGTCAGTAACAATGAATAGCTTATGATAAATAGATATTTGCAAGTTTGTCATTACAGGTCATTCGTGTAAAAAATCCGATCGATGACGCATACTTTCTTAGTTGGGGAGGTGTTAATATGTGACTGACTCTTAACAGTTTCTTGAAACCATGGTTTTTAACATGTTATTGATCTGGATGAGAATCAAATGCTCAGCCTCCCTCTATCTTCCATTTAGAAATCTCCCATTTGTTCACTTGAAGCTTTTTCGCCGAACTTGAATAGGGTAAGAAGTGCAGATGGTCTCTGCCAATTTTTCGGTAAGACATTTTGTTCAAGCTTCACCGTGAGCAGTTTGTTGCAATCTTAACGTGAATAGAAAGAAAAAACAATGACGGTGATGATTATGCTGATTCCAAACAATATGTATGGTATTAATACGATTCTAAACAAATAGAACTTCTAATACAAAGTATAAGCCCACTACTTATTCGACCAATTGCTTTAAAATCCTATGTCGATTAGTGTTTTAGAAATCATTAGGTAACAAATGTGCATTAAACTTTATCCCTATAACATTATGGTAAATGAATTTTGACCTATTTCTCAAAAGCATTAATTTTTGGTGCTTTTGTTATACTTAGGTCACAAGTATATAATATAGTTTTCATAATGTTAATAATTGATATTACACGTCTCAAAAAAAAATTTAATTTTAATGTGTGAAAATATTTAGTATAACAAAAAATGGAGAAAATAATAAGAAATAAAAGGCAATATTGTTTATTATTTTTAATTTTAAAATATTACTTTTATATTTGTTAAAAAATACAGTTAATAAATTTCCACTGCCTGGAAAGCAAGAGGCAACGGAGAAAGAGATGGCAGCGACGAGCTCAGCAGAGGCACCGAAGATTGTGTGGAACGAGCGGCAGAAGAGGTTCGAGACGGAAGACAAACAAGCCTACTTACAGTACGTGCCAAGATCGAATGGGAAAGTGATGGACATAGTGCACACCTATGTTCCATCCTCCAAGCGAGGCATGGGCTTGGCTTCTCATCTCTGCATCGCAGCCTTCAATCACGCCAAATCTCGCTCCATCTCCGTCATTCCCACATGCACTTATGTCTCCGTGAGTTCATTATTTCTCTTCTATAGCTAATTCGTGCTTTTTAAGCATTGAGTTTCTTCGTTTTCATCTTCTTTTGTCTTTTTTCCATTGTGTTTCTATATACTCGATCTGTAATGTGATGGCCTTGGTTTAATTTGAACTTGTGTTCTGGTTTTCTTTTCTTTTTTTTAATTTTTTAATTTTACATCTAAGTTTGAGAGGATTGTGGTCTTGTTATCAATGGAAGGAATTTTGTTAGGAACCATAAAATTGGAAACCTGGAAGGAATTTTTTTCTCCTCCTGGCTACGTATGCAAGGAGGAGAAGAGTGTAACCGTTGAAGATTGTAGACTGTCTAGAGACTCTAATTATTCAGGGGAGAAGAAAGGCGATTAAGAGAAAAAAAGAAAAGATTCCGTAACCACTAGATGACGCTGAAGAATGAAAAGAAGTAGAGGAACCATAAAACATCTAATGCAGCTAATGAGTAAGAATCCACCATATCTCTAATCCTCAAGTTTCTCTATCTGGAATAATTGGTTACAAAGTTGGATTGTGCATTCAGTAACTTATTTTGTTGCAAAAGCAGGCATTCAACCCCATAATTACTTACTACAATCTACTTTTTCTTTTTCCTGTACCCTCCGAACAATATTCTTACCAACCAATTGCTTGTTGGAACAAACTGCAAACTTGTTTCTTTTCTTCGTCAAAACTGATTATATTTATGTATTTTGATAAAAAAAAAAAAAAAAAATTGTATTACAAACAAGGCAACAAGGTGTGCTCTCTGTACAAAAAAATAGCAGGATATAACTATTTACCAATCAAAATTTCTGTTGCGGCCTAAACTATGACCATAGGTCATTAACCCAAAAAAAATCAACCCCTTAAGCCATTGTTTCCCATAAGTTAGGATTATTCTCAATGATGCTCTT
Organism: Carica papaya; assembly: GCF_054855325.1. Taxonomy (NCBI): domain Eukaryota; kingdom Viridiplantae; phylum Streptophyta; class Magnoliopsida; order Brassicales; family Caricaceae; genus Carica; species Carica papaya. The sequence continues at coordinate 27,946,556 of NC_142309.1, forward strand.
AACTGAAAATCAAAAACCTTTCTTATAAGAAGACACAGAAAGGAACATTGCAAACAGAAACTCAGATCCATGTAAACAAATAGACGACCACTAGTGTCTTCTTTTGTCCAAAAGCCTAAGGTATCTTTTGTTCCACCTTCCAAGACAATATCAAAATTTTTCCTCTTAATGACCAGATTTTTCCTATGAGAAGAAAATGACATGATATGAAGAGAAGGAACCACACTCAAAATAGATCAGGCACACAAGCAGAACATTTCTATTCTTGCTTCTTGTAATTTCTGTAAGTCTGTGAATGTCTTGATATCCATATTTGAAGAAGATATCAAAAGATCTCCTCTCCATAGGCTATTACCAATTATCTTCTGCTAGGAAAAAAAAGTTAGAAGATGAGATACTTAGCCAAGGGACACTGGGCAAAAACACAGAACACCACGAGAGAGGAGAGTGATTGAGGACCATCCCATACTTGAATGGAGTTAAGGCTTACTATAGATGCAACATTAGAAGGCAAATATCATTTGTGCCTTTGTTGTACCTTTCTTATTATTTTTCCGCTTCTCTTTGGATGATGAGGTAGCTCCTTAACTACCATATGTTATTTGGACGAGGCAAGATATCCCTTGCTGTTTGGTTGGATAATTTATCATCTTGTTTCCAGTTGATCCTTTTTTGGTGCTACAGTTTCCATGGGTCCAAAAATGGTGGTAACCTGTTTATTGCAGGAAAACTTGTATCACTTTTCACGAGTCCAAGAATAATAACAACTTCTTGTTGGACTAAGTTGTGATACCGTAATCCTACATGACAAAAATATGTTACTATTGAGCTCCATATAAAAGTTCAAGTAGCACACTACTAATAACTTGAACTTAAATTTTTAAGAGGTGGTGGTCTAGGTCCGAAAGATTATTGGATCAATGGTGCTTAGCCCGGGTCATCACGATTTAGTGGTATTAGAGCTGAGGTTTTATGTGTTATAGATGTTTTGAGTTATGACAGTCCGATGAGATTCATAATATAGGAATTTGAGATATGATCATAATATTTGAACATGTATTTTTACTAATTTTGTAAACTTAGATATTAATCTTCTTATTTATTATGCTATTGTTAAGTATAAAGATGAACAATTTGATAAGTGGCCAATGAATGTAAAAGTATTTATAAGATTCTGTTCGTGAGGATTTCGGAAACTTGTTTAAGGATGGATTGTGTAGAAGTGACATTATTTGATGATAATCATTTGGCGATAGGGAGACATAGTGCTATATTTTGGTTGAATGATGAATCATGTAGATTTGCTTATTTGGTGATGATAACAGGAGCCATACATGTTCTTAACGGAGTGTAAAATTTTATTAGAGACATAAGACAAAATAGTTTTATATTTATTTTCTATTGCTTATTTATCATTGAAATTAAAGGATAGTGTATGTGTAATATATGCAAGAATAATTAGTTGAAAAAGGTAATTGAGATGATAAATTATTTGGCAATAATCATAACAAGATATAGATATTTTTAGTGGAGTGCAAATTTTTATTTGGGGATATAGAACGTTGTGGATTATTGTTTAATTATTTATATTTGAAACTAAAAGATACCAAGTTACTCGGGAATTTTGTTGGAAAGGACAAGTTTTGATTAAAGAACTTAAGTATTGTGGTTTATTATTTATTTATTTTTGAAGTTAAAGGATGTACAGAGATATTGCATGCAATATTTGGATGACTTATGAATCGTTCAGATGTTAAAGTCTTTAGTGATAATCATGTGGTGGTATAGATTAAGTGAAAATCTTGATTAGGTGACATAATGTATCCTGAAAGCTAAAAGAGAATAATTACCGTATAACTTTATAGAAGTTGATATTAGGGATCATGTTTTGTTTTTCTACTTACTATGATAAGGTGGACATTTCAAAGAAAATTCCTAATCTTGAAGTAAACTTTTGGTGAAGTTTAACATTTTACTAAATTAATTTAATCTTAAATGATGACAGTGCTGAGTAAAATTGTTAGGAAGTGGGAAAATATTCAATGCGGGTTCCTCTGGGGTGATGATGAAGGCAATAGAAAATTCGATCTTGTGAAATGGGACAATGTAAAGAAACCATTGCATAGAAGTGGTCTTGGGGTGAGGTCAGTTGTTGAGATGAACACTGCTCTTCCAAGGAAAATGACTGTGGAGATTTATTAGAGAGGCAGGGAGACTGTGGAGATTTATTAGAGAGGCAGGGAGACTGTGGAGAAGGGTGGTGGAGGCTAGGTGAGGTAATGAGATGGGCAGGGGGAACTTAGAAATGTATACAGACCGCATGGTATGAGCTTGTGGAAAAAAATTAGCATGGGGAGTGAAAATTTTTTGATTGTACAAAATGGAAGGTGGGAAAAGGTGATAGAATTCGTTTTTGGTTGGATGGCTGGGTTGGTGTGGGTAGGTTGAAGGATCAATTTCTGAATATTTATGCCATCGCTACTTCTAGAAATATGGTGATGGTGGAGGCTTATCAGGAGGTGAATGGTAGGAGGGATTGGTCTGTGAATGTTATCAGAAACTTGAATGATTGGGAGGTCGAGGAATATGAAAAACTGTTGCTAATACTTTCACAGGTCCCACTTGAGAATGGTAATGATCAACTGATGTGGAAAATGAATAAAAACAGATTTTTCGGTGAATTTCTACAAGCATTTAACTAGTGGGGATGGCAATGAGGATGTTCTGTTCCCAGCAAAATAGATTTGAAAGACGAAGGCCCCTCCTAGAGTTGTTTTTCTTTGCTTGGGAAGCAAATAAGAATTGCATATTGACAATTGATAAGCTGAAGAGAAGGGGTATTACCATGGTTGATAGATGCTATTTATGTAAAAAAGCAGGAGGAATCTTGTAATCACATCTTTCTTTGGTGCTCTGTGGTTTTTAATATTTGGACCATGGTGAGCCTTTTGGGAATTGATTAGGTATTGTCGGGGTCGATTAGGGATGAGTTGTGTGCTTGGGCGGTCTTATGTGAAAAGAAACGTCATTTACTATTGACTCCTCTTTGTATCTTTTGGGTTGTATAGAATGAGAGAAATGCTAGAGCTTTTGAGGGTATTGAGAGAGAGGTGGATAAGATTAGAGTAGATGGATCCATGTTTTTGGTTCTACACTTTTGAGTCATGACATTAATAGGATGGAAGATTTTGGAAATGTAATTGATCACCTTATTGACTTGTAAATAATTTGTATACGGGTGGTATTCATTTGGTACTATTGTGAATAATACTTTCCTACATTTTTATTTAAAATAAAAAACAAATTGAATGATGACTTCATGAGAAATTGATGAAGCAAATTATGAACCGTTTCAATTTGGATGTCAGTCTAGTTTCATAAAGATTGAATGGAATTTTGTAGCTTGTTGTACTTTGATGAGTTGCCAAATTATTACTCGAACGCTATGTTAATTTAGCATCAATCACATCATGTACTATTGGGACTCCTTAAGTTTGGAATTGATATTGCGGTATGAAATGGTATTAGAGCATGTGCCAGTTTGGTGATTCCGACTAGTGCAATTTTAGACCTTGTAGGCCTTTGGACTGAGATTTGTGGCTATGTGATGTTGATGAGGATATCAAGGATTTGAGTGTTGAAGATTGTGATACTCAAGTCCTACGTTGAAAAAATATTTGATTATTATGTTTATATAAAGCTCAAACCGGATACTGCTAATGACTTGAACTAAAGCTTTTGAGAGCCAGTAATTTAGGTAAGAAAGATTGTTGGGTTAATGGTGCTTGGATTTGGGACGTTACCCAAGTAATTGGCAACTTGCTATTATGTTCTTATTCCATCTATCTTTTGATGCCTGATGTCATGCAAACTCTTTTTTGAAAAAACATTTTATTTGAATCATATTTTCTCCTTAAGACTTCATGTACTTCAAGGCTAAGTGATTAGATGCTTTACGTAAAATGTTGACACATTTTGAAAATTTAAAAGAACATAAGCATGCATCTAAGTATTGAGATTGCAGAAGCAAGTGATAGACTTAAGGTGACCTATTGCCAGGCTATTCATGTTGTGTTACACGCTTGAATGAAAATAAATATTTATGTGTAGTTATTGCAAGTTTTTGCAACTTTTTGAGTAGATGTGACATGAAAATCAAAACATGCCTTCTATACGGCATGTAAGATGATTGAACATTTGAATTCAACTTTGACCTGCAGTCAAGTATAATCTTCATTTCAGGAGATTTATGTGTCTCCTTTTCTGTCTAACAATCTGTTGGCGGTTTGAACTTCCAAAGGCTGGTTGATTTCATAGCTTTGATGTTGGTTTAACTTGTTATTTATCTGTTTATTAACCCAGAAGGAGGTTTAAGATTCTAGGCTGTCCATGTGGGATGAACCTCCTGATAATATCCATAAATGGCTTGTTTTTTGTTAAGATATGGACATTACTATCTATAAATTCAGGCGCATGGTACTCATCAGTACTCTAGTGCATTTCTTTCTCTGAGTTAGAATAAATATGTTTCAAACTCTCTCGTTATAATTTAAAGTTTATGAACATTACCATGTTATATAGACTTTATCTCAAAAAAAACTACTATGTTATACAGACTTTTGTCTGTAGTTATTGGAAGTGAAGATATTATGCATAATGTGACTATTCTACCAAAAAGTTTTCTTTTAGTTTAAAATGATCAATATGTAGAATGAGAACAAGTGATTGCAAAGTAGGGATAAGCTTTTTCTTTTCAGAAGTTTGGCTTGTTTATTAGAGATAGGGATCATATATCTGCTTTCACTTTTCCGTAGGCAGGAAGTAATGAGAAGACAGTTTGTGGGGGTGATAACCAGATGAATCAGTCAAATCAATTTTTGTTTTTTAAATTTGAATTTTAGGATTGAAAAAGTAGTAAGACAGCTTCAATAAGATACTAATCATCCTGTTTTTTTTTGTTTTTTTTTTTTTTTAATATTTCTTTTTCACGTAACCACCAGATTGTCTGGATGTTTAGCTCCAGCTGTTTTCACGGATATGGTTTGGCATTGGTCTGCGTGCTAATAAGATCTGCATTTATTACAAAAAAGGTTTTTACTTTGAGATTGTAGGTTGATTTCATATAGGCATATGGAACTTTCTGCATCACGCATTGCCTAGATACCTACTACTCTGACCTATCCAATTCTTTATCTTGATGTTATTTTTTTTTTGCTTTGATGTACTACTTATCCTTTAAATTATCTGGCAGGATACATTTCTTCCTCGAAACCCGTCGTGGAATTCTCTTGTTTATTCAGAAGATCTAAAATCTAATATCTAAACAGTTTCAGCAGTCAACATAATGAAGGCTGTCACTTACCTCTTCAGTTGCTTTCATTAACTGGTTTGTATAAAATGAAGATTACTCTGTGACAATAGAACAATAATTTCTGCTGTACTTCTGTAAAGTCAATTTTATGAGACATAATTTGTCACATGTAGTGGGATTTTATAGTGCCGTTTACTTCTGGACACCCTGCTTGGAACTTCGTTCATATTCGTTTTTTTCTTGACTAATCTAGCAAGTATAGGAGTCTCTTGAAAAAGAAAAGAAAGAGTGACGTAATCTATGGAAGAGGAACCAAATATTATGATGGGTATGAATGAACCCAATTTTCTGATTGGACTTTGTAATAAGAATTCAGGTTACCTAGTGAAACAATAGCGGAAGTTGGCTTCCTTTAAGAACAATCTTAGGACCTGTAGATGAGCTGTCCAACCAGTTGAGACATAGTTGACCTTGATTTCATTGAGCACTTCGACTTAAGGTATAAAATATGATTAAAATTTAGCATACTGTTGAAAATTTGGGTCGTTTTCGGTTAAGATGTTAAGATCGTCAGCTGTGTTTGATTTGCTAAGAAGATTATTAATAACCAAAGTCCTAATCATACTCTGGGTAGAACTCATATTTAATGTCATGTCTTCTAATAGAAAAAGACAAGTTTATACTATAAAATTAATCTACGTTAAGACAAAATCCAGAGAGAAAAGTTTCAAAAAGCCCCTCTTGTTCGCTTCTTCCTCAACTAATTCCAATTGGTTGTATTAGCTGTGCTTATGATTCTTCCTAAACATTTATAGTAATTGAAATTAGTCGCATCTTCCTCTACTTAATTGCTTCGATCTTTTCTTTTCGATATTGAGATTTTATTGTTTGCTGGATCTGACTTATTTTTAGATTAGAGGACTCAATTCCTAAAGCATGCACCTCAATTGTCTCTAGAATGAAAATTTGGAGGCAGATCTTTGGAGCTTAGGCAGCTTGATGCGACTGGAAGAAAAAGGATGTGTTTCCAGAGGGTACAGAGGCATAATGGCTAGTAGAGGATGATGCTGGTGGTGAACAGGGTCTCGGTATTATATATTTTCTCTTAATGAATCTGCACATTGTTTTTTGTTTTCACTTTGAAAAGGAAGTTTGTTGGTTTTCACAAATGTGATGGATGTGGGGAATTTTAAATTAGGTTTCATGAATTTGCTAAAGAACATGGCTTAGCATGGAGGGTTTCATGTTCATACTCGCCTATTTCTATGGCGCGAACTATACTGATTTATACTTCTCCTATTTTTACCGTGGAAGCTCTTCAGACAACCATTCATTTTCTCAAAATCTTCTGATTATTGCAATATCCAGTTATATCCTTTCTGTTTGATTATACCAGTAAGATCCTTTTTACACTCAAATCTTTTGGCAACACCATGTCTTGCTGAATCTCCAACAAATATTTATCAAATGTGTAAGCACTATCTTGATTCATCTTCCGGAAAGGAAGGTGGTGGCTATGCTGCACGAAGCAAACTTGATCTACCACTGGTTAGCTCACTGGAGGAGCTAAGAAGAGATATAATGATGACAGTATCTTGCTACCACTAGCGTGCTGATCTTGACTAAGTTGAAGGCTTATTAATGTCAGTTCTCATAATATCTCCTGTTTTCCTTTATGCCCAAAAAAGACTGAAATTAGAGGTGATTCCAATCTTATCTCACGATGTCTTTAATATGTTTGGTCTCCTCTGCCATTATTTGTTTACTCTCTTAACCTCTTAACTAATCGAAGGCAAAGAGAAACTAGAACCGAGGCATGCGATGGTTGAAGAGGACAATATACTCCTTCATAATAGCACTTCTTGTTCCACCATCTTCAGAGTCAATAATTCCGAACGACATGGCTCCTTGAAGCACCACAAAGTTGGACTTGTTTTGAAGGATTGAACCAACATGGAGTTGACTACATAGATACAACAATCTAGTCGTCAAGCCAGCTTTCATTTGCACTTTCAGTTTTTGGCTCTCTCCTACCAAAATACCATATCCACCAACCAGACATCAATGATACATTCTTTAGCGAGCTTTAAAAGGATGTCTAAATATGTCAACCTGAAGGCTTTGAGGATTTTAATAATCCAAATTATTTGTTTAAGTTGCACAGGGCACTGAACGATGTTATGGCTCTACAAGCATGGTACTATCAGTTTTTATCTCTATCGATCTTGTAGCAGCAAAGTGGATCACCTTATTTCTCGTTATATTTCATAGCCCCAAGACAATTTTGGTCCTCCGTGCTTGACGATATTAGTTTGACGACTTCTGATCATATTCTTTTATGTAACTCCTTTATATTAGTTAAAGGAACAAGTTGCCATGAACGATATTGGTCAGTTGCATTTCTTCTTAGGTATCTATGTTGCAAAACATAAAGATTGACTCTTCTTGGATCAGTCCAAATAGGCTCTTGATCTCTTGCAAGAAGTGGCTGAAAGTCTTACAAACCAATTGTCCTACTGTATTAACTTCGAGGAAAGTTAGCACAGGCCTCTACTTCACCTGTTGTAGATCCTATAATGTTTCAAGGTTTTTGTTCGTGCTCTACAATATTTTTCACCTTCACAAAAATCCTGATTTTCTTATGTTGTGAATAAGATTTGCCAATTAATGCACGATGATCAACTTAAGTAGTTTATTCGCTACATGCATGGCATTGTTGACTATGGTTACAATTGTTGGCCAATTCCTCTTTGCATCTTAATTGTTACTTGGATGCAAATTGGGTTTGCTTGCCCGGATTCTTGAAGTTCCAATTCAGAATATTGCTTTTTTCTCTACGGATCCAACTTGCTGTTTCAAGAGAGCAAAGAGACAAGGGATTTCTTAGCTCTGTCTCTGAAGTCAAGTACTCTGTAGTAGCCCCCCTAGTTGCTGAAATCACTTGGATCATTAATCCTCTCCATCGGCTCCAGTTTGCTCTCTCAGAAGCCTATAGTAGACAACCTGTAGTCTTCTGCGAGGACCGTGTCACATAAATAGCCTATAATTCAATTTAACATGCTTTTTCTAAGTATGTTGAACTCGATATTTATTTTGCTCATAAGCATGTCTATTCTAGAACATGTTAAACTCGTATTTTCAGCAAAGACCTTACTTCAATCATATTCGAACTCAGAAAGATTGATGGTAGATAGCCTTAAAAGTATTTTAAAATACATTTCTGAATGTTTGTGTTCAACCTAAAATAAGACTCATATATAATACGTGTGTGTGTGTGGAAAGAAACACTACTAGGACATAATAAATTTTACCATAAAATTTACACTTTTTACATAGTTTCTCTTAATCAAGTACCAAAAATTACTATGAGGCAGAAATCCTAATATTTCAACCCAACATAGCGACTCATAACTTGATTTATGACCACATGACTGGCAGAAAATAAGTGTAGATATTTCTGCCAGAAGAGAAGCCTTTTGTTCTATATGTTCCTCGACATCAAGATACCCAACCACCCAGAAGTGACATTAACAATGACATGGCCAGATAACACAGATACAACTCACTTACAGCTAATCGAACAAAATATTCCATATTTACAGGCAAATTTTTCTGTTTGCAGAGATGTTATCCTGAAACAAAATATTTCATATTTACAGGCAAATCTTTATGTTTGCAGAGATGTTACCCTGGAACAAAATAATCCATCTTCTCCACAGGTAGGTTTAACACCGATCTTTCCACCTATACAAAACACAACGGAGAATGCCAACTCATCAAATTCTACAAAGAGTCAAATCCATTTAAACTATGTTTGGCAGAAATCTAAAAAATTATCTTCATTTCTTTGGAAATTTACACTAAGTTACGTATGGAAGGTTAAAAATTGTTATAAAAAAATTAACCAAGTGTAGAGTTCTACGTGAAACTAAAATATTACATTTCAAATTGGATCAAGTTTGATGGAATCTAGAATATGAATTCCAATTTCATGTAGATTTCTATATGATGACTATTTTTATTATTTCCTATTAGAACTTCCATCAAATTTCTAAATTTGTTCTAAACATTACCTTAATTTACACTTGAAATGAATTTAATTTTTTTTATTCATTTATAAATTCACACAAAATTTGACTAGAGTTCAGAAGCACTGTTTCAATTTCACGTACAATTCAATACGTATATGTGCTTACAGCCTTGAATTTATCTCCTAATTGAATTAAGTTTAGATTTATAAATTGATTCTATAACTTTCTGAATTTATTTCAGATATAGCCATAGTCATTGTTTAGTCAAACATCAAACATTGTTTCCTATCAACTAGAAATTTGAGGATAGACAGCAATGCTGGAGACTCATCATGGAAATGAGACAGATATTTGATTTGCGAAGGCCAGGGAAAAGGTGTTTTGCTCCCATGATTTGTTTACATTCTCGCATAATTGAAAATGGATGTTCTCGCATATTTAGAGACTAGTGAAACAAGATAACCAGAAAACAGAAATGTACCTCTTCAAATGGAACGAAGACAAATGGGGTTAAACCCCTCTTATGCGAGACTGCAGGCACATCTGGGTTGTGAGTTTCATCATCTTGCCATCCTTCTACCAATTCAAGAATGTCCTCATCAGAGCTGTTTCTGACCTCACTATCATTCACACCACTTGTAACAAGTGAGAGTAAATCCATTCGGTTGTTAGCCCCTGCAGTTGTTCCTCGTACCCTATATGACAGTGTAAATCACCAACAATGGATAAAAAATTTTCACATATGTTCCCCTACTATAATTACTAAAAAAATCCTATCCTATACGACAGTGTAAATCACCAACAAAGGAGAAAAATTTTCAGATATGTTCCCCTAATATAATTATTAAAAGAATCCTAAAAAGTCTATCAGCCCCAAGATTTATTGGCATCTGCAATCAGCAGTAAGTTTAGAGAAAGAGGAACAAAAGAACAGTTCCTCGAAAAAGCACCATTCTTCACTTCCATATATTATGCAAGACACTATTAGGTGTCTTCTGGACTGTTTATGCTGGTTGCATTCTTTCCGCAGTTTACTTTTTAAGTCTTTGATAGCATGATTCAGGTTCCATGGGTTATTCCAGTTAGTACTTATAACCCCTCCCTTAACAAGTACTGCTTTTAGATACAAAGTTCATAAGGTAATATTTATTAACCAGATGCATAATTAATTGTACGGGAAAACTGAGGATTCAAAAGAAGCCAATGTTGGAAAAGGCCAATATTGGAAAGGTCCATCTTTTCAAAAGGAAAAGGAAAAGGAAAAACAGAGAGAAATACCCGGAATAAGATTACTAATGGTCACAAAAACTTAAAGAGACAGCTGTATTATACTTTCTTCTATGATGGTTTCCCCAAGGATCATTTCTTATATCAAGTTTTAATATTAGAAAAGGCCAAACATTTCGGAACTAAAAGGAATATTATTTTCCAGCTTCCATACGACATAAAACTTATTCCAAAGTTTCTGAGGCCACAAGATAGAGTACCTTAAGCGAATTCTCAACACTGTAGGACGCATGCCCGGGTACAGAATGGCAGCTTCAACCTGCAACTTAGGAGAAATCATAACTACCTTAATTTGGCCATGGAGAATATAATGGGCTTAAGAAATTTGTGACGTAGGCATCTACAATCTGACCATCCTTCACAGTTAAAGAAAAGAACTAAATACAAGTATTATTTGCAGTTCACAGAAAAATAAGTTTTTGAAGTTTCCAAAAAGAGAAACATACCTTGTCATCTAACAAAGTGTAATGGCCACTAAAAACACAGTCTGTTTTAGATGCTCGAAAGTTCATATATTTTACAACCTCCTTGACCTTTTGAGATGAGTTCTAATGAATGCATTGACAACAGAATCAAACAGAAGTCAGACTTGGAAACACAATATTGCTTAGCTAAGTATATACATCAAATTATTTGAAGATTACAACCTTGTAAAGAAATCTCCCAGATGGATAAAATCTAATGTAGCGGAAGTAGCAAACCTGCAGAAAATTTGAAGAGAAAGAAGATGTAAGAACAATTGGACAATGGCAAAAAAAGAAAAGAAAAGAAAAGAAAAGATAAGGAAAGGAAAGGAAAAAAATTCAAATAAGCTTAAGTTAGGAATTATCTGCATACAATGTGAACTGGATTGGTAATCTTCCACTCTGCAACTCCAGCTCGAATGTATGTATTTCTACTCACATATAGACCTAAGATGTGAAAGGTGAAAAGGTAAAAAAAGGGAGCATTCTATAAAAATCTCAAAGTTCAGATAAATCAAAGAAAACTCCATGATAAAGCACACTGAGCATTATCATGCCAATATAGATGTGCATTGGAAACAAAGCACAAAGCTATACTTTGAAATCAGCCTTAATGATTTGAACGCAGACTGGAATAGACAAAAAACAGAATAAAGTTCTGAATGAACATCAATTCAGACAAATCCAGGAATTAATATATGTTAAAGAACGAATTGGTTTCTGTTAGCATTCCAATCAGAATGACAGAGATTTGCTTGTAGCTTTCCAGCAAAAATAAAAGAAAAGAATAAATTTTGTTTAACCAGAAGATCATTAGAATTATATATTCTGCATAAACATGTCATTAACTATCTCAGAATTTCAGCCTCCTGATTAATCAGGAGATTGACAATAACAAGCACCTACAAAAACAAGAATGACAAACAAGTCCGAAAAATCCATGATGACCAAGAGGCAGCAATTTTTAAACTTAAAACACTGCCCTAGCAAAGTAGAGAAAATATGAAGGATTAATCTCATTTGGAGGAGGTAGATGTTATCAACACAAAGGATTCTTTTCAGACCATGTAACACCCGAAAAACTCTTTCTAGAGGGATTAAATGGAAGATACAGGGAAATAGATCATCCTCCAAAGTAGTAACAATGTTTTCTATCAACATTGGAAGACATTAGACCTACCAACAGTTTTTTTTTTCCCCTAAATGGGATGCTTCCCCCAGATCAAAGCCAAAATGAATGGACGATCATTTCAAGTTAGCTGCAAGAGGGAATTCTACATTTGAAATGTACCAGTCTGCTAGCAAGCTCTAGTAAGGAATCACACTTATGCAGACACACAGACACAGATTGTGCTCAAATTGAAAGGAAACTAGGAAATCAGATATTTTACCATCAGTACGAATTCTTGGTCTTAAAAGCCACATTTTCCTCCACGAACCATCATATTTTGACTGCAACATCTTATAGTTTTCCACCGCCCCAGAGAGCTTCATGGATAATGGCCCAGTGTTAAGCCTCAACAGTTGGTGGGCAAATGAACTAGGAAAAGGCTCACAAGCTGTACTAATCTTACCTGCCAAGCTTTTAGGCATGCATTGCGCCAAAACACAGGGTTACGAATTGTATACCTCCATTTCCGACAGACACACGATGCAGTTCCTAAATCATATGGGGTCATTCGTGCAAAGACCTGCAAATGATGTCCAATTTAAAATAAAGAGAATTAGTTGATGTGCCTTATTATGTGAAGAAAAATGCATTAGCAGAAAATGCAAATGGATTCTGCTAAAAGCATTCGGCATTGACAAGGAAAATAATAAAGCAAAGAAAAATAATAAGCATTCCAGACTTAGAAATTTAAGAAGGAAAATAATGAAGCAAAGAAAACCAAGAGAAATAAAAAGATTTTAAAGTGAGAAAGCATATTATCAAGTCTCCTCATCACTTTGATCTGTGTAAAAATAAAAGCAGTAAGAGAGTAACACCCAGGCTCAGATAAAATTTCACATTTCACTAATTTAATACCTCAAAAAGAAGCTCATCAGGCAAGGACCTGTGTATCAGTGCTGGATCAAAATAAGGTGTTCTGCTTAAACTTCCAAAAGGTGCAACAGGCCTAACATTAATTCCGTAAAGATCTAAAAGAAAAATACCCGTCAAAAAGGAAAACAAATGAAAGCGAAATCAAAATTAGGGCAAGAAAATAACAGCATATTAGAATCTGCGTACACAAAAAAGAACTGCAAAAATGAAAATAAAAACTTACCAAGCCACGGCCTCCGTGTTACAAAGTACTGCAAGGTCTTCAGCCGCAAAGCTGATTCAAGTTCAGCGGGAACTTTCAAGGTATCTGTACAAACACGATAAAGAAAAAGCAAAAAACTAAAGTACAGAAACATATACACAAAACAATCCGAAGTTCAATAACTTGTTCGAATTTAGATACTTCCAATACCAAATCCTTGTTAAAAGAATTTCAAGAATTCAGATCAGAAATTTCTAACATAATTTGATAAGTTTTGGTACCAAGATCGTAACAAGCACTAAACCAACATAAATCATCAGAATATAATCAAATCAAAAATTGAGAAACAAATTTTCTTCTTCAAAATATAAATTAAAAATCAACCGAAGACTATAACGATACCTGACCCCATGAACGGCACTCCTGTAAAGACAATCAAAGTTCCTCCTTCCCTCCTTGACGAGGGAAAAGAAAAGAAAGGACGAGAAAAATCACAGAAAATTTAATTTTCTTTTTCAAAATAAGTAATTAATTAGGACAGGGCAATTAGATAATAGGCTATTATCATGTGGGCCCATCTGGCCTCCGCTCCCCGAAAATATAGGAAAATCCTAGGGCTTACGTAATTTTCAAGAATAAATATATTATAATAAAATAATTTACGACCTCAGTTTTGCAAATATGTATGCTCTCTCCAGAATTGCCACGTGGCAAATTTAAAATTAATACTTTATTTAATGTTTTATATAATCTATTAAGTAAATTTAACAAAATATATTACATGACTATCACATTTTTCAAAATATAATGACGTAATTGCCACCTCATCAATGTTAAGCAAGAGAAATTATATGATGCATCCAGGCCTACCACATCTATTGTAGACCCAAAGAATAAACAAAATGACCTTGAGCCTTCTCTAATTTGTATTTGATTGGTTTTAAATTTTTTAATTGGAATGATTATTTCTTTATTAAATATTGAAGTAATTTCTTACCAACATATATATATATATATATGAATTTTTTGGGTACCAATACATCACGATGTATAGGATTATTAATAGTTACAATTAATTATCATATAAATGCGGTGTGATTAATTTTTGTTACTATTTTTAACCTAAGTATTTCAAGGCATCACTATCAATATATGTGGGATTACGAATTTAAATCTCATTAAAAATGTAGAGTTTATCGTTTTGCCGCATCCGATCCCCAATTCTTGTTCACCCCGGATGATCGTCTTGGGTGAATTGTGACCTCGTACGATCGTGTTGGGTGAGCAAGAGCCGCTTCGTCACAGTATTGACTTATGGGCTAACGGGTCACACTTTGGCCAATTATCCTACAAGGAGACTCCCGAGAACCAGAAGTATTGAAGGAATGGCCATAGGAATGGGTACATCATGATATCGTAAGATGTCTTGTCGATGGTTGTTGATTTATAATAATTGATTCAACGAATCAATAACTTAATTTATTTGTACATTAATAATGTTCTAATTAATTAAATTTGATCTCGTTTAACGAGTTATGATGTATTTGAACGAAACAACATTTTATTCTTGTCAGACTCCCTTAATTGAAGTATCAACAGTTGAATAAAAAATATATATAAACTAACTTTTTTTCTTAAAACAAATATTTTGAGGTGCCAATATTTTTTTGATATGTACGATAACAATTCATTATAATAGTTGCCATAATGATTTACCTGATTACATTTTGTATCACTATATTTCATTATTAATGGTTAGTGAGATTATGTATTATTTATTATCGCTGTAACTGTCATTCGACATTGTATATGACTATCTATAATTTTAAATTTTTATTTATTAAATATTGACAGATATTTAATAATTGTAATTAAAAATCATAGATAGTCGTATATAATAATAATTAATAGCCAAATATACTAATAAATTATAATAAAATATTGCATTAGAAAATTATAATAAAAGAGAATAACTACTGATAACGAAAATATAAAAATAAACTGTAGACAAAATTGATGAGAAACGCTGGTGAAGACTAATAACTATTAGTATTAGATAAGACAATAATAAACTCAATATACCGAAAATAAACAAGTAAAATTTGTCTTTTATTGAAGAAAAAACTACCTAATCTCTAACAAGTAGATTCAATAAAAAAACGATTAGTTAAGCAATAGTCAAAGGTTCGGTAGTTCTCACATCATTTTTATACACCTTTAAAAAAAGAATAATTTAAAGAAAGAATGAAGTAAATCTTAAAGACATTTTTATATAGAGATATTTGGCACAAATGTAATATCGGGATATATGACATAATTTATATATATATATATAGATGTACTCGTGTGTGTGTGTATAGATCAATTAACAAATGTAATATCATGTCGTATAACAAAATTTATTAGTCTTTATTGATCAAAAGAAGGAGCAAAAATCCAATTTCAAATAATTAATTCAACCCAAAAGAAAATTCATTAACTTTAACTCGATTTGTTCTATTCATCATCTTGTATTCTTAATTAAGAAAAACCCTAATCAAACTTCAATTATTATTTTAAGATACATAATCTTAGGTTAATTATAATGTTGTTGCTCGTGAATTCTTAGACGTATAATTCAACACCCAATAAAAGGGTGTCGTAACTCATTAGGTTGCATGGAGGTTAATGAGCTCTAATTTAATTTAAGAGAGGCTATTAGGATGGTTAATTAGTGGTTAAGTTGAATTAATCTTTCATTATCTCTTTTTTTTTTTATCAAAGAGATTTTACAAATTATATGATGGTTGGATTGTTTTTTGATAACAAAAAACATAGTTCGATTAACAACGGGTATATTTTATATCTCGAGAATGAACTATTTCGTACCCGACTACTTAAGTTTAATTCTTATTGGTAAGATTATGAAAATGAAATCTTTGGTGTGGAGAAACATGCTTTCGAAATATTAAAGGTACGATGCTGATATAACACACACACATATATATATATATACATATATGTATGTATAGTTTCAAAATTGTTGGAAAATATAGTGAATTTTAGTACTTTTGAAAATACCCTTACTAAAAAAAGTAGGATTCTAGTAAATGAGATACTAAATTATGATGATGTTGAAATGTTTTGGATGATGGAAAAGAATCTAAGAAACATGAATGATGAGACATGGGGTAAAGATTAGAGTGGTGAAATGACAAAAAGCAATCTCACTTTGGATAAGATCAACAAATTGAACTCAAAGGCATACCATGTGCTCCTCGTATTTCAAAAGCCATCCAATAATAATGACTTGGAAAAAGATGGAACATAATTTTATATATATATATATATATTCTATTCATTTATTTAAGCAAATTAATTCATGAATTTTCTTAGATATTGGAGTTTAATCACGTTTTTGGTTAAGTAATGAATTCATTTTAATTTCTGTTGCACCCTTGCGGATACATTTTACTATTGTGTAATTCTTGTTGAAGCATGTAAAATATATTACACGATTCGTTTTGTTTTATAAATTGGTGACTTATCCTGTAACGGTACAGAACTTAAAATAAAATAAATTATAAATTGAATGCGAAAAGAAAATAATAAAATTATAATTTATATTATTTACGCAATAATTTAGAATACCTAATAGGATTACGAGAATGATTTTTTTAAAAAAATAAACAAAAAATCAAAGAAATAAATAAAAAGTGAACAACTTGACATCTTATTCGTAATTCTCTTGTAGATCGGGATCTAGATTTTAATCATCTTAATCTGAAATAGTTAATGAAATAGTGAGTTATACTAATCCAGTAAGAATGTTACGCTACTTACTGATATAAAAATAAATATCGGTAAAAATTATAAAAACAAACTAATAAAACTCTTAATTTAAGTAAATTCATTTATTATAAATAAAATTATTTATTGTATACTTACCGTAGCGAGATTTTCAAAACCGACATATAGAGACAATAATACAAACAACATCATAATCTCATTTCAATTAACTATAATAATAAGTTTTCATTTTTATCTATCTACTCGTATTCATGGAGTCCATAGGAAAGTCAATGCTCATTCAGCGCACCTTACCTAACTCACCTGCTTGAGAATAAAATAAGAAAAACATATGGGGCCATTTTCAAAAAAATAGATACAAAGATAAGGAAATACACAATAAGTATAAAAAAGAAAGAGCTTACCAAATTTAATTAAGTAATTTTTCGTTTATATTTAATTTCTAATTTTACAATTTAACTATAAATCATGCAAGATAAGAAATATATGCATCGATAAAATATAATTAAATCATCTTACTAACACCAATGTATTATTATGCATTTAAAATTGTAAAATCAATCAATAAGTTCAAACATAACAAACAGTAATAAATAATCGGTTCCGACTATATTAGTAACCTGTAATTAATTATCAAAATTTTTTAAATTACGCAAAAATTCAATTTCATAATAAGGAATAAGGTGATAGATTCTTACTCGAATCGGTATCTGAAATACTAAACTTTCAGCTGTGCCTACTGGCGGTCAACAGGTCTTTTGAATTTTCATTTGAATATTAAAACAAACTTTAAGTACCTAGAAATACCTCAAAAAATTCAAAATCGGTGTTAAAAATTTTTTTTTGGCCAATTTCGGAATTCTAGCACAGCAGCACTGTCGTGCTCTGACGACGGTACTGTCGCCCGCAGTGGTGGTTTACCTCGGACTGGCTGTTTTCGGCTAATTTCAACCGATTTTATACTCGTCCCTGAAAAAAAAAATTGTTAAGGGGTCTCGGTTGGCTGAAAAAGTCGAAAAACAAAAACTCAACAATAGCGGAATTTTCAGATGTGACGACTCCACCAGCTCACCTCCGCAGTTGGATATTTTTATTTGGTCATCTTGTAGAAAACAGAATGGTGAATACAATTGTGAAAAAATTGCATGAAACGAGAATCGGAAATGGGCTCATCGGATGCGATTTTTAGTTTTTTCTGTGGCGGTACCACCAGGCTTTACCCGCAGTTTTTGGCTCATCTGTCGGTCCTTTTATTTCGATTTGGTTATTATGATGTTCAAAGTTAAATTTCGACTGAAAAATTTTTTTTTACATTTTTTGGCGGTCAGAGGTGGCTCCGGCGCGGCAGGGGGCAACGGTCGGCTACGGAGCTGGCGACTAGGGTTCGATGTAAAATGAGATATTTATGCTCGTCTCTCTTTAATCTATACTGTTCATTGTATTTGATCTCGACCGTCTGATCACGTTTTTAAAAAAAAAAATGAATTTAGACCGTTAATTGCGATTTGATTTGGACCATACGACCGCGTTTAAAGGAAAAACGAATTTGGACCGTTTATTGCATTTAATCGTGACTGTTCGATCGCGCCTGATGAGGGAACAGATTATGACCATCTACGAGCGCGGAAACAAATCCAGACCATCCAATCACGGGCACGCAGATTGACAACATGGCCTCTCGCATGACACCGAGTCAGTGTGCTTTACCACGTGGCGTGCTCCGGTTCGTCGGGACTGCTGATGAACGGTCATATGTGGCACATTTTTCCTAATTTTATCATCTACCTATTTTTCTTAATTTTTATCTTAAATAAAAATTTATAAATTTATATTTTTATATATTAATTTTGATTTTTAAAATTAATAATGGGCTAAAATTTGGTCTCGAGTATTACATATTCATTCAGTAACTTTAGTACTTGACGTTTTCAAAATAAAATTAGTACTATCAGAACAGGTGAATTCAATAATAGATATCAGGTGGCATTCTAACATTTTTTCTCCTTTCAAAACCTATTTCAAAAGTGAATTCAATACTTTTTATTTATGAATATCTGAATATGGTGAACAGTATAAAATTTTATTTCAAAGTAGAATAATTAAAATTAATTTTGATCAACTGAAATATATATTATCTATATAAAAAATATTTCATTTAAAAAAATTTATTGATATGATCCAAAAATAATTTTCTATCTATTTTATTTAGTTATTCGGTTTAACTAATAATTTATTATATGACACCACTACCAATTATTTTTCTTTATTTTTGTTATTTAATTATCCGAATTTATTATTTATTATTTATTTTTAAATATTAGTAATTTTTTTAATATTAAAATTAGACTAATCATTAAACAACCTGCCTGTCACCTGTCTACACTGAGTAAATAACATCCATGTATATATACACCTTATATCACTGGCAAGTGCCGTACGTCACCTTATTATTATTTTTATTTTCCTTATCTAAATTTATAAATCATTTTCTATTTTAAATATTTGTGGCTCTTGTGATAAATCTAAAAGGGCTATAAACTTAATCCTAATGATAAAAAAAATTCATTTAGAGCTAAAATAATATTATATTATATATATTACGTCATAATTTTTAATTGATGTAATTTGTAATTATATTAAAAACATTTATCATAATTTTCCTAATTTCCTTCCTGCCCTAATTGCAACAACAAACTATTTTTGTTCCTCCATTGAATGAAATAAATTTTAATTTTAAAAATAAATTTTATGTTTATTAATTTAATTTAGTATGAATATATAAATAAATTTTAACATCTTTTTTAATATATGCAAAACATTGATCAATTCTTTAATGATAAGGTATTGATTAACATATATATATATATTAAATTCTAATTTCACTCTATAAGTGTTTAGTTTAAGGAATTATTAGTATGCGAATGTTTAAATTAATCATAAATAATATCAATTAATTAATTTATAGTGGAATAAGAACATAATTTTTTTTTAAAATGCATAAACTAAAATAAATACCATTCACTTCTAAAAAATAAAAGTAATTTCAATTTTTTTCTCATAAAATTTCAAATTGTGCCATTAATCAATATGAGAGTGTGTCTTATGATTAATCAAAAAAGTATAACTCGTTAAATTATTGGACGATGCGATAAGTTAAATTATATAAAAAAAATGTTATATTTCATGGGTATTTACGTAAAATAACATTTTGATATTATTATAAAATTTGTGTAAAACAAGAAGAAAAAAATGATGGTAAGACATTTCAACCATTTGAAACTATATGCAAGTCTATGAATGCAATTTAATTAGGATAAGTACCAACTACATGTGGTAAGACTAGTTGGTTTCTTTTTTTCTCTTTAGGCAACTTTTGATAAAGACTTTTTTTTTTTATAGAATTTAAAAGTTTTTTTTAATTACAAATATAATAATTTTACTTTTGAAAAAAAAAAGAATCGGTGTTTAATCCACAAATATATATTTTTTTTGTACTTTCAAAATTAATTTTATTTAGTTTAATCATGCGAGTCGCTCATGATAGATCCCGATCCAATTAAAATGATCCATTTAATTAAATTCAAAATCAATTTTGTAATTAGTTATCACATCAATTGAAAGTTATCAACGTAATAATATTTATATATATAAAAAAGAAATATAAGAAAAAAATATAGCATATAAAAAATTCACTCATTCTCTCTCTCTCTCTCTCTCAAAAAGTTATGTCTGTGCGAATAAAAATAAAAGATATTTTTTTAATTATTTTTTAAAAATTTAAATTTTTACGAAAAATATTTATGTCGTTAATATTTACACGTAATTCGTTATGCATTAACATGATTGTACGTGTCGTTATGCACACTGATATTCGAAAAAATGGTTGCAAAATGAATTTGTAGATTATACGTTAATTTTATTAATTAGTAACGAACTTTGACAATAATGATTGGTAGATGATCGTGAAATTATACGGGTTGATTTTTATATAAATAATTGGTTACGAAATTTATATAGAATTTCAAATATGTATTTGTCTTTTGTAATTATTGATATGACAAAGGCAATGGGAGGAATTGGCAATTCAAGATTTTGCGCCCACAACTTTCAATTGCCATGTCCAAAGCCAAATATTTGACCAAAAGGGAATTCGAATGTGTTGAGTTGTGGAATCGAAAGGGAAGTTGTCAATTTAAATTAAACCGTCAAAATAATTTCATTTATTTTAAATTTTTTATTCTTGAAATCTTATTTTGGGTCGAATTTTTTTTTATTTTAAAAATATTTGTTTTTTATAAATATGAATTTATAATTAATAAAATTTATGGTAGTATTTATATATATATACTTTAAAAATATCCTCTTAAGTATGAAGAAGAATAATTTGAAAGAGGAGGAAAGGGCATCAAATAGTCAAATAAAGTGGGGCCTTAATTAATTACCCAAAATTAAATAAATAGTGAGTGAGTGAGTGAGTGAGTGAGATTATAAGAAGCATTCTTAGATTAGATTATGAAAATAAAATATGAAAGTTCCTCCAAATCTTAACCCACTACCACTCTATTATTCACTAATTAAATCCCTTAATACTTTAATTAATTAATAATTAAATTTAGTCATTAATATGCATATTAATGTAAGATTATGCCAACCATAATTTTATTTTTTATGTATATTTTTTTAAAATAAAGAATAAAAAAAAGTCAATAAAGACAACTAAAAAAATGCATTTTAGTAAAACAGAAGATAAAATATATTTATAATATTTGATTGTATTTATTTACTGAATTTTATTTTTATTTTATTTTTTGTAAATAAACATATTTAATTAAATGGTGAAATTAATGTTAAACCAAAATTTTATTTATTTGTAATTAAAAATAATTAATGAGATTAAAAAAAATAATTAATTGGATGTAAAAATAAAATTAAAGGCGGGTCATTTATCAAAGCAGAGTGTCAAGCTGTTTTTCTCTTGAAAGTGGTGGGACCCACCGACTAGTCTGAATAGACAGGCTATTAGTCAGCCACTCTATTATTACATTTGTTCCACACGTGCCCTATTTTCTCTCTCTACTGTTTATCTCCACGTGACATATTTCCTTTTTAATTTCTCCCTTCTTCTTCTTCTTCTTCTTCTTCTTCTTCTTCTTCACTCTCTCTTTCTTTTTCCTCTGCAACTGCTCACCCTCCTTCTCGGTAAACATGAATTATGACCTCTCACTACCAGTTATAATTTTTTCCCTATTAGTCTCCCTTCTGGCTAACGCCATAACCACCACTAAAGTTTCCCTAAACGACGACGTATCGTCGTTGTTCGACGTGGGTATCAGCTACGCGAAGCAGACTAGAAAAAACCAGTCGAGGACAACATGGGTCGGGTACTCGGACTGTGAAGTTTGGTCCGGGGATTGTTCGAGGGCGGTGCTGGAGCTTGCGAGGAGGCCGGACAACGTCAAGTGGTTGACGGGGGTTAGGAGGAGGATCCATGAGAACCCAGAGCTGGCTTTCGAGGAGTTCGAGACGAGCAAGCTTGTACGAACGGAGTTAGAAAGGTTGGGGATAGAGTACAAGTACCCGTTGGCGAAAACGGGTATTCGGGCATGGGTTGGAACGGGAGGCCCACCTTTTGTCGCTGTCAGAGCTGATATGGATGCTCTCCCTATACAGGTACCTTTCTTCTTAATTACTCCTTTTAATTTATTTCTTCTCCTCATTTATTTTGAAAGATCATCTGATGGGCTGTGTAAGTATATATAGATATACAACATGTCGATGCGAGTACGTGGGAAGTATATATGTATTTATTTTTCTTTACTTTGTCTGTGTTGGTTGATCTGTAAGTTTCGAAGTATGAGAGTTGATCAGAGTTCAAGTTTCGAGGAGAGACTGATTTAAGAAAAAAAGATTCAGGTGATTTTGAGACGATTATAAATGTCAGAGAACAATTATAAAATAACAATAATGATTTAATAATTATGTTGGCAGGAAGCAGTGGAATGGGAACATAAGAGCAAAGTGAGAGGGAAAATGCATGCTTGTGGTCACGACGCCCACGTCGCCATGCTCCTCGGCGCCGCCGCCATTCTCAAATCTCGCCAGCACCTTTTGAAGGTATTTCTCTCCTACCTAAATTACTTAGTATAAAAAACAATAGTTTATAACCATTACTTTCTCTTTATTAAAAAATGCAACATATTTGCATATAGAATCAAAATACTTTGCTTTTATATTTATAGATGTCTACAGGTCTTTGCATATATATATATATACATATATATATATATATTTTCTCTTGTATCTATAAATAGGGTATAACTATAAAAGCCTTATTTATTAATCTTTAGTTGATTCTGTCCATCTTAACCCAAAAAAGAAAAAGGGTATTCTCATTTTTCCACATCAATGGTCCCAATATATATATATATATATACATTTAATTAATAAAATATATAAATTTACCTTAAATTTTTGAAATAATAAAAAGATTTACAGAAACAAGTAGAAGCACTAAATTAGCATGTGGGGAAGACCCACAGGAAATATAATATGGACATGTGGTGTATCCAATTTACATGTGTATAATATATTCTTATTGTCTTTGTTTACATGTTTAGTCCCTTTCAATTTACCACTTTTTCCCTAAAAATTCAATTAATTCTAATTTTATTTTATTAATTAAAATTATTTTAATTTATCATAATTTTTAATTTGAAAATTATTGGTACCGATCACACGTGTGATATATTAAATTAAGAAACTTCACCGTAATTAAATAGCTCCGTGCTGTAGATTCCAATTACCAAATTAGTAAACACCTTGTCGTTTTCCGCGTATACATATACGTTCATAGATACATGCATACATACATACATACATCGATGTATAGTCCTGCATAAAGCTTTAACGTTTCAGGTAGTTGGAAACATGCCCAATTGGTAAAAGCAAACCTGTAAGTTAGGCCTTCATCATAAATATTATTGTCCATTTTGTGGGCTCTGCTATATTTGAATTCTCACCTAATATACAGGCCTAATTATGTGTGTGTGTGTGTGTATATATATATATATATATATATATAGACATGTGAGCTACTTTGCCAGATTCCTCCATATATATATATATATAAATTATTTTTAATAAAAGTTTGATGGGAATGGGAGTAGAATCATCTATCTCCCTTCCCATTTAAAAATTTAAATTTTTGTCTCGGAAACTTCTATGATTCTTGGAGCAGCGTGCTGATGGGTTGATTGTTTTTTATGCGCGTATGTATAGATTTAGAAATTTCAGGTTGATTCTTTTAATAATCTGAATCAGTGATGTATCGTAGGGGACGGTGATACTGTTGTTTCAGCCGGCAGAGGAAGCAGGAAATGGTGCAAAGAGAATGATTAGAGACGGTGCTTTAGATGATATTGAAGCTATATTTGCAGTTCACGTATCCCACGAACACCCTACAGGTGTTATTGGTTCAAGACCCGGTCCTTTACTTGCTGGTTGCGGCTTCTTCAGAGCTGTAATCAATGGAAACCCTAATCGCTCTGTTGATCCCCTTTTGGCTGCCTCCGCCGCTGTGATTAGCTTACAGGGCATCGTCTCTCGTGAAGCTAATCCCTTGGACTCCCAGGTCTCTCCCACCTCCTCCCCTCAATCTCTTTCTTTCACTTGTTTTAAAATATATTCCTAATTGATTCTATGAATGTAGGTCGTGTCTGTGACTTCATTCGACGGGGGAAACAGTCTTGATACCATGCCGGATACAGTCATTATTGGTGGTACGTTTAGGGCTTTTTCCAGCACAAGCTTCAATCTACTTCTGCGAAGAATACAAGAGGTGGGTTGCTGATGTTTTCGTAATTCTCCATGTACACACACGCACATATATATATATATATATTTGAGTTTGACGAATCAATCAATAGGTGATTGTGGAGCAAGCTAGGGTTTTCAGATGTTCGGCAACAGTTGACTTCTTTGATAAGGAGTATGCCATTTATCCACCCACCATGAATGATGAAAACATGTATGAACATGTTAAAAAGGTGGCTACACAGTTGTTGGGTCCAACAAATTTTAGAGTGGTTCAACCGATGATGGGTGCAGAGGACTTCTCCTTTTATGCCGAACAAGTCCCCGCCGCATTCTACTATATTGGTGTAAGGAACGAGACTCTGGGATCCATTCACGCCGGCCATTCCCCATATTTTATGATTGACGAACATGCTTTGCCTGTGGGTGCTGCTGTTCATGCAACTCTTGCAGAAAGATACCTAAACGAACATGGTTAACATATTAATTCACGTTAAATAGTTCTGTAACTCTCTGCTCTCTCATTCAATTGTAACCTATAACATTATTCAATGTTAAAATACTTTATATACTGGCCTCCCTTTATTTTTTTTTTTTCTGAGTACACACATTAAATATATAAATCAAGACTAATTTTTACACATGCAGGAATTGAATTCTAACAATTAAATAAGAGAATATACTCAATCAAAAACATCAATTTTGAAAATGGAGAATCAAGACATTAGTTCCAGGATCCAAATCGAATATCAGCTTCGGAAATGAGATTGCAACCTTTCGCTACTTGCAATAGCATTTTGCTCTACAATATTTGTAATTGTAGGCGACTCTTCCATTTAAGCAGTAGGTTGGCGATTGCAGCTCGTCACGCCACTACTTACGAACAATGGAATAAAGCATCCGTTCCAACTGTCATGTTCTAATGCTGCACCCAACCACAATTTTGTTTATACCTATTCTTGTTACAAAGAATCGAATATCTTTATTACAAAATTCTTTGTTACGCATAACCATACTCTTCCGATACAACTATCTTTCATGAGAAGAGAAGGATGGTCTGTGTATTGATGTGTTAAGAATTCCAATCACGAACCATACATACAAAAACTAAGTTCTCAGCTTTCTGACTAACAATCCCTAGCTTCTTTTTTGTATGGAAATTTCACCTTTTCTCTCCACATAAACATCTAGCAGCCTGAAGAGCAAAATAAGTTAGTATGATGTCAGCACCAGCACGGCGCAGACACATCAATGATTCCATCATCACTCGTTCCTCGTCGATCATTTTCAAAACTCCACCAGCCTTGATCATTGAGTACTCACCAGAAACCTGAATCCATGAAGTCAAACTAAATTCAAAATAGAGAACACAGTAAATGTGGGGGCACAGCAGAACAGTTTCAGAAATGGAAGTATTAACTAACAAACAAACATATTCAAACAAACACAAAGATCACCCAAGAAAACAAAAAGAGACATGCACCAGAAACAAGAGTCGCAATCAGCCAATCCGAATATGTACATTTTTGTGTTTTATTTTCTCAAGTAAAATTGAAGCTTGATTCCAATTTTAATAGAGTTGTTTAAGGGAATATAGAGTTAAAGCACAATTCAAGAAAATTTTTTGTAAAGAGTCAAGTTCGAGTTTGGTTTGAAGCTTGATTCCAATTTTAATAGAGTTGTTTAAGGGAATATAGAGTTAAAGTACAATTCAAGAAAAAACTTTGTAAAGAGTCAAGTTCGAACATGGACTGGCTTGAATAAGTTTGAACTTTCCAATATTTTACAAATAAAATAAATAATTAAAAAATTATATAAAATTTTAATCTAAATAATTATATATTATAGTATCAACGTAAAATATTGATAAATGTATTACATATTATATCAATAAAATACACAAATCATTTTAAATAAATGAATGCACTGGTGAATTTCTATGTCGAACACCTCCAGGCTCAAGATGAATATTTTCTCATTCTCAAAGTTTACACAAGTTCAATTTTGATTTAGTTTGAACCAAGTTTCGATCAAACTGAATTCAAACAGCTTATGATGTTTTTGGCTAGTTACATCTTAAGGAAACCCCAATTCCATTCCACTACTGTTTGACAAGCTTCCTTTTTCTCATTAACATGGATAACAGATCCTTTACATACAAGGAACTGATCCTAAAATTTAAAATGTGTATTTAATCAGACTTTTTCAAAAATAAAATATTTCTCCATATTATTCAAATCACCTTCCTGCTAATTAGTAGACAAAGTTTCCTTCTTTGTTTTTGTGCCAGAGGATATTGTAATTGGAACAAAAGGGACAAGGTCAATCCTGTGATTCACACCAGGTGTGGATGGAAAGAGAAGAGAGGTGATCTCAAAAAAGAAAATATTCGTCCAACCAAATAAAGGTTTTATTTTGCAAGCTTTGGCTCCCATGGATGAGAGTAGACACATTCTATTAGCTTTAGTTCCCATCATCTGTTAGAAACAAGAGACTATAGCCAGAAGATTGAATTATGATACTTCACTATCTATAGGACCAGAATTCCACCTGACAATGAGGTGTGCTAGAAGAGTTATTTGTGCCTGTGTCTAAACCTGATGTTAAACAGTAAGTATGAATGATGGTCATATCAACTTTTTCTTGCATTCTGATGTTAAAACAGTAACTATCATGTTTGTATCAGTCTTTTATTGCATGACAATCAACTGTTGGTTCAGTTCATTAGTATTAAATCTTCTATTTTTCCTGTTCTCTCAACAGAATCTTGAGTTGAACATGGATATGGAGATGAAAAGACTCTAGGTTTGCAATTGGAACTAGGTGAAGAAATTTTAGGCATACCTGATAGGCAGCAATTGGCAGAGGGGACTTTTCCCTGAGAAGCCTTATGATATCCAAATAAGGAAGACCAGGTTTGACCTGTGACCCAAAGAGGGGTTTCCACTTCTTTTAGTAGTACACAAAGTTATCCTGAAGGATCAAAAAAGAAAACTGAAACTTACCAAAAGTATATCAGCTCCTTCAGCTTCATCTTCACGGGCCTCAACCAAAGCCTCTCTGTAGTTTGCTGGGTTCATCTGATAACTTTTGTTTAACAAGCCAAAATTAAATACAAGAGTGTTGAAACAGTAAAATAAATAACCATTTAACAAAGAGGTTAGTGAACACCTACGTTTTTTTGTCTCCAAAACGTGGATTTGAGTCCAGGGCTTCACGGAAAGGACCATAAAATGCACTTGCATACCTTTTGACATAGGGTTACATGTTATAAAGAGTGATTGGCAGATAGTAAAATAGGATTGTATATACAGTAAGACCATTCCACCCAGTGTTAAAAACTTCAGTAGACATATATGATCAAACAGAAAAGAGATACAGGGCACGAGATAAGAATACCACAGTTCCTTGAAAAAAGATATGTGGTCAACAGGAAAACAAAGTGGTAGTTAGTGACATCGGAGAAGGAAATGCTTAATCCAAATTGCTTTTCGCCATCCTAGAATTGATTCTTTTATAGCATTTGACGTAGCAAACAATTCTCAGGCAACAATTGCAGCAGCATGTATTTGTGTAGGTGAAACTTCTTAGCAAAGAAATACATGAAATTAACAACATGGTTTATATGCATTATTGTTATTGCTACAAAGGAAAAATATATCCAAGTAAATTCCAGCATAGAACAAAATATTGTGTAGAAAAGTTAAAAGCATAAAATCATTACTTTGCAGTATATGACATGATGGAAACATGCTGAAAGCCTTCAGCATCAAGAGCAGCACGAATAGCTCCTACGCGACCGTCCATCATGTCACTAGGACTGACAACATCAGCTCCAGCTCGGGCCTGTGGGAGGTCATAGCACCAAAAGAATGAAAAATAAAAAAATCAAATGAACACGAAAACTCATCAACAAGACCTAATAATAAATATTAAAAATCTTCAAACAATGAGTTTTGCGTATAGGTATTCCCACTATAACATCAAAGTAACATGTCCATTAGCCAATTCAATTCAGTCACTAGAACCCTAAACCTCTCTGTCACTATCAATCAAAAACTCAGGGACAGAGTAGCTCCACAGGTTTTAACATGGAGAAGCAAACAGTTTGTTTAAGTTAAGTGAACTTTACACATATAAAACCTAAAATCTCCACAGTTACAAGACACGGTCACCGATTTACTTGATCTAATTTTCAAATATAATTTTCAGAAGATCAGCATACCTGGGAAACAGCTTGTTTACATAATTGAAACACCGTCTCATCATTCATAATAACTCCTACAATTAAAGAGATATATGTAGCAATGAGTACATATAAATCTACAATCATGCAAAATTATCTGATATGCAGAGAACAACCCCATCAAGAATTTTTTTTCCACCAAAAGGCAGATCATTGGCCAAAACATAAACAAATTTTAGACAAATGGAGTTCAATAAAGCAAGTTTTCTGATGTTTATTTTTCTTTTATTTTGAATAATTGTTGCATCTTCCTTGACAGAGTAATACATTCCACAACAAGTACTGAGGTCTTTGCCATGGCACATTTTGATAATACTCTTATGTCTTGATCTCACTCCACTATGTGTTTCAGGAAAGAGCAAATACATTTTACACAAAAGACTCAAAATCAGACCGCCATGTAGAGCAATGGGAAAGTCCAGATTGATGACTTGGAGGTCAGGCATCTGTATGAAGCAAAATAGATGCCAAAATAAGATTTTTGTCAACCTAGTTCACACATGGAAGCACTAGATTGGATAACCTTCTTAACAGAATCAAAGAATGAAATGTGTTCGAGATATTATCTCCATCCCTCAAGAACAAAGCGATAAGGCACCAAGAGGATGCTCTCATATCAAAAGGCTAATGATAGGCAAGAAACCAAATCTATAACCACCCGTCAGAAGCTCTTTTTTTATGCTCTTTCCAAACAGAGCGAAGGATGGAGAGGGGAGTGAGCACAAGAATTATTTCTTTACCCTTGCCTTTGCACAAACAGAGCCTCAATTCACCCTCTCTTACATCACATCATTCTTGATTTGAATAAATAAAAGTGTGATTTAGCATTCCTGCTTTAAGCTAAGCAGGGATTGACATTTTTTTTTCTTCAATGATCAAACAAATAGAAAATTTCATAAGATTCTTCCGCTACTTTCTTTTCAAGACAATAGCAGAAATAAGTGTAAAAGATCTGTGTCTCACCATCTTCTCTGACAATACCATCATGCCCATCAGATGAATATGGATCTAAAGCAACATCTGTGTAGATAACCTGATGAAAGTAAAAAGAAAACGATCAAAAGGTTGCCAAATTCCAACACCTTGAAGATACAACCTAACAAATCTACCATTTTGACTTACAAGATCAGGGAATTTGTCCTTTAGCAGCCGTATTGTTCGAGGCACCAAACCATTGTCATTAAAAGCCTCATCTCCGGCGGGAGACTAGAAAGTAAAACAAATGAAATCATTTACATTTACTAAATGCACTAAAGAAATAATAAATTCAGGGAAGGAATTGAAAACCTTCAAAGCATCAGGAACTTTCGGAAAAAGCACAATGCTGTTGACACCAACATCACGAGCCTTTGCTACCTGGTCGAAAGATTGTCATCCATAGCGTGTTATGCAATTCATAGATGAAGTACATTTAAAAATGCATGCGGAATCAATAAGGATGACTATAGGATCTATGATAAACACTTCAAATGAAAATAGGCCAATCTAAACTTTTTAGTTGCAAGCAACATTAATATAGTCACAAAAGTCCAAACTATTTAGGTTGCTCATATAATCACCTCTTCCACAAGTCCATGTCTCCATCCAAGCCGATAACATCCTGGCATGGCACCAATTGGTGTGTCCTCCTCACCTGCAAGTCTCAAAAATGTGTCATGTCAGTTAAGATACGTTACATATAGGGGAAGGGAGAAGGGAAGAGGTGAAAGGGAGAGAACGAGAAATGAATTAATGTTATGAGAAAACATAACTAATAAGAAATGTCTAAAAGACAACCAACCTTCATGAATAAAGAGTGGATATACAAAGTTTGTGGGTGATAAATTTGTTTCCTGGAACGATGCTCTCAATGCAGGGGATTTACGATTTCGACGAGGACGTCGATTAAGTGACTACAAAAAACCGACATCAATGAACAAGTTCAGAACCATCGTGAACCAGCAGCAACCCATCATTTCAAAGAACATGTCAATCAGACTTCAAATTACCGTACGGATTTCTACATATATAGAACAAAAGCTTGTTGCGAACAACAATTAGATAATGTAAAGAAAGTGTAAATGCGAAATACTTCAAACCAACCAACATATCACGAGTTTGACAATTTCAAGTTACTGAAACAATATATTAGGCACTATCGCTCAATTCAACCAAAGAGGGACATCAATTTATGTATAAATTCACTCACCAAATTTCAAGGAAGTCGAGAAAATGAATTTCAAACTATAACTAAAGAGGTTCCCAAAGGATGTTCAAGAAAAAGGCACAAAGCATCCTCATCAAGACTATGTGCATACGCTGCTGATACAAGGACAGTTGCATTCCAGCTCCAATCCAGCCGCCAAGAAAGTTAAGAAGAACGAGGAAAGGGAAAGAGAAAGTGAAAAGGAATGGAGGAGCTAGAAGAAAGGAAGTTCAAAAGAAGAGGTCAAAGTACACGGAGAGAGAGAAGCAGCACGTATTCATCAAAAGTAACTTCACATCTTTTGAGCTTATAATTCAATCTTAGTTTCAGTTAATAGACAGTCACAATTCTCTAAACCCCCCACTTCTTTCGTGTTTTCCTTTTATCAGGTAGATACCAATTTTGATCAGATAAGCAGCAAGTTTGAATGGAAACACTCACAATCGGTTGAATCACGGGAGTCCCAGCCGGAGCCGCGGGCTTAGGCGGCACGGGAGGCGCTTCGGGAATATTCCCCGCGACAACAGCGGCTTCGCATTCGGCATCGGTCATCCCTAGCTTCTTGGCGGGTCCATCGCCGGTCTGGCTCGCTCTAACGACAAAAGCACCCCGATGAGGCAACTTGGCCGTCGACGGAGCGTAACTGAAATTCAAAGTTGAAGTCGGCCTAAGACCAACGTAGTTGTTGCGGTCAAATCCCTTGAGTGCTGGAACTTTGTAAGGAGCATTAAATATCGTCGAAGCCATGATCAGAATCACTTAGGCAATTTATAGTTAAGAAAATCAAGAAGTGAAAATTTGAATGTTGAACAGAAATACAGAGGTAGAGAGAGAGAGAGTTATCGGCTGGGGAAAGAGAGAAGAACCAATTAGAAGAGAGAGATTGGATGAGTTGACAGAAAAAACTTTATATCTACCAAATCTGACATTGACCTGCTCATCCTCATCCTCATTTACATTTACTGCTGTAACGCCTTCTCTATTTGACTCCGTACTCGCTTTCTCAGCCTCTCGTTTCTTCGTCATGGATTTGATCTTTCAATTCAACTCGTCTAGCTTAATTACAGATGGAAGGTTACCTGCTAACTTGTCTCCACCCTCTTGGGTTAGGTAAAAAATTCGCCATTGATAAAATATATGGTGATGATGAATAGAAAATTAGAAAATCAAAAACATATACCAGACCGGCTTTTAAATATATATTATTAAGAAAATTTTTATTTTTATTTTTAATTATAGGTAAAATGAATAAATTTTTATTAATAAATATTTAATATTATATATTTATAATATTATTTTATATTTATTGTTAAGTTAGTTATGTTTAAATAGTAATTTAAAATTTTGATTAATGTTTACAATTCTTAATTATTTATTTATATATTTGTAAAAAAAAAATAATTCGTAAAATATTATATAGTTACGGAATGAATAAATAATTTTATATTTTTTTATGTATAAGATAGATATAAATTTATAATTTTATTGATTGAGTATACATAAAAATAAATATATTAGTATCTTCGGGAATAATTTATTATTCAAATTTTAATAATATTATTTACTATAAAATATATGACTTATATTGATTGTTTCTAATTAATTAATTAATTTTTTTATGAAATAAATTTATTTAATTACTTAAATTATGATAAATTAAGTAAAAAATAAGATAATTTATTTTTAAAATTTTGATTTAATTATTTAAGATTTTAATTTATAAAAAAATATTTATTAATGTATATATTATAAATAAAATATTTATAATTTCGACACTCAGTATATATGTAACGACCCCGAAAATTTAAAATGAAATGTGTATTAAAAATATCAAATGCGGAAGCGAAGTCAAAAAAATTCGATTAATATCCCTTACACTAAAACAAAAAACGTGCTCACAAAATATAAAAGATCAAACTAACTAAAGGAAAAACTTGAAAGTAAAAGCTACGAATGTGACTATGGAGTCTTTAGGCGTCCACTTCGTCGTCCTCCTGCGGAATGGGCTCGGAACAATGTCTTCCTGATCTGAAATGATTAAATAAGGAATGAGCTACACTAGTCCAGTAAGGACATCATGATATATCACCATCACGGAGGTAAAGTTGGGTAGAAAACACAAAAAAACCAATAGAGCATAATTTACAACAAATCTTTTTATCAATAATAAATCCTTTACCATCCACTTACCTCGGTGAAATTCATAAAACAACATACGAAAGCAATAACATTATCATCATCATGAAATTATATAAACTGTATAACATAATACTTATCACGCCTTTTGTAATTCAATCATTACACAACATATTTTCCTCATTTACCAGCCCACTAGTATCCATGGGGATCCATAGGGGTCCCGCTACCCGTTAATCCTTAACACTTGAAATCCGATTCCAGGGCCGTCCCTATACCCCGTCCGGTATGGGCGCCAAAACACATAAGGTCTCCATACCCCGTCCGGTATGAGAGACCACAATCCCGGTAGGGTTCCCTACGGACCCGGTCCGTCCACCATCTCCCAGGATATCTAATCAAGCTGACCACATTATACAATTATCAATCTACATAATCTTTCATTCTCCTTTTCCTCAGTCAGCATCATCAATTCACATACAAACAAGCAAAACAGTAATTTATGCCAAACAGACAACATACAGCATCGGTATCTCAGTCATTCAACTCATAATCAATAAAATAGTAAAATATGCACACGAAACTATAAAATGAAAACATCAAACCTCATACTGCATTTAAAACTGTAAAATAGGCCAACTAACAGTTAACCGACAAACACACTAGACTCGGGCTCCATTAGCGACCTTAAGCAATTTCACACATTCGTTGATTCAAGAAATGTCGTTTTATCATTATTGAACTTTAATACCGTGATAGGAAATAGGGTGAGGGGTCCTTACTCGTTTCGGGGTCCGAACACGGCTTCACAGTGCGCCTATAGGCTGTCCCTGATTTTCCTTAAATTTTTTCCGGGGAACTGAAACACACTACTGGTACCTACACGTGTTCCAAAAAATCCCAAATTAGGCCCAGGGCCCCTTTTTGGCCAATATCGCAATTCCGGCACGGCGGCTCCGCCGTGCTTCGGCGACGGCGATTCGCCTCGGGTTGGCTGTTTTCGGCCGAATTCGGTCACACTTGCATCGGTCCTTACGATAAAACAACCCTAGGGCCCTCGGGGGGCCAAAAAATTACGAAAAACCGAAGCTTACCAGCGGCGGTGCTCTCCGGTGAGGTTCGTGTTTTGGTGATTCATCTCCGATCAACCTGTAGAGAAAAGAATGGTGATCACAGTGATATAAAAATTGCATCAAACGGAGGCCGGGAAGGGTCTCATCGGAGGCAAAAATCGAGGAGGGGCGCGGCGACGCCGCTGGGTTTCGGCCGTGTTTTTCGGCCGTTTGGCCGGGATTTTGGCTCCGATTTGGCCACATGAGAAATCAGCATGGAAAAACGAGTCGGATGTATGAAATTTACCTCGATCGGCGGTCGAAAATCTCCCCGGTGCGGCGGCGGGTGGCGGCGGCCGGCTTCTCCGGCGTCTAGTTCATCTTCTCCGGCGAGGGCAGACGGCTAGGGTTTTTGTGGTCAGGTGTGGGGGTTCTATTTATACCCTTTTGCCTTTTGATCTTAGTCGTCCATTTTGATTTAATCTGGGCCGTCCGTTTTTTATTGAATCTGTGCCGTTCGTGCGATTGCCTCTGGGCCGTCCGTGCGCCCGCTTGATTCTGGCAGTCCGATCGCGTGTACGCGGATCGCCAACGTGGTCCGTCCCCGGTCGACCTGGTTTTACCACGTGGCAGGTCCTGGTTGGCAGGACTGCTGACTGGGTCGCTGACGTGGCTGTTGACGTAGCGTTTTTTTTTTATAAAAAAAAAACCTAATAAAAATAATTAATAATAAAATAATAATTTTTTTTTTCAAATTTCCGGGCGTTACAATATAACTTTGTAAAATAAATATAATCATCTATTTATATATCCATCTAAATAAATATGTTACTCAATTTTATAAAACTTATAAAAAAATTTAAAACATTGATCTTCATTTAAAAAACTTACATATATATATATATATCAATTTCATATGCATGTAAATAAAAAAATGGACATATGTCTTTGCAATACTTATTATATCATTTTTTAAAATAAAATTTTATAGATTTTGTATCTAATCAAATGAGTTTAATAATGATGGGAAAATAAATATATAGGAAGATTAAATTATTTTTTGCAAAATTGAATTTGAGTAACAAAATTGCTTGAGTTTATTTAGTTTAAAAACTTATAATCATTTTTTAATTTATGTAAATAATTAAAGAAAAAAATATTTAATTATTTCAAAGTATAATATTTAGTATATGAACCTTCGCCGTCCATGTTACTATCTTTTTCATTACGACTATCTTAATTCATTCAATATTCATAATAATTATTTACCATAAAAGTAATATTAATGCTCGAAACTTTATGGTAAATTGTACTTCTTTATTTAGTTAATCTAACATGTGAGATTAATTTTTAATTTAAAATAATTATTTTCTACATACATGTACGTAGCTTTGAAAATATGACGAAAATTGATATTCTTTTTGTCAATAAGGCGATATCTTAATTATTGATATTGCGCTAAATGTAACAGTTAAATATGTAATAACTTTTGAAAAAATAAATAAATAAATTGTTTAACTTGTACATGTACACTTTGTTATATTCAACGTATACTTACTAGCATAAAAGAAAAAATAACATAACAAATTAGTCACGTTTGGTCGAATAGTTAGTGTCAGTCATCTTCATAAGTGATCGGAGTTATGGAGTTTGAGCTCAATAAAATTTACTTTAAAAAAAAATAATAATAATTAACTAAATAAGAAAGCACAAATTACCATAAAGTCTCGAACATTAATATTACTTTTATGGTAAACATGTGAGATTAATTTTTAATTTAAAATAATTATTTTTTATATACATACATATATGTAGCTTTGAAAATATGACGTAAATTGATATTCTCTTTGCTAATAAGGCAATGTCTTAATTATTAATATTGCACTAAATGTAACAGTTAAATACGTAATAATTTTTTTTTATAAAAAATTTAAATAAATTGTGTAACTTGTACATCTACATTTGGTTATGTTCAACGTATATTTACTAACATAAAAGAGAAAATAACATAACAAATTAGTCACGTTTAGTCGAATAGTTAGTGCCAATCATCTTCATAAGTGATCGGAGTTATGAAATTTGAGCTCAATGAAATTTACTTAAAAAAAAATTAATGATTAACTAAATAAAGAATCACAATTTACCATAAAGTCTCGAACATTAATATTACTTTTATGGTAAACACGTGATTCACATACATGTATGTAGCTTTGAAAATACGACGGAAATTGATATTCTATTTGCTAATAAGGCGATATCTTAATTATTGATATTGCAATAAATGTAATAGTCAAATATGTAATAATTTTTCAAAATTTTTTTAAAAATAAATTGTATAAATTTGTACATCTACATTTAGTTATGTTCAACGTATACTTACTAACATAAAAAAAAAAAACATAATAAATTAGTCACGTTTGATCGGATAGTTAGTGCCGGTCATCTTCATAAGTGATCGGAGTTATGGAGTTTGAGTTTAATGGAATTTACTTTAAAATAAAATGAAAAAGAATGTTTACCTTAAAACCGAGACGACAACGTTTTCAAAGTGGGTATTATCACTTGTTCTCCCTTAAACCCAGACTCAGCCTCGGTACCTGCCCAATTACTGTAGCAGTCGGGTCTTTTGCCGTTCACCCAACTATTTTCGTTTACTCAGGCCCGGTGGCTTCAGCCATATTTTACACAGGACTGTGTCGGCGCCACTCCTTCTCTTGCTTCTTCACCCAAAACCCTAACTCTTTTCCTTGGCCTCAGTAGCCAGAGGTCCCCGTCGACATATTCTCCTCCTTCCATCCGTCCTCTTATTTCATATCAATGTTCTTGTTCTCCATCCCCACTGAATCCCAACCACTCCCGCTGAATTCTCTTTCTCCTTAAACCCTCCTTTAGAGTAGCTCATTATCTATCTGAGTATTCTTCATTTCCCAGGTAAGCGAAAGCAAGCCGCGTCTTCATCTTCTATCCTTCTGCGGCACTAGCAGTTCTCAAGGAGAAATTGCAGTGATAATTTCGGAGTTTTCTTATCAAAGTTCAAACGCTCACGGCCACTTAGTTGCCGCTACTCCGCTGCCGATTTCGCATCCGGCTCGAGACCAGGCCGTGGTAAGAGTCTAATCTCTTTAATTTTGTTTTACTATTTCTTGACCGGACGTTAGAAACCCTACACTTGACATTTTACACTGATTGACGAGAAATGACTTGTGTTGGATATTGATCAACAGATTAAAGGGGAACGCGCTGACTTTAGCTCATGGAGAGATCTAGATCGAGGAGGAACTACTACTACGATCAGGACTATGACGGGGATAACATGAGTAGGACCAAACCTCGTTACAACCACCACTGTCCGCCTAGTGCACACCGGCATCGTGGCAACAGTAACAGCGGTAGCGGCAACAACCGCCCTTCGAAGCCACAACAGGATTCGTCCCTGATGGTGACCACTAGTTACCGCATTCTCTGTCACGACATGAAAGCTGGTGGGGTGATTGGCAAGTCCGGGTCGATCATCAAGTCAATCAGGCAGCACACGGGTGCGTGGATCAACGTGCACGAGCTGATCCCGGGGGATGCGGAGAGAATCATCGAGATTTCTGACACCCGTCGCCGTGACCCGGAGGGGAGAATGCCGGCATTCTCTCCTGCGCAGGAAGCCTTGTTCTTGATACACGATAGGATTCTAGAGAGCGATGCACAGTTTGGATATGGTGGTGGGGAGGAGGAGGAGGACTATGGTGGGGTTAGACCAGGAGGGGGTAGGGTGGCCACGAGGTTGGTGGTGTCAAGGATGCATGTTGGATGTTTGTTGGGGAAAGGAGGAAAAATTATCGAGCAAATGAGAATTGGGACCAAGACCCAGATAAGGATTTTGCCTAGGGACCATAATTTGCCTCGCTGTGTATCAATGTCAGAAGAGATTGTTCAGGTCTGCAATTGCTTTGCATTGTGTTACCTACATAGGAAGAGGTTTTTTTCCCCTTTGTTGCGTGAATTTTGGTTTGACTGGTTTCGTGAAATATGCGTTTTGATTTGCTTAAATGAAAAAACCACTTTGATTGCATGACCTTTTGGAGGATTGCGCCGTCTAAATTTTTGTTTAATGAGAAGAGCTTGTTGGATAGCGAAGAAGCTTCGATAATAATATAATGCTTATAGTGAGCTCTTGGGTTGTGTTTTTTATTTTAAAGAGCTCGCGAGCTCTCTAAAAAAGTACTCTTACCCATGAACTAGTAAAAGATAATTTTGTTCCTATCTAATCGTTTCTATTCTTTTGCAAAACATTTAGTACGGTTTATAAGTGCGTGGTATCAAAATAATTCAAAACTTATTTGAAAAATATATTTAGTTTATATGCCATTAAAGAGCTTCTAAGCAAGCTAGAAGTTTTCCAAAATAAGGTGAACTAAACACCCTTTAAGTATGAGGCGTTAATATGCCATCTGGTAGCTATGTTCAGTGATTGAAGTTCCTGTTTGATTTGCTTATTTTTGTAGTGTCACTATTAAGCCGAGCAGATAATCTGGGTTTAAATCTTTTAAATTTAAAGACTGATTGCAAACATGAAATTTTCCCTCTCAATTACAAGTGGCAAGATTAGTACTTGCTCATCCCTTTTGATCTTATTAGGAGTCAAGGGCTTGAAAATGAGCTTGGCAGTTAATGGCATTTAACATCCCATGGGAAACATGGTGTCATTGTGAAGCTGCTAACACGTCCAGAAACTTTAGTTGTGGACTTGCACGTGTATCCTGTATTTTATTGTCTTCCTGAAGATTGTTATATTATGGACCTAAACATTCTCATCCCATCAAAAATTTGTTATTAATTTGTCATTTACTTGAACATTTATTATCTTCAGTATCAAAAATCAAGGATTGCGATACTGACTACAATATTATGAGCATGAATTTTATTTTTCTTTTGTTTCTCTGAAAATATATCTTGACCATCGATTTTAGCATTTCTCAGTTCTAACTTCATTTTGGTCATACTCTTTTGCCTCCATTAACTGCCTGGATCTTTTGTACGGTGCAAATTGCTATTTCTATGATCATCTTGTGTGTCTTTGGAGTGTACCTATTTTCTGTCTTGTGTATGTGTGCATGCGTGTATATATATATATATATATATATATATATATATATATATCTGACTTTGGTTTCAACAAATGTAGATCTGATGATGTAAAACTGTTAGTTGCCATCATTAGTGCTTCTTGCTCAATGCTTGCTCTCACCTACCTATTGTTACATTTGATTTTCCTTAAAAGCTTTAGAATGAACATTGGAAAAGTTAGACCTGTCACGTGCTATGCAACATTATCTTTTCCCAATTTATTGACTTGCTTAGAGGTTAGTTCTTTCCAGGTTCCTTCCTAGAGTTTACCAAATTTTGTTGAATATCATTCACTTGCAAAGATGCTTCAAAAACATCTGGAAGGAGATTATCTATACTTTGTGTTGTGTGTTTCTTTTTGTTGAAATCACGTGCTAAGCAAATTTGGATGTATTGTCTATTTATGAGTTGTCTGCATTCCCAAAAGTGGGTTGTCCAGATTTTTCTTTTTTGAATAATGTACCCCTCATTCACGACAGTTAGAATTTTTGTTGGCTGTTCTCCTTCCATTGCTATTGATGGGTTTCTTGTTTTTGTATTTCATTCTTTTGCGAGGATGTCTCATTCTCCTATCTTGTACTTTCTTCTCTTGGTCTTGGTAAATTCTTCTTTTATGAAAAAAAAGGTGTATGCTCCATTGTACGGATATGTTCTCCCTACTGATATCTAGAAATAGTGATGCCTGATATGAACATGTGAAAATTTAGCTGATACAGTGAAATGCTTTAAGAATAGAGCATCAGGTTCGTTCTTTTTGCTTTCTTTTCCTTGCTATTGGAATTAAAATTGCTTTAGTTTTTGATGGTGTGGTCTGCCCTGTTAGATTGTCGGTGACGTGAATGCTGTGAAAAATGCTATAGCAATTATTTCATCACGGTTGAAGGAGAGTCAGCATCGTGATCGCAGTCATTTCCATGGGCGAGTACATTCACCAGAGCGGTTTTTCCCTCCAGACGATGATTATATTCCTCATGTAAACAATTCATCACGTAGAACATCTGTTGAAGGAGCAACCTTTGGGTCACGGTTTTCTGGAAACAATTATAGAAGCAATAGCTATGCTTCACGTCATTCAGGTCATATAATTGAAGCTGGGACCGGTCCCATTGTTGATAATGTTCAGCCCCCTTATGGTGAGGACCTTGTGTTTCGTATACTTTGCCCAAATGACAAGGTTGATAGTGTTGTTGGCGAGTCACAAGGTATGTTAGATCTGCTTCAAAATGAAATTGGTGTTGATGTCAAGGTTGCTGATCCAGTGGCTGGGTTAGATGAAAAGATAATCGTAATTTCTTCTGAAGAGGTATTTGCGGCTTCTATATTTCTATGTGGTATAGTTGGTATGCTGTTTTTAATTCTTCCCATGTAGCTGTTCTTCTGTACTAAATAAACTATTTTAGCCATGAGATGAGATTTTTAAGATTAATCCCTTTCTAGCTAATGGGTTACTTCTAACTATTTCTGAAGTAAATTTGAACATACTATAGTTGGACAAGAAATTTTTTAGGTAAAATTGAGTAAAGTTCTATATCTCTAATAAATGTCTACCTTATTTCTGTGTTTAGGCTCCTGACGATGAACTGTTTCCAGCTCAAGAAGCTCTCCTACATATCCAAACTCGAATTGTTGATCTCTTTCAAGATAAAGATAACATCGTAACCACTAGATTGCTTGTCCCTTCCAGTGAGATTGCGTGTCTGGAGGGAAGAGATGGATCATTATCTGAAATGAGAAGATTAACCGGCGCAAACATACAGATCTTGCCAAGGGAAGAACTTCCTGCATGTGTATCTGGGATTGATGAGATTGTACAGGTTTGTCACTTAATATAGCTGAATGATTGTCTGTGAGACATGGATAGTTAACTGGATACTTCAAATTGTTTTTGAAATAAATGCTTGGTGCTTCAAATTGATGCTCTCCTTTGGTGGATTCAAGAATTAACATAGATTCTAAGATTAGAGCATCATGTTTTGTGCATAATTAGAGGATAGTTTCCCTTGCATTTTTGTTTTGACTGTTAAATTTTAGTCTAATAGCAATTGTGATGAAACATATGACACGCCGTCATCTTCCTTTGTTGTTGCTGCTTGGAAATATTGGAAATGTCATTAATCACTTAATTAACCTGTAAATATCATGTATACGGGTGGTATCCCGTTGGTACCATTGTGAATAATACTTTTCTATACTTTATTTCAAAAAAAAAATTGCTGCTTGGAAATATTTCCCATACAAGACACGGAAATGGTTCAGAATCTGGCTGGGTCTAGCTTGTATAAAGAGCCTGACAAATAGTATGCATTCCCCCCTTATTCTCATTTCTGAATTACGTTTATTATGCTGTTCAGATTGTGGGTGAGATAAAAGCAGCTAGAGATGCACTTGTTGAGCTGACGTCAAGGTTACGGAGTTACTTCTATAAGGAGTTCTTCCAGAAGGATAGTATGCCATCTGCACCTGGCCCTTCGGGTGGTTCTCTAGGAGTGGAAATAGCATCATCAAATAGTATAAATTCAGCTCGTGAAGGTCACCCCGGTGTTGATCCTCTTACCATGACAGTACATCCAATAAAGGTGGTTCTTGTTGGCATCTATGTTGCTAATTTCATTTTTCTCTAGTAAGATAGTGGATGCTGCCATTGCTTTCCGTTGCCCTGTCTACTTCTATTCTCTGGAATTGGAATATACTGGTGGCTAGAAGTACAACTTGGATTCTTGTTTTTACTGATAGAAATGCTGAATGAATTAAGCAAAATACTAATCTCTCTCTCTCTATTTCTCTAGATATATATGTATGTATTTCCTTGGTGTTTCTAATAAAGAAATGTTGAAGTATAACTGATTCAGTAACCACCCTGGTCATTGTGATTATACTATTTGTAGATGGTGCAGCATTTTGGCTCAGTCCTTTTCCTAGTTTAAGAATTTGATTCTAATTTTGTAGGAAATTGGAGAACCTGAAACAGTTAAGCATGGTGAAAGTGAGCGCCGTGAAGATACGCCAAGTACAGTGAATAGGTAAAATTTTTCTGCCTTATTTTGTGGAATTAAAACAAATACAACTTATGTTAGTTGTTCTAAGGTCTTCTACTCAATGGTCTTTATTTTTTCATTTTTT
Source organism: Carica papaya (assembly GCF_054855325.1). NCBI lineage: Eukaryota > Viridiplantae > Streptophyta > Magnoliopsida > Brassicales > Caricaceae > Carica > Carica papaya. The sequence continues at coordinate 27,989,353 of NC_142309.1, forward strand.
TGCTAGAATTCCTGTGCCCCTTGTAACTAGGAGTACACTTGAAGTTGTCATACCAGAGCATGCTGTTCCGAAGCTCATTACCAAATCGAAAAACAAACTTGCACAGATTAGTGAGGTGAGCATACTTCTGCAGCCAACTTTTTTTAATGCTATGTGATATTCTTCTTTTAACCTATTTTACGGAAGCAGTTGTCTGGGGCCAATGTGACTCTAGTGGAAGACAAAAATGAGGTAACACAAAAGACAATTCAAATATCAGGCACTCCTGAGCAGGCTGAGAGAGCCCAAAGTTTGCTTCAAGGCTTTATTTTGAGCAGTAAGTTTTCTGCACATCTACGCATTTGTATATGCATGCATATTTTCTTATTTATCTTGTCTCCTTATCAATGGAAATCCTTTTTTAGCACAAGAAGATGGACCTTAAGCCAGTTTGAGAAATGCATGGACTATATCAACATCGGGCTGGATATGGAGGAACAACCATTTTTCTTTTTCTCTTGACGCAGCAATAAGCGGTTTACTGAATATACTATGGCAGCTTCTGTATGGGTTCAGTCAGAGGATGGTTGGTTTGTCTTCCCTTGGCTGCAGTTTTAAATCACAAATGTTCACAGGAAAGAGTTCTGCTGTAAATAAAACATTGGGAGCTCTGTTCTTAGTTTCTATTTGAATTGTCTAGTAGTCTTGTATGAACATGAAATGCAGTTCAATGTCATGTTCTTTTTGTCTATCAATATTTTCTTTGCCTCTCCAAACTTGAATTGTTTCTTGGTAAACTTTTATTATAGGTTATCATAACGTATAAAAGCCCACAAGAGAGATTAAGTCGTAATAAACCATTGGGAGTAAGCTCAGAACATGAGAGCCCAAATGAGGGCTTAGACTCCATTGAACGAAAACACTGCTATAGTCCTAAGACCAAAACCTTATTATAGTACATCTTAAACAATTGGGATCAAACTTGTAGTATGGAAGCCATAAGAGGCATGTTGGCCATTGAGCTAAAACTCTCAACTCCAAATTTGAACTTGTAGAACTATTGATTTTTCGGTCATTCAAACAATTTTTTGTCTCTAATGAAGCGAAGATAATATTTGGTTCAAATGTATGTCTTGTGAAAATGAGATATATATAGCTACATATCACTCTTTATAAAATCCAAATCTTATTTTTCTAGCATATTTGCTTTTGTCTTTAGGTGTTAATGTGTGTACTATTAAGATACCTATATTAAAGCATTGGAGTACATGAAGCTGAACTATAGGTTATTTGGCAAGTTTTTTTCCATCCCTAGGCAGAAAAACCCACAATCAATTTATCAAGGAACTAATGAATAAAATGTAAATCTTTTACATGGCTGGGCACTCCCTTGTTGCCAATATCAATATATACTATACACTGTTTATTTCAAAAAATAAATAAAATCAAAGACTGATTTTCACCTAAAAGAAATGCAACAAGAAATCTTTATGATGCAGAATAGGAAGGACCTAAAATGAACATATATCAATAATATATATTAATTTAATTGTAGCCTTTTAGTGTTATGAAGGTAGCTAGTTTATCTAGGTATTATTAATTACAGGCTTATTTTAGTATGAATCTATTATTTCCTATCTAATTAGATACTGTTCAGTTATTTTTCTATTATGGGTTAGTTAAATTATTTAGATTACTTCCTATGTCTTAGATTTCCTACTTTCTTAGTGCTTTCTATTTAACTTATTTCCTATTTACTAAGTTTTCTACATTTTCTATTTCTGTTATATTTCAGTGCCTATAGATAAGATACCCTAACTTAGTTAGTAGGTACACTATTTATTGTTATTATTTAAAGACAAATATTGCTTTGATCCTTGAGATTCCAGATTTCTCTCTTTCTCTCTTGTTCTTCAATTTTCCCTCTAAAGTCTTACCTCATATCCCCTCTATCTATCTAGTATTCTATTCTTTTTTTTTTTCCATATATTTCTCTATTTCTTTAGATTGAAGGATAATTGTGGTTCTAACATTATCTGCTCTACATTAGTTGGTATCAGAGCCTAAACTCGATTCATTGCTGTCATAGTTTACTCATTTCAAAATACAATCCTACTCCTGCCAAAAAGAAAGAGAAAGCACTAACATATTGAACAACCATTAGCAGCAATAGGAGAGAGAAGACAACATTGGTTGGGTAGTGTAATCTTTAGCCACCATTGGGAGGTGGTTGGTACAACCCCTTCGATTGGCTTCAGAGGGATCTGATTTGCGCCACCAAGTTTGAACAGTCACTGACTTCGAAAACGGCAATGCTATCTGCGTGCAATTATTCTTACGGCTATTTTGTTGGAACCAATCCTTCATGCTACCAGGCGTATGCCAAGACCATATCTGAAACCACCGCCTCTAGACATCTCATTCGTTGGAAGATCATTGCCAGAGACTCGCAAAAAGGAGTGCGTGACACCATGCATCGGCCAGTGCACTTGTTCTTTGTTATCTGAAGTCTTTTGTTGGCTAGTTCAAGTCGGTTTGACTTGATTCAGGTGGACTTTTTTGGTTCTGCCACGTTTAAACTTGTTCTTTGTATTTTCAAACTGATTTTCGAGGTTTTCATGTGTGCTCTTTTAACTTGTTGAGGTTAATTGGTTGAATTCTTGTCCATATTCATTTTTCGGCAAGTTGATAATGGAGATAAAATTTGCTGGGAGTTGAAGGAATTCTGAATTGATAAATATGAGTACAAGTAATCGTGTTATTATAGCTACATCCTATCGGTATATGGTTAAATTACAAAGGATGATCTATGAGATAATTTATGCTAACTTTTTGGTCAATATGGATATGTGGAGCAAATAAAAATTAGTCTAATTTCTAGGTTGCAAGCTTTTGTGACTTATGAATTTTGTAAAGATGTTATTTGAGCTCAGCATTCTCTTAAAGAATATTGCTTAATATGATAGGTATTATCAAATGGAAGTTTAATATTATTTTTCAATATCTTGTTTTGACATCTGCCACAGAGTAAACCACTGCCTATTAGACCTTCAACTATTTCTACCATAGAGGCCAATGATAGAAAATAACTTCCTTCGAACACAACGTACAACTTTCATTATACTTTACTCTCTAAAGAACAATTTTTATTAAAATTTCAAAAGGTGCGGAGTTGGAATCCCATGCTAACTAAGGATTCTTGTGGTTTTGGAGGATCCAACTATATGAGACCAGGAACGAAGAGTTTTCCTCCATTTTTCGACTCGACTCTTTCAAATGTTGGTTTTAAGAATGAGTGATTGCCCTTCTTTTATCCTTACTGCTTAACTTGAGAGTGGACAACTAATGCATTCAACTTATTGAACAAAGTTCTATAGTTGGTCCGAGACCCCTAGATCTTGAAGGTGTCCTTGGGCCGATCTCATAGTTCCTACAGTGTGGAGACGATGAGTCGGTTAATGGATTTTCCTTCATTTTGGCGCATTTCGCTCAAAGGGTTGAAGAAAGATAGTGCATCAAACTGTTTGTAAGGGCCAACTTGATCCTTTTCCCCATCCCAGACGAGGGAACCCTAGTAGAGGCACCGAGATAAAAAGATATTGAATATTCATTTATGCAAGAATCTAACATATTTGAAACTTTAATAGAACACGAAGAAGAAGAGAAGGATGAAAGGTGAATGAATTGGCGACTGATCAAAATCTTGTGGAAGTGCTGCAACCTCATGATCAAGAATCGGCTAACAATATCAAAGGTTTGTGTGCAAAATCTCTTGGAGATGTTGCAATCTCTTGATCAAGAATTGACTAATGATATCAAAGGTATGTGCATATGCAATAATTGATATAGTAGGAGATATTGTGGATGAGGTTGTTATTCTTGTTGATCAAGTTGAGTTTTTTAGTGATCGGTCTCACAATTTATTTATAAGTAACGATATCATTGAGATTAAAAATGATGTTTTTGTTGATTTTAAGAAGAAAGGGGTTCCACTTGAAGATATTGCTCTGCATTCTTTGGCTCTTAATAACAAAAAGGAAAATTTGGTTGTTTTTCCTTTTATGAATTTTGTCATTTTTAATTGGTTCAATATAACTTTGAAATCCTTGATTCTGGAAGCATTCGTGTTTTCTCATTACAATTTCAAGTTCCGCAAATTTGATGCGGAACGTAAGATCAACAATGTTATCCAAACCCACAGATACACAATGGATATGGAACCCAAGATTAACTTGTCATCCGAACCCATATTGTACCCTTAGTATAAAAACTTAATCTTTAAACAAACCTTCCTTATTTAACAACAATCAACTTGTGATTAGAAGTAAGGTAATTGGGATAGAAGATAAGTGAATTGATTAAAACACCACAAAAATATCTTGATAAGTTGAAATCAATTCAAGAAAAAAGAGTTGATTAAAATGCTACAAGAAAATCTTAATAAGTTGAACTTAATCCTCCATGCAACAAAAAGGTTGAAGAAACCTTCAAGAAGCAATCTAGCTGCTGGCTGCATTTTGAATAACTTTATTGATTCCTTGAATGAATGAAAAACAAATACAATGAGGCCTATTTACAGAGATAGGCCATGAGACTCCTAAAAGAAATAGGACTCCTAACTATAATGCTTATCTTAAAGACCATAATTTCCACATGCTAAATTACATGATAAGGACTCTTTACTCTTGGACTAAAGAAGAACCAAAATGCAAGGACTCTTTAATTAAATCATAACTCCCACATGACATATGATTTGTTAGTCTTTATGATGTTGAGGGGGAAAAACAGACCATATCTTTTATAGAAGAGTGGACGACAATGACTCCAAATTTGATAAGATTGTGTTGCTTGTAGATGATATGAAAACCAACCATGTTTTAGTAGAATAAGAACTGTTACTCCTTATCAATTTAGGGCCGAAACTGTCCATGATCTGTGGGATAAAGCTCCTTAGTGATTGGCCTCCATGTAGGATAATGACTCCTTCATAATCAGCTTCCATGTAGAGCAAGGACTCTTTAAAGAGTAAGGACTCTTCGAAGATTGGTTTCCATGACTTGTCAAAGAATAAGGATGCTTAATAATCAACTTGGAAGAGTCCAACATTGGGCTGCAACTTTTAGGAGAGTTTGGCTGAGAGTCCATAAGTTGTAGGAGAGGAATTGACCGCCTTTTCCCTTGGCTCAATGGATTCGGCCTCCATCTTTCCATGGGCCCCCAAATCTGGCCCAAGCTTTCATTCTTCATTAATCCATTCTTGAACATAAGCTCGAAAGGCTTGCTTGAGTTTCTTGGCTCATGATCTTGTGATTGATCCACTTGACATAATGATATTCTTTTCATGTGGCCCAAGTCCATCTTGAATTATGTCCATCCTGTACTTGTCTCCATGTGGTCCATATGGCGATAAAGACTCCTATATTTTCTGATTGGCGATTTGATCTTCATCACTTAAATTGTTAGAAAACTAAGTTCCAACTTTGACATTATTTCTAGTTCAACATTTTAAAATTCTATATTGAGTTCTTACCAAGTGGTGGAGAATGATGCAGAACAGAAAGGACCTAAAATAGGCATATTTCTATAATAATAGATATTTATTCAACTGTAATATTTATATATTATTAAGGGAGCTAGTTTGTTTAGGAATCATTAACTATAGGCTTGTTTTAGTATGGGAATGTTGTTTCCTATTTACCTAGGATGTTATTTAGTTATTTTTCTGTTATAGGTTAGTTAATTATTTAGATTATTTTCCTATTTCCTAGATGTCCTATTTTCCTAGTTCTTTTTGTTTTATTTAGTTTTCAATTTACTAGGTTTTTTAAATTTTCTATTTTTGATTTTATTTTGGTGCCGAGTTTATTATTCACGATTATTATTCAAATATTAAAATATTACTTTGATCCTTGTTATTAGAGATCTCCCTCTTTCTTTCTTGTTCTTCTATTCTCCCTTTAAAGTTTTCACCTCCTATTTCGCTTTATCTATCTAGTCTTCTATTCTCTTCGTCATATATTCTCTCTATTTCTTTACATTGTTGGATAATTGTGGTTTTACTATACTTGTCCTGCCTCACTTTACTTTTCCATCTCCATGTTTTTTTCTTTTCCTCTATATTATGTAGCTTGTCTAGAGCTTTTGGAGGAAAAAGTTAAGGCTGTATAGATTAAGGAAAAAAGTTAGGGCTGAGGGAAAAATGATTGCAACATATTGATTCCTCTGACGATGATGTGGATTATCTGGAAAAAAAGAAACCTTAGAGTTTTTTAGGGAAAGGAGAATTTGGTGTATAGACGGAGAGATAGGTGGTTATATTTTTTTGGGAATATGTTATTCGGGCATGACATGATGAGTGGTGAAGATTTTGGGATTTTCATTGATACCCCAATTAGAATGTAGATTTATGGTACATGGACGGTACCCCCTTTGGTACTATGTTTATAATACCATATTTACACTTTTTATTTTTTTAAAAAAGAGATAGATGGATACATTATTTTGGAACTAGTTTATTAGACCATGACATTATTAGAGATGATGATTTTAGGAATGTCATTGATACACTAATTTTTTTGTAAATCTCTTATGCATGGGTGGTACCCCATTTTTTTTTTGGGTACCTTGTTAATATATATGCATCACACTTTTTATCTCAAATAAAAAAATTATGTTGCTTTATTTAAAAATAAAAATTATGTAGCTTGTCAGTTCACTATTGTGGTCTGGACCAAAGGCAAATGCACTCTCTGCAAATGGAGATCTAGAAAAAAAAGAGGAGAGAAGGCGGGGGGGGGGGGGGGGGGGGGGGGGGGGTGTTCAAAGCAAGCACTCTCAACTGTGGAGATGAATTCGTCTACTAGCAAGGAGATTGATGATGAATGGTGACGTGATGGGGAGGCTTCTTGGGTACCTCTTGCAAATGAGGAAGAAGAAGATTCGAGTCACAAAGAAGAAGCTTATGACAACCGCCAAGAGGAAGCAACATGAAGTTAGTTTTTTTGTGGTAGAAGAAAATCCGAGATCTAGTTTTTTTTTGGGGGGTTGTTAAAGGAGACACTCTATACAGGGGAGATGAATTTGTACAATGGCAAAGAGACAGATCTAGTTTTTTTTTTTTTTGGGTGGGGGGGTTTTAAAGGAGACACTCTATACAGGGGAGATGAATTTGTACAATGGCAAAGAGATCGATGATGAATGCTATGGTGATAAGGAGGCTTCTTGGCACTTCTTGCAAAAGTGGAAGAAGATCCGAGTCACCAAGAAGAAGGTTGTGATGACTACCAAGACTAAGCGACATTGAAGGTATGTCTTTTTGTGGTAGCCTGGTTTTTTTTGTTATTCTCCTTAACTGTTTCACTACTTTTTTTTATCTATGGAATGTTGCTTATTTGAAGATTAAAACGTTATTGTTTTAATTTCTTTTAGTTCACCCATTAATATATTTAGGTCTTTTACTGTTTGTTTGAAATGTCAGTAAAACACCTGTGAAGTTCTCTCATTTTTTTGTTTTGTGATTTATGTCCAGGTGAATTAGTTCTTATTTTTTCCTTTTGCTCTGGTTTCTTTAGTTTGTTTCTATTCTTAAGTTTAAAGATTTCTCTTATTGCTTAAATCTAAAGGTGGTTATTCTTATTTGGTTGTTATTATTGTTATTTTTCCTTTGGTTCATACATCTTCTTTATGATTTGGTTTCTTCTCTTAGATTTTGAGGTTTGCATGTTTTGCGAAGTGGGTTGGGTTCATTTGTGTTGGCTTTGGTTTTCGGTTAATAGGATCTTAAGTATCATATTGTGCTAGGTATGACGGGATTTCTTCTTTCTTTTTTCTCTATTGGACTTTCAAAGAGTGTGAGACTTTTGCCCTAAGGCAAAAATCGGTTGATTTTTATAGGGTAAATTACCAATTCAGTCCCGGAATTATGAATTATGTTGTAATTAATTTCAAAATATTTTTTTGCTACAATTTGATTCTTTAACTTACAACATTATCGATGATTCTTTGCTGAATTTTATTTACATAAATAGCACATGTTTTCATGTCCTTGTTGGCATAGATAATGACTTAAAAAATTTAAAGTTTTTGTTTAGGCTAGGAATTAAAAAATATAAAGTTTGTTGCGGGTCTCTTCTGTTTGTTATTGTTGTCTTGTATGACTTAAAAGAATAAAATTTATTTTTATTAGAAGGTTATAAGGTTAATGGTAAGTTATTTTTGTTATAAATTTTAAACCCAATAGGAGACAAAATATGGTAAAATAGAAAGAGTTTTGTCAAAAACTTTCACAGTTATATAAAAATTTACCAATTGAAAGAGCTTTAAGGACTAAACTGTGATTAAAAGCAACAAAAGTTTTAGAATCAAATTGTAACGTAGCAAATAGTTAAGAATTAAAATGGTAATTTACCTATAGTCATGTATAGGTAAAAGTCATTGATGACGAGAAAGATAGCTTGCTGGTGACTTTTATTTAGGATTTTGATGGAGGACACTTTTATAGCTATACAATCAGTAGCATGGGTGCATGAATTTAGCGTAGTTTAAGGTAGAAAGAAAAAGACTAGAAGGGGCAGAGAAGAAAGAGAAAAAGTGAGGAAAAAGAGAGAAAAAAGAGGGAGAAAGAAAAAGAAAATGGTTGAAGAAAAGAAGAGAGATCAAAATTTTGAGATGAAGTGCATGAAATTTTGTCTGCTTGTTATATGATCTTCATTACATCAAATGGCTGTATATAGGCAAAAAAAGAGAGTGTGGAGAGCCAATAATGATCGAAGGTGGGGATTGCAGATTGGAGGTTGGCCTGAGATGCGGCTGTGCAGAAGTATGAGATTGAGAGAGCCAGCAGCTGGGAGAATATGTAGCAGCGAGTGGCACGCTGGAGTTTTGTGGTGGGGCTTCAGGGAGTTAAGACTAAGGTCTTTTGGGGTCAGTTATACGGGCGGTCCTCTCACTTCCTGAAACTGTCATATGGGTTTGGGGTTGTTTAGTTGTAATATTTTGGGTATTTGATGAAGGAACTCTTAGCTCTGATCCTAACTAATTTTTTTTTTAAAAATAAAAAGTGTGAAGTATATTAATTAAAAGCACCAAGGGGATGCTGTCCATATACAAGAAATTTACAAGTGGGTCAGTATATCTACAATGACCCTTAGATTCTCAATGCTATAAAGGTCATGTCCTAACACCATGGAACCAAAATAATGTAACCATTTATTTCTAAATTTGTTAAGAAGTTCTTCCTTCCCGTCAAAACCCTATTGTTTCTCTCTTTTCAAACCACCCAAATTATGGTCAAAGGTATAAGATGGTATAAACCCTTATCCTTACAAACCCCTTCCCAGGCTAACAATTCATTCCTCACCGTACCAGCCATGACTCAAATGATGCCTAGAAGGCCGTAGGCTAAACACCAGAGGCTGTAAGTTAACAGACACCATAAAAGAATGTGATTGTTGGTCTCAGCATCACATTTTCACGAAGAGTATCTGTTGACGAAAACCATCTCCCTTTTCATTAAGTTGTCAATTGTCAAAATACGCTCTTTGACATCTTCCCGAGCAAAAAAAGAGACATAAGGCGGCGCTTTTGTTTTTCATACCATTCTGGTCGAGAAAATGGGTGCGTCATTCACCTTGTGCCCTGCCAAATGCTTGTAGTAAGAATTGACAGAGAACAAACCATTTTTCTTCAACTCCCAGATTAACTTGTCAGCATTATTGTTAAGGGTAACGTTTGCAAGAAACTGTAAAAGGCTTTCGTACTCATTTAGTTCCCAGTCCTGCAGGTGTCTTGACATATCCACAGACCACACACTACTGTTGTAAACCTCTGTAACAAGCATATCCTTTTTTTGGGCAATGTTGAATATCGTAGGAAATCTGGATATTAAGCTTTCATTCCCGCACCATTTATCCTGCGAGAAACGAATTTTATTGCTTCTGCCAATTTTCCACTTCATTCAGTCCAGGCCATTAGACTGCTGTTGGATAATACTTTCCTATGTAGCTCTGATCCTAACTAATGTAGGACAAGTTAGGTTAATTTTCCTATTTAGGAATTCAAAGGTAAAAATCTAGACATCACTCCTAGGATTTTTAAACATTACGTTTAAGAAGTCTTAATCATTATATTTAAAGCTTTGGTTGTATCACAAAATCAGAAAATTGAGAAACTTTCAAAGTATTTTGTTGAATAAATAAAATCATTCTTAAAATTGAAATTATAAAGATGTTTATAATATTTTATAGATAACATTTCCTAAATAGGATTATGTTAAGTAATACTAATACTATAGGGTTAGGAAATAATGATACTAATATAAATAGGAAAACTAAATTCTAAAAAGAATAAAATCTTAAAATTACTATAAAAATTAATATGCTCCTAATTTTTTCAAGTACTCATAAATGGTACAATAGATTTATATTTAAAGAGAATAACAATTTCAATTTGTTTGAGAATGTAGACTTAACCCATTCTGTAAATGGTACAATAGATTTATATTTAAAGAGAATAACAATTTCAATTTGTTTGAGAATGTAGACTTAACCCATTCTGCTATAATCAACTCCCGTGAAAACTGGTGACATTAATTTTGACTTTCTTGGTGATATCGAAGGGATCATCTCAATTATTTTATAGTGATAGGGGAGATCGTTTACCTTCCAGCCTTTTTTTTAAAAAAATAAAAAGTGTAGATAATATATTAACATGGTACCAAACAACCAGGAGAACTGCACAAAAGCTTTACAATGTAGTTAGTGAGTCAATGATATGCCCAAAATCCACATCAGTAATCATGTCACATCACTAATCATCTACCTTCCAGCCTTGATATCTACCTAGAGGAGTAGCATGATTTCTACCCAGAGATGTAGGTACTCTACCATCTTGTCTGACTAGTGGTTCATGGATTAAAGTTTCTTTTCTAGATGGAGGTCTTGGATTTCAAGGGATGACTAAGAGATCATCCTCAAGTTGATCCTCATCATAGAAGCGATTGAAATCTAAATTCAGAGACAGACTTACAGTAGGGGGAAATTCTGCAGGTTGTTTACGATCTTCACTAGCCTCAGAAAATGTATTAAATGGGTAGTGGATCTTAACTGGTCCTGTAGAATAAGAATAGGTTGCCAAATAGAGGAATCTCCTATTGCTATAGAGTGGGTTCTGTAACAGAGGAATGTTCCATTACCATAGGTTGTTTGCAATAAATTTCTTGGAGTCAGCAAATTGCTTAGATACTTGAATTTAACAAATTGCTCAGATAGTTGTTACACAGTTCTCTTAGAATTAGTCAAATTAGTGCAAAGGACAAGTCTTCTGTTTGAGAAGATTTGGAGGACTGTGGTTTGAGTCTGTAGTTTAAGCAAGGTAATAAAAAAGTAGATGATTGCTGAAAGAAGCTAAGTTGCTTTAAGAATCACAAGCTTTATTTGTTCCAAGACATAACAGATAGGACTTGCAAAGATAACGTGCTGGATGCATGCACAAAAAATTATGACATGTAAGATAGAGCATGCAAATGATGTGGTAATAAAATATGGTTAAGCTGATGCAAATAGTAGAATGTGAGCCTGTGGGTATAAATACTCAAAAGTTTTCCTTAAAAAAAATTCAAAGAAAAAGCTTAAAGGATTTTTGGTTTGTTTTTTTAATTTTATTTTGTTTGGTTCTGTTCTGAGGCAGCAAGTTATTGAGGACCTTTTGGAAATGACAAATACCATTTTTTGAAAAAATCAATCAAGTTATTAAGGCAAAGACTTACTTCGAAGAAGCACAAATAGAGAAGTGTTTTGTTGAGGCTTTTGAATTATTGTCTTGGCTTACAACTTAAATTAGTGGCTCAGTTTGGATCCAACAACCTTTTTATGGTTTTTCTTATACTCCCACCTAGCAAAAAGAGTGGGATCTTTTGAAGGAATACAGTATAAGCTGATTTGGAAAGTCAAAACCTTGCCCAATGTGGATTCTTTTGCATGGGAAGCAATGCATCTTAACCTGGATAATTTGACTAGTAGGGGTAACTTCTTGGTTAATAGTTGTTTGTGTGAGCGATGCTGAATTATGCAACCATATCCTTTTATTGTGCCTTTCTATTTATATGCTGTGGTTTATGGCTTATGAGTTTTTGGGTGTTAGTTGGGTAATGGCAGGGTGAGTGAAAGACAAGATCTGAGCTTGGGTGGAATGCTGAAGGATAAGTGTTCAAAGCTTATCCCATTGGCTACATTTTGGGTTATATGGAAAGAAAATGATAGGAGAATACTTGAGGGTGTTGAGACGAGTTTTTATATGCTTAAAGATTCATGGTTTCAGATCCTAAGTTTTTCGTATGGGTCATCATCTATATATATATATATATATTTAAAAAAATAAAAAGTATAAGTTATAAAAAAGAAATACTTTAAGATCTGGCTCTAGGTCAGAAGATATAAGTGATCTTTTTTTTAAATAAAAAGTATAAGTTATCATTAATTATAAAGAACACAAGATATAAGTGGGTCGTAGGTAAAGAGAAAATATACGGACGTAGGTAGAGAGAACTTGAATGGATGTAGGCTGCTCTTCTTCATACGACCGACCTTATTCTCTCTTTCCTCCGAGCAGGCTCTAGGGCGGAGGAAGTTATGGCAATTTAAAGATTCCATTGAGAAGAAAGACACAATATTAATGGCCATGAGTTCATTAAAACAGGAGTCGCAACAGATTTATTCATTGAGAAAAAATCTTGTAAGTAACTCGGTGCATTTTTTGACTTGCTTTTGCTTGTCATTTAGGTGTATAGTTTCATATTCTATTTAATGCGTAATGCTTAATTGATCAAATTTCTATAGTTACTGATTTCACTACAATTTATATGGTTGATGAGGGCTTACATGGGTTGTCATGTTTAACTCCTGTTGGTTCATCTCACTGTTTTTATGTGAACCTACTAATTGTATTTATTGCTACTAGATTATTAATGTATCATTTGGAATAATGGAAAGAGCTGAAATATAGAGAGAATAGAAAGAGAGATATTTTACTGCTATCCCTAATAATGCAAGTTGCATCTCTAATCTTCACCACTCCTAGTTTCTATAGATTGGAGGTCTTAGTTCCCTAACTAATGCAATTTGTTTAGCAACTGGTTAGAGACAATGATTACGATATTGTTTTAAAGTTTGAAAACATTTTCTTGCCTATGCAGTAACCCAATAGGTTATTGTCTCTACCTTTTTTATTTATAATGAAATTTAAGACAAATAGAAGTTCTGTTTCTACTCTTAAGGGAGTTTCAAAAAGATTTTAACCGTTTTTTGGGAATAAATTAATAATGTGAATAACAGATTCCATTTCTCTTTTGGTTATGTTTCTTTGGACACCCAAATCAGAAAATTGAATGCTGGATAACTGTTGACAACTCAGGGCAGTCATTTGTGTTCAGCCCTGCATCTCTTCCTCAATGCCTCCAGCCACGATAAATTCCATCAAGCTTTCCTTTTACATGTGAATTATTAGGGGATAAAATACTGATGAGATACATGTTTATTGACTCTGCATGAGTAAGTATGATAGGTAGGAAGCAAACTTAATTGGTTATTGCCCTTCTCTGAAAAGCCATTAAGGCTCTCTAGGTTTGGTGATGTTAGGTATCCATCTGTAAAGAACTATTGATGATCTCTCTGGATTTTATGTGAATACCACAATGAAGAAAATGGAGTCTTCGGATTTCCTTGCATTATAACGAATACCTTAACATTCTACACTGGCCGGTGGTGTACCCTACTGGACTATACCAGTGCAGTGCAGACACAAATTTCATATTAGCTCAGTATTGGTTAATTCTGTTTAATATCGGGCACTTTGGGTGTTGTGATGGAAATACTGGTATCAGCTGGTACCAACTGTAATATTTCATATAAGAATCAAATGTCCTCCGATTTTGATGTAATATTTAAAATACTTGTATATTCGTGTTTTGGTGTAATATTCCTATTTTTATTATGAATCATAAGTTCTACTTATTTCACATATTTGCACATGAAATCTTTAGATATGATTTTCTTTACAAACGTTTTGCTTGTATTAAGATTGCTTATATTAAGATCGATTATTAAGTTAAATGGTTTTTTTTTAATCTTTTTCTCTATAGATATATGATTATTATTATCATTGTGTGTGTGTGTGTGTATATATATATATATATATATATACAATCATGCATATGTATAAGTTTATGTATTTAAATTATGAAATAAGCAATACACAATACATTCTTAGAAACAATTTTCTCATGGCCTTACCCTTGTGTTATGCCTGAATATCACAGTTCTAAAATTTCATTAAGGATACAGAATTTGGTATTATGTAGGTGTAGTATTATTTGACAATGACTGATTTATAATATTTGATTAAGTGAGATTAATAATTAAGTTACTAGTGTAATGAAAGAATTACATTGATCAAGTTGGATTTAGTTTATTTCGGGACAGTTAGAGATTTTTTTAGTGGAGCAACTACTACCTTACCCCTTACACAGAAATAGCAGAATCAGTCTTAGAATTTTGAATAGAGGTTATATGGTAGAATTTTTACCGGATTAGAATTTACTCACTTTTTGATCTAACACTCTTATATTTGCACACAGATTCTTGGGTTAAGCTTGGTATTAATATGTGCATTTCATAAATGTCTTTTATTAATTTTGCAGGAGTTGCTTTTCCTCAGGTATTCATCATACGTTGACTCTGGTTCTTCTAATTCATTTGGTATGTTTTTTAAGGAGCTTTTAATGGGAAAACTAAAAGCTTCATATTGTTATTTCTTTTGTGACCAAAATAATGAAAACAAGATATTACACTTTGATAACTTTGTTCTTTATTAAGATTTTAGCTTAAGGTTTGAAAGCATTAGAAGCTTAAAATTCATTGGAGCTAAAAGTCCTATTTTTAGAACAAATTAAAGAATTGTTGAATTTATTCACAAATTTATACTTTTGACTGTGTGCTTGTTATGGACACTTCAATACAGAAATTTGGAGGTTAATTCTTACCGCGGTCAGTTTCATTTTCTCCTTAGCTTTCTCGTTTATTTTTAAGTTTATGAAGTTCTTTTTTCACTACGAATTATTTGTTTATCTAGAGTTACAGATTTGCTACGAATTAAACGAGAACTGATCAAACATAACATTGATCTTTCTTTCTTGTGATTCACCATGCAAGGTTTATAGTTCTTAAGAAATATTTGATTCACTGTATAATGTATAAAAACGACAGATCTATTACATATTTTGTAACTTTCTCCAGCTGGATTAAAGATTATTTTGTTATTCTGATTACTTGAGAGTGTGGTTTTGATTCATCGTGATGTATAAATTGATACTGTAGTCTTGTTTGTAATTTTCCATTATGTGCTGTTTTTATTTTCGTACTGCTAGCAGTAATAACATGTGATAAGTATTCTATGACTTTTCCATATATTAGAAACAATATGTTCATATGCATTTATAGGGATCTTGGGGATCTTTAGACTAAGAAAAGGAAAATCTTTGTATATGAAACTGACCTATATACAAGAACTATACTGAGGAAATATTTTCTAATTTGTAAGAGGGTATCCCTTTTTTAATGATTTATTGTATACATCTTGTAGATATTTATACTACACTACATATATATATATATAGTAACTGTTAATGGATATTTCTTTTTAAGTTTCAGAGATGAACTTCATTGTTATATAGGGAGTTTAGATATGTAGTTAGGTGTCAATCATTATTTATATGTTAGATACAACATTGAGATATACATGACTTTGATTCTTGGATCGATCATGGTGGTTCTTGATCCAACCCTGATTGAATTCCGAATCCAATGTTAGAACTTGATTCCAAAATGGATCTCGAAATTGTGTCTGGTTGATTTTTTGAAATTAATTAATTAAAGGGTTAATTAAGTTAATTGGGTTTTAAAGCTTAATGGAGGATGTAATTAATCAGTTTTTGTTATTTCGTAAAAATATTTTTCATAATCAAATTTCAAATAACTTCCATAAAACAACATTCTTCCATTCCACGTTGAACACAACTTTCTCGATTTCTTCTTGAAGTGGGAATGATTGGTCGCGATGAGATCGGAGGGCTGAGGTTGAGCCACGTAGTTTGAAAGACAGGTGTCGGAGGACACACGTGGCAGACAGGAGTTTGATGGGGGGGCCACACTCGGGTGTGAAAAAAAGTAGGAAGAATGAGACCCCATAAATTCAGAAACTTTCCACTTTAGACCTCCCTCGATGGGGACAGATTCGAAATTTGGAAGATTTACAGCAGTACGTCTGTAGGACCCACAAAGATTTTATTTCAATGGGTCCCACCCCTCCCAAGATTTTCAATGTTTTTATATGTATATATATATATATATATATATACACAGAGAGAGAGAGAGAGATATATATATATATATGTATATATAGATAATATAAAATATGTACGAGTCGTGTTTTTCATATTTTTTTTTTTATATCGGTGCTGTAGTGGGCCCCGCTTGATTTATTTCATGTCTCCTCCCTGTGATGACCGCAGATTGATTTCCTCTTCCCCTCCCCACCCACAGTCCACCTTCTTTTCAAACGCTCAAAACTTCTCATTATGTTACTGCTTCTGTTTAATTTTCTCTGTCTTTCTTATGAACAGTTAGCACTTACCCCTTTGTTTATTCTTGAAAATAGAGAAATATATGTATTATATATATATACATACATCGGTTGTAGTTTTGAGTTTTTTAATGGAAGAGTATTATATTTTGGTGTAATTTTGTTTTTTTTTTTATCAGTTTAGGCTGAAATTAGGGTTGGTTGCATGCATGCTCTTCATATTACATTACATATATAAAAATATATGTGTATATATATATATATATAGGGTCAATGCATGGATGGGAAGAAAAGAGAGGGTGTCTGATACAGTTGGGCCATAGTTGAGAATGACAACATGATGAATGGTGTTTCAGATACCGTTACCATATGTGGCCTTCCCATTAAAATAAACTGTGAGCTAAAGTGATCGTCAACAACTAATTCTAATATTATATTTTAAAATTAATATTGTGTACTGTGTGTATATATATATATATATATATATACACATATACATATTACGTAATATGTTTTTTCCTATATAAAAAAGAAATACAAAAATATGATATGAGGTCACATCATCCTACGTACAATGTTGTTAGTTGGGAGAGAGTTGATTGGTAGAAATCAAGGTTTTAATGCAAATACATACGTAGGATAATATAATGTATTGGAGAATCCTATCTGGTCCAACAGTTAATACTAGTAAATCTCTATAGTTGTGAAGTGTTGATTTTGAAGTGAGACTACGCGATTAAGAAACTAATTCAAAGATATCATGAGTATGTACAGAAGAAAAATATATATTTGGAAAAAAAAAAAGAAAATTTGAAAGAAAAGAAAGAATAATGAGGGAAATGGGTACAAAGATCTGGCAGAATTTTTCTTGGCAATCAAACAAAATCTAAGCCAAGAAAAAAAAGGAAATGATAAAAGGGACATTTGAGGGAAAGAGATGAGTGGTTGTACCAACAAGGTATAGAGAGAATCTAATCCACAGATTTTACATTTCTCTCTCTCTCTCTCTCTCTCCGTCTCTCTCTCTTCTCTCTCTATATCTCCTCCCCCCCTCCGTATAAACTAAACTACTGAATAAAACCTACCTACACCACAACTACAACCCTCTCTCTCTCTGAATTACTTATAGTAAATATATATATATATATGTAAGTTACAGAATTAAAAAGGAGGGAGTAGAAGTTAGAAGAAGAGAAAATGGAGGTGAAATCAGATGTTGGTCAACAACACTTTCATGTCTTAGCCGTTGATGACAGTCTTATTGACAGGAAGCTTTTAGAGAGACTCCTCAAGGTTTCTTCCTACCATGGTAAAACCTAATTTCTAATTCTCTCTCTTTCTCTCTCTCTCTCTCTCTCTCTCTTCACTCTTTGATTTAAGTTTTACCCATTTCTTCATTTACATTCTCTAATTCTCTCGAATTCCGTACGCATATATATGTATGTATATATTTACATGTGTTCCGTTTTGCAGTGACGTGTGTGGAGTCTGGGGATAAAGCTTTGGAATACCTGGGCCTGCTTAATAACCTTGATCA